>NC_064645.1:94803450-95428450 GCF_023864345.2 Schistocerca serialis cubense
GTTGTAAAGAAGTAATAAATTATAACATCACACTTTTGGTACTTTTACAGCGTGAACAGAAGTAAGTTATAAAATTTCTTCCTTACGTCATTTTGTAGGTGTTTTCAACGAGAAAAAAAAATTTGTAAAGGTCTGAAATGATGTTTAAATTTTGTTGCAAGTCAGTAAGTGCTCTCATTATGACAATAAGGTATATGTGTAGCAAGTTTGGTTGAAATCAATCCAGCGGTTTAGAAGGAGATGTATAACACACACACACACACACACACACACACACACACACACACACACACACAAAATCCATTTTTATAATGTGTCTGGATCGGTGCGGTTGAAAAATTCGTTTGCTTTTTCAATACTCACAATCAGTTTTGAAATTAATCAGCTATGTCACAGCAAGTAATCAGATAAGTGTCTTCAGCATACACAATGACTTTGTCTCCTTCAGTAAATTTGTCCTTTATGTAAAGAATGAAAGATAACTGTCAAAGTACTTGATGCTGAAATACTTTGTATTTTACTTCACGCAACCTTGAGAACAAGAACAATGTTATCCACTGTTTGTTTTATCTCAGCACTCTGTTACAAAATATTAAAAGTTAGTAGACTTTCCTCCATAAAGATGAGGTTCCTGCAGTAATGTCTCATGACATACACAATCAAAATCTTCAGAGAGGTCAAGAAATAAACCACAACTTTTTTTCCATGTAACACCTCTGCCTTAGTTGACCAATGTTTCCTAAAACCATGCTATGCCTCACTTTTGTTTTCTCTCTTCATTAACTTAACTGTCCTTTATTACTGTTTCCAATATTTTCAACTAGACGGAAATAATGGTTATTGATCTCTAATTTAATGGGTCTAGTTTCTTGCCACCCTTAAATGGGGTGTGATCAAAACTGTTTTTCCATTAAAAAATCTTCATTTATTCATCAATATGAACGTTGTACACTTGAAAGTAATCTCCGTGAGATACAATTCTCATGTGCCACCACTTTTTCCATTCATGGAAGCACCTCTGGAACTCGCTTTTCATTGTGGTGTTCAGTTCCTTGAGCAGTTCTGTTTTTTATCCAAAATGGTGTCCTTTTATGGTTAGAAAGAAGTCTCAGGGGGCTATGTCTGCCAAATACAGTAGCTGAGGCCAAACAGTCATGAACAGGCATTGCGTTGTGAGTGGGAGCGTTAACATGACGCAATTTCCATGAATGATTATGCCACAATTCTGGTTATGTTCTGCAGATTGCTTCACACACATGGTGCATAATTTCCAGTAGTGTTCCCTATTGACCATATGTCCATAAGGCAGAAACTTATGATGCACTACCCCATTGAGACAGTGAGAACTTGTCAAATTTTTTTTCAATCTTGTCTCTTCAGGCAGTTTCAGTTGGATGATTGGGCCTTGGTGTCAATGTCATATCCATATACCATGTTTCGTCACCAGTTATAAACTTCGTTAAAGAGGTTATGGCTCATTGTTAACTTCATTCATCAGTTCCTGAGCGATGTCTGTGTGATGTCATTTTTGGTCGGAATTCATCGATTTTGGAGCAAACTTTGCTACTACACATTTCATGCCCAAAACATCTGAGAAAATTGCTTGGCATGAGCCGAAGTATATGCTGACATCAGCAGCAACTTTTCTGATGGTGATCTGGTGATTTTCCAGAACCATTTTCAGTACTACTTCCACATTGTCATCAGTAACTGATGTGTCGGAGTGTCCAAGGCACTTGTCGTCTTATTGTTGTCTTACGGCCCTCTTTCAAATATTGATACCACTTGTAAACTCTTGTCTTGATTTACTAAAAACCACAGTCAATATTTTGAATGTGTCACTGCACTTTATTCGATTTCTCAAGCAATATTTAATGCAAATTCATAGTCACCTTTTTCAAAAGTAAAAATTGAAAACAAGTGTATTGGAATTAGCTTACTCTCTTTTGGGCATTCAGGTAAATACATTCTTTGAAAATTAGGTTTAGCAAAAGAATGAGTGTTCCTGTTATATATTGAGTATAATGTTTTTAACTATCCTAGATGATGTACCACCTAGCCCTTCTGTGCTCTTAGTTTTTAAAATTTATTATATTTGCTACTTCATACACTTCTGTTGGGGAAAGAAACAGATTTTGATATTTCAGTAGTCTTAACTTTTACCTTTGCTGTATCCTGTCAGTTGCCTATGTGTCTGCATAGTGCTGTTTGAAAATGGAGCTAACGTCCTGAGGGTCCAAAGAATCATTGTCACCCTTTCTTCGAGTTAAATTTCCATGCCTGATGCTAGATGAGCCTTTCCTTTTGGAATTTATGTAAGTCCAAGCAATTTTTGTGGTACTGTCAGATGTTACAAAAGATTCATACAAGTTTTCTTCTCTGTTTTTCTGCCACTTTTTCTGCAGTTACAAATTACAAGTTGCATAGGTTAAATACTGTCTTTTGGAACTGTAGTGAAAGCCCTATTAAGGCCATGTGCCTTTTGCTTTATTCTAAATCATATTTAGTGGTCGTTGTAACATGGTTTTTTTTCTCTTAAAAGGTTGTTTGCAAGGATCATGAACAGTTCACATGCTTTACGTACTACTGTAAACAGTGTTATTTCTTCAGAATTGATTTTTCATTCTGCAGCAGAGTATGCAACGATATGAAACTTTCCTGTCAGATTAAAACTGTGTGCTGGACCGAGACTTGAACTCAGGGTTTCGCGGGCAAGTGCCCTACCGACTGAGCTACCCAAGTACGACTCAAAACCCTACTCACAGTTCAACTTCTACCATTACCCCACCTTCTGCCTTCCATACTTCGCAGGAGGGAAATGTTCCAAGTTAGAGTCTCAGTCCGGCATAGAGTTTTAATCTGTCAAAAAAGTTTCATATTAGTGCGGACTCTGCTGCAAAGTGAAAAAATTCTTTCTGGAAACGTCCCCCAGGCTGTGGTTAAACCATGTGTCCACAATATCCTTTCCTCTAGGAGTGCAAGTTTGACAGGAGAACTTCTGTGAACATTAGAAGGTAGGAGATGACATACTGGCAGATGTAGAGCTGTGAGGATGGGTTGTGAGTCATGAATGTGTAGGTCAGTCAGTAGAGCATTTGGCCATGAAAGTCAAAGTTCCCGAATTTGAGTCTCGGTCTGACACACAGTTTTAATCTGCCAATAAAGTTTCAGTGTGATTCATATTGTTACTTAAGATTTTTTTTATTTATTTATTTTTTACATCATTCTTCCTGCCTTTCGCATGTATGTGTTAGATTTCAGCACACAGCACTTTCACTGTGCTAAATATATTAATGTTTCAGTGTATTAAAGAACCACTGTCATGTCACCATTTCATGTGTTTAGTTTTGTTAATGGGGGATGTATTCATCTTTTGTTTGTTTTGGTAGTGGTGGGACACTAGAGTCAAGCTGGTACACAGTTACGTATGGAAGCACACACGCAGAATTGGGAGCATCCTCAAGAAACAGGGAATAAAAATAGCATACTAGAGCAGGAACTCTATACAGAAATGTTTAATAAAGCAAGGTCACCCTAACATGTACAAAAAATTTACCAATTCCAGTGGAAAAGTTGTGATGCTCTACACTTAGAACAGATGGGCAGAACTTTTGAGAAAGGTATAAGGGACACAAAACAGCCTAGAAATATGGCACCAACCATTCAGCATTTGCAGAACACCTCTAGCAAGAAGACCACGCCCTACCACAATACAAAAGGACATGCAAAATATTCAGGTTCAGCAACAAGAAACATCTCCTAACCTACAAGAGAACTTCTAAATTCAAAAAGCAATAATAGAGAAGAAACACACAACAAACAACCAGACAGAGATCAGCAACCAGACATTATTTAAAATAATAAAGCATAGTCTATAGACATAGTCCTAGAACCACAAAATAACGTCCCAATCTAGGCACTATCCTCACCCTACATCATCCACCACTGTACCATAGTAAAGCAATAATTTATACACACATGTTAGCTCCAAACACACACACACACACACACACACACACACACACACACACACACACACACACACACGACCACAGTCACTGGCAGCTGGAGGCATACTGCATGCAGCAGGGCATCATGGTAGAGGCAACCGGGTGGGGTAAGGAGGAGGCTGGGGTGGGGAGGAGGCGGGGACGGTAAAGTGCTGCTGGGAGTGTGTACGGACAATGTGGAGAGTGGGGCAGTTAGGAGCAGTCGGGAGGTTACAGAGGGCAGGGAAGAGGGATTTGGGGGGGGGGGGGGGGGTTGCGGGAGAGGGGAGAAGTAAAAAGACTGGGTGCTTTGGTGGAATAGAGGACTTGTGTAGTGCTGGAATGGGAACAGGGAAGCAGCTAGGTGGGTAAGGACAATGACTAATGAAGGTTGAGACCAGATGACTTACGGAAACATGGGGCATATTGAAGGGAGAGTCCCCACCTGCACAATTCAGAAAAGCTGGTGTTAGTGGGAAAGATCTAGATGGCTCAGGCTGTGAAGCAGTAATTGAAATGAAGGATGTTATAATGGTTGGTGTGCTCATCAACAGTGTGGTCCACTTGTTTCTTGGCCACAGTGTGTTGGTGACCATTCATGTACATGGACATCTTGTTGGTTGTCATGCGCACAAAGAATGTGGCACAGTGGTTGCAGCTTAGCTTGTAGATTACATGACTGGTTTCGCATGTAGCCTGACCTTTGATGGGGTAAGTGATGTTTGTGACAGGATGGGAATAGTTGGTGGTGGGAGGATGTATGGGACAGGTCTTGCGTCTAGATCTATTACGGGGATTTGAGTCATGAGGCAAGGGGTTGGGAGCAGCGGTTGTGTAGGGGATGGACGAGGATATTGTATAAGTTCTGTGGGCGGCGGAATACCACTGTCGGAGGACTAAGGAGGATAGTGGGCAGCACATGTCTCATTTCAGGCACGACGAGAGGTAGTCAAAACCCTGGCTGAGAAAGTAATTCAGTTGCTCCAGTCCTGGGTGGTGCTGAGTCACAAGGAGAATACTTCTCTGTGGCCAGACAGTGAGGCTCTTAGAGGTATCGGGTGCTGCAAAGATAAGGTATGGGATATCTGTTTTTGTACAAGGTTGGGAGGGTAATTGCAATCTGTACTGGCCTCAGTTACACCCACAGTATATTTTGAGTGGGAAAGCTCGTTGCTACATATGCTGCATGGAATGGACTTCTTTGTATGGAATGGGTGGCAGCTGTCGAATTGGAGGTATTGCTGATGGTTGGTAAGTTTGACATGGCTAGAGATACTGATATAGTCATCTTTGAGGTAGAGGTCAACATTGAGGAGGGTGACTGTGGGTGGTTGAGTAGAACCAGGTGAAACGAAAGGGTGAGAAGGTGTTGAGGTTCTGGAGGTATGTGATTAGGGTGTCTTCACCCTTGATCCAGATCATGAAGATGTCATCAGTGAATCTGAACCAGATGAGGAGTTTGGGATTCTGGGTGATTAGAAAGGATTCCCTAGATGCTCCATGAATAGGCTGGCATGGGATTGTGTCATGTGGGTGCCCATAGCTGCACTCTGGATTTGTTTGTAGGTAATGCCTTTAAAGGAGAATTAATTGTGGGTGAAGATTGAACATGTCCTGCAGTAGCTAAACAAAACACACAAAATGACATTATGACAGTGGTTTTTTGCGCCACAGAAACTTGAATAGATTTAGTACAGGGAAAATGCTGTCTGCTAAAATTTGGCACATACATGTGGAACAACAGGAAGAATGATGTAAACAACCAACAAATTGTAACTAATGATAAGAATTAACACTGTTTACATTAGTAAGTAAAGCTTGTGAACTGTTTGTGATACTACCAAACAAAATTGTAAAAGGAAATAACAATAATGTCACAGTGACCACTGAAGATGCTTTAGTATAAAGCGAAAAACATTTTAAGTTCCAAAAAGTGTTTTTTTACATATACAACATGTACAAGTGTGTTAGTGAAATACCTAAATTCTGAATCTCTTAATAATCCTTATAGATCTTTTTCTTAATAATATGCAACATCTTTTTGAGTAAATTTTATTTTATTTTATTTTATATCAACAATAAACCAGAGTTGGTTCCTCTCTGACACTTCTAATTCTGGAGTAATCCAGTGTTCTCCTGCTTTTTTTCCTATTTATTGTGGGACTGGAATACTTTCTTTGAAATTCTAAAGATTGTGGGGGTAAAATAGAGAGAGCAAAAGGCTATTGCAACTTTTACCGAACCAGACAACAGTCGCAAGAGTTGAAAGGCAAACAGTGGTTGAGAAGGGAGTGAGGCAGTGTTGTAGCCCATCACCAATGTTATTCAATCTGTATATTGAGCAAGCAGTAAACTAAACCAAAGAAAAATTTGGATTGGGAATTAAAGTTGAGGTAGAAAAAATAAAACCTTTGAGGTTCATCGTTGGCATTTTGTTTCTGTCAGAGACAGCGAAGGACTTGGAAGAGCAGTTTAACGGAAGGGCAGTGTCTTCAAAGGAGGATATAAGATGAACATCAACAAAAGCAAAACGAGGATAATGGAATGTAGTCGAATTAAATTAGATGATGCTGAGGGAATTAGATTAGGAAATGAGACACTTAAAGTAGTAGATGAGTTTTGCTGTTTGGGCAGCAAAATAACTGATGATGGACAGAGTAGGGAGGATATAAAATGGAGACTGGAAATGGCTCTGAGCACTATGGGACTTAACTGCTAAGGTCATCAGTCCCCTAGAACTTAGAACTACTTAAACCTAACTAACCTAAGGACATCACACACATCCATGCCCGAGGCAGGATTCGAACCTGCGACCGTAGCGGCCACGCGGTTCCAGACTGTAGCGCCTTTAACCGCTTGGCCACACCGGCCGGCAGACTGGAAATGGCAAGAAAAGCATTTTTGAAGGAAAGAAATTTGTTAAAATCACATACAGATTTAAGTGTCGGGAAGTCTTTCCGGAAAGTATTTCTATGGTGTGTGTCTGGAAGTGAAACATGGGTGATAATCTGCGTCCCATCTCTGTGCTGAGAAACAAGAAGTGTAAATGTCTGACCAGATTTATGTTTCAAGCATTTTATTTAGCAAATTCATATTTGATATATTTGTCAATCTTAGTTCCACAAAAATATCATAACCCTGCCCTGTAGTGCAATTATCTATTAGTAGTCTGTACTGGTCTGGCATTGCAGTGTCTGTAACTTGTGCATAAATCATGTTCTTTGATATGTTTGTAATAACATGTTCTATCAATGACTTGCAAGTATCGTTATCAAATAGGGCAATTTACTTTTAGTTTTGAATTGAGAGTGCTGTGTACATCACAGAAGTGCCTAAATATAAGAATTTACTTTGATGTGTTAATATTTGTATCTCCTACCATTATAATGTATTGGAAATCCCTCACCACATTTACAAGAAAGGCATCTATCTCTCTCGGAAAACTATCGACAGAGCTGCCTGAAGATGTAACTTAGCCTACAAAAAAAAAAAAAAAAAAAAAACCTCTCTGTACTCTTCGCAACCACCCCTGGAAAGTTATCCCGTATCTCATTTTTAATGAATATAGCAACCTCGCCTCCTTTTATGTTTCATTTTATTGAAAGATTCAATTCCTTGAAAACCAATTACATTGTAAGCTCTTAATCTGTTGTGTGTCAGACCATGCTCTGTGATAATTAAAACATTGTGTGCCTCAAAACCAATAAGCACTTATCTCTCTTCTGCTTTCCTCACAGCATACTAAATAGTTTGATGTGAGATTCAGAAACATGTACCTTTGTATTCGTACATACCGTTTCACCTTTTTCCTGAGTATATGTGTAAAAAATCCTGTTACATAGGCATCTTGTATCTTGTGCTTTTGCACTGTATCTCCTCCTCTGTTGCTAGGCAGCTTTGTACACGTGATTCTGACTCAGTTCCTGATGATTCTGGGTGCTGGTTGGTCTATGAAATATCAGTCACCTCCAGCTGATGCAGATAGTTCTGCTCCCTGTGAAGTAGGCGGCATCGAGTTCTGACTGATTTCAATAGATATTTGAACTTATTTTGTGCTGTGACCTCAGTCCCTGCTGCTGGTGGTACTGTCTTAGCAGGAAATCCCAGCCATTCCTCTGTCCTCACAATAAACAATAGGTGGTGCAGGCTCAGACCCTCTGATCTTGACTATATTCTGTAAATGCCTGCACAGCTTCTATTTTCCTTGTTTCCTTGCATAAATAGGTGAATGCCGTGCCTGGTGTAGTCATTCTTGTTTTTCACTCTGAAAATATAATAGGAAAGTTGTGGTAGAATGTAAATAATTTAGTAGTAAAAGAGACCACTCACTGAATAGCAGCCACGGCCCCCTCCCCCTCCCTCCCCCCCCTAAACAACACACACACACACACACACACACACACACACACACACACACACACTCGCTCGCTCCTACTTTTGCCCTTTTGCCCCTAACCCCTACATTATACTGGCTTGTGTATACATGCAATACAACATAGGGACAAGTGTGTGTGTGTGTGTGTGTGTGTGTGTGTGTGTGTGTGTGTGTGTGTGTGTGGTGGGTGGGGGGGGGGGGGGCATGCACACATTGTCCCTAGCACCACAAAGAATTTTTTATTCTGAAAGCTAGCAAGTTGTGTGCCTGTCAATGACTGAACACTTTGCTGCTATTTGGTAAGTGATCTCCTTTCCCCTCAGTTATGTACTATTTTAGCCATAGATAGCCTGCTTTTTATTTTCCTCAAACAGCATGCATTTTCTGTCACCTGACTTCTAAGTACCTAAAAGATTTTGCGTGATCCAAGGTCTTTCCTTCCAATGATGTTTTGATGGAAACTTCATGTTTATTGATTCTTATATCTTTGGTTGTTCTTATTTTTATCCTCACTCCCTACTCTTCTGGTATTATTCCTCTTCTGTCATTTCTGTCGCTTCTTGTACTGCGTTGGCCGTATGTTTCTTACCATGAATGTTGAAAAGTGTTGATGGCCAATACCCTTTTCTTAACACCTCTTCCAGGGCCCATCTCATTTGTTTCCTCATCGTCAGTACTTACTACCAACTCATGTCTTGTGTTCAGTTCCTTTATTAGCCTTTTGCCCTTTCATTATACATGAATGTCTTTCAAACTCTTCAGGAGGTTAGTCCAGTCAAATCTGTCCAAAGCTTTTTCTCAGCCTGTCAAACAGATGAATATGAATGTGTTCCTGATTACTTCAGCATCATGTGCCATTCATAGCATCTGATGTTCCTTTCTTGAATCTGAATGGGTTGTCCACCATGTTGTCCTTAATTTTTCTATGAAAACTTCTGAGTACAAGCACGTACACTGCCTTTTCAATTGTTCACGTGTAATTAATTGTCCTATAATCTTTATTCTTTGGCATTGTTTTTCTAGGGTAAAAGTATGTGAATGGCTTCAACTAAATCTTGAAGTCAATTGCTCTTGTCACATATCGTTTGGATAAAATTTGTCAGTCTACTTAAATACTGCTCCATTTCCCAAGGCCTTTAGAGTTTCAACTGGTACTTCACTGTCCGCCTGCTTAGCTGAATGGTAACATGCTTGCCTCCCATGCAGCGGACGTGGGTTCAATTCCTGGCTGGCTTGGAGATTTTCTCCATTCGTGGACTGGGTGGGTGTTGTGTTGTCATCATCATTTCATCCTTATCACTGGCACACAAGTCACCCAATGTGGCGTCGACTGAAATAAGACTTGCACTTGGCGACCTAACTTCCCCAGATGGGGCCTCCCGGCTAACAGTGCCATACGATCATTTCATTTTTTTGGTACTTCGCCACAGTTCATTGTTTTCCTCTACTTCAGTTTCTGAATGGCTTTTGCCATTCCCATCGTGTTATGTCAGCCACTATTTGTTTCCTTACATTGCAATTCCTGCTCAGTGGTGGTGTATGATATGCTTTCGTTGCATATAATTCTTCAACATATACCTTCAGTACTCGCTTGTTCTCTTGTACACAAGCTTCAGCCTTGCATTTTTTGTTGAGTAAGTTCTCTTTGCTGACTTTTCTTGAAGCTTTGTTTGTTAGGTACTCAACTACTGTATACATTTCCATTAATTTTCCACTTCTTCAGTGTCCTTGCACAAAGTCCTCATTCATTCCTTGCTGGTCTGATCAGTTAATCTTATTACTTTCTTTTTCAGCCTGTATACTTTCCTCTTTTTATTAATTTTATACAACTTACTTCATGATGTCCATTCTTTCCTATTCTTTTCCTCCTTTACTTCTCTGGTCTCTTCTTCTAGAATTTTCTTCTGACACATTTATGCCGAATTTTCCAGTTTTTCTGGAGTTTGAGAGTAGCGGTTGCTTCTTTTAATGTACTTCAGCTTTGTTGTATGTGCCTGCATCATTAAATTTTGCTCTGAGTCCACATCTGTTCTCAGGAACATTTTTCCTGTTTTGATACTATTTTTGAATATGTGGTTGATTAACAAAATATATCTGGTATTGTGTTATCACTGTGAGGTTTCCATATACACATTCTTCAGTGATGGTTCATATACCAAGAATTAGAAATCCGGAGGTCAAATTGCTCATAGAAGGCTGTTAGTTTTCACCAATTTTGTTTCTTTTCTTGCATTTACCAACTAAATTCTTTATCTTTCCCTACTATGCTATTCAAGTTTCCTACCTTTATAGTTTGTTCATGTCCATTTCCATTTTATGTATGTAGATTTACACGTTTTTGTTCATATATTTAATCTATTTCCTTTTCGTCTGTACTGGATATTGGCATGTGAACTTGGACAATCTGCTTATGCTGGGGTGCTCAGTGTCATCATTCCTAGCACTCTTTCATTGAGTGACACAACTTACTCAGATTTTTACTGTCCATATCATGTATCTGGTGTGTCAATGACCTCAGTAGAAGCATCCACCTTTAGGAATGGTTTCTAGTTCTAGGAGCATGAGTGTGTCCACCATCCTCTCACTACTAAGTCCTCTGAAAGCCTGTTGGCCATTTGGATGGAAGAAGTCTCCTTTTCTGTGGGATACTCAGACCTTGCATTGTTGGACATTTGTAGAATATCTGTGCAGGCATTGCCTACTCACTTCCAGAGGGGGGTGGTATCAGGGTTTTCTCTTCCATTTGCCTAGGAGAAAAATCATGTTTCTTAAAGTCTCCAGTGCTTCTGATATCTTGTTGCATTATAAAAAAAAAAGTTTTAAAATGTGGTGTAAACTTTTGTTGTAAGGGTCATCATGATCTGAGTTGAATTTATATTGCTTCTAAAAATAAGCACTTTTAAAGCAATTAATTAGTTTCTTACGGTTTTTACCTGTAGGTAGAACTTATTCTGGAGCAGATGCGTTTATGCCTGGCCAAAAAGGATTATATAAGAACACAGATTATATCAAAGAAAATTAACACAAAATTCTTTGATGATGAAGGCACACAAGATTTGAAACTGAAGTACTATAGGTAAGCTTTTATCTCATTACAGAAAATTTAAATCTGGAGTGCTTTTAACATAAACAAGTAAGGTTCCCATAGCAAAGGTTATACTTTTGCTTTATTCCATAATTTGCTAAAGATTAACAAATAATTCTGTAAACTAAACTAGACCAAAACTTTATTTTTTGTTTAATGCTTGTAACATTTTTATGCAGCAATTTTATTTTTTTGAGATTGTCAACACAATACTCAAGAAGTTTTGTACTATTGTAATTTTTTACACATTAGCAGACATTTCCACTTCATAAAAGTGACTTCTTTGTGATTACACATTGGAGTTATAGGAAGACAATCATGACCTGTAATTAGTCATAGTATTACCACTGTATCATTCAGTAGATATTTTGGAATAATGTTTGTGTTACGTGACACCTTCGCACACTGCTCTGGGTACACAGATGTTGAAGGGCCCGAAGGCACTGGCGTAGCCAGCAGCAGAATCACCAGTTGCAGTGATGCACTGCAACTGGTGCTGGCTACACCAGGGCCCTTTACGCTTAATGCGTCTTCCCTTGCAGCAGGGATGTCCATAGAAGCTGGGACAGGTGCTGTGGGAGGAGGCGACAGCTACGAACCCATGACTCTCCCTGTTGTGTGAGGGTGCAGCTGGTCATAGTGGCGTGCCACCACTCCTTCACTGGTGTGTACCATACAGAGACAGCAGCTGTGGCAGCTGTGGACCATGGATGGAATCCACTTCAGTTGGTGGCCAAACACTTGAGCACAGACAGTAGAGCCAAGAACAAACCAAGATGAGGACCCTGCCTACGGACATCAGTGGAGTGGCATGAGCAGATGCAGGAGAGTGCGAGGTTGGCGGCTGTGGAGTATCTCAGCCAGACTCCAGTCTGTCATCAGCATAAACGTATAGGAACTCGAGAAGCATGTCAAGGTGTCATCCGTGAAGGAGTCAACAACGTACTTCTGCATTTGAATCTTGAACATGTGTATGAAATGTCTGCTTCATCGTTAGATTGTGGGTGAAAAGGAGAAGCAGTCACATGGCGAATGCCTTTGAGTACATGGGGGGAAGGCGTGAAATACAAACTGTGTACCGTTATCTGTCACAAGCGTGCAAGGCAATCCTTCAATAGACAAACTTTTCGAGGGGTCCTGAACCATAACCAAGGCTGACATCGGAGTGGCTAACGCATGGAAATTTCTATAAAGTGTTGACAACCAGCAGCCAAGCAGAATTTAGGAAGGATCCCACAGAATCAGCATGGATGCTTTTCCATGGACTCTGCAGTCTGGTCCACGGAAAAGTGTAGCCTGCTGTGCTGCCTGTTGGGTGGCATACTAAGAACAGGCCGTGACAGCATGCACAATGTCACCATGAATGCTGGGCCAAAACACAAGTCGACAGGCCAGTAACTCGGTACACAAGGACTCGCCCTCCCCAATCTTCCTGATGTAGCAGCTGAAGCACATCCCACTGGAGGCTGTGTGGGATCACAACTATGAATAACTGCCAGTCCATAGCTAAGAGATCACCACCGTCAGATACTGAAATGCGTTGCAGAGGGCAAAATAGTTAGACAAAAGATTAGAAACCCTGCCCAGAGGCCTGTCTGGCCAACATTGCTGAATTACATGAATAACTTAATGCAAAACCAGATTTGCAGTGACTTAAGCTGCGATCTGAGAGTATCCTTCCACTGCACATTGCACCTCAGCATCTAAATGAAAACAAAGGAGTTCATTCCAATCAAATGTAGAGTCCTGCCCAGTGAGAAGCTGGGACAGCACATTGGCATTGGCATATTACACAGTAGTCCAAAAATGTATTTCATAGTTGTAGCAAGGCAGAAAGAAAACCCAACAATGGAGGCGGTGTGCTGCTTTGGTGGGCAACGAAGCAGGAGGATTAAACAGTTAAACTAATGGCTTGTGGCCACTAATGAGATGGGACTGATGCCTGTACAAGAACACATGAAACTTTTGAGAGCATAGTCAATAGCAAATGCTTCCTTTTCAACTTGTGAATAGTGCTGCTGAGTGGAGTTCAGCAATTTTGGTGCACAAGCTGTCGGACATTCTGAACCATCAACATATTGATGTGCGGAACAGTCCTGAGTGCGTCCTGAGAAACATCCATAGCCAAAACCAGGTGGCGGCCGTGATGGAAAGCAGCTAAACAGAGCAGAACGTGATTTAGCTATCAATGGCGTGAATGCACGCTTGCAGGCCAGCGTCCACTGAAAGGGAATGTTCTTATGGAGCAAATCGTGGAAGGGATTGGTCAATGCAGCCACAGTCAGGATAAATTTTTAATAGTAAGCAATTTGACCTATAAAAACTTGGAGTTCCTTTACGTTTGTAGGGCAAGGCAGAGCTGTGACTGCAACAACATAATGGCGTGAAGGCTGAACACCATCCCAAGAAATATCAACATCCACAAGAAGTGTGATTTGGCCAAGTTGCATTTCAACCCTGCAGTATATAAGACTGAACAAGACGCGTAAGTTACGTAAATGCTCTTCTGTGAACACACCTGCTAGAAGGATGACAGAGAGATAGTTGACGCATCCCAGAACAAGCCGAAGCACATATTAATTACAAGGAGCCGTTTACAATCCTCATTTAATGGAGCCTCTAAATAGGCTTCATACAAAACCTGGCCCCCAGTGAATTTAGCCAATAACTCGTATGGACAGGGTAAAGGGTAGATACCAGTGGTAGACTTAGCATTAACTGAAACTTTAAAGTCAACGTAGAGGGAAGGCTGACCAGTAGTTTTTTAACAATCACGAGGTGGCATCAGTGACACTAAAAGTGAGGAAGTGTTGCCAAAGACAGTTCTTCGTATATCTCCCGTCTTTGGCCAGGTCGTCGTAAGGAGGAAAGGCAGCACGTACATCAGCAGTGTGGAAGACTGCATAAGCAATGTGGCAGAGAAGTTTGTGGTGGCAATTGTAAGAGCCTGTTCCGCTCAAGGAGAGATGGGAGCACTACCTCCAGGGTCAGAAGAACTGAAGGAGCAAAGAAGTAAACTGAGCACACGAAAGTGAAAACCACACTCAATGCCATTTGCAACGTATTGTAAGACACAAACACTACCATGGCCACTATGAAAAAAACTTTATTCTTCTTCCATCCACAAGCGAACAGCAGTTGAGAGCATAGACACAAACATAGAACCAATCCAGGTACTTATACAAGCAACTGCTGACAGTAAATATGAACTTATTATAAGGGCGAGTGCCTGATGTACTGCGCCTGTAAGGAGGAGTGCTCAAGTAGACAGGACAGCGCAGCAGATGCTGAGCCGTGTGCACACGTTGTGTGACCCACTGCAGGCAGCCTGTGGTGGCTGGCCTGTGCAGTTGCTGTTGGCAGACTAGTCAAAGTGTGGCGTGGTGGTGGCTTGAGGCTGCGGAACATGTCCAAGTATTACATATAGTGCTATAGCATAAGTTGATATGGATACGGAAAGAAGGCAACCAAGGAGAATAAGATATATAATGCTTATAAACAATGGATAATCAAGGATGGAATAACGAAGTGAATTAGGCTAGGCTCACTGCATAGGGGAGGCATTAGGTGGCAATGCGTTATTTCAAATTGGAGGGTATTCAGGTTTATTTCAAAGTAGAGAGGGTATTCAGGTATCGGACAAATGCCTTCATCAGAGGACACGTACACTCCTTTTCGAACACATGTAACTGGCACACATGAGGCTACTGTTCCCTCTGGATACTCTGACTAGTTTTAAATGAAGCAGTCTGCAGCTAGTTGCTGCTGCCTCTTTGTGGCCAGTACAAATCTGATCTGTCGTACCGTATTTACTCGAATCTAAGCCGCGCTTTTTTCCGGTTTTTGTAATCCAAAAAATTGTGTGCGGCTTAGAATCGAGTGCGAAGTAAGCGGACGTTCTGAAAAATGTTGGTAGGTGCCGCCACAGCTAACTTTTACCGTCGAATATATGTAGCGCTACACAGGCATGCTTTGGAGGCACAAAGATAAATACTGGCACCAAACCCTCTGCATCAGTAAATAAATTTAAAAAAAAGGTGGAAGACTAGCTTTTTTCTCCCCCTCGAGTTTCGACCACTGCATTTTCATACATTATCCAATGAAGTAAATACAAATACTGTATTGTCCATCTTCGAATGTAGCAGCATTTCAATGTACTACAAAAATCCGACTGGCAAGACTGTTTAGGATGTTTGTCAATATGGCCAACTCTACATTCTGAATTTTTTCCTATCTGTGAGAAGAGATGGTTCCTTATAGGAACTTTTATGAATTGTGAATCGCATGCAGTAATCTCTTCACCATAAAAATAATACGAATATAAACATTTTGCCATGTATTCTTTCGTGTTTGCTGCTAACTCATTTAAATCCTGTCTGCCTAATAAACTGTGAAACTAGAGTGAGACAACAGCAAACGCGGAAGAATATACATATCATGTCATGTTTATATTCGTATTATTCTTATGCCTAATAGTGATACAGTCAGAAATGAAGCACGGCAATTGACTAGATTTTTAAATCTAAGATGAGTCTTTAATTTCAGTGCAGAATGTAATGTATTAAAGAGGCGTCCGCAAAGATTTTCAAATGGAGAAAATTTTTCGCTAAACTCTCATTCAGAACATCTTCTATCATACGCTGTCTATTATTTGGTTCTTGTTGATCAGTATCAAAGAAAGCAGCAGTGTAAGTAACAACAAATAGCAGTCTCTTGCCAGTGTTTCACTAATGATAAGATTCCTCTCTCTTTTTTTAATTGTAAGCGGCGGTAGCGTGCACAAAAGCAAGCCATGCAGCGGGCGGCGACAGGTCGTAAACACTCATTATCAGAATGTGACAAACAATGCATGACACAGTAGTGCGACAAACAATGCATGACACAGTACAGTAATGCATTTTCAGCTTAGAGTGACGTAAACACCTATAACAAAGAGAACATCACTTAACAGATCAAAGAAAAATAAGCAATCAATTCCAACCAGACGAAGTACGCAAAAAAGGAAGGGTACCCGTATAAATACGGACGGAGCACCTGACGCATAGCAATGGCTACCTGGTAAAGCTTAACTGCTAAGCTAACGACTCGAACCAAACTACTGTAGCTGTATCGTCATTCATTCGACCTAAATTGTCTCTCATATTACAATGGACCAACTTTGTTCCGGTTTGGAGGTGCGGCCTAAAACTTTTCTCTCCTCTTGAATTTTGAGTCTCACATTTCACGTGCGGCTTAGATTCGGGAAATTGTTTTTTCCTTGATTTCGAGTCTCATTTTTTCAGGTGTGTCTTAGATTCGAGTGCGGCTTAGATTTGAGTAAATTCGGTAATTCAGATTATTATAATGAATACTAAAGACTAAAAACAGAAAGGTGGCAGTCATTGGGGAAAAGATAGTAAAATCTAAGAAAGAGAATAATTCGAATTGTGGCAATTTAGGCTACATAAAGAAGAGTACAAAATGTGAAAATTCTCTACAGTACATGCTGAAAGTCATGTTTGTAGTGTCGATTTTAAAACAGGTAAAGGAAATGTGTATGAAGACATTATATATAAAAGTGCTTGATGTTACTACATTGTAATTAAAATTAATTCAGAAGACTGTTTTCACCAGTACCAAAATAAAAATCTGATTTCTCTTTGCATCACTTGGTCATAAACTATCCAGATTTGCTCATCAACAGGAGCATGATATCTAAATTTCTACCAAAATGCCTGTCAAAACTTTAACCATATTGTCTTTTTGCACATTTTCACAAATAAGCTGCTGATATGTATTGGTAATATAGCAGTGTTCTCCAACATTATCATAATAATCAAAGCAGACGAAGTGAATTAAAATTTGTGCTGCAGCCGGGACTCAAACCCGGGTCTTCTTGCTTGCTAGGCAGAAATGCTAACCATTAAACCACCGCAGTACGATGATCAACATTGCTGCATGAACTACCTAACTGAGTGCCCTCCCCAACGCAAACTTCAATTCATTTTTCCCTTACATATTGTCACTACTGCCAGGGCTCTCCGATATTGGCAAGCACCCCAGCATTGGACGTAATGGCATGTGCTTGTACCATTGGTGATCTTATGATCTTATAATTAAATGTGGTGGTGTAATGGTTAACATTTCTGCCTAGCAAGCAAGAAGACCCAGGTTTGAGTCCTGGCCGCAGCACAAATTTTAATTCATTTTGTCTGCTTCGATCATTATCGTAGATAATAATAAGAGACTTAAATGTCTCTGGGAAACGTTTAATTATATTATCATAATACATTTTTTACATTGCATATGTGTAATCAAAGGCCAGTGGCAAATATTTCGGCATCCTTCACTGGGTTGATCTTGAGATAGCATATTCTTAATCAGTTTTGGTGAATTTATAGCCTTATGAAAATATTGTACTAGTTGTAGTATCTATGTAAAACTTCTTAGGCAGTTGAAAAAAAGCTTTTAGTATAGAATCAAATTAGCCTTTTCTCAGGGGAAATAATGGGCTTTAAATTCTTGTGAGATGGAAATCTTTTTGCTCAGGGGAACTGTAAACTGTTACTATACATGCTACTGACAGCAATAATGCATAGCCCGTGGTGGCCATTCTCAATAACATGTTCCCTGATACATCTTTCTGTGTCCCAGCATCAGTGGCTTTGGGATTGGGTCATTCCCAGGTGCACTAAAGACTTCACAACATTAGAATCTGAAATGATTAAATTGGCGTAAAAAGTGACGTACAGAGAGCTGAGATAAGAGATCATAATTATATTTACATCTATATTTGCAAACCACTTTATTGCAGGTGATGGAGGATGCTTTGTGTCCATTGCCACTTCTCCCTCCCCCTGTTTCAGTTGCAAATGGGTCATGTGATGAATTATTGCTGGTAAGCCTCAGTGTGACCTCAAATATCTAATATATACGAGATATACACTGTGTGATCAAAAGTACCCGGTCACCACCAGAAGCATATGTTTTTCATATTAGGTGAATTGTGCTGCCACCTACTACCAGGTACTCCACATCAGTGACCTCAGTAGTCATTAGATATTGTGAGAGAGCAGAAGGGGTGCTCCACGGAAATTGTGGACTTCAAACGTGGTCGGGGGATGGGGTGTCACTTGTGTCATACGTCCGTACGTGAGATTTCCACACTCCGAAACATCCATAGGTCCATTGTTTCCGGTGTGATAGTGAAGTGGAAACATGAGGGGACACGTACGGCACAAAAGTGTACAGGCCAACCTTGTCTATTATCTGACAGAGACTGCCGACAGTTGAAGAGAGTCATAATGTGTAATAGGCAGACATCTATCCAGACCATTACACAGGAATTCCAAACTGCATCAGGATCCACTGCAAATACCATGACAGTTAGGCGGGAGGTGGGAAGACTTGGATTTCATGGTCGAGTGGCTGCTCATAAGCCACACATCATGCCAGTAAATGCCAGACGATGCCTCACTTGGCGTAAGGAGCGTAAACATTGGGCGACTGAACAGTGGAAAAATGTTGTGTGGAGTGACGAATCACGGTATACAGTGTGGCGATCCGATGGCAGGGTGTGGGTATGGTGACTGCCCGGTGAACATCATGTGCCAGCATGTGTAGTGCCAACAGTAAAATTAAGAGGCGGTGGTGTTATAATGTGGTTGTGTTTTTCATGGAGGAGGCTTGCGCCCCTTGTTGTTTTGCGTGGCACTATCACAGCACAGGCCTACATTGATGTTTTAAGCACCTGCTTGGTTCCCACTGTTGAAGAGCAATTCAGGGATGGGGATTGCATCTTTCAACATGATCAAGAACCTGTTTATAATGCACGGCTTGTGACAGAGTGGTTACATGACAATAATATCCCTGTAATGGACTGGCCTGCACAAAGTCCTGACCAGAATCCTATAGAACACCTTTGGAATGTTCCTGACCAGAATCCTATAGAACACCTTTGGAATGTTTTGGAACGCCGACTTCATGTCAGGCCTCATCGACCGACATCAATACCTCTCCTCTATGCAGCACTCCATTTAGAATGGGCTACCATTCCCCAAGAAACCTTCCAGCACCTGACTAAACATATGCCTGCGAGAGTGGATGCTGTCATCAAGGTAAAGGGTGGACCAACTCCATATTGAATTTCGTCATTACCAATGGAGGGTGCCACGAACTTGTAAGTCATTTTTAGCCAGGTGTCCGGATACTTTTGATCACATAGTGTATATAGGAAGGAAGAAGTGATATATTGGTCAGCTATTCTAGAAACATACGGTGTTGGTACTTTAACAGTAAACCACGTGATGATGCAGAGTGCTTCTCTTGCAACGTCTGCTGCTGGAATTGGCTGAGCATCTCTGACGCTTTTGTAAGAAGTAAAGGAACCTGTAACAAAACGTGCTGTTCCTCTTCTTTGCATCTCTTCTTTCTTTCCTTTGTGAGTCGTATCTCCTGTGGATCCAGACTGACAAGCAATATTCAAGTATTGGTTGAACAAAGGTTTTTGCAAGCTACTTCCCTCGTGAATGGACCGCATTTCCTGTGGATTCTTCTAATGAATCCGTTTGTCGTCTGTCTTTTTGGTGACTGATTTTACGTGGTCTTTCCACTTCAAATCACTCCATGCACGTACTTCTAGATATTTTATGGAAGTAATTGCTTCTGGTGATTGTTCTGCAATTGTGTAATCATACAATAATGGGCCTTTCTGCCTGTTTATGTGCAATACTGTAAAGTGCGTATGTATTAACAGTCAAAAGTAACAGTTAATATAACTGCCTGTCCTATATGGCATGGTTCATGGCAGAACGTAAAATAATTTATTCCTAAGTTATTGTGAAAAATATTCTCTGAAATAGATCACGAAAACTACATGTTCTTTCTATTACCGATTTAAACTGAGCGTATATTGTCTCTAGTAATTGCCTTTGCAGACAACAATGCACATTGTAGCACACTACACATCAGTTTTGAATCTTTCTCTTCACCGGCACGTAATATTGCTTTGTCTCTGATGAATGTATTTCAATGAGTGAAGGTACGTAATGAATAAACAGTGCGGTGATATAATGTGTAAGATCAATTTTTATTTTATCTCTGACTTAATACATGCCTTCAATGTCCATTAGCCAAGGGAGAAAGCAAGAACAGAAATGGGAATTTAATATGACTTTGATGAGTTTTATAAGAGTTCTTAGCAACCAGTGAGTCATATCCGAAGACTACAACAATTCAGATTGAGTGCATCAAGTGTCTGTGTACAGTATCTAAATCTCTGACAAAGATAAAATATATGGCAAATTATGAACATTTCAATATGATATAGTATGTTACATATCTCAATGTTGAGGGTTAATTGTCAATCCCTACAACAAGCATCAATCATCTGCTGGTCTTCCTGCATTTCGCTGCGGTTTTCTGTGACTTTTCTGTGTACAACAGCATCATCTGTGAAAACTTTTTGAACTTCCAGTATTATCTTCTTGATCATTTGTTTATTTCATGAAAAGTTGTGGTCCAATTACACTCCCTTGTGGTATGCCTGGAGTTACTTTTACCTCTCAAGATTTCTCCCTGTTGAGAGTGACATGCTGTGTCCTATTTTAGAAACTCTTTAATCCAGTAACACAGATGGTCTGGTATTTTACTCATTAGGTGGTAGTGCGTAACTGTATTGAAAGCCTTCTGGAAGTCAAGAAACATGGCATCAACCTAGGTGCTGATCTACTTCTTTCTGGGTCTTGTGTAGAAACGGAGCAATCTGGGCTTCATGCAGTCGTTTTCAGAACCTGTTTTGATTCCAACGAGAAGATTTTCACTCTCCAGAAATATCATGAACACCAAGATCAAGAATGTTACAAAATTTTGCGACAGACCGACATCAGATATATTGACCTTCAGTTTTATGCATCTGTTTGACAATCTTCTTGAAAATGGTAATGAACTACACTTTTTTGCAATCATTAGGAAAGTTTCGCTCCTCCAGCGACCTGCAGTACACTGTACCTACAAAAGAAGCAAGTTCTTTTCCATATTCTGTGTACAATCGTATTGGCACCCTATCACGTACTACAATCTCTCCTGGTTTTGAGTAATTTCGGTTGCTTTTCTATCCTATGGTGATTTTCATGACCAGGAGATCTAATACGCTGCCCTGTGAGTTGTTTCTTTGTTAAGTTGCTGTAGGTAAGTTTCAGATAAGTCTTTTAGAACAGTTGCACATGATTCCCTGATTCACACGAAATATTCTGCAAGTTTCCCCACAAATGTTCCGCCACTATTGCTCCTGAGGCAAGAGCATAAAAGCATTCGGTGACCCTGTTCGATCCACCGTTAACTTACCTTTGCCCAAATTATTTTGCATTCAGAGTCTGTACAAACCTCACTAGATATTTTCACATTTTTTTATGGCTATAAACACGCCTCCACCACTGGTATTCAACCTATCTTCCCCTTCAGTGTGAATTTAGAATTTCATTCCTATCAACAAATGGTTTCAGCCATCTTTCTGTCCCTGGCACTATGTGGCTTCCGTTACTGTTTTTTAGGAGACTAGTTCTGGGACCTTTCCATAGACACTCTTGCGGGTAATCTCTACTATATTACATTTCTTTTTAATGATCTGCCTTTTTTAATTCTACTCTCTTTGATTAATGGTGATAGTATTTTGCCCTGCCTGAAGTTATGAAGTATCTTACTGGGCCTGTGGTGTGGGTTTTCTCTGTACCATAAGAAATCTAAATGTGCATGCTACACATACTTTGTTGTCCTAGTACCACTTCCTGTGAATAGTGCATGCCTGATGTATTAACACATTCCAGTTGCTGCCCATAGAAATTATGGGTGCATTGTGATTTCCCTAACAGTCAGTGCTAGAAAAATATCAGAGTGCGGCTTTCATGATTGTTACTTCATGATGAATTCTTTCCCAGCTTGAAGTCAGTTGTTCACTTTTTCAATGCTTCAGAGAGCCACTAGATGGTTGTTCGTGCCCCCTATACGACTTGAAAAACATATAGCAGGCATGATCAGTTCCTACATATTAGTTGTTTCAGTGTACTTCTGTAGTTATAAAATGGAGGACAGTTTGATTGGTGGAGAAATGCCGGCACTGCTCAAAGAATCTTGTTCCAAAATTGATGATGATGGTTTTCAAATTGATTGCGTATTTCTGAAACAGATTGTAACTTGCTTTTCTCCTTCATCTTATAAGCAGGAGCCACACAAAGGAGTGTGCACTAACCCCAGTATTGCCAGTTACTGGGCAAAGCAATGGGTGGAATGTGTAGTAAGGGACAAGCACAGAGAACACACTAGGGACACTGCAAAGTATTCTCTTCCCGTCTCTGAACAGAAACCATCACACGTCTGCCCTCTTACGTGCACATCACTGAAGTACATAGGCTGGTTGATTACAGGCAGTGAGAATCAGGAGCCCGTGGGCCTAAGATTAAATTGCTGTGGGCATAGAGCTCCTGAGATTTAGCACTGCTTAGGTGTTTACTGCTTTACAGACGAATGGGAAAACTGGTAGAAGCGAACCTCAGGGAAGATCAGTTTGGATTCCGTAGAAATGTTGGAACACGTGAGGCAATACTAACCTTACGACTTATCTTAGAAGAAAGATTAAGAAAAGGCAAACCTATGTTTCTAGCATTTGTAGACTTAGAGAAAGCTTTTGACAATGTTAACTGGAACACTCTCTTTCAAATTCTGAAGGTGGTAGGTATAAAATACAGGGAGCGAAAGGCTATTTACAATTTGTACAGAAATCAGATGGCAGCTATAAGAGTCGAGGGGCATGAAAGGGAAGCAGTGGTTGGGAAAGGAGTGAGACAGGGTTGTAGCCTCTCCCCGAAGTTATTCAATCTGTATATTGAGCAAGCAGTAAAGGAAACAAAAGAAAAATTCAGAGTAGGTATTAAAATTCATGGAGAAGAAGTAAAAACTTTGAGGTTCGCCGATGACATTGTAATTCTGTCAGAGACAGCAAAGGACTTGGAAGAGCAGTTGAACAGAATGGACAGTGTCTTGAAAGGAGGATATAAGATGAACATCAACAAAAGCAAAACGAGGATAATGGAATGTAGTCAAATTAAATCGGGTGATGCTGAGGGAATTAGATTAGGAAATGAGACACTTAAAGTAGTAAAGGAGTTTTGCTATTTAGGGAGTAAAATAACTGATGATGGTCGAAGTAGAGAGGATATAAAATGTAGACTGGCAATGGCAAGGAAATCGTTTCTGAAGAAGAGAAATTTGTTAACATCGAGTATAGATTTAAGTGCCAGGAAGTCGTTTCTGAAAGTATTTGTATGGAGTGTAGCCATGTATGGAAGTGAAACATGGACGATAACTAGTTATGACAAGAAGAGAATAGAAGCTTTCGAAATGTGGTGCTACAGAAGAATGCTGAAGATAAGGTTGGTAGTTCACGTAACTAATGAGGAGGTATTGAATAGGATTGGGGAGAAGAGAAGTTTGTGGCACAACTTGACTAGAAGAAGGGATCGGTTGGTAGGGCATGTTTTGAGGCATCAAGGGATCACAAATTTAGCATTGGAGGGCAGCATGGAGGGTAAAAATCGTAGAGGGAGACCAAGAGATGAATACACTAAGCAGATTCAGAAGGATGTAGGTTGCAGTAGGTACTGGGAGATGAAGAAGCTTGCACAGGATAGAGTAGCATGGAGAGCTGCATCAAACCAGTCTCAGGACTGAAGACCACAACAACAACAACAGGTGTTTCTCCAAACTCTTTGGGCCCCAGAAGATTATTGTACCATGGGTGTGTTTTTCAGAGGTAATACTACCTCCCAAAACTTCCTGGGATGTCAGCATTCTGACCTTGTGGAAAGAACATTAGAAGCAGTAGACTAAGGGAACCTAGATGACAGCTTGAGGTCACAAGGCATTCTCAGATAGTTCTGTGCCCACATCTAGATGTTCGATTTCAGGATAAAGAGGAAAGAACAGAGACCTTGGCAATCAGTTTACTTCTGCTGCTATTTTTGTAGAGGCAACAAATTGCAGAACTTTAGGATCTGAAGATAGCTTATTAGGGAGTGGAAGGGAACTATATGAAATGCACGTGCAGAGTGGGGGGGGGGGGGGGGGCAAATATATCAAGATCATGTGATTTACTTCATAAGAAGAGACCAGAGAGAAAATTGAGGTGTATTGTGAAGGAAAAAAAATTAAAATAATTATTATTACAGATTCAAAGGGAATACCAAACAGGATAGCAAGACTTGCTCTAAAAATAAACAAAAATATTTCAGGAAAATCATTCAAGTCTATGTACCAATGGTCTTGCATTGCGATGACAAAGCAGAAGATCTCTACAAAGAGTTGCAGAGCTGATGAATGAAAACAAATCCTACAGCAAACATGTCAATGGAGTATTTTAAAGCAAAAGTAGGACAAAAATAATATAACAATTTATGTGGGGGAAACATGCGGTATGGTACGAGAGGTGATAGATGCACGAGATTTGAAGAATTTACCAAGAACAACGTGTTTATTCTTAACACATTTATCCAGAAGGAAACATACAGAAAATGACTTTTATATATAAAAACAAAGATGAGGTGACTTACTGAACAAAAGCGCTGGCAGGTCGATAGACACACAAACAAACACAAACATACACACAAAATTCAAGCTTTCGCAACAAACTGTTGCCTCATCAGGAAAGAGGGAAGGAGAGGGGAAGACGAAAGGAAGTGGGTTTTAAGGGAGAGGGTAAGGAGTCATTCCAATCCCGGGAGCGGAAAGACTTACCTTAGGGGGAAAAAAGGACGGGTATACACTCGCACACACGCACATATCCATCCACACATACAGACAATATGTCTGCTTGTGTCTGTATGTGTGGATGGATATGTGCGTGTGTGCGAGTGTATACCCGTCCTTTTTTCCCCCTAAGGTAAGTCTTTCCGCTCCCGGGATTGGAATGACTCCTTACCCTCTCCCTTAAAACCCACTTCCTTTCGTCTTCCCCTCTCCTTCCCTCTTTCCTGATGAGGCAACAGTTTGTTGCGAAAGCTTGAATTTTGTGTGTATGTTTGTGTTTGTTTGTGTGTCTATCGACCTGCCAGCGCTTTTGTTCGGTAAGTCACCTCATCTTTGTTTTTATATATAATTTTTCCCACGTGGAATGTTTCCTTCCATTATATTGATATCAGAAAATGACTTTTGTATGACCAAATTGAACTACAAAAGGAGACAATAAAGAAATTGCACACTCCTGTGGCAGGGAATTGGAAGCACAGATTGAGATTTTATTTACATACAGGGAAGTATACCAGAATAAATTAAGTAACAGTTTCAGCATATTAGAAAGTTAACTTTATACAGGCATAGATGAAAGTGGCAATTATTTATCAAGTGTAATTATGTAGATAATAAAAGATGTTGCAGGTACAAATGCAGCAAAAGAAAAAGTGCCAAATGGGATCAAGGTAAATATTAAAGGAAGGAAGAGTACAAAAAAGAGAGGATAAACTTGAAATAGGAATTGAAGATTTTTTTTTTTTTAATATGTATATTTTTGAACCAGCGGCCATTATGAATCAAGACACAAAGGAGTTACAGACATTGTCGGTGAGTGGTCATTGATTGAAAGTTGGGGAAAAAAAGTAATATATACATGGTGTTTCAGAAGTGGTGGTCAATATTCAAGGATATGACAGGAATAATCATTCAAAACGAAAAAGTCAAGTAAACCTGGGGTCTAAAACGCATACCTAATGAGCTATGAGCAATTCTTGATCTTCGACAATGTGAAACAAATCTCTTCCATTGCAAGCTCTTTGCTTTCCATATTTTAGGAGTGGTAGTATGGACTAAAACAAGAAAAAAAGTCCAGTAAACATGTGCCCTAAAACGCATAACTTATGAGCTATGAGCACTTGTTCATCTTCGCTGTTTTGAAACACATCTCTTCTAATGTACAAGTGCTCATAACTTTTTAAGGTATGCATTTTCAAGCACAATCTTACTGGACATTTTTTTCTTGTTTTGGTCTATACTACCACTTCCCAAAATATGGAAAGCACAGAGCTTGCAGTAGAAGAGATTTGTTTCACAGTATTTAAGATCAAGAATTGCTCATAGCTCTTAAGGTATGTGTTTTAGACCCCATGTTTACTCGACTTTTTAGTTTCAAATGATCATTCCTGTTATATCCCTGAATATTGACCACCACTTCTGAAACACCTTGTACAAGACGAGATGGCCAGTGATCTCTTCAGTGCAGATGCAGACCAGGCTCGAACTATTATGGGTCTCGCTGAAATGCCACGAGTAATGAGGATAATGGGCAAGGCGCACTGCATTGGTAGCGTTTGGATAAGGTGATAATTTGGGTCTGATAGGAGACATGCTAGGGTTGTCCGAGCAGTTCCAATGACTACGGTTTCTGTACGTCTTAGTTGTCAGAACATCTGCCTAGTAAGCTGGAGACCTGGGTTCGAATCCCGATCCGGTGCAAATTTTCAACTTTCCTCATTGATTTCAGTCAGTGCCTGCTCACAGCCAGTTCTGTGATTCCTTTGTGTTGCGATTTTTTAAAATGTTTTTATAGTTCAAGAGATGAAACAGAAAAATGTATGGTCAGAATGATGATGATTATGTAAGTTATCACCCAAGTGAGGTAGAATCCATTCTCATTTAAACATTTACTTTGGGATAGGACCATTTGTAAGAACTGTAGCTCAAGCTTAAAAGAATGGCCGACCCTCGCTCTGGATAGATGTGCACCTGATAGAACAGTTAATGATAAGATGAGGAACCTCCGAGATGTATGGACACTGTGAAAAAACTTCTAAGACAATGACCTCCATAGCAAAATACTATCAATAGATCTCACACAAAACCCAAAGAATTTCTGGTCATAAGCTAAGTCTATTAGTGGCACCAAAGTTAGTGTCCACACACTGGATGACACAGGAACTGAAATTGTGGGCAGCAAAGCAAAAGCAGAAATGCTGAACCCTGTTTTCAAATGTTCCTTCACCAAAGAAAATCCAGTAGTATTGCTACGATCAAATTCTTACGCAACTGCAAAGCTGAGTGCAATAGGTTAGTGTCACTGACATTTAGAAACACCTGAAGTTTCTAAACTTTAACAAAGCTTCAGGGCTCGATGCAATCCCTGTCAGATTCTATACAGAATTCAGTGTTGATTTAGCCCATTGTTTAACTATAATATAACATAGACGTCTTGAACAAAACAGATTTCCCAGTAGGTGGAAGGAAGCACAGATTGCACAAGAAGGGTAAGCTCCACAATCATCTGTCCAGTGTCCTGAACTTCCATCTGTTGTAGAATTGTAGAACATATTCGGGATTCAAATGTGATTAGGCATCTCGTAACAGAATGACCACCTCCATTCCAGCCAGTTTGGATTTCGAAAACATCTTTTATGCAAAATCCATCTCACATTCTTCTAACATCACATCCTGCAAGCATTGATCAAGGGGCTCATGCAGATGCAGTATTTCTTGACTCCCAAAATGCATTTTGACTGTACCATACCTATGCGTATTGTCAAAAGTATGATCGAATGTATAGGAAGAGGAAAAAATTGTGTTATGGCCAATTTTGAAGTTATTCTCTGCTTATTTTCCCCTAGTTCTGGTGTTATTTTCTGCCAGTTTTGACTCTTTTTGCCAATTCTGGTATTAATTTTTGACTTGTAACTTTTGGAGTACTACATGTTCCTTGCTTTTGTCTTATCTCATTGTTTTTCAGTGTTAAATTGGAAGTGAAAATATACCCATAGGTTGCATTATATTTACTGACATCACAGATCAAATTAATTTATGTTATTAAACAAAGAAATCAATTATATTAAAATGTGAAATCAAATCACTTAAAGGTAAAATAATTTTGCAACCATACAGTGTTGAAAGCTTTACCAAAGGAAGCATCCTCAGAACTTCAAAGATTACTTCTAAAACATTGTGCTGTTGATCTGTCGACAGTTGACAATAGTGTGAAAACATCTACCTGGAGACAAAACTTGAACGTAGAAGACACACTGCCTTCTGCGGAACACCAGGAATTTTCAGTGTCCACATAACCTGCTTGTTTTTCACTAAATTATGAAGGTCTTTGTGGCCCCTTGTAATGTCGTACATGGCTGAAACTTGTTGTTCTTGGTACACGTAACGGACAATGTCATGTCAACATTAAGAGAGTTCATTACCTCCTCATAACAAGAACCTACAGCTGTGAACAAAGATTACATGACGTGGGAATGGAGAGTCTCACAGTGATAACGTTGAATAAAAATTCTCGGATTTCTAGCTACGTCAAGTACATGAGCTTTCACTCGAGCACTTCTTGACCATTGTTAACTGGCATGACTGCCAGTGGACAGCTGGTATCCCTTTATATACGCTAGCTGCTGGCCGTGATGTCACCGGTGCTCACTGCAATATCATGTAATGGCATACATTGACTCGGCATTTGAAGTATCTGCTTCAGCCACCCGATTGCCAGGTCCCATGTCATGCAGAGCTGCAATCGACTGTCTCTGTTTAGGTTGTTATCAATGATTTTTATTTCAGTTGCTTCTTTAATTACACAAACCCAAGAGCCATTAGTGCGAACTTGGCAGATGTTTTGTCAAAGTTTACCCAATGTCCATTTTTTAAAGCATGCTCAGCAAAAGCAGGTTTATTGGGGTAGAAGATAAAACCTCTCATGCCATTTCCTGTGTTACTGCACAGTATGTGCTCTCTGTCTGACGTAAGACTAATCACACTCGCAATGTATCTTGTAGACCCTATGCGTTCTGAAAGAATGGCAAGAAAGTAATTTCCTTTTCCTGCTTCCTGTTGATGGTTGTAGTGTGATTCTTGCTTGAAATCACTTCATTTATTTGATGAATATTATAGCCATTGTTCCTGAAGACCTTGCATAGCTGAGAGCTCATGCGGCAGAGTATCAGTGTCTTACGTCATTCTTGCATGACTCACCAATGTTTGTAAAACTGTGCTGCTGTGCCGGGTGATGGTGGGTGATGACATGCAAGTACAGATAGGTACGGTGTTTTTACTATAGGTGCTGTGGACGAGGCATCCCTCTGTTTGCAGCATACAAGTACATCAAGGAAGGACCTGGTTGTTTCTTTTGCTACATTGGCGACACATTCTTCATTTGGCCGCACAGACGTATGAAACTTTGGGAGTTCTTGAAACACCTTGACAGAATTAACAATAACGTAGAGTTCATCATGAAGGTAGAGAAAGAAAGTGCTTGCCCTTTCTCAAAGTCCTCGTGTACCACAAACTAATTTGATACATTGGCCACAGCATCTATAGAAAACCCTCCCACACTGATCTACACTTGCACACCATCACCACCCAGCACAGCAGTGCACTATTTTACGAACATTGGTGGATCAGGCAAGAATGATATCGGACGCTGATAACCTGCCACACGCGTTAATCCAACTATCTAAGGTCTTCAGGAGCAACAGGTATAACATTCGTCAATTGAAAGCAAGGTTCACAATATAACTACCAACAAGGAGCAGGAAAAGACACTTGCTTTCTAGCCATTTTGTGGCTCCATGTTAGGCAAGATAACCCACCTGCCGAAAGGACTCTGATCAAATCAGTCTTAAGGCCTCTGACAAAAATCCATCAATTACTGAGGCGAAGTAGGTCTCAGAACACCTGTGGTGTACAAGATACCCTGCTAGTGTGGCCAGTCTTTTGTCGTACAAACAATACGCAATGTGGGACAATGCAGGAAGGAGTAGAAGAGGTTTTTATTGCCTGTGCTACCACAAGAAACCCGTTTCAGCTGAGCTTGCTTTAGAAAATGGACACTGGATAAAGTTTGACAAAATGTTTGTTGTGGCTCACACAAATGGCTTTTGGGTTTGTGTGATTAAAGAAGCCATTGAAATAAAAGTTACTGATAGCATTCTAAATAGAGACTGTGGGCTGCAGCTGAGCACAGTGTGGGAGTCATCGATTGTGCGGTTTAAGTGGGAACATTGAATGCCAAGTCGTCATATGATGGTGATGAAACTTCCTGGCAGATTAAAACTGTGTGCCCGACCGAGACTCGAACTCGGGACCTTTGCCAAAGTTCTGCCAGGTTTGCAGGAGAGCTTCTGTAAAGTTTGGAAGGTAGGAGACGAGATACTGACAGAAGTAAGGCTGTGAGTACCGGGCGTGAGTCGTGCTTCGATAGCTCAGATGGTAGAGCACTTGCCTGCGAAAGGCAAAGGTCCCGAGTTCGAGTCTCGGTCGGGCACACAGTTTTAATGTGGCAGGAAGTTTCATGTCAGCGCACACTCCGCTGCAGAGAAGAAAATCTCATATGATGGTGATGCTGAGTGTATCAGTGATGCCACAGCCAGCAGCTAGTGTATAGAAGGGGCGTACCAGCTGCCCACTGGCAGTCATACTACTTGACAATGGCTGAGGAGTGCTTGGCCAAAAGCTCATGTAATTTTAGTCGCTTGAAACAGCTGAAAACCCGAGAACTTTTTATCCACAGATTACATGAATCTGATGGCTTTATCAGTTAACCTAATTTTAATGTGCAGCCTAGTGTTTGTTTTTCCTACACCTCTGTCTCTAGTATTTGTTCCTTCATATTTCTCAAAAGCTTTTAGTCACCAAAATTCATTTCCCCACAATAATGAAGCAATCTTCAATAAATATAAAAGTCACAAAATAATAGACTTTATCTTCACAAACATGTAAATTGACGTGGTGGTCACTCAGTTTGCTTCTGTCAGTCAGTCAAAGAACAAGATACTTTGTCATGCAGACGTGTTTTTGGTACTAAAACAGAACTCTGAGAATCATTTTTCAGTATTACTTGCGCAGTTTTGTGAATTATGTTTGTAGTGACAGCTTGATCTGTTCTGTAGACCAGGGCATAGGCATTGACGTTTCTCGTATTTACACTTGTGTACTACGAAAATTAAGACCCCTTAAAAACACAATTTTTTATGATATGCAAAAGTATCTAGAAATGTCACTGTTACTGGAATTGAGAATGTTGGAAGTAGTAACATCATATCTAGAGCAATAGTTCTTTATGCAGGAAAGAAACAGTCATTGTAAGATTATTCATGATTCTCGCCAGGGGAGCCCATGATCTACTTCAAACTTTGTACATCTTTAGTAGGCCACTAAAACAACATAATGTGCAAGTAGTAAGGTGCACTCCTCTGACAATTCCAAAAGAATCACAAGGGTAGTTTTATGCATGTATTATGTAACTGATGTGTCTGTGCTTAAGGTGGTGGATATTAGAGCTCTTGGTGGCCAAGTTGTTAGTGTTAGTGACACAAGACGAACGTGTGTGAGGCGACGGTTTGACTCCCACTCACGCTTAATTTTTAATCTATATTGTTTTCATCATTGGTCATATTATTTAATTTACATGATATTTTAGAGGTACTGTAATTTTAAAAAACACATATATTTGCCTGAAGTTTTAGTGAATTTCATGTTGTTTGACAACATACTATTTTTAATTGAATTTAATTATTAGGACAAACATATTTATAACTATAGACACACAAATGAGAAAAAGGATAGAGATTTCCTGAAAATGTGTGCCTGTCGTGACTTGTGAAATCTCTTATACATGCAATCTGGTTAGGTACCCGGAACTACTTTGCAGTTTGACACTTCAACCTGCAGAAACAGAGGCAGACCCACTTAGCAGTTAACCTGCATAGTGGTGAGACATTGCTAATGTAGCAACAACAAATAGTGTAGGCGTAAATTGTTGGAGTATCACAGAATTTACACTTGTACTATAAAAATGAAGGTTTGAGCGGGAGTCAAACTGTTGCCTCGTAAGCGTACATCTTACAGAGCTTGAACTATAGCCACTTCACCACCATGAAATCTTAACGTCTGGCACCTACGCACAAATACATCAGTTAAATAATACACACGTAAAACTACTCTTGAGATTTCCTCAGAATTACCAGAGTAGTGCACCTTATTACTTGCACATTATGTTGTTTTAATGGCCTACTAAAGGTGTATAAAGTTTGAAGTCAATTCGTTATCCCACCGTCGGGGCCTCCCCTTGGTCAGTATCGGAAAGAAAAGTCAGAAACTAATTTCAGCATTGAGTAACTATCAGTTACTAGTATCAAAAAATTGCCATTGCTTGATTTACGACATTTTTACACTGAAATGGGGAAAATGGCTAATTTTGTGACATTTTATAAAAACCACTGATTTCACACAATACTGCAAAAATTGCAGATTTTGCATTATTTTTTGCTTTATCATCTGTGTGAAATTTTCCTATCCATATATATATGGGATATAAACTGAAGTGGGGCTATATGAGGGTTTCATAGTAGGGGATGCAGCAAGTAATCTTGAATGAAGAGTCAGAGAGAGAGAGAGAGAGAGAGAGAGAGAGAGCAACCTCAGACTTTTCGTAGGTAATGCAGTCATCTGTATTAAAGCACTGTCCGAAGAAAGCTGTAGAAATATTCAGTTGGATCTTGAAAATATTTCAAAGTGGTGTAAAGATTAACAACTTGCTTTAAATGTTTAGAAATATGGAATAGTGCACTTTGGAAAATGAAAGAAGAAAAGTGTTCTGTAACATATTATCAGTAAGTCACAATTGGGTGACAATCAACTTATACCAGGGATATAAAAGTGCAATGTCTTACAGTTAGCCCCGCTGCTGGTCGGACAAAAACCCTGCAAAATCTCAAAAAATCTTCTTGCGATGGTTTCCAAGCTGCTGATAGAAAGTCCATGTAGTGGTTAAGGACTTGGGTTATTAACTGTGCAGTAATCATAAAACATCAGAATATTTGTTTGACAACTTTCATTATTTTCCAGGCTGGTCAGCATCAAATCTGAAGTAACTAAATGTTTTATACTGAATCCTTGATATCTGTTTCAATTATTGAGAAGTCCATGGCATAGAACTTATCTAGGAGGGAGTCCATGGCATGGCACATGGCATTGCAGACTCCAAGGAGACATTGCATAACGATGTAAGCACATTGCAAGGAGAGCTTATGTTGCCAGGAGTAACTCAGACATAAAATTACCACCAAATGAAAACAGCATAAGATTAATATTTTGTCTAACAAACAGCAGCTATATTTTGGCCAAATGAAGTTTGAAATATCTGTGTTTGTCTGTGATAGAAGACCAAAGATGGTACATTCCATATGATTCTAACTTATTGTGTTATCAATATAATAGAGTGAAACATTCCACGTGGGAAAAATATACCTAAAAACAAAGATGATGTAACTTACCAAGCGAAAGCGTTGGCATGTTGACACACACACAAAATTCAAGCTTTCGCAACCAATGGTTGCTTCGTCAGGAAAGAGGGAAGGAGAGGGAAAGACGAAAGGATGTGGGTTTTAAGGGAGAGGGTAAGGAGTCATTCCAATCCCGGGAGCGGAAAGTCTTACCTGTCCTTTTTTCGCCCCTAAGGTAAGTCTTTCCGCTCCCGGGATTGGAATGACTCCTTACCCTCTCCCTTAAAACCCACATCATTTCGTCTTTCCCTCTTTCCTGACGAAGCAACCATTGGTTGCGAAAGCTTGAATTTTGTGTGTGTGTGTGTGTGTGTGTGTGTGTGTGTGTGTGTGTGTGTGTTTGTGTCTGTCAACATGCCAACGCTTGCGCTTGGTAAGTTACATCATCTTTGTTTTTAGATATATTATTGTGTTATCAATTAGCCTCTCATTTATTGCTCTTGAAACAGTGGTTCACATTTTTGCTTAAGGACTGCTACCTTCACATTAACTCGTTGCAGTGTAAAACATTTCTGGTGGTTCAACTTACACTATGCTATTCCAGATATCTTTAATTAATCCCTTTTGTTAACTAAATATTTATATAAAATAATTTAATTGGATAGATAAAAAAAAATCTACTCACTGAGCAGCAGCAGTAACAGGGGAACATACACACAAAAGGGTTTGTTTTCCTTGTTATAAATATATAATATTTGTATGTGTGTTCCCATGTGGGGAAGGATCTGGTTCTCTATACTTGTACTTTAATCATTAATACTAGGGAATAGTTTATTCCATTATAGCAGGTGGTCTTTGTTTCCACAGTTAGCTACCTCCTAATTAAAGCGGTAAGGAATTTACTCGGGTCCAGCACTATTGGACTGGAAACCCTGTGATCCAATTGGTGTTCTGCAGAAGTCCGTAAATTATTCTTGCTCTCTGATCGAAGTCAGCAGTCAGAAGCACCTACTGTACTTACAACTACTTTCCCTTAGAAAACAGCAGAAACCCACACCCAACATTAGACTTTTCCAAACAAGGTATATGAGGTGGAGTCCAAAATTTTCGGGCCTGGTGCTGCCATCTGGAAAGTAGAAGTAGATCTTTGCACTGCTAGGTGACGAGAGCTGCATATCTGATGAGTCAGTGTGCAGAGTGGTATTCAGCTGGGAGGATGTCTTGCATCTCCACAGTGATTTCTGTAATACTCTGTGTTTGGTGCGTGGTGATTTTATGATGGATCTGTGAACGGAACAGTGCATGTGTATCAAATTCTGTGCGAATCTCGGGGAAAAGTGCTACGGAGGCCCTTACAATGATTCAGCAAGTGTTTGGGGGACAGAGCATGAGCTGTAAGTGTGGGTTTGAGTGGCATGCTCGGTTCAGGGCTGGCCGTACAGACATCGAAGATGATGCTCACACTGGAAGGCCCGTCAGCTGCACAAGGCCAGAAATTGTTGCCAAACTTCAGTAATTGGTTCGTGTGGATCGACGTCGAACCATTCAAGACCTTGCGGATGAAGTAGGTATTGGTTATGGGACATGTCAACGAATGTTGACTGATGAACTGGGCATGAATTGTGTCGCTGCAAAATTTGTGCCAAGGATCTTGACTCCCGATCAGAAGGCACAGCGTGTTGAAGTGTGCACGGACCTTCATCAGACCGCATCCGATGATCCAACCTTCTTGTCACGGGTTTCACCAGCGACGAGAGCTAGGTTTACGATTATGACCCAGAGACAAAGCTACAATTGTCCCAGTGGAAGAGCCCGGGCTGTCCAAGACCCAGAAAAGCGAGACAGGTGAAGAGCAAAGAGAAGAGCATGACCATCGTTTTCTCTGATACCAAGGGAATTGTGCACAAAGAATTCATCCCACCCAACGAAACAGTGAATTCTGCGCACTACTGTGATGTTTAGCAACAGCTCCGTGAGCTGCATCACTACAATCACTACAACGCGCCCTGTCACACATCCTTGCTAACCAGGATCTTTTTGGCAAAAAACAACGTGGCAGTTGTACCCCACTCGCCATACTCGTCAGATTCGGCACCTTGCGACTTCGCGCTATTCCCAAACTGAAACTCAGGTTGAAAGGCCGTCGGTCCAACACTCTAGAGAGAATTCAAGAAGCACCACTGGCGGTGATAAACACCCTCAAAGAACAGGACTTCCAGAAAACGTTTGACCAGTGGCAGAAGCGCTGGGTCCGGTGTGTACCTGCGGGTGGGAACTACTTCGAGGGTGACGGTGACCGTTAGTCCAAAGGTAAGGTTTTCAACAGATGGCAGCACCAGTCCAAAAATTTTGGATAGCACCTCCTAAACTCACCCCATAAAATTATTGCTAAATAGATAGTGGTCATTTACTATGAATATCCTTTACAGTGCAATAAAACTTAGCTCATAGAGCTGTAAGTATTAATCAGCTCAATCCAACCACAGCACAACATTCCATTTTACTGAACAACTTTGTACTCTTCACATAAAGGGAAATAACAATTCTGCCTCATACAAACGTAGTACTTATTATGTATCATAACACATACGTCTGTCAACCACAATTAATTGCTTTCTCCCTTACCTTCCTGTCTTACAAATTCCTATAAAGACCTCTTTCTGGATCAACCTCTCAGCTTTGCACTTTATCCCCGTCACCTATTTCCTTACTACTTCGTTCCTGTGCCTACCCTCCGCTAGAGCACCTGGGTCCTCAAACCAACTGTATACTACATCTTTATTAATGATAATGTTCATTAAAGATACAGTGAAAGAAGTACCTCTTCCATCCAGTCTCCAACTATGATATAAAAGCTGTAAATAATTTATCAAAATTTCCCTTAAGGGAATGTCAAACACAATTTATAACCCTTGTTCTTTCCAATAGGGGAATTGGGAAAAGGGGGGGGGGGGGTAGAAGAAGGTTGTTTCTGAACCCCCCTTGCTCCTCCCCCCCCCCCCCCCCCCCCTCCCACCAAATCCATCTCAACATAATAACCACAACCTACTTGTCCATGCATATAAAAATAATAGTCAATGTCTTTTACTTGTTACTTTGAACTATCTCTCAATGTTATATGTGAAAACATGTAATTGCCACAATGTGACACAGATAAAAGAAGAGTTTTAGTGATAGAAATATATGAATCTGGAATGAAGGAAGACAAACGTTACTTCTCTTACAGAAGAATCGAAGGAAAATATAAGAAAATGTGTGTCGAGATTGACGAATTAAAGAAGACAGATCCTCAAAAACAGATTCCCATCTCACCCTCACCCCACCTCAAGGTACCATCCCTAGTCGGTTCTTCACTGAGATGCCAGAGGACAATGTGTGATCGGCATACCCTACAGAATAAACTTCTCATGGATCTTCACCAATACTCTGGAGGATGAACCGTGTTCAGTATGTTCTACAGAATGGACTTGTCGCAGTTTCACCCACACAGGTCCTGAAAACTGATCCTAACTACACTACTGTGAATAACCTGTAGGGAATAGTTAGCAACATGTTGGTAATCAGTAATAATTAGTCTTTTAATCATCAGTCTTTATGTCAGTGGTTGCTCACAGTATTCACCACTGTGAGACATATGTATTTAGTTATACTCTGTACTTAACAACTTACAGTACCTATTTAACAATTTGTATGACCAGACCTCCTCTATAAAAGACACGTGAAACCCAACCATTATTCATAAATGATAGAAAAGGTATAACATCCTGCTTGTTACAGTATGTATAATTATTCAATTATAGTTTGTTGTGGAAGGTCATAAATCTTGTGTATTAAACATACCTTCACCTTTTTGGTAGCTGGGTCGGTCAGTGTTGTTGTTTTAGGGTGTGGCATTCTTATAATTATAAAAGATCCTTCATACAATGTATAAAACTTGCTTATCAACTTCTCACTCTTACAGCTGAGTTTATGGTTCTTCACCAAAACTAGGTCCACTATCCTATTGGGTGTAGGAGTTCCTGTTTCCCATTCTATATATTTCAATTTATGTTCTCCCTCTACTGGCCAGTCAACTACATCTGTAGGTGATACTGTAGTAACTAAGTGGGGCGTTTCGATCAAAATTTTTGGGAAGTTCCCCACCAAATCGTTCCACTTAGAATTCTGAGTTGTGCAATATATGCGACATAACCTATTTAATTCGCACATAATTCTTGTCGCCGTATTTGCATATGTTTGGTGTTTTGGGAATAACATATGATCTACCATATCCCAGGCCAGAAATTCTTTACATTGCCTATCTGTGAATTGGGTACCATTGCCTAATAGCAAATTCTTCGGTTTCCCTACAAGTGTAAATTAATTATTGTTCAACTTTGACACAACATGATTGGTCATGGCTCTATTCAGAGGCTACAGTTTAACTAACTTTTACCAACATTCAACCACAACGAAGATGTACACCATTCCTTCCCATTGTCAAGCTAGTGGACAGTAGAAGTCCATGGCCACAAAATCTCATAATGCTTCTGCTGTTATGGGGTACCATATATATGGCGTGCATCTTCGAGGTCTGTACTTTAACTTCTAACACATACTACACGACTTCAGTCTTGTCTAAACATGTTTCTAAAGTAATAATACTTTCTCACGTGCATTGCACTGCCCTAAGTGTATATACCATGTTAATAGATCTACTGTACTGATTTCATACTTAGTAACCAATTATTAATATTTTTATTTTTATGGAAGCGTAGTCCTTTATGAATCTTCCAATCCTTACTGTTGTGATTTGGATTTTGTTCAAAGTAATGAGCATAGTTACACAACACATCATCATTTTGTTGTTCCATTTTTAAACTTTTATAAAGTAGTGTAATACATCGTTCTATCTGTTCACTTTCAGTAAGTAAATTGCAGCTTACCCTCTCTCCTTCATGTCTACATTAGGCTTTAATCTTACTCATGATGTTGATGGTTCTTCTCACATGGCATTGTTAGCATCCTGTGTATAGTACTTTGAAAATTTAAACTCTTGAAGGAATAATACCCGACGAGTGAACTGTCTATGCAAATTATTACTTTTAAGTAAAAAGCTCTGTATGCCGTGATCACTGTGCACTAACCTTTTATAGCCTACCAATAAGTATTTGAATTTTTTAATAACCAAACTACTGTTAGTGCCTCCTTGATGATTCCATATTTCCCCTCATGAGTTGTGTTAACCCACTAGTGAACTCAGTTGGACAGTGTTTTGTTCCATTTCCAGTACATATTTCTTGATAGGGGTGAAATGCCAATGCCATACTCTGATGCAACATTAGTCATATGAAAATTTTCTTCACAGTTTCGATGTACTAGTATTAATCTCTGACCTATACTCTTGTATCCACCAGAAAGGGTATTCAATGCCTCCTGTGGTAGAAACTTCCTGTAATAACCTATCATTCCAAGCTATAATTTGTTTCTTGTTAGATGGCTCTGGACATTTGCTTATACAGGGTGTATATACCCAGGGCAACTGTAAAGTACCAGAAAACCCCAAGAATATTTTTTATTCTGGAAAAACCTGGTAATTTTTTAGAAGCCTGAGAATTTTTCATTGTTTCAGTTAGCAGTGAAAATTTTTTTTTTATTTTGCTGGTGAGAACTGAAACTCTAACAAAGAATTTTACTTTAGCCCACTGCTGAAGAATTATACTGCTGCAATTGAACTTAAACAGGAGAATAACACAAAAATAAAACGTAAGTTTCAAAGAAAATGTGCCATTTACAACAACAGAACACAGCAATACTTTGTAACAACAGTCTGTGTTTGATGCATTTTTCTTGTAGACGTCATTTTGATGAGCATGACATCAAAACTGTTTAAATTTCTAACAGGTCGTGGGAAAACAGTGTGGATGGTGGTTTGAAAAGCATTAGTTTCAAAGTAAATTTCCTTTTATGCAAGATGAATTAAGTTTTGTGTGACTGTGCAATGAATTTCTTAAATTGTGAAGACCAGACATTTATGCCACCATTTAAAATTTTCCTGGCACATTTGTGTTTAATATACCTTAAATTCTAACATGTGCTAAAAAAGATAAAGTTCCAAGATTAGCTTTTAATATTTATTGTAGTTCTTTCATCAGTTACAAATTATGCAGTAGCAATGGAAGATTAAATTCAGTTTTCATTCCACAGACCCAAGAAATGAGATGATTCTCGTGGGTGTGGAACATGTCAGAAAGCATAAAAATATAAAACATTTGAATATTATACTACCCTGATCATTTGTCAGTAGAATACTGTTCGGTAAAATGGAATAGCTAATATTTTCAGAATTAACATGCTGCCAGAATGAAACATTGTTATTCACTATTAAAAGGTTTATCATATGTTGTTGTTGTTGTTGTTGTTGTTGTTGTGGTTGTGGTCTTCAGTCCTGAGACTGGTTTGATGCAGCTCTCCATGCTACTCTATCCTGTGCAAGCTTCTTCATCTCCCAGTACCTACTGCGGCCTACATCCTTCTGAATCTGCTTAGCGTATTCATCTCTTGGTCTCCCTCTACGATTTTTACCCTCCATGCTGCCCAAAATACCAAATCTTGACTGTTGTCACCAAGTGCTGTCAAAACTGAAATCTAACAGACATTTTTACTTAAGCTGGCTTAACCGTCTCTGTTAAGATATTCATCTATAGAGTAGGAGGAGTTGCCTATCAAAAAATCTCAAGCTCTGTTTAAACCATGCTTTATCTGAAACTAAGTTTTTAATGGTCGCTGTCAATTTATTGAAATTTTGTGTTCGTGAGTATTGGACCCCTTTTTGGACCAAGGTAAGTGATTTTAGGTCTTTATGTGGATTGTTTTTATTCATAGTATTGATACTATGTTTTGAGCTGTTGGTTGGAAATAGAGATATTACTTGCAACAAATTTCATTAAGGTTAGGTTAGTGTTTTTTAACGTCCCGTTGACAACGAGGTCATTAGAGACGGAGCACAAGCTCGGGTTAGGGAAGGATGGGGAAGGAAATCGGCCGTGCCCTTTCAAACGAACCATCCCGGCATTTGCCTGAAACGATGTAGGGAAATCACGGAAAACCTAAATCAGGATGGCTGGAGACGGGATTGAACCGTCGTCCTCCCGAATTTTCATTAAGGAATAAATATACTGAGAACCAGTGGTTAGAATACAAAGTTCCTTGAACAGGTTTCTACATGATAGTCTTGAATTTACACCACAAATGATTCTTATCAGACACCTTTGCACCCTAAAAACTTTTGCTCAGTTTGATGAATTACCCCAGATTATGATCCCGTATGACATAGTAGAATGAAAGTAAGCGAAGTAGAAAAGTTTATATGTCCTACATCTGACATCATTCTCACCGCAAGTACAGACTTCTTTAGGCGCTTAAGCAATTGTGTGGTATGGCCTTCCCAACTGAATTTATTATCAAGTTGTAATCCCAGAAATTTAGCAATGTCGATCTGCATGTCTTCGTATGTTATACATATGCTGGAAGGAAACCTCGTACAGGTTCTGAACTGCATATAGCGGGTCTACTCAAAGTTTAATGACATTGAATTGGCGTTGAACTGTTTGTTAATGTCCTTGAAAATTTGATTAGCAGCAATTTCTACTCTGTACTTGACATGCTACTTAGTGCAATGTTTGTGTTATCTGCAAACAAAACAAACTTAGCATCTGGCAGTCTAACAGATAAGAGGTCATTAATGTGTACAAGAAAAAGTGATGGAACCTTGAGGAACACCACATGTAATTAATTCCCAATCAGATGAAGACTGACTGCTTACTGCACAGGTATTTTGCAACAACACCCTTTTGTTTCCTGTTAGACTGATAAGACTCAAACCATTTTGCAGCATTGTCAGTGACACCATAAAATTCTAATTTACTTAAGAGAATGCTGTGGTACGCACAGTCAAAGGCTTTTGACATCTCACAGAAAATGCAAGTAGCCTCTAATTTATTACCTAATAAATTAAGTACATTCTCACTGTAAGTGTAAATATCTTTCTCTATATCAGAAACCTTAAGAAATCCAAACTGTAGAAAATATAATTACCCTTGAGAGAGAGAGAGAGAGAGAGAGAGAGAGGATGGCAATGAAAGTTATAATTATACTTGTCAGAAATAATCAGCTGCTGCAATGTAAGCTGTGCTCTTAGGATCCTAGCTAACCACACCATTGAGGAAAGAAAGAAAAAAAATTTTGATAAACAATATTACATGCAAAAGCTTAGCTTTTCTTGTAGCTACATTGCATGTATACTAATTTAAAAATTTACTTTATCTATTTGTGTGTTCAGTACTTAACAGTGATATTGCTATTGGCTTACTACATAGTGCGTCCTATGCTCCAAATACCTGCTGTCATTGGCTGGTGGGATCATGTGACATGAGCTGTGATTGGCTGACAAAAGCACCTAGCAATTTCAGCACTGAAGTGCTTCACAAGCTACTATTCTGTATTTGCTAGACTTCCTGTTTATACTTTCTTAATACGAAAATGTACAGCATAAATGTTGCTGCGCATGAGAGATCTTTTTCAAACCACAGTGCTTTTTATAGTGTCTCATTTCCTAAAGTGCTGGAATACTCTATGCCGCTGTATAAAACCTTCACCATTCAGAGGGTTGACATGTTTTAAAGCTGTGAGGGAAAGTATATTGTCACTTAACGTGGAAAAAATGTACTTTCGTCAGGGATATAGCGTATTTTCAAACAGGAAAAAGTGAGTTTTTAACCAGGAAATTTTTTCCCCCACCCTTTGTCTGTGTATACCCCCTGTTATACTGTCTAATCTACATGGATCTAATTTTATACATTCTGTATTTACAGTGTGACTTAAAAACTTACCTTCACTACAACTGAATTGCGTTTTTGAAAGCTTAATAGTTGTTGCATATGCATATAACCTTGTAATAAGTTATCTTACATTTGAAGATGTTCAATCCAGGTTTTGTAAATGATTACCATGTCATCCACATAGACTAAGACATTTTCATGTTGTTCTTCACCAGTTTTTTTATACAGTAATAAATACAGATACTGAGATATTGAGCCTGAATGGTAGTACTTTCAAGTGGTAGGCTTGACCTTTGAAAGGAATGCTGTGTATTTCCTAGACTGCATTTAACTTAAACTGCCAATACCCAGAAGTTAATCCCGCATCTGGCCATCCTGATTTAGGCTTTCTGTGATTTCCCTAAATCGCTCCAGGCAAATGCCGGGATGGTTCCTTTGAAAGGGCACTGCCAACTTCCTTCCTTAATCCTTCCAATGAGACTAATGACCTCGCTGTCTGGTCTCCTTCCCCAATCCCCCCCCCCCCCCCCCCCCTTCCAAAAGTTAAGTCCATTGTGCTTCTATAATTCGCTCCTGTAAATTTTGACGGTAGCTTGTTAATGACGTGAAGCCTATCCTGTTTTGGTTCTGTGATTTTGTTCATTGCTCTGACAACCGCACTGATCCATCTTCTTTTCTGAGAACTACTAATGAATTGTAACAATTATTTGATGATTCTGTTATGTCCCATGAGACTATTGTACTCATTTCTTCTTTTACTGCATCTTTTGCTGCTATCAGTATGAGATAGAATTTTGCAAAAAACATTTCATGTGGGTTTATTTTAAGTACACACTAAGTCTTTAATCATCCCAGATTTTAAATAAAAAATGTCTTTATGTTTAATCAACAATAATATTAGGTCTGACTTCTCATGTAGTGACATTCTTGGAGCTTTGTTAACTACATTTCATTACATTTTCCTCCTTAACTTTCATAATACAATCATATATAGAATTCTCTGTACTACTCTACATCCTTGTCTTATTTTACCCATAAGGAAATATTAGTAAACACTCATTAAAATCCAACATAACTTTATATTCTGATAACCAGTGAACTTCTATAATTATTGGTACATTTCACCATAGTATTAACAACATTGGGTATTCAAAGGCATATTCCTGTAGACTAAATTTCACCAACAACTCAGTATGGATTTCCTTACCAGTCGTCCATGTAATCCTTACTATTTTTACCCCATTTACAGGTTATCTAAGGAACGGGTACAACATGTTTTCTGTTCTAATAAGTGTTGATATACTGCATGGGTTTAACTACCAGAATCCACAATAATGATCACTGGGATGGTGCTCACAGCTCCATTCAGTTTTAGTTGTATATATGTGTCAAGGCTTTGTTCCTTTTCAGACAATATACTTTTCCCCATATCTTATCCTATTAAATTAGAGTACATTATCTGTTTCTTGTTTTCCAACTGGTTGTGGGGACCGAACTCCTACCCAGACACTTTGTAGTTTTCCCCTTCTGTATTATTATTATTATTATTATTATTATTATTGATGCTGCTGGATTCTGTAGATTGGAATTCCCAATTATCATTGATGTTATTATTGGTCGTGGTATTACCTCTCCTGCTGTATTACTACGTATTCCTCTGTTCATTATTTTCTGCCCAAACATTTCTTGATTATTGGCTGCTGTAGTTACTCCACGTATCATTATTAGATTTGGATATGTTACCATTAGAATGCAACTGCTCTGATTATTTTTCTGTAGCATCTAATGGTTAAAAGACAATATTATGAAAAGGATAGATTGCTACTCACAATGTAATGGTGAGTAGCAATCTATCCGTCTCATAATATTGTCATTACTCCATCTGGATTTTTCATTCTTTGGTCTAATCATTCAAGGTAGTCTAAGAGACAATTCACCTTTCCTTAATCTCTATCCAAGAGCTTATCTCTTAATCACCAAGGTAATCGGCTTATAATTACTTCCAGCAAATGTTTCCTCTAAATGTGTCATTGAGATACTTAGCTTTATTTAATTGGTGCTCCACAGAGTCTCGGTAGCCTTTCCAGTTACTGGTATTGTACTGTTAATATCCCAATAATTCCAAACATAATTTCTTTTGATGAGCTCCATCACTCTAATATGTTGATTTAAATTCGCACTCAGTCACTGTAGGCCCTAATTAATCCAATGTATGAGTAAGAGTGCCCCATTGTGCAATGTTTTCTATTAAATGAGTGATGAAAATTATATTTTATTATGTCCACTCCATGTACTGGGTAACATTCCTTTGAAAGCTTTCAAGAAAATTACTGGATGTATGTTACCAGTTGTGGAAAACTTCAGATATTTATGGTTTAATCTCCTGCTCAACACAGTGAAAAAATCATCTGTGTTAGCATTTGACTTACCTGTAATTATATCAATGTCTTGATTCTTTCTTTCCTCTTTATGTTAATAGTCTGAACTCAGTATGCCATTGCTTGTGTTATTTCTGTGTGTGTTACTGTTTGTCTCTGCTGCGATCATATGAATTCTCATTGGTAACAAATTAAAAGGTGGATCTGCTGAAGTTTTATTATCATATCCGCAGATTGAATGTACACACTATTAATCAAAACTTTCTTTTACATTCTGTCTTTTGTATTCTGGGTTCTAAATCATTAATCAACAACATAATTGAATCTGTGTGTTTAATTGTTATGTTCTGTGCAATAGTTTTTCCTTGAACAAGTTCCTTCTCTGAAGTTTCTATCCACTTAAGTAAATTGGCCCAAGTGTCGTCTTTGGATGTGCGTAGCTCAAATTACTGTCTATATTATCTTCTACTATCTCCAATCATTAATCTATCTCTGCTGCGTGATTGAATCCCATATGTAACCTCCATTCTAAGTAATCCATCCTCTCATTTATTTGCAGTATAAAATCGGACATCTTCTTTTCCATAGTTAAAAATATATCATTCATTTGCTCTTCAGAGTTGTGTCTTTGTTATCTATGTGTATGAATTTATTTTCAAATAACATAAACTGTTCATCATTTTATGTTCAAGTTGCATAGACCTATCATTTGTCTCTGAAAATGGTTCAGATACTGCCTGCATAAATCCCTCCATCTTCATACTTTCCTCTGTAGATGACATGATTGTGTCTTAGTTTGCTGTCACTGTGGAACTGTCGATGTAACATAAATTACAATATGTACTTGATGATAAGAAATACACATTCTTTACCCTAGGCCTTTTGGTAGTTGTTGTTGAATTCACAGCAAACAATAATTGAAATTACAAAAAAGTTCATAAACAACATGCCTAACCCACTGGATAGTTGTTAATTACTGCTGATGTGCAGTAGTAGGGGGAGAGGACAGCTGCTTGGAGTCCCAAAGTGCTGTACTGCCGTTATTCAGACACTGCTAACTGCCGTTGATGCATTCACTGACTGCGCTGATGAATGAACGTAGCCACAGACACTGGGTCATAGTGCCAGTTACTCTTGTTGTGAAGATGTTGACGACTCACTCAGCCGATGCCAATAGGGCATAACTAGCACACACGTATCGGAATCTGAGCACTCAACATCAGTTAATTAAAGATACATTGACATGGCAGCTGATTGATTTTTGTTGATCCATGTGGCAACCCCTTATTGACTAGTGTTGCCACGTATAAATAGCTCATGTTTTATATAAAAAGTAATCTCCATACCTCCAATAATATTTTTTTTTAAATCTTCTGAATTTACTGTACAGATGTCTGTCTTCATCTGCTGCATCTACCTTGAATTGTGTGCAACTTTGTCTGGTTCTGCATCCTGACCTTTGGTAGCACTGCACAACAAGCGCATCACTCCAGAAAATTTCATTGTAATCGATTCAAATTCTTGATCTTGTTTGCGTCTAGCAAATTTCGTGTAAACTTAGTGATGGCCGCATGCTGGGCTGGTTTCAAACCGTTTATCATCTCCTTCCCATTGTAATTTAAGTTCCGAAATCATTCCTTTTATGATATCGTAATTTGACTCTTCACTAAGATTGTGTGGCTGGGTTGCCACTTGGAAGGGTTCATGCCAATGAAGTGCAACGTCTTGCAGCTAGGCCCCAGCGCTGGTTTGGACAAAAGCTCTGCAAAATCTCAAAAATCTTCTTGTGAAGGTTACCTCAGTACTAATAGAAAATGTGTGTCCTAGTGAGAGACTTGGTTTATTAGCCATGCATTAAATCATAAAAAATCTGAATATTCGTTTCATAACTTTTTTTCCTAGGGTGATTAGCGTCAAATCTGAGCGGACTAAATGCTTTACTCTGTATTTCTGATACCTGTTTCAATTTTTGAGAAGTCCATGGCATAGAATGTCTCCAGGAAGGACTCCATGGTATGGTACATGGCATTGCTATGGTACATGGCATTGCAGACTAAAAGGAGGCAGTGTATGATGACATAAGCACATTGTAAGGGGGAGGAAGAGGAGGCGGCATTGTATGATGACATAAGCACATCATAAGGAGACCTCCCATCACCACACAACACTCCAGGAGTACCTCAGATATAAATTTAGTGCCATACAGAAACAGCAACTCACTAATATTTTAACTAAAGAGTAACAGCTATATTTGGGTGGAACCCAGTTGAAAATATCTGACTTGCCCAATTATACACGACCATGGAGGGTGTAAGTGGTATTCAAATGCTGATATATATTTCAAAAAAAGGAACCTGTACCTTCACAATAGTCTAAGTCATTGGTAAAGCAGGTGGAAGACTTCAGTTCATTTGTAGTGTGCTAGGAAAGTGCAGTTAATCCACAAAGTAGACTAGCAGATTGCATGCCAAACACTCGTGTGATCCATTGTAGAGTACTGCTAAAGTGTGTGGGGACCCATACAAATAGGACTAACAGGCGATGTTGAATGTATGCAAAGAAATGTAGCTTGAATGATTACAGGATTATTTTAGTTCTGGGAGTCACAGAAATGCTGAAAAAGCTGAACAAATAGGTGCTTGATGGTAAAAGCCAACTACTCTCTAAAGCCTACCAACAAAGTTTCAAAAAACAGCTTTAAGTGAGGAATCTAAGAATATAATAAACACCCTTCATATCACTTCTGTGGTGGTACCCCGCAAATGAAATGACAGTGTTCCAAAAGACTTTCCCGGCTCATAGTGTTCGCAAAGGCAAGTTAGACTAATTACATCAAGCACAGAGAGATTCAAACAAACATTCTTCCTGCACTCCCAACTTGAATGGAGTGAGAAGAAGACCCAGTAACTAGTACTGTGTTAACTATCGTCTACCATACACTTCACCGTGGTTTATAGAGTATGGATGTAGTTGTGGATTAATAACGCATTGATTTAGTTTTATATTAATGTTACAATTGGAATTGCAGCTACCCAGTTGCCACCAAAAAATCTGTTAACCATAACAGCAACAACATGTATGAAAGCCTTTTCATTTGGATATATAGTTGGGAAAATAATTCCAACAGGAAACGGTGCTCCATACCATGCCAGGAAATACATGTTAAGAGATTCAGTAATTATTTTATATCTCGTAATAGGTTGATTTCAGTTCCATGCAAATAATTTGTTTGGCTGAACATTTGTGGCAGAATAAGACCATGTGTTATGTGAAGGAAGATCTGAATACAGTGATATTCCATTTCAGATTATACTGACCAAATATCTTAAACATTCTGTTTGCAATGACTTCTATTCTGGCTATCAGTATGATAGCCATGCTCTCAGGTATCATTTAGGAAGGCAGTCTCCGTAAAAGGAAAGATTTCCACATTCTGATCCCAGTCAATTATACTGTTTTGATGTATCATTAATGTTAATAAATGTTGGAAGTGAAAATTTGTGTGCAAAAGAATATTTCTGTTTTTGCTTACAGGCTCATGATTGAACTGGACCAGCATGAGGGTTCTTACTTAGCAACGTGCAAGCACTACAGAGCTGTTTTGAATACACCGTCAGTGCAGGAAGATGCAGACAAGAGACAAGAGGTGCTTAAGAATGTTGTACTATATCTTGTCCTGGCCCCATTTGATAATGAGCAAAGTGACCTGACACATCGTGTCTTGCAAGAAAAATTACTTGATGAAATTCCGACATACAAGTGAGTACTATGGCAATTGTTTTGAGGATTGCAGTAGCCAAAGTTGCACCCAGAGCTCCTCCTATGATTGCAAATACTGCTCCTATAGATAATACATGATGAAAGTGCGCTAAGGCACTTTTATTTATTTACTTGTATTTTGGAGATCAAAGCCCTGAAAGGTGACTTACTTTTGCTGTTTTCATTTACTAATGTCCTGCATCGTCATGTTCTTGCGTAACTCGTCGTTTAGTGTTTGTTGCACGTAAGTGTGTAATAAGATAAATTTGTGATCACTCTAGCATCTCTTTTAGACAACTCTTTAAAACAGTTGACATACTGGCGAGAACTTCAACGTACATTTTCTGCCTATGGAGTTTGCTGTCAACGATCATTTGCACTTTGAAAACAACTGTAATATTTGTAAATATAACACAAAAAGCAGAAGTGAGTTACACTAGGATCATTCCATGCCATGTGGCCTAAAGACTCTCACATGACGGTCATGGATTTTGCTGAAATTTTTTGTGAATATTCGTTCATGTTACCATTGAACATTGTTCATACCACAACTCTCAAAAGTGCACCTTCAAGTTTGTTGCAGTTTTGAAATATCTCCAGCAGTATTTTCTTGAAACAAAGAAAGCTAGACCATCTTGTACAACTTTTTGCTCTCTCTTCTACATCTACATCTCTTTAGTGAAGTAATAAAAAACGATGTTGTGAGCAATTTTCATATGAATAATTTGAAGCAAAAATCAAACAGTGGAAAATCCAGGATAGAATGTAACAATATTATGAGAAGGAAAGTTGTCGCTCACCATATAGTGGAGATGCTGAGTCGCACTAGGTTTAACTTGTGTGTGTGTGTGTGTGTGTGTGTGTGTGTGTGTGTGTGTGTGTGTGTATTGTTGACAAAGGCCAGTGAAACTCTTTTTGTTGTGCCTATCTGTTGTAACCTCCCCACCGTAATTTTATAAGAAATGTAAGTGACAATACTTAATACAAATGGGAGCCGAGTGTAACCTCCCCACAGAAATTTAAAAGAATGGCCAATATTATTTAGGGATGCTAATGGACATTGCGCTAAACGTAACCTGCGCACAATGAAATGTACTGACAATGGCAACAAAATGTGAAATTCGCAATCTGACTCAAATATAAATTCCTGATGAAAAATTAAAGTCCATTCAGTGATAAGAAAATTTAATTAAACCGAAATATCGGTCTTTGGCCCTGTGTAAAACAATCAGAATTAAAGTCTTACCTCAGAATAAATCGATGTCACATATCTGCTCTTGTTGTTGCGCACCGCTTGGAGGAACTGCATTGCAAATAATAATATTCTCTTTTTTTTTTTTGTAATTCTAGTGAAATTTTTCTTCAAAAGAAGTGGAATGAAATGGGAAGTGCAACGAGATCTTTAGTTCAATAAAAAATTAAATTTGAAAAAATGCTTTTGAAATAAAAATTATTATTGGGGAATTTGTTGGTGAATAATTACAATAAATAATTTTTTTACATTATCTAATGATTATATTAATTAATGGTATACCTTATTCACCATCTTGACCAGTGTTGCCGACCGCCTACATCACACAACCGCACTGGGCTGCTACTACTGACCGACCGCTCTGCATGACGACTATTAGCGTATGCACGCGACGACTACTGACAGAGTACTGTTCTCAACTAAACCGAGCTACAGACTCGCAACGACTAACTCCACAGACTCGCAACGACTACTACTGACAGAGAACCGCTCGCAACACTCGCGCGGTCAAGCGCATACTCTCTGGTCACAGATGCTACAATGCCTCGCCATCGCTGCTATGTTACATACGTGTTTCATAACCCTCCACTGGGGGGGCAAAAATTTGGCAGCGATGGTGAGTCATTTGGACTTGCCAAGTGCGGCAAAATTTTTCTTTAATTAACAAAATTCTACAACTTACAGAATATTTAAATGTTGTGCACACGCACTAAGTACAAAATATATCAGACAAAGACAAAATGTGAGTACAAAACATAGTAGCAAATCAAAAAAATGTATATACAAATTATTTGACAGATAATAAAGTGCACAGGCACTGAAAAAATTCTTTAGCATATGCAGAACAAATAAACAGACTGGCAAGAATAATTAGATGTAGTACATAAAGTAAATGTTGTGCACACGCACTAAGTACAAAATATATCAGACAAAGACAAAATGTGAGTACAAAACATAGTAGCAAATCAGAAAAATGTATATACAAATTATTTGACAGATAATAAAGTGCACAGGCACTGAAAAAATTCTTTAGCATATGCAGAACAAATAAACAGACTGGCAAAAAATATTATGTTGACAAGTGACATAAGTGTACTCGCATTGGAGTTCAGCGAATCGAAAAATGTATAACCTATGAACATAAATGATGTTATAAAGAAAAAATTTTTTGGTGTGACAAGAATCAGGATAGGAAAGGGAAGGATTGCATCATGGTTGTAGCACTTTAGATTGCACACAGCTGCTCTGAAAGTCCATATCTTTCCACAGAAGTACAACACCAAGTGACACAACTTGAAGTTCTTTTCCCATCAGAATTTATCAGTGTAGCCAAGACACTGAACTGTCGTAGTAATGTTCCATGTTTTCATTTTGGCAGTACATTAGGTACACCAAACAGTGGGACCATAATAATGTCTTCATCGCTCATGGTGGTGGACAGCATGTCGTGTCAACACCACACTCTTACAAGGCACACCAACGTAGAATTAGTGCAAAACCAAAGATAGTGCTCCATGATCACTAGGATAAACAGGACAAATGGACATTGCAGTAATTCAGGGTAGTCAGCTTATGAGGTGAAGGACATCAAGTCACATAATATTGACAATTACAGACTTAATTAGTAGTTTGTGGCATTCATAGCCCAGTTATTGAACATTTCTGTACCAAGTATGTAGTATTACAGAAAAATGTTCATTAATTGTTGTACATAGAATCAGTAGCCTTCTTTTCCTGGTTACAAAGCATTATGAAATAATCGCATTCTTTTCAGTTACAGAGTATAATTAAGAATCATTAACCTTCTCCTAATTACAGTTAATTAATCATTTGTCATTCCAATAATCATTAGCCTTTTCCTAATTACAGTTAATTAATCATTTGTCGTTAATTGATCATTTGTCTAATTACAGTTAATTAATCATTTGTCGTTAATTAATCATTTGTCTAATTACAGTTAATTAATCATTTGTCGTTAATTAATCATTTGTCTAATTACAGTTAATTAATCATTTGTCGTTAATTAATCATTTGTCTAATTACAGTTAATTAATTGATCATTTGTCATTTCAATATAGTAAGAATTATTAGCCGTAATTAATTACAAAGCATTATTAAACAGTACCATAGTTAATTAATTATGTGTCATTCCAATCTATTAAGAATCATTAGTCTTTTCCTAATTACAAAGCATTATGAAACAGTCACATTCATTTCCAATAACAAAGTATGGCATCGTTAATTAATCATTTGAAATTCCAATATAGTAAGAATTATTAGCCTTCTCCTAATTACAAAGCATTATTAAACAGTCACATTCATTTCTGGTTACAAAGTATCAACATTGGAAACAAGAGCTAATCAATGGCATAATTAATCACAATTCTTCAAGTGACAATTATTGGCACTCAGTGGCCAGCAAGTATTGAATAGACTCATCATTCAGTATTATTCAGGTTATTACGAAGTCATTATTAAAAATCAGTTAATTACAGTCAAATCATTAATAATCACAGGCATTATAAGTGGTAACATTACAATAAACAGTGTTCCTCCTTCAGTAGTATTCAGACCATTACAAAGTCATTATTAAAATCAGTTAATTACAGTCAAATCATTAATAATCACAGGCATTATAAGTGGTATCATTACAATAAACAGTGTTCCTCCTTCAGTAGTATTCAGACCATTACAAAGTCATTATTAAAATCAGTTAATTACAGTCAAATCATTAGTAATCACAGGCATTATACGTAGTATCATTACAATAAACAGTGGCAGTTATTAGCTAGTGACAAAGCATTATTTTGAATATAGTCTCATTAAGAGGTCATTACTCAAGTGACATGCTATTCAGAGTTGATCAGTATTATTCAGAATTTTCTCAAACTGGTATCACTATTTGGGACTGTTAATACATTTTATATATTTTTTTTTTTTTTTTTTTTTTTTTTTTTTTTTTTTTTTTTTTTTTTTTTTTTTTTTTGTTAGCAATGCATTGCGTTGGGATCGATAATTAATTGCTGAAACATAACACTATTTGCTTTTGACCTATTGCAGCAAATGAGGATAGGTAACGTCATTCGTCATGAGTCAGCTGTAGCAAGATTATGTAACAAGGCAATACATGTGATCACATTTAGAAGTGATAAACACAAATGGGTAAAAAATAAAAATGCAAGTACTAGAACAGGTATAATAACTAACAGGTTTAGTAAGTGTCATGAAAAACTTCTCCTGGAAAAAATACAAAAACGGATTATTGACCTGAAAGAAGAAACGCACACTATGCTGAAAAGTAGTGAACTTCGAATTAACAGGCAGTGAAGTGTGTATAAAAATGTGTTCCATAGCTGTCCTTTCCAAAACTTTCAGTCATCCTACTATGCAATGTAACACCTGCTGTCAAAGCAAACTGCAACAAATACTTAAATAACTACGTAGCATAAATACATAACTTCAACATTATCCTCATCTGTAAAGAAAAAAACTTCATTATCCATATCATCATAACTTCACCATTATCATCACCTGTAAAGAAAAACTTCATTATTCATAATACCATTTCCTTCATCATTATTCATCAGTATTCACTATCATCTGCAAAAAAATCACTTCATTACTCATTACATAACTATTCCTTATCTCTAGCATATTTCATCACTAAAACTAAGATGTGTAGTTCTCTCTGACAGCCTGCATCAATCACCTTGTATTCTGAAAGAAGAAATTAGTTAAGACTGCTATTCTTCGATGAGTATAGTATATTCTTGTTAATGCTTGTTAATCCTGATCCATTTACTCTTCCTCATAAAGTTATTGCATCTCCTTTCGTTTATTCCGTAGGTGAAATTCCCATTTATGTTAAATTTATTTCTTAGAATCATCATTCCTTTCTGAAATTGATGAACAAAGATTAATGTCCTGCATTTAAATCATATACCCCCTAGATAATGACTGGTTTATGGTAACATAATTAACCCTACAGCATAACATGACAGAAAACGTAATATGTCAAAAACATTGACAGTGTTCAAATGCAAAAATATACACAGAATAATACAATGCAGCAGCAAAAAAAAATGTGAAACAGTCACGATGTTGAGATGTCATAAGGCAAAAAAAATGTCAAAGTCGACTGGTGTGTGTTATATCTTAACTATTTCATAGTCCATACAAACAAAACTGGAGTACAGTCATATACACAAAAAAAATGGAAAATGTGCACGGTCTGATGTGTAACGACAAGAAAAGCGACCTGCTAACCTTACCTTGCCGGGCACTTGCCAAGAAAAAATACGATAATCATCAATAAGTAGTCACCTAGATATAATTGCAGAAATAGTCGTAAATGTGTAAATTCATCTGGAAAAATATGCACGGTCTGATGTGTAACGACAAGAAAAGCGACCTGCTAACCTTACCTTGCCGGGCACTTGCCAAGAAAAAATACGATAATCATCAATAAGTAGTCACCTAGATATAATTGCATTAGTAAATGGCATCATAGTGTGTTGAATCATACAGTGGTTTCACTCAATAAACGGTTTAATGTTTGATATATGGTGATTGCCTTTCAATTTTCTAGTTCTCAAAGTTTCGACATGTACAACATTGGGGTGAGGGATGCTGCGAATCCGATATGGACCTGCGTATAGAAGTTCAAATTTACTGCACTTACCTTTTAATTTACTGGATAAATAATGTGTACGTACTAATATTTTCTGTCCAACGTGAAAGTCTCGGCGTCTACAAACCTGTTTTTGCTGTCTTCTCCGGCGCTCTGCGGCACTTTTGATGTTGTTCAGCGCAATGTTAATTATTTCGTGGTGTCGTAGGCGACGACTTTTGGGAAATTCTATTAATTCTTTAATTTTGTTCGGTGGTTCAACGTTTTTCAGTATAACAGACGGAGATAGCATAGTGGATTCATTTGGAATGGAATTAATTACATCTTGGAATGAGAGTATGTGTGTATCCCAATCAATATGTCTTTTGTGGCAATATATTCGGCACAGCTTACCAATTTCCTTCATTAATCTTTCACAGGGGTTCGAAGAAGCGTGGTACTTGGATATATAGATCGGAGAAATGTTTCTAGCTCGTAACATGCGTGTCCATACGCTACTACGAAATTGAGATCCATTGTCAGAAATTACTTTCATTACATGCCCTACCTGAGATAGAAAATGTTTTACAAATGCTTTCGAAACAGTTTTAGCAGTAGCTTTGCGTAACGGAGTGAAAGTAACAAATTTTGAAGTGAGCTCAACAGCGACAAAGATGTAGCAAAAACCTCTGTTAGTTCTGGGAATCGGACCAAAAATGTCTACTGCAGCCATGTGTCTTAATTTAACAGGTATAATGGGATATAATGGAGGAATATGTGAAGTGGTGTCTGATTTAGCTTTCTGGCAAATTTTACAAGACGCTAAAACTCGTCGTATACGTTTCTCCATGTTAGTAAAATAACAGTTCTGTCTCAGTATAAGAAAACATTTTCGTGTTCCGTAATGTGCGTAACTTAAATGAGTGTACCAGATTAATTTGTTGACCAGTTCGTCAGGAATGCATAATAACCAATTGTTGCTGTCAGGATGACAGCGGCGAAACAGAATGTCATTGCGTACAGTGTAGTGGTTCCTAATCGTAACATTTTTCCTATCTTGCCAAAGGTGTTTAATTTCTTTCCACACATTGTCCTTATTTTGTTCTTGTGCTATGTCCTGTAATGACGATGAAATAAAATTTTCAAATGCAACTTGCTGAATGTACATGACACTGAAATTTGCTTTGCAGAAGTTGGTTGCTACGTCTTGCTGATTGTTACTGAGAGAACGCGATAGTGCGTCTGCTATAACATTTTGCGTGCCGGGAATGTGAACTATTGTAAAATTAAATTCCTGTAAATATAGTTTCCATCTACTTAATCTATCGTGAGTAAATTTAGCCGAGAGTAAAAATTGTATCGCTCTGTGGTCTGTGTAAACGGTGGTATGTCTGCCATAAAGAAAGTGCCTAAATCTCGTAAAAGCCCATACAACACATAATGTTTCAAGTTCTGTAACGGAGTAATTTCGCTCAGCAGGTGACAGAATGCGGCTTGCAAATGCGATGTTTTTGATTACTGTAGAGCCATCTTCTTCTCTTTCCTGGAAAATATGTACGCCTAAAGCGGTGTTAGAACTGTCGGTGGCAATGGGAAAATCTCTAGTAAGATCTGGGTGCGATAATAGTGGTGCATTCAACAAAGCATGTTTCAGGTTCATGAATTCAGAGTGTGCTTGCTTATCCCAATACCAAATACTGTTTTTACCTGTTAATTGGCATAGTCTAGGCGTGTCTAAAGCAGAATGATGAATAAATTTGCGAAAAAAGTTAATTAAGCCCAAAAAACTGCGTAATTGCTTTTTTGTTGTAGGAACAGTAATGTCACGTAGAGCTTGAAGTTTTTCCGGATCAGGTGCAATGCCTTCTGCTGAAATTACGTGTCCAAGAAATTTTATAGAAGTTTTACCAAAGTGCGATTTACTGAGGTTAACTGTAAGTCCTTGTGCATGAAAAGTTTGTAACAGTTGTTCAAGAATCAGATTGTGTTCAGACCAGTTAGCTTCTGCGATAAGAATGTCGTCTACATACGTCGTGATTCTGTCTTTAAGTTCTGTCGGAAGTATTGTGTTCAAACCGCGAATAAAAGCTGCAGAAGAAATAGTTAACCCGAATGGTAATTTGCAAAATTGATAACAGTCGCCGAAACAGAGAAAAGCTGTATATTTTCTGCAATTTGGATGAAGTTGAATTTGCCAAAATCCCGATTTCAAATCTAGTGTAGAATAAATAGCTGTACCGTGAAATTTCTGTAAAAGTTCCTCTAATGTCTGTGGTCGATCTGTTTCATTAATAATAATGTCATTAATGTGACGTGAATCAAGTACAAGGCGAAGTGAGCCATCTTTTTTCTTAACAATATGTAGTGGGTTTATGTACGGACTAACTGCTGGTTCTATAATTCCTTGGTCGAGCATATCCTGCAATTCTTTTTTAACTTGTTCGCTGTGAATATATGGAATAGGATAATGCTTTGCTTTAAATGTGTCGTGCGGTTTGACTTGAAATTCATACATAAAGCCGGACATAGTACCAGGAATGTTGTCGAAAACTGGAGCTTGCTGTAAAAGAATTTTGTGTAATTGCGTTCGTTCGTCGTCTGTAGTTGCACTGCTTTCTTTAACCTTATCAGAAATTAACTGCATAACGTCGTAGTCAGCTTCGTCTGGAGTATTATAGTTATGTACGTACGTATCCGTGAACAATGTGGGATTACAGTCTATGTTACGTGTTGCGGAAATGACCTCTGTGCGGTTAATTGTTTGTTCTTCCGCAGATAATGAGTGCTGAAATTCTAAAGCAAGTTGTACATTTTCATCCTTTAACATTAAATAAGAATTCTGAAAATCAATAACTGCGTCGTGTTGTACCAGAAAATTCGTACCTAAAATAACGTCTGTTGTCAATAAAGGCACAATCCAAAAATTAGAGTGAAAAGTATGACCTCCAATACAAAATGATAAATGCGTCTGTAATTTAACGTCCACACCTTTACTCGATACTGCTCCTTTCACTTTTGTTTTGCCTAAAGGTAACGTCGGATAAGTGTTCTCTTTGTTGCACTCGTTGAAAGTCTCCTCATTAATTACTGATATAGGTGAGCCGGAATCAATTACTGCTGAGAATTTTGATGAACCAATTTTAATTTCGATAACAGGATGTGAAATAGTTTTCTGAATAACTGGTCTTTCCTGTAAAAGAGGGTCTCTGATGTCGTCAAAAGTAATTACATTTTCGTGAACAACATTTTGCGTGTCAAAGGTAGTGCTTGTGTTATTAGAAGATGCGTCCTGTGCAGTATTTAGTCAGATTCTATCTGACGTGTTATTATTATTAGGAGGATTCTGTGGCATTTCGACTATTTGAACTGTCCTATTACTTCTTCCAGGCGTGTTACGCTCTGGATGGTACCTACTGTCGGGTTCATTCATGAGAAAATGTTCTTGCGTATGATTTTGCTGTTGGTATGACCGACTGTTGTTAGATGTTCGCTGAAAATTGTCCTCATTATTTTTACGTCTGTCGTAATAGTCATTCCTATACGGTGCATTACGATAGGAATTGAAATACTGTCTTCTTTGTACGTAGTTGTTTCCTTGCTGACGTACGTTACTATTTGTTGGACCAGGGGCTATACGTCCACGCGGCGAAACATTAAAGCCTGGTTGACCTTGAGTATTCCATTGTTGGTTAGGTATGCTAACCGGCTGGTTTTGATGTTGTTGTTGTGAAACACCTCTATTGTTACTAAAGTGTTGTTCCTGTTGCTGAAAATTTTGACGGTATTGATAATTAGAATTTTGCCTGTTATTAAAGTTTTGGTAGTTGTCGTTCCTAAAACGTCTGTTATCTTTCCGATTGGAATTACGTCCCTGATCATAATTGCAGTACAGTTGTTGACCTTGGTTGTTACTCGAAAAGTTTTTGTTTATAAAAGAATAATCGGATTGCTGTACTTCCAAGAGCTGTAAAAGATCTCTGAATGCTGAAATGTTTTCTTTTTGCTGGCCCGTTAGAAGTGACACTCGTAATGACCGTGGTAATTTAGAGATGCATAGTTGTATAAGTGCGGATTCACTGTACGGTTCACTTAGGTACTGGTTTTGTTGTACCATGTGCTCAAAAAATTGCGTTACACTGGGAAAATTTGAGTTCTCGTAGTTTGGCAAACTAATTAGTTGGTCTTTAATTCCGCGCTGTGTCGTCTTCGACCAGTACGCTGACAGAAAAGCATTCTGAAATTCCTCTACTGAATAGCATTGCCTTGCGATCGGTCTCATGCGAGTTGCCGGTTCGCCTTCCAAAAAACTGCAAATAAATTCAAGTTTGTGTGTTACAGGCCAATTCGGTGGAAGAGCAAAGCTAAATTGTTGAATCCAATCCAGTGGGTGAATCTGCGTTCTATCGTTTTTAAAAACTTTAAACTTTCTCACTGACAGAAAATGTTTGTAGTCGAAATTGTCATCTCTGTGTGATGGAACAGGTTCAGGATCGTAAGAGAATCTATTGAACTGTGGTTGATCAGAATCTAAGTCCCGTACTCTCTGTAGATTACCCAAATTATACGCGCTGCGTGAGTCTGACACATGTTCATAAAGTGGCGTCTGTTGCGGTATGTTATTAACTGAAATGTTTTTCATCTCTGTTACTTCTTGTTGTAAATTTGACAACTTCCTACGTAACGTGTTGTTAGATGAATCGATCTCATTAATTGTCTGCTGTAAATTTTGAAATTCAGGCGTTTGGATAAATGAAACCGGTGCAGTATCGTCTGATTTATTGTCATTAGTATTTTCGATAGCATCAATACGACTGGCCAATTCATCACATTTTTCAGTCAGTATTTTAACCTGATCATCGGTTTTAGAATCAGACGCATTAATCTGTTTTTGCAACTTGCGCGTAGTTTCGCCCAGTTTTTTAACATCACCTTTGATAACATCACAATCCTGTGTTAGATCTAATTGTTCGAACCTATTTGTCACTGTTTGAATATTTACTGTGTGTGTATCTGTTTTTGATTTAAGGTCAGAAATTTCATCCCGTAATTCCGCGTTCAATTGTTCTATGGTATTAATTTTGTCGGACACTGTAGTAATATTATTGTCTACATACGTCTTCGCTTTCGCGAATATTTTACGTTTGTCCTCTTGTCTTTGTGCAGTGATTGTTTCCATGACTTGTCGTTTTACTTTGTTTTGATCCTGAATAAATCTGCGGAAACGCGTATCACTGTTCTGTATGTGCTGATTAAAGCGCTCGTTAATCTGAGTGTTCTGCTGTTTGAATTTCGCGTCTATCTTTGCGTCCACTGAGCGCGGAAGTTCTACCGTCATTGCTTTAAACTCGTCCCGTAATTGTGTCGCTTTTTCAGAGCATTGTTTAGCGACTCCGCTAATTTCGTCTCTGAGTGTTTCTGTTGCGGCTGTTTGCATTTCCCTTAATTCTTGCGCAACAGACTTAATTTCTTCGCTATTTTTTTTAGAACAAGCCTCAATTTCCACGCGCAACTGTTCCTTAGTGTCATGGCACTGCGCGGCAACGGCTGTAATTTGTTCACTAAGTTGTTTGACCTGTTCATTGAGTTGTTGTTTGAGATTTTCGTTATCTTGTTTGTTATCTTCCCTTTGTTTGTCTAATTTTTCGTTCTGTTGTTTGAAATTGTTGTCCATTTTCTCACTTTGCTGTTGTATCAAACTTGTCATAATTCGTACCAAGTCAAAATTAGCGTTTATATTCTCTGTGCTGTTTAGTGGTGGATCTAGAACTCTCTCGCTTTCCGTGACCATTTGGTCATTCTGTAATTTCGAAAAAGGTTTGTCAGTCGGATGTACACTGTCAGACATTATTTCGGAATTAAATAAATCCGCTCTACTTTGTGTGATCTGTTCATTTTCATTAGACAGATTTGTCTGTACATTACTTGAGTTTTCCGAATCGGGTGTGTTAAGCTGGGCAGCGCTCATTACAATAGAGCGTTCTGCGTCATCAATTGTCAAATTAACAGACGAGACAATTGAGTTCGTTTGCTCATCATTAAGGTAAAAGTCATCATTAGTGGTTGGAATGCACTGATTGTTAGTGAACGCAGGATTGTCATCATTACGCTGCGTATCACAATTACTATCGGTCACGTTGTTGAAGTCGGTAATTTCATTCACAATACTTCGCGATACACTATTCACAGTCTTTCGCGGCATTTTTGCAATAGTCACAATTATTCACAAAACAAATAAGCACAATGCAAAAGCAACACACAAATACAACAGAGCAACAAATTGCCGTTGACCTGTAGAAAGAAAGTCACAAGATTAATAAAAGCGTAGCGCCAAATCTTAATTATATCTAAGCAAATAAGAGCAGATATCTGACTGTCGCTCAAAAGACTCTCACCGAAATACGATCCTGGACTGGGTGTCGCCAAGTGTAACCTCCCCACCGTAATTTTATAAGAAATGTAAGTGACAATACTTAATACAAATGGGAGCCGAGTGTAACCTCCCCACAGAAATTTAAAAGAATGGCCAATATTATTTAGGGATGCTAATGGACATTGCGCTAAACGTAACCTGCGCACAATGAAATGTACTGACAATGGCAACAAAATGTGAAATTCGCAATCTGACTCAAATATAAATTCCTGATGAAAAATTAAAGTCCATTCAGTGATAAGAAAATTTAATTAAACCGAAATATCGGTCTTTGGCCCTGTGTAAAACAATCAGAATTAAAGTCTTACCTCAGAATAAATCGATGTCACATATCTGCTCTTGTTGTTGCGCACCGCTTGGAGGAACTGCATTGCAAATAATAATATTCTCTTTTTTTTTTTTGTAATTCTAGTGAAATTTTTCTTCAAAAGAAGTGGAATGAAATGGGAAGTGCAACGAGATCTTTAGTTCAATAAAAAATTAAATTTGAAAAAATGCTTTTGAAATAAAAATTATTATTGGGGAATTTGTTGGTGAATAATTACAATAAATAATTTTTTTACATTATCTAATGATTATATTAATTAATGGTATACCTTATTCACCATCTTGACCAGTGTTGCCGACCGCCTACATCACACAACCGCACTGGGCTGCTACTACTGACCGACCGCTCTGCATGACGACTATTAGCGTATGCACGCGACGACTACTGACAGAGTACTGTTCTCAACTAAACCGAGCTACAGACTCGCAACGACTAACTCCACAGACTCGCAACGACTACTACTGACAGAGAACCGCTCGCAACACTCGCGCGGTCAAGCGCATACTCTCTGGTCACAGATGCTACAATGCCTCGCCATCGCTGCTATGTTACATACGTGTTTCACTGTAACTCAGCATTTCCGCTATATGGTGAGTGGTAACTTTCCTTCTCATAATACAGGGCGATTCAAAAAGAATACCACAACTTTAGGAATTTAAAACTCTGTAACGACAAAAGGCAGAGCTAAGCACTATCTGTCGGTGAATTAAGGGAGCTACAAAGTTTCATTTAGTTGTACATTTGTTCGCTTGAGGCGCTGTTGACTAGGCGTCAGCATCAGTTGATGCTAAGATGGCGACCGCTCAACAGAAAGCTTTTTGTGTTATTGAGTACGGCAGAAGTGAATCGACGACAGTTGTTCAGCGTGCATTTCGAACGAAGTATGGTGTTAAACCTCCTGATAGGTGGTGTATTAAACGTTGGTATAAACAGTTTACAGAGAATGGGTGTTTGTGCAAAGGGAAAAGTTCTGGACGGCCGAGAACGAGTGATGAAAATGTAGCACGCATTTGTTCGCAGCCCAGGAAAATCGACTCGCAGAGCTAGCAGAGAGCTGCAAATTCCACAATCAACTGTATGGAGAGTCCTACGAAAAAGGTCAGTTATGAAACCTGAACGTCAACTACCCGAGGCGATGGATCGGCCGCCAGGCAGCCCGCGACAGAGCACTTCATCACTGGCCTCCAAGAAGCCCTGATCTTACCCCCTGTGATTTTTTCTTATGGGGGTATGTTAAGGATATGGTGTTTCGGCCACCTCTCCCAGCCACCATTGATGATTTGAAACGAGAAATAACAGCAGCTATCCAAACTGTTACGCCTGATATGCTACAGAGAGTGTGGAACAAGTTGGAGTATCGGGTTGATATTGCTCGAGTGTCTGGAGGGGGCCATATTGAACATCTCTGAACTTGTTTTTGAGTAAAAAAAAAAACCTTTTTAAATACTCTTTGTAATGATGTATAACAGAAGGTTATATTATGTTTCTTTCATTAAATACACATTTTTAAAGTTGTGGCATTCTTTTTAAATCACCCTGTATAATTTGAAGCAAAGATGGCCGAAAAAATGTGTGTTTGAAATAAGTGTTAAGTTTGGCTTTTTATATTTCCAGAAGTAATTACGGGATAACTCTGAAACTTTGCGCATAATAACTTAACAATACATGGTTTTAGAATGTAAAATTTCATTCTCCTACTGCTTTCCAGTAGTTTACTTATTGAGGGCAAAGTTGACAATTTTTGTAAAAACGCATAGAAAGGCTATTTTTAGCCCACTTTTATAAAAGAGTCCTCTGCTAACTCTTTTAAAATGTCTTCACTAGAAAGACCCATGTTCTAAACCAATTAAAAAGTTAGATTTGTTTTTGCAATTCAAGCTTATAAGGTCCTAAAAACAGTTACAAGGTGGAGGTGCATTCGAAAGATGCCCATATTCCACTGGTAATCAGATTGAATCTGACATCTTTTGTTATGTTCAACGATATTGTAATAATCTCTGGGGAAGGTAATATTAAAAGTTATTTATTTATTTTTATTTTATATGTCCAGGACTTAGATATACAAACTGATTAAAATGGAACATGATAAATAAAAGTGTAGTACAGTATTACAAGATGCTGGAAGTAATAACATAATGCAGCAAGACATACATGGTTTTCTATTAAATGGACTGCAGGCTCCAGAATTTCATGGTTTTGATGACCTTACGACTTGTTGCATAAAGATGTTCTGTGGTGCAAGGATCTGGCAGGTTTCTGCAGGCCAGATGTTGTGTCTCCTGTAGGTTACCACACTCACATAATTCCTCATCAGTGGTGTAGTCCTTTCAGTTAATGAATCTTGCTATAGCTCTGTTTGATGAGTTCCAGGTGCAGATGGAACTGCTGCTGATTTGTGCATGAAGCTGCTCCTTGACCTCAACCTAGGTCTTTGTGCTTTATGTCCGAACAGGGGATACATGACGTCAGTTTCCTGCATCTTTTTCTTCATTTATGTGGCTGTTCTTCTGCGGATGTTAGATGGGGCTACACCTACAATTTGAAAGATTTTGGTGACAGGAGTTGGTCGTATGGAGTCAGTCACAATGCGTCCAGTCTCATTCAGTGACAAGTCCACCTGTTAAGCATGTGTGGAGTTGTGCCAGACTGGTGGTGCATATTCTACTGCAGAGAAGCACAATGCCTGGGTGGATGCAATCCCCAAGTGGTGCCAATAAGTTTATATATGATGTTTTCCTGAGCAGATACTTCAGTCTTGTTTCTTGGCAGTGATCTTTGAATGTGAGACTATAATCCAACTGTACTCCCAGGTATTTTTTAGTATCACCATGGCATAGCTGTTGCCCTCTCCAGGTAATACTTAACCTCCTCCTAGCTTCTCGGATTCTCATATGGAAGGCACAGATCTGTGTCTTTCTGGTATTTGGCTTTGAGTGGTTATCATCGTAATGCTTACTGAGATCCTCGAGAGCTGGTGTCAGCTTCGTCTCCACTTCCTCAAAGGTTTTGCCTCGAGCTGCAGTTGCTGTATCATCTGCGTAAATGTTCTTGTTCCAGGGTTGATTGGCTGGTTGTTAGTGTAGTTGTACAACAGGGGTGCCAGTATGCTACCTTGAGGGAGACCATTCCTCAGGGTCCTCCACTGGCTCTTCCTGTTATGCGGAGTGACAAAAAACCTCCTGTTTTGTGGCAAAAACTGGATGACCTGTATTAAGCGGTAGTCTTTCATAGCTAAATATACATTTGTAATCAACTGTTGTGATTGACATTGTCATATGCTGCTGGAAGATCTTTAAGTGCCACTCCTATGACTTGTGCTCTTTTGTATCCATCTCTATATACTGAGTCAAATTGAAGATTTGACCACAGCATGACCTTCCTGGGCAGAAACCCAACTGCTCATTTATAAGGTTTTTATCAACATCATGTCAGATGCAGTTGAGGATCGGCCTTTCCAGGACTTTGTACAGTTGGCAAAGAGAAACTGATTGAAAGATTTTAAGATCAGTTGGTTCCTTTCCAGGCTTCAGAAGTTATGCAACTTTGGCTTTGTGCCAGATCTTAGGAATCTGTAATTTTGAAATGCAGGTGTTCATTAAATTTAAGATCCATTGCTTTCTAACTGACCCAAACATTTTAATTTGCTCTGGTCTTAGATCATCTGGGCCTGCTACTTCATTGTTCTTCATGGATTGAAAAGTTGCTTTCAGTTCTTCCATGATGAAGGTAGTATCAGTTTGGTCTTCCTCATCAATGTCTCTTTGAAGCTTCCTATCCACAGTTCTTTTAGTTTTCCCCTTCAATAGTGGTTGATGTTTGTTTAGGTGTTAAATTAAATAGGCTTGGAGGAGAACTTGTGGGATCACTGTTAAGTTTCTTCAGCAGCTTTCACACCTTACGGCTGTTCTGTTTCACATCTACTCAGGTCACTACACCACACCATTTCTCTCTTCTTGTTGCTGATATAACATCAGTAGTTCCTCACGTGTCTTAGTTGTTTCTTCGTGGAAGGGGTCAGCTTCAAATAGATGTTTGTATTTCCGTAGGAGAGATCTTGAATCATTATCGAGTCCAGGGATGTAATCTGTTCTGCATCCTCTAGGAATGTATCTACGAGAGATGATTTTAAGTAATTTGATAAACTTATCATACATCTCTGGGTTTGGCTTAAGCTTTATGGCTTCTTTATTGAGTCTGTGGTTGAACTACTCCCGCTGTGCTCATATAAAATTGAATAGTCTTTTAAATTGGGCAGTTTCTGTCTACACCATTGCTGCCACAGTGAAGATCACTGGTTGGTGCTGAGTGTGAGGAAGAGACCCCAAAATTTCCTTCTTTGCCTTCTGGGCAATATGGTCACTAACAAATGTCCCACTGTTAAAGAAGGATGGCAACTTCTGCTCATGTATTAACATCAACCCTCCATCTGTTTAGCCCAGTGTTCACAATATTGTCCACTCTGATTAGTCTCTGGAAACCCCAAGATGTGCTATGGCAGTTTAAGTCATCAGTGACCGGCTTTATTGCTGAGATTGAAAATTGGGGCATTCTATGAACTTGAACTCAGCATTTGGTGGTTTATAAACTTATGTCACCATGCATGACTGGACCTCAACAGCCCTGATGGTCAGGGGATGAGACAGTCAGAAGAAAAGAAAAAGAAAAAAAAAGAGAGGTTTTTTGTCACAATGCATCATGCCATTTTTCAACCTGTTTTTCTGCTGTGATAACAACAGAATCCAACTAGTAATAAGCTTCAAAATTTATCTGTGCTTTACCAAGGCTCTGGGTGTAATGGCAGTAAAATTATTTCATACTAGCTGCAACTCATATCTTATAAACTACCACATTGTTTAAGTTGTGGGTAAGTTCATACCAGTCTACCTGACATTTTTTGGTCAAGGATGTAGAGAATTTAGAGTATGTCTTTTTATTGTGCTATGCCTTTGACATGATAGTTTAATTACATTTTAAAGTATAGCATAGTTTGCAGTTTATTTGAACTGATTAAAAATTGTCTAAATGTGTTGCAATGCTCCATTGTCGCTTAACCACAGCTTATTTGTTTTGAAGTGAGAAAGCTAGCATCTTCATTGCCATAGGGCCCATATTCGATAGCTGTGCAACGGCAGCTGCCAATTGATTTCTTTATCACAGGTTTCCAATCTTGATAATGGTTTCTTGACACAGAATCCCAAGTGTGATAATATATTGCTTGAAGTGCCAGTGGACAAAGTTAGAAGAGGTCTCTCTTAGGAGCCTAAGCTTATATTTCCTTCAACATAGGTGAATTTTATACAAGTTTCATTAATTTGCTGTTGAATTTCATGAAGAAAATTATACAGCCAGCCGGATGACATTACTGAGGGTGCTGGAATAACTGCAATAATGTGCTGTTTCAGAACACATCCCTTGTCACCCCTTGAGGGCCAATAAAATGAAGGTGCTGTGTCGTGGATGCATAAGGCTTATTAAAGTATCCTTCTACTCAGTGGAAGTCTCCTAAAAGATACCTCTTATAGTTTTGTCCTCTGACACATCAAGAAATATATAATCAGGCTTAGAATTATGTGTAAAGAAACTCTTATCAGGCTTGGGAACCTGTGGTAAAGAAACACACCATAGCTGCTGTTGCACAGCTATCGGGAGTGGCCATTTGGTGATAGAAGTGCTGGCTTTCTCACTTGAAGACAAACCAGCAGCAGTTAAGCCATCACGGACCATTTCAGCACATTTACACATTTTTCTTTACTTGATCTCACATCCTAGCCATCAGGACTTTGGATATTAACTTCCCCAGAGAGTACTACATAATTGTAGAATGCAATAAAAGTTGTCATAGTTGAGTACCAGTGGGATATGGACATATTTTAAATGCACCTCTACCTTGCCATTGTTCTTTAGGGCCTTATATGCTTGCATTGCAAAACCAAATCTAATTTTTTAATATGATGTGGGCCTTATATGCTCACACTGCAAAACTAAATCTAGGTTTTTAGATGATTTAGAACATAACCTTTCTTATGAAGACTTTGAAGAGTTTGCAGAAGACTCTTTTTTTTCCATTTTTGACATTTTTTACAAATATCGTCAGCTTCGCCCTCAATTTGTAAGATATTGGAAAGCAGCTAGAAAATGAAATTTTATGCTCTAAAACTTTCTATTAGTAAGTTAATATGAGTAAAGTTTCAGATCTCTCCTGCAATAACTTCCAGAGATACAAAAAGCCATACTTCCTCAATTCAATGTTAAATTTAAAAGTTCTGTTCTTTATGGGACAGTTGGGAAACTGACCCGTAAAGAAATTTACAGAGGTACTCCTATTATTTGTTGACTGTGCCATGTTTTTTTCCATTCTTTCTTATATTAACATTAGTAAATAATTCTTGTCCACTGTGAATGTATTAGAACACTGCAACTATTGAAACTGAATATAATTTATAATGAATTGGCTGCAACCAGTTGCTTTTATAGACAATTGTTTTTGGTGATGACATTGAAGGTGCCTAACATTCTGCCTTCAGATATTTACATTTATTTCAGGTAACGAACATTGTTTCTGTACTAATGACATTGCAGAATTTTACAGTGGAAGTTCTTGAGACAGCTGTTGTCAACCGTCATAAGTAAACAGTGTTCACAACATGTAATGAGTGTAGACATCTGAAGATGTGGTGAACACAAAATGAATATACTCTATAAAACATGCTTTTTGAAGCATAATTTGTTGTTGTAGCATGTCAGGGAAGGTGTGCCATTTATATCAGTGCATCACCCTATAAACATTAACATCTTGGACACTATGGTTTTGACTTAATGCGTTTTGACCGCTGCTGTAGCATTATGTGGCGAGGCGGTCCCTGAGCTTAAAAAAGGATGTGAATCTGACTTTTGGGTCGCTAGAGGTTTCTCATGCCTGCTCTACAATATGAGGATTGTAGAAGAAAGGTTTTCATACGTACAAGTAAAACTGTCAAGATAGGAAAAAGTGTATATATATTTTAGTGTATTGTCAGTTCACTTTTTAAAGAGCCATGGCACGGCAACTATCAAGAATTGGTTTCGATATAGTTGCAGGGGCAGCAGTCTGGATGATTGACTGATCTGGCCTTGTAACACTAACCAAAACGGCCTTGCTGTGATGGTACTGCGAACGGCCGAAAGCAAGGGAAACTACAGCCGTAATTTTTCCTGAGGGCATGCGGCTTTACTGTATGCTTAAATGATGATGGCGTCCTCTTGAGTAAAATATTCCGGAGGTAAAATAGTCCCCCATTCGGATCTCCGGGCGGGGACTACTCAAGAGGACGTCGTTTTCTCAGGAGAAAGAAAACTGGTGTTCTATGGATCGGAGCGTGGAATGTCAGATCTCTTAATCGGGCAGGTAGGTCAGAAAATTTTAAAAGGGAAATGGATAGGTTAAAGTTAGATATAGTGGGAATTAGTGAAGTTCGGTGGCAGGAGGGACAAGACTTTTGGTCAGGTGAATACAGGGTTATAAATACAAAATCAATAGGGGTAATGCAGGAGTAGGTTTAATAATGAATTAAAAAAAAATAGGAGTGCGGGTAAGCTACTACAAACAGCATAGTGAACGCGTTATTGTGGCCAAGATAGACAAGAAGCCCATGCCTACTACAGTAGTAAAAGTTTATGTGCCAACTGGCTCTGCAGATGATGAAGAAATTGATGAAATGTATGATGAGATAAAATAAATTATTCAGGTAGTGAAGGGAGACGAAAATTTAATAGTCATGGGTGACTGGAATTTGAGAGTAGGAAAAGGAAGAGAAGGAAACATAGTGGGTGAATATGGATTGGGGGAGAGAAATGAAAGAGGAAGCCGTCAGGTAGAATTTTACACAGAGCATAAATAGCTAACTCTTAGTTCAAGAATCATATAAGAAGGTTGTATACATGGAAGAATCCTGGAGATATTAGAAGGTATCAGGTAGATTATATAATGGTAAGACAGAGATTTAGGAACCAGGTTTTAAATTGTAAGACATTTCCAGGGGCAGAGGTGGACTCTGACCACAATCTATTGGTTATGAACTGTAGATTAAAACTGAAGAAACTGCAAAAAGGTGGGAATTTAAGGAGATGGGACCTGGATAAACTGACTAAACCAGAGGTTGTACAGAGTTTCAGGGAGAGCGTAGGGGATCAATTGACAGGAATGGGGGAAAGAAATACAGCAGAAGAAGAGTGGGTAGCTCTGAGGGATGAAATAGTGAAGGCGGCAGAGGATCAAGTAGGTAAAAAGACAAGGGCTAGTAGAAATGCAATGATATTCACTCATTTCTGTCCACTACCACTACTTCTGATATTTTCATAGCCATACTGTTTACAGGTTAATTTACTGTGTTGTGACTTCATATTCAATTTCTGTATGTCAAAATTAATGAGTTTGGTGCTGCCTCATTGACTGTGACACTGTCAACTCCCTCCATTCCTGTTCATGGAAAGAGAGCAGCGAGTCACAACTGAGCTTGCAAAATGATGATGAATGTTGTTAAATGCCGCAACATAGACAAACAGCAGAACAAACTGCTACACCTGCTGCTGTGTACACTGGAAAAAATGTGTCCAGCTTAAAGAAACTCTTGAAGTTTACTAATACTCATCCTGGAGAACTCCAGGAACTCCAAGAAAGGGGAGGAGGAGGAGGAGGAGACTTTCAGTAATTCTTTTATTTAGCAGTCCTAGTCAATGAGAGAAATAAGACTGGCGTTCCTGATTCCTTGTGGAAATGAAAGGGATTTGTGAAACAGGTAACAATATTTTTTACCTTCGTGAGACTTGGTTTGATAGTAACATGATCCTACATTGCTTCAAAATTACTTGTATTTGCAAGTGTAGGTTTCAAAAATGGTTTTATCTGAGAAGCTTAGCGTCAGGTCTATAGTAGATCTGTCAAAGGAGACTACCAAAGCCCATTGAATTCCATGAACTTCGAGAAATGGTTTCAGGAATTATTTTTGACAAACGTTCTTCCACAGTGGGTGACTGTCGCGGAGAGTGAGCTCTGTAACATCAGGCAGCTTGACGAGGCACCAATAAAAAAGATTGTGATGGAGTGGCTACAGAAGAGGAGAATCAACTGTGATGGCAGTATGAAAAAAGGGGCTCTCTTCCCCCTGATTGAATTGCACCAACAAGTGGGGAAAATTTTCGTCATCGACGAAATTGGCTTAAAGTCTAGGCAATAAAGTTGTCTGCTTACCATTGTACAATTGTGATCTCAATGCAGTTGAACTTGCGTAGGCAAAAGTTTAAAGATATTTTAGAGAATGTAGTGTGACTGGGGACATGTCCAGTGAAATCCTACAAAAGCACACAGATGCTCCCTTCAGAAAAGTGTCACTGCTTAAGACTAGTGTGGGTACTGTAATAAAGTAACATGATTAGAAACTGAGTACTGTATGAACAGTGCCATCATGGAAGTTACCATTGGTGATGTAATTGTTAACATGGCCACAACTCGCTCGAGTGATGATGAATTGGAACAATTCAGGATGATGACTGTGTTAATTACCACGCAAATGAAATGGATAGCCTAGAGTAAATCTGTGTGTAATGTTTAGGTGACTGGATGTAGATTTTTCTGCAAAATTAAAAATAAAGAAGTCATTGGTAATGTATTCAGTGTTAGTAAATTTTATGTCCATCACCCTAAGCTAGATTTGATTTTAATTTCATCTGCCCACAGTGTTTGAAGGTGCTTTAGATTTATTAATGACATTTGACATTCGTATTTGCAACTACTAATAAACATGAAAGCAGATGACATTTCCAGGTGTAAGTGGAATCAGGCAAAAAAATGCTACCACTCACAATGTTTAAATGAGTGAAACAAAACATCTGATCTAAAACTATAAGTATTTTTAGTAGTAATAAGTAGCTTTTAAGTACCTTTAATAACAAATTTCATTTGTGCAGTAACTGGTACATATTTTATAGCAAAGAGTATTTTCAGTGGATATATCTGATTTTAACCAATTTCAAATACATATACGAGGGTCACTCCAAAATAAATGCACACTATTTTATTTTAAATCCATCTTTTATTCTATATGTTTGAAAGTTTTACAGTGTGTAGATACATCCTTTAGGAATGATATTTTCATTTCTCCACATAATTTCCATCCCTCTCAACTGCCTTACGCTATCTTGGAACCAGTGCCTGTACGCCAGCACTGTAAAAATCTGGACCAACCTGTTGGAGTCACTGTTTGGCAGCATGCACAAGGGAGTCATCATCTTCAAACCTTGTTCCACGAAGAGAGTCTTCCAGTTTCCCAAAGAGATGATAGTCACATGGAGCCAGGTCAGCACTGTTAAGGCGGGTGTTTCAGTGTTGTCCATCCGAATTTTGTGGTCGCTTCCATGGTTTTTTGACTGACATGTGCCCGTGCATTGCCGTGCAACAGCAAAACATCCTGCTTTTGCCGATGTGGTTGAACACGACTGAGTCGAGCTCGAAGTTTCTTCAGTGTCATCACGTATGCATCAAAATTTATAGTGGTTCCACTTGGCATGACATCCACAAGCAAGAGTCCTTCGGAATCGAAAAACACCGTAGCCATAACTTTTCCAGCAGAAGGTTTGGTTTTGATATTTTTTTTTCCTTGGGTGAATTTGCATGATGCCACTCCATTGATTGCCTCTTCGTCTTTGGTGAAAAATGATGGAGCCAGGTTTCATCACCTGTCACAATTCTTCCAGGAAATTCATCTCCACCATTCTCGTACTGTTCCAAAAGTTCACTGCATACCGTTTTTCTTGTTTCTTTGTGAGCCACTGTCTTCACCCTGGGAACCCAGCTGGCACAAACCTTTTTTAACGCCAACACTTCAAGTATTCTGCAAACACTTCCTTCCCCTATCCCAACGTGACAGTTCATTCACTATAATGCGTCTGTCAGCAGTCACCAATTCGTTAATTCTCTGCACATTGTCTGGAGTGTGTGCAGTACGAGGCCTGCCGCTGCGAGGACAATCCTCAATATTGCCATGCCCGCTTTCATCACATAACCTCCTTGCCCACCGACTAACTGTACTGCGATCAACAGCAGCATCTCCATGCACCTTTTTCAACCTCTTGGATGTTTCCCACTGTCTCGTTTTCACAGCACAGGAATTCTATGACAGCATGTTGCTTCTGACGAACATAAAGTGTAGCAGCCATCTTGAAGACATGCTGTGACGGCACCACTCACGGGAACAGGTTGAATTATGTTTAAAAACAAGCGGGAAGGATGCATCTACACACTGTAAAACTTTCACACGTGCAGAATGAAAACTGTATTTTTACAAAAATAGTGTGCATTTCTTTTGGAGTGACCCTCATATAACATTACTGTGATCTCGATCCCTGTGTGTTAAAGTACATCTGCTGCTTTTTACGAGCACAAAGACTTGCTTAAACAGCTGTTGATACCGACTGAGGCCATTGGACTCATGTCGAAACATTGTGTATCAACAACACTGAAGAATGGCTCTTTGGAAAGTGAATATACAATATTTTATTTTGCAAAAAATCTGGTTTGCCATTACATTGAAAAACACACAGAATGAAATAGATTTTTAAGTAATCCTCAAAGCATCAGCTATCACTTGGGGAAATAAAAATAATGCAGTTTTTATTACTTTGTTATTATTTGTTTTTGTAACAAATAATAGCATTTTATTTTTTTCCCCTTGAGAATCTAAAATAAATATTTGAAACTCCAAATACTCCAAATAATATACTTTTGACCTAACAGAAATTGTAAGCAATTAAATTTATAAAAGAAACAGGCTCAATCAACGGTATTTTTTAAAAAAGTTCAGGCTAATAGAATTTTTAAACATCGTTACATACAGTAGACAGAATTTCCAATGGTAATATTTTTTTTCTGCATAGAGTAGATCGACTCCCCTGAAAATTGGCAAATTTTTGCGGTTGAGGTCTTTGAACATTTAACTACAGCAAGCATGTGAGGACTGGCAACAGGGTAAATGTATTCTGATTTTGGCCTATGGAATAATGTCAAAGGTCCTGAAGGATATGTAACTTGTAGAGTAACACCATGTTCTGTTGTGTTTAGGACAATGATTGTCCCAGATACAACAAACTAGAATATTTACAAGTTACATTTGATGGAATAAAAGTTTCTTCTCTCACAAAGTTTGTAAATTTATTCCTTAACTTACATTTCAAAGTAGCCTTCACATCACTGCTCATCATCCTCCCATCAAAGTTCTCAAAACAATCTGTTGACTTGAAGTTATGGAAATTTCTGTTCCCAGGAAATGTTTGATGTTCTACAAAGTGTTCTGCATGCTCAGAATGTGTCTGATTTACAGACTCCTTAGAAGTAAATTAAAATAAAACTTAACTTCGATGGAGTTAACGCTACAGAACTGAAACGATCCGTCAAATGTCATCAAATATAACACAAAGATTCTTAACTAATCCTTCACCTTCAGTTATTTTTTTGGTAAATTATAATAGGATATATGATGCAAACATGTCTGATTTGAACCATTTCTTGCCACAAACCTTAGTAAGAAATTAAATTTGCATTTACATTTTCATCAAATTGACATCAAACAACAGAGCAAGATTTCATGATCATTGTTCATATTTCTGTTGATATACAGGGAGCTACTTCGCCTGTTCACAAATCCAGAGCTGATCAAATGGTCTGGCCTTTGCGAGATCTATGAAAAGGAGTTGAGGCAAGGCTCGCCACAAAGTAAGCCCACGTCTGTGTTCACTGCTGACTCGGAACAAGGACAGAAGAGGTGGCAAGATTTGAAGAGCCGTGTTGTTGAGCATGTAAGATAATAAACTGTCTTGTCTAGTTGTCATTTACATCTGTATTTTACCAGTTTACTTTGGATAAACAGATTCTATATTCCATATTCTGTTTATAAAGGAAAAGTATGTTCTATAATATTAACTAATTTAGGTAAGTTGTTCCCAACTTAGAATGCCATCACCAGACTATAACAAATTCTGTTTTTTATTTTAAGCACACCTCTATCTTGATTACATTTTAAAGCTGGGGGTCGTGGGAGACGAAGATATACCAATATCCTCTCTCCCCCCCCTCCCCCCCTCTCCCCACCCCCTCCCTACCACCCTCATTCCCTCAATTTTTTCATTGTCCTTCCCTCACTTTGATGATACCCAGCCTCTGTTGTTGACTATAGTTCTTATATGCTGTGACATGACTGAATTGAATTAGAAGTTTGAAATGAAATTAAATAATAATATTGTTTAAAAATCTACATTTTTTTTCTTTCCTTATTTTGCAGAATATCAGAGTAATGGCAAAGTATTACACTAGGATAAGTCTGAAAAGAATGGCAGAATTGCTGGATTTGCCCATTGAGGTATGTACAGTGTACTTACAGTGTGAAAAACTTTGATCACATTTTCGTATAGTGCACCGCAGATCTACTAATAAAGAATTGACACACTGTGTGTGTGTGTGTGTGTGTGTGTGTGTGTGTGTGTGTGTGTGTGTGTGTGTGTGTGTGTGTGTGTGTGTGTGGGCTCATGCGCGCCGCTCATTTGTGTGGTTGAGGGGAGGGCTTAGTCAACTTGTGCACAAGTGCACACTCAAGTTATCATAGAGCAAACTGAGTTTCATAAATTTGGAAAAAATCACATAAACAGTTACTAAAAGGTCAAATGGAGGAACTGACAAGACTGGTCAATATATTGAAAAAAGACAGGTATGGCAGCAAACTTGGTCAAAAGTTGTCATGTTATTTGCTCCACTAACTATGTTGGAGGGCCACTGGAGGCAACTCAAACAAAAACAATTTTTATCCTCCATACTTTTCTCCATAATCAAATTCACTATTCCTTGATAACTCAGGATATGTCCTATCAACTAACCCCTACTTTTGGCCAAATTGTCCCATAAATTACTTTTATCAGCAATTTCATTTAGTTATCTTCATGAGTTATTCAATCTACCCGCCTAATCTTCTTCATTCTTATGCAACACCATATTTCAAAACCTTCTACTCTCTTCTTTCCTAAAATGTTTATCATCCACATTTCATTTCTGTATAAGGCTACATTCCAGACGAAAAGCTTTATAACATTGTCAGCTATTTTGTTCCCCAAATTGCAAAAGTCAACAGTTACTTTCAGTGTGCAATTCTCGCAGCATTATCTGATTTGATTTGACCACATTCCATTCAGTCTTTTTTTTACTCTTCTTGGTGTTCATGTTATGATCTCACTTCAAGACACAAGCCATTCAACTCAACAAATCTTGATAGGCAAGTTACATAAAGCTATTGTGTATATTTTTCCATTGTCTTCTCTTGTATAATCCAGTCTAGTATTTTATAACAAAAGTAGAACCTGCCTTCTCCTGCAGTCTTGCTGCATTTTTTATATATTAAGGTACAATCACTGTTAAACATGGGACTCAGAGAAGCTTCTCACATTCCTGTACTTTATCTCCCAGAAGTTCAGCTGCTTTTATAATTGCAATAAAGTCGTAATGTTCATGGCACAAAACTTCTAGGATGTTCTGAAATTGTAAAGAAAGGGCTGTTCTCAGAAAGATGTTTTGAACAATGAAAATTGGTGGCAAGGTGCTTGAAGTGATTATTATTTTTTGAAGGCATGTGAATTGACAAGGCATTGGTCTCTTCATCTAAAATTAGAATGGAATAAAATAGTAGAAAGAACTGAAATATTGGAAATTTGCCTCTAATAAAGTTTTGCATTATTTCTTAGTTGTGAAAAGTATGAAATTAAAAGGTGTCACAGTGGCTGGCTGGTATATCCATGTAAGAGGGAAAATTTCCAAGTACTGCTCACAAAACACACATAAGTACAGAAAGCTATTTTTTGGAACTTTTAGTTCCTTCCTCAAGTAGGGAAGAGGGATCATGCTATGTGGAGGGGTAAACATTTCTGAAAGTAGTAGTATGTTGTCAGCCCATATTGTTGCATAAATTCATGGTGACATGAGGCATCAGTGGTGACTGTATCATGTTCATAACTGCGTTCGGGGTTTCATACAGCACAAACAGAAAACACAATAATATTGCAAATTATCACCTATCAGAATAGGCAACAACATCCAGTGTCTTAGGAAAATCATACAAGCCAATATCTTGCATTCTGCCATTGCAGCCCTGCAGTGAAAGATGGACAGTTATTTGCTTTTCACAGCACAGTATGTTTTGCCTGCTCACCATTTCTGTAGGCGGGAAGCGAGTAGTGTGAGGTGTTTCGCAGGGTAACTGCTTCATCAGTGTTGTCCAAACGTTAGGAAGTTACCATCCACTTAAAAGTTTAAACACTGAAAGAGCACTATTCAGATGAGGCTACATCTGTAAAAATTGGTAGTTAAATGGATTATAGATGTTGACATGTGTATGGCTACACAAAAAGGATTACAGAAGGAAGAGATGGCAGTGTTTCTACTGATTTAAGAAATATTACTGACGCAGTACTTAAATCAAACAATGGAAAATCCAGGATGGAATGTAACAATACCAGAGAAGGAAAGTTGCTACTCACCATATAGTGGAGATGCTGAGTCGCAATAGGCACAATAAAAAGATTCACACAATTAAAGCTTTCGGCCATTCAGACCTTTGCCAGCAGTAGACACACACACACGCACACAACTTGCACACACATCTGCAGTCTTAGAGAGCTGAGACCACACTGTGAACAGCAGTACCAGTGCATGATGGGGGTGGCGACTGGGTGGGGGCAAGGAGGAGGCTGGGGCGGGGAGGGGGAGGGATAGTATGGTGGGATGGCGGACAGTGAAGTGTTGCAGTTTAGACAGAGGGCAGGAGAGAAGGGGGGGGAGGGGGTAAGTTGCGGAAAGGAGAGAAATAAAAAGAAATTAAAAGATTGGGTGTGGCGGTGAAATGATGGCTGTGTAGTGCTGTAATGGGAACAGGAAGGGGGCTGGATGGGTGAGGACAGTGACTAACGAAGGCTAAGGCCAGGAGGGTTACGGGAACGTAGGATGTATTGCATGGAAAGTTCCCACTTGCGAAATTCAGAAAAGCTGGTGTTGGTGGGAAGGATCCATATGTCACAGGCTGTGAAGCAGTCATTGAGATCAGGGATATCATGTTTGGCAGTGTGTTCAGCAACAGGGTGGTCCACTTGTTTTTTGGCCACAGTTTGTCAGTGGCCGTTCATGCAGACAGACAGCTTGTTGATTGTCATGCCTACATAGAATGCAGCGCTGTGTAAATCACATGACTGGTCTCACACGAAGCCCTGCCTTTAATGGGATAGGTGATGTTAGTGACCGAACTGTAGTAGGTGGTGGTGGTGGTGGTGGTGGGACAGGTCTTGCACCTATATCTATTACACGGATATGAGCCATGAGGTAAGGGATTGGGAGCAGGGGTTGTGTAAAGATGGATGAGTATATTGTGTAGGTTCGGTGGACAGCGGAATACCATGGTAAGAAGGGTGAGAAGGATAGTGGGCAGGACATTTCTCATTTCAGGGCATGATGAGAGGTAATCGAAACCCTGGCGGAGAATGTAATTCAGTTGCTCCAGTCCCGGATGGTACTGAGTTACGAGGGGAATGCTCCTCTGTAGCCGGACTGTGGGACTTTGGGAGGTAGTGGGAGACTGGAAAGATAAGGCACGAGAGATTTGTTTTTGTACAAGGATGGGAGGATAATTACGGTCATTGAAGGCTTCATTGAGACCCTTGGTATATTTTGAGAGGGACTGCTCGTCACTGCAGATGCGACAACCATGGGTGGATAGGCTCTACGGAAGGGACTTCTCGGTATGGTATGGGTGGAGGTACTGCTGGTGGTTAGTAGGTTTGATGTGGACAGAGGTACTGATGTAGCCATCTCTGAGGTGAAGGTCAACATCTAGAAAGGTGGCTTGTTGGGTTGAGTAGGACCAGGTGAAGCAAATGGGGGAGAAGTTGTTGAGGTTCTGGAGGAATGTGAATAAGGTGTCCTCACCTTCAATCCAGATAGCAAAGATGTCCTCCTTACCACCACCCAGTCGCCACTCCCGTCATGCACTGGTGCTGCTGTTTGCAGTGTGGTCTCAGCTCTCTGAGACTGCAGCTGTGTGTGTGTGTGTGTGTGTGTGTGTGTGTGTGTGTGTGTGTGTGTCTACTGCTTACAAAGGCCTTAATGGCCGAAAGCTTTAATTGTGTGAATCTCTTTATTGTGTCTATCGCGACTCAGCATCTCCGCTATATAGTGACTAGCAACTTTCCTTCTCTGGTATTGTGACACAGTACTTAATAGCAGCTGAGCAAGGACTGCCCCAGAGCAGGCCCAGGTATTAATTGTACCCCAAATAAGTTCTTATGCGATCTGGATGGGACCACATGTTGCCAAGATTGTTTAGCATACGCTGCAGAAGTATCACTTGAAAGACTTAGCATATCCTCCATACATACTTAATCTCTCCCCATGCAATTTCCTGCCCTGAAGAAATACATTCATAGCAATTGATTTGCTGTGGATGAAAAGATGCACATGTGGGTACAGTCGTGCTTCTGTAAGCAGCTGCAAACATTTTTCAATGAAGGCATTGACTGTCTTGTTCAAGAGTGTAATAAATGCATTAGTGGTTATGGTGATTACCTTTGAAATAATAAACAGTTTACTTACTTTTTTCCTTCTGCCCCGTTTTCATTTGACTGCCTCTCATAAAATAAATTGTAGGGACTGCAAGAAGTTTTATATTGGCCAAATGGGGAGAAGTTTTGATGAACAGGTCAGATAGAATGAGAATAACTCATCCACATATGGCATGTATCTAAGAGGAATCAGCCATTCCTCATTATACAAGAACGGTTTGATAAATCTAGTAAATTTCCATGAAAGGATGGAATATTTTTGTTATGCTTCATGGTTGATTAGCTTGATTATTCCAAGGATCATATAAAGAATTTCAACAATATGCAGTGAACAGTTATTTTTGTTATGCTTCATGGTTGATTAGCTTGATTATTCCAAGGATCATATAAAGAATTTCAACAATATGCAGTGTACAGTTCATTGTTGACAGCTATCTGAATTGGTCAGTGTGTAGTCTGTGATTGAAAATGAAGAAAACAGTTTCATACTGTTATTAAACTTTTCATTTGAAGGCTTGGACTGCCGCATAGATCAAAACAGAATTGGATGAAGTTCCTGGACTGTGCACCATCATTGATGACCACTTACTTTTGGATTAATGAACAAGGTTGGACAAGCACCGAAGACGAAGTGTGCTCCTGCCATCCTATTGAGGTTACGACAAATGTACCATTGACAGAATCAATGCTGTGGTAAAAGAATGACCACTGAATAAAAATCATGACATTGCAGAGATTGTAAGCATATGAGTTAGGTCATAATATCGTACACAGAGAGATGACAATGAATAAGCTGTGTGCAAGGTGGGTGCCGGTATTGCTCGCAGTCGACTGGAAGGGCATCAAGCACAACATTTCAGCACAGTGTCCGGTGACCTTGTAACCTCCCCCTCACTTATCGACCTTAATGACAGTGAAAAATTAAACCGCGTGTACCTAATTGAAATTTGGGAAAAGCAATCGTCACCGAAGTTAATCTGTTGGTAAAGAGGGAGGAAAGGGTTACATCTAAATGAAAGGAAAAATGCAAATGAAACTGGTGGAAATTTATTTTGAAAAGGGGTAAAGTTAATAAAGAAAGTAAATGTGCGGCCGTTACGTTAACAATTAACTAGCGGTAATTATATATTTGAGATTTGGGGGAAATTACGGTCGCCAGTCCTAAGGACAATTACTATAGTAACTGAAAAAGAAAGGTTATTACACATATAATTAGCACTAGAAGCGTGGCAACTGAAGGTTGACACGTGTAGTGTGAAAACTGAAAGTTTGTCAGAAGTAATAAATCTCGCTACACTCTGACTTAATTTAGCAAAAGAATTAATAAAACCGGAAAATCGAAAGTTAATTTAGTGACTGAAGTTAATAGTGAGCTTTCTTTCTGAAGCACATCGAAATTCAGTAAAATACGGTTAGTCTTGGACTACCTCAACAATCATTTCAAAAGCAACTTGACTCTACGCAATTTAGAAATAAGAGATTTAACTTTGAACTTGAATTAAATGATTCTGAACAATTAACAATAGTAAAATTTTGTACGTACCAAGCTGAGCTGGAGTCACAGGTAAGCTAAAATATACTAACAAAACTCGCACTCTTAATTTGTGCTCGTGTAATCTAAATATTGTAGCCAGCTATGAATACTTTAATCGAACTTTGAAATTAAAGCAGTGAAATTGAATTATATTATTTTAATGCTGGCGTTTGAATTTCAACGACACTCAGGTTCATTTCGGAAAAGGAAGGGACCCTGCTTGGCAATGCAATTGGGACAATGAGCAACAAAGGTCCATGCTACGTTACTGTAATTTTGTGATTTGAGCAGTTTGAAAAGCTGAGGTCTGCCATACAGTTCTGAAACTTTACGTGCTTTTAGTCTTCCTTGTTGGTTGATTGATGGTTTGGAGCCGTTGATCGAGGAGTTGGCGACAGTCACTCATTGTCGGCCGTCGCTGTTGCAGAAGCTGGATGTTGGCGCGCCTTCTTCTCGACACGGTCACCAGACGAAACGGGCTCTTGATGTGCGCCAGCTAATACTTCCCGTCCGCGACACCATGTCAGAAACTATCATCGCAAGTCGAGCGCAATTAAATGCTGCCAAACCCCGAAAGTGCGGCAACTCGCGGGAGCTTCACACACACCTGCTCCACTCGCTACTCCAGCCAGACTCCTCCTGCTCTGCCTGCGCTCCACGCGACAGAGTTAACACTATACCAAAGATCCTAAACACTTTCGTTCTTCACACGACCTATCGATGTATTCGTTCGATAGCATAGTTTTCCCTAGGCAAGACCCAGCGTAAAATACAAATAATATTTACGAAACAAACCAATTATACATTGACATAAATGCATAAATATATATATACAAATACTAAAACAATTACAATATATAAAAACACAGAAATGTTATATCTTTAGGTAACAAAATAAGGAAAAAATTATGGTACAATAGATGGAAATAGGAGGATATGCATTTCCGGCGTTACAACCTTCAATTGCAATCTGCAAGACATTTTGCACCGATTTGTGACAATTGATGAAACATGGTTCTCCCATTACACATCATGGTTAAAACGGCAGTCAAAATAATGGCTGGTGAAAGTGCACTGAGGAAGGCAAAGACATTTTGTCTTCTGGTAAGGTTTTTTAGGACCCCAGTGAATAATCCTCATAGGGTGCTTCGCAAAAGGCAGAGCCATAACTGAACCCAATTAGCATCATTGTTGGATTGTTTGAAACTTGTGTTGGCCGAAAAAAGACCAAGCACCATTCCACGCACAAGCGATAACAACGGCGAAAGTGCATGAATTGGGCTTTGAATTGGTTCCCCATCCACACTATTGACCAGACTTACCCCCGGTGACTTCTTGCTGTTCCCTAACTTGAAACTTCGGCTTGCTAGAATGAAATTTTCGTCAAATGAGGAAGTGGTAGCAGTCAATGAGTGTCCTGCAGTTTGACAGAACCTATTTTTCCAGTGTATGAAAAATCTGGAGGATTGCTGGACCAAGTGTATATCTCTGAAAGGAGATGAAGTCAAGAAATAATGTAAGTTGTTTATGAAACAAACATTTTTTGTTGAGTTTTTACCAGACTTGTCAAACCACCACTGTATATAAACAAAAAATTATAAAATTTACATAATACTGTTGAGGGAGAAACCAGGAATATTTTGGAGGAAATGAAAATATAAAGCATCTGAAAAAGCAGCTATCATAAATACTAAATGAGCAGACAGATTTGCGGGGGAGGGGGAGGGGGGGGGGGACCAGGAGGTTTTTGGACAACTTTAGTTACATTTTAAGTTCCATATGAACCAATGAATGTGAAAGTCTACTTTTAATGTCATGGCATCTGGTATTGTTGCAGAGCCACAGTGTTTTTAATGTGGTAGTGTCTGTTATATTATATTAGTGATGTTAATGTGTATTTTAAACTACCATAAGTACCACAAGTTTTGGAAGTATCACTTCAGCATCCTTGTCTGCATCAAGATGATCGAAAAGGCATCAGAAGGTGTTACCAGAAGAACTCTCCCTTCTGTTTGGAAGAAACTTTGGCCAGAGGAACTGCTTTTTAATGTAATGGCATATGAAAATTTTACAAACTCTTTGTTTCTTGTAATAATGACTATTATAGTTCATTATAGTGGTGACATTATTGTGAATACAGTGGAACCTCGCATAGCAAGCGTAATTTGTTCCAGAATCTTACAGTGCAAAACGCTCATTAATTAAGTAAAACAATTTATCCCATGTAAATTAATGTAAAATATGATAATGCATTCCACACAGAAAAAGTACTAAAAGTTTTATCTTATTCATGCCATTTATTCAAAGAAAATTATACATACAGCGTATTATGTGCTTTATTATTCATGACGCATAACTAATTCCTTTTTACTAGGAAGCTACCTGTAGTCATTTATTTCTGCCGATACTTCATCACTTGGTGAAAATTCAACACAACATTATCATGAAATAAATTAGAAGTGAGCATAGCCACTTCTTCATTGGATGATGATTTTCAAAGTACACTACAACCAATTCCCTCGCTTTTAAAATTTCTCTTATTGCGCCAGAAGAAGACCGCTTTGCTGTTACCACCTCCACCTCCGAAGAATGCCTCTCCACAATTTCCTGCTACAAAATACATTGCAACTCCATAAGCTCTTTGATGGTCATTTCTTGGCTGTGATCTTCCACAAACCCATCAATATCATTGTTATCCACTTCTAGTCCCATGCTCTTGACTAAAGACACAATCTCATTGACTATAGGCTTCACAGGTACTGACTCAAAACGCCTCAGAGTCACATTCGACAACACACTCTTACCAAAACTTCTTCCAAACAGAAGGGAGGGTTCTCTTGGTAGCCCCTTCCGACACTTTTTTGATCATCTTGACATGGACAATGACGTTGAAGTGATATTTCGAAAACACTCTGAGAGTGAGACTTCAGTCAACTAAAAGCAATGCTTGAAGATTGCTTCAGTGTAGAGTTTCTTAATGCTAGAAATTATCATCTGTTGATCCGTAGGCTGGAGTAACTGAGTGGTGTTGGATAGCAAAAATTGGATCTTGATGAATTAAAATTTTTCAAGGAGGCTGTCTTGTAGGCCTGCAGAATGGGCAGGAGCATTGTCCATTACAGGCAAGATAGGGAGTGGCAGATTCATCTCCAGCAAATATTTTTTCACTGAAGTGCCAAACACTTCATTTATCCAGTCACAAAAAAGATCATGTGTCACTGAAGCGTTGTTGTTGTTGGAGGATCTCCACATCACATTTAACCTGATATTCTGGATTTTACACTTCTTGAAGGCTCGTGGAGTTTCTGAATGGTAAACAAGCAGAGTTTGATTTTCAAATTGCCACTTGGCATTGGCACAGAAAGCAGTAGGAGGTGGTCTTTCATTGGCTTGTGTCTGGGCAATGCATTTTCCTCTGCTGTATAAAGGTACACTTCGGCACCTTTTTCCAGAATAGACACATCTTGTCGCAATTAAAAATCAGCTGCTGATGAAGTTCTCCGCTGCCTTTGTGTTGGAGCTGGCTGCTTTGCCATGCCTCGCAACACTATGGATGCTGGTTCTTCTCTTAAACTTCTCAAACCACTGAAGGCTTCCCTTAAAAACTTCTTGAGCTGCTGATCATCCTGACGTCTTCTTAACAAGGTCGGCGAGAATTGTTTTTGCCTTATCACAAATTATGTTCTCATTAATAGTGTTGCCTTGCAATTGCTTTTCATTTATCCATATAAGGAACAACCTTTCGACATGGTCCAGAATTCAAAACCATTGTTTAGATATTCTTGTCACTCCTTTTGAAGCATCTATCTCCTTGATTCCACAGTTAATTTCTAAGATCATTGTATACTCTTATGGTTATCTTGTTGCAGTTTCTTTAGGGACATTTCTACGTAGGTTATTAAAATTTGCACTCACAAAAAACACTGTGTGGACACAAGTTTAGAAAAATGCATGATCACAAGCTGCACTGTGATGCTAGCAGAAAGGTCGCTAAACCCAGACTGCAGTATGTACTAAATACATTGTTCATATGCTGCTGCCGACAATGAAAGGCGTTCATATTGTTGACTGTTTCCTCACCATGTGCGAATGGCTGGTGATGTCACACTAAACGTACTAACATTATTATAAACAATTTTAGCTTCCACTATGTAGGATTTCTAATTAAGAATAATGACAAGCACATAATGCATGCAATACTGTGGTCAGACAACTAGTGGTCTGCTGGTATACATTGACCCCTTTGGAAAATGTCACTGTTTGAGCATACTCCTTGAACTTTACCTGTTCCCATTTTTTTATAACAATTGTGTTTATGTCAGTGTAAGTGAAAGGACATGCTGTGCTGCTATGGTAAATATGTGAGCCAAGGTCTAGAAGCAATTTGTCAACAGCATTTTAATTACATGACATATTACAAATTGTGTTCCTTCATGCATAACTATGTGTAGATATTTTCAGTGAGTGCGTGCGTGCGTGCGTGCGTGCATGCATGTGTGTTTTAGGGGGACAAGTGTCTGGTGTGTGTGTGTGTGTGTGTGTGTGTGTGTGTGTGTGTGTGTGTTGGGTGGACAAGTGTCTAGTAATTATAATACACAAAGTGTAGTGATGTTAATTTAGTGATTTACCTTTTATTTCTTGGTTTTGTTATTACAGACATCCGAAAATGGCAACAGGCTGAAACTGGCCATTAATGCAGCGTAATACATGATAAAATAAATGTCACCTTGTATGAAGAATTTGAAACCCTACAGTGAATGTGTGAAATAGTTTTATCATTCAGAAATTATATTGAGGCCGTGGGCCCAAACATGAAGAAACTAATTACGTAAGAGAGTTTGCTGTATGCCAGTTCAGTTCTTTCAGCATCTCCTTGGCACTCTCCCAAGGGGCAAACAAGAATGTGACCATTCGTGCTGCCCTTCTCTGTTATATACTCCATATTTCCTGTTAGTTGTATTTGGTGTGGGTCTCACATGTTTGAACAAATTCCTAGGATGGGTTTCACAGGTGTATCGTAAGCAGTTTCCTTTTTAGACTAACTCCATTTTCTCAGTATCCTATCAGTGAACCATAGTCTCCAACCTGCTTTACCCCTGACTGAACCAGTGCTCGTGTTTCATTTCGTTTCCATACAAATTGTTACACCCAGGCATTTATATGAGTTTATACCTACTGTGACTCATGGATATTGCAGTGATAGGATATTGTGGTTCTTTAGAAATGTAAAATTTTGCACGTTGAAAAACTAAACAGTTAAAGCAAGTAGCCAATTGTTACACAGTTTTTCACAAATATTCAGTCAGACCTTGATAAGATTTCAGCTTTTTTTCAGGCAGTACACCCATGACTTTTAGGACATCATTTTTTAACAGTAATTCTGTGTATCACTTCTGCAGCTCTTCTTGTTGATGAGTGTAACATGTTTTTCCTAACCACTAGACATGGTTTTTTGTTTGACGGATCTGTAGTATATTGTGGGTCAAAGAGAGAATAAATCGGCTAAATTTCTGTATAGAATTTGATAGGGATTCTTCTGAGGCCTAGAACTTCAGTGTTTCTCAACACCATTCACTCATCTTCACAGTTGCACGAGATTTAAATTGAGGCAATATTCCTGGATTTTTATATATAAAGGAACATGAGAAAATGTTGCTCTTCATTTCTGATTTTGGTTTTATTACCTTCAGGTTTGTTCACTGTTTCAACCCTCAATTTCAATTCCTGTCTTGTCTGTGAGTGTCTGGATGCTAACTTTGGTGCCGCTAACAAGTCTTAACATACAACCGGAATATCTTCATCTTTTGTAACAGAGCTTTTGATAATATTCAGCTGTGGTAGTCATTGAAAGCTCTCTTGATAGCTAAATGTATTTAATTCATGAACTCTCTTGTCTGTACCACGATGCTTTGTGTTACACCTGTGTTTTTATAGGAATGCCTTCTCAGTGACTGTATATCGTGGAAGGACCCTCCCATTGTGAACTGTTCCACCAGGTACATATCAATCTAGAGCATGGTGAACTATACTTTTAAATTTGAGCCACAGTTCTGCTACATGCTCCTAACCAGATCCAGATATTTTAAGTTCCTCATGGAGATACAGCACTACTGCCTCTTTACTTAGTTGACTGAACATCCATATCTTTTTTACGTGTTTTAGTTGCCCTTTGTACTTCGGTAATCAGTGTTGCTACAATTGCCCTCATGATCACTGATGCCAATTACAATGTGGACTTCCTAAAAAGAAGTCAGGTCGCTTCATTGCATAGAATGGATAAAACATCTTTCTAACGTGTAGCTGCTTATTAAAGTGTAAAAAATTATTACACTTGCCCATGCATTCCCTATATCATAAGTTTATGAAATACGGAGGGGGGTACCTGCTTTCTTTGATAATGATCAACAAGAACCAAATAATAGACTGCGTATGATAGAATATGTTCTGAACAAGAATTTAGCGAAAATTTTCCTCCGTTTGAAAATCTTTGCAGACGCCTCTTTAGTACATTACATTCTGCGCAGAAATTGTAGTAAATTACATTCTGCACAGAAATTAGTCATCTTAGATTTAAAAATCTAGTCAGTTGCCATGCTTCATTTCTGACTGTATCACTATTCAGCATAAGAATAATATGAATATAAACATGACATGATATGTATATTCTTCCGCGTTTGCTGTTGTCTCACTCTAGTTTCGTAGTTTATCAGGCATACGTGATTTAAATGAGATAACAGCAAACACGAAAGAATACATGGCATAATGTTTACATTCATATTATTCTTATGGTGAAGAGAATACTGCATGTGATTCACAATTCATAAAACTTCCTATTAGCAACCATCTCTTGTCACAAGTAGGAAAAAATTCAGAATGTAGAGTTGGCCATATTGACATACATCCCAAACAGTCTTTCCAGTCGGATTTTCATAGTAGATTTTTAGTAATGAGTTCAAATGCAGAGTATGTTGTTGTTGTTTTCAGTCCGTAGACTGGTGTGATTCAGCTCTCCACGCTTTTCTATCCTGTGCAATGGAGAGTAGCAACACTTAAAATAACTTAGAAATTAAACGCTAAAATTTAATAAAAAATTTTATGAGGTTTGTAATACATCTTATACGAATTGTTTAAAATATCAGTCATGATTGGGATTAAGCGTGTGTGGAATCGTCGTCTTGGCTCAGTGCTTGGTTTACGCAGTGGTCAAAACTCGGGTGGAGGAATAAGCTCATCTTCCACCTTTATTTTTAGTTATATACTGACACACAGGTTTTGGTGCCAGTATTTATCTTTGTGGCTGCAAAGCATGCCTGTGTAGCGCTGCATATATTCGACGGCAGAAGTTAGTTGTGGCGACACCTACCGACATTTTTCGGAACTTCCGCTTACTTTGCACTCGATTCTAAGCCACAGGCAGTTCTTTGGATTACAACCGGAAAAAAAGTGTGGCTTACATTCGAGCAATACGGTATACTCACGGGGACACACTGAACTGTGCTCCTTGCCACATGACTGTAGTGTTTTTGCCGCAGAGTTGGTAGGCATCTTTCATGCTCTTGAGCATATCCGTCCCTGCACTGGTGAGTCCTTTCTCATCTGCAATGTCTCTTTAAGCAGTTTGCAAGCTCTTGACGAGAGTTAAACATCGCCATCCATAGTTACGATGACTATCCAGAATTCCCTGTATGCCAGTGAACAATGTGGATGCCCAGTGATGTTCTTCTGGTCCCCAGGCCATTTGGTATCCTAAGGAATGATCTCACTGATTGCCTGACTAAACTGGCTGCCAATAGGCTGACTCTTGAGATCAGTATTCCGGAAACAGACCTCCAGTCACTGTTATGCCATCAGGTTTTAGGGCTCTAGACTGCAGTATGGCTCAATCTGATTTCACCTAACAAACTATGGGTGGTAAAGGAGACTATGGGAGTGGAGTCCTCCATGGAAGTCTCTTGCAAGGACACTGCCATCCCTTGTCAGCTCAGCATCAGCCATACTTGGCTGGCTTGCGCTCTTCTCTTCTGTTGTGAGGACACACTCCACTGTCGTTGTGGTTCCCATTTGACCAACATAGCCGCCCTGCGGCAGATGCTTAATCTCCCTGACTCCCTACCCCTGGTATTAAGAGGTGATGGCACAGTGGCTGACTTAGTTTTACTTTGTATCCGTGAAAGTGGAATTTACCACTCACTTTGAGGGAGGGCTACTTGACCATATTGATCCGTTGAGGGATTGGCAGAACACGCTGTTGCCGCCTCTGCCCATAACAGACTGTGGAAATCTCCCCCCCTCCCCCCCCCCCCACCCCCACCCCACCCCTCCTCCCTGAAATTGATAATATTGAACAATGCCCCAGGAGTTCCTGTCAGATTATATACTGAATTTGTGACTGAGTTAGCTCCTCTTCTAACTATAATCTATTGTAGATCCCTCAAACAAAAAACTATGCTCAATAGTTAGAAGAAAGCACCAGCCGCATATGTTTAGAAGGGTAGCAGAAGTGATCCCCAAAATAACTGTCCAATATCCTTGACATCAATTTGTTGTAGAATCTCAGAACATATAATGAGCTCAAACACAATGAGGTATTTCAAACAGAGTGACCGTCTCTGTGCTGACCGGCATATGTTCTGAAAACATCGATCGTGTGATATCCATCTTGCACTTTTTTCACATGATATACTGAAAGCATTCGATCAAGGTAGTCAGGTAGAAGCAGTATTTCTTTATTTCCAAAAAGCATTTGACTCTGTACCACATCTAAGCTTTCTGTCAAAGTTATGATCATATGAAGTATCAAGCGAAATTTTTGACTGCAATTGAGGATTTTTTGGTAGGGAGGACACATCATCTTATCTTTGATGGTGAGTCTTTGTCAGATGTAGAAGTAACGTCAGGTGTGTCCCAGGGAAGTGAGCTGGGACTAGTGGTGTAAAAAGCCTGGGCATTTATAAGTTGGGGCAAATGCCCACAATAAATGCCTGGGCAAATGACCAAAATTCATAATTGACTAGGCATGTACACATATTAAAGATTAATTAATAAAAAATTTAAGTTAATATTTCATATTGGAAAAAGTGTTTTGCAGCACTGCTTCTTTATTGGTTGAGTAATCAAGTTGAAAAAGTGGCTTCGGAGTTTTGGAGGAGTTATTAGGGGAAAACATATTGTATTGTAAACCTAACTTTTTGCATCTTTATTGAGGTTAATTCTTGGGGTAGTGCATAATTAAAAAAAGAAAGCAACACTCAATTTTGAAAGTAATTTTTGAAATAAAGTAAAATTTATAATAAATTATACTACCGCAAAAAAATAAATAAATAAATAAAAAACACCCCTCTTGGTCAGTTTCTCAATCTTCGTAAGTTGAGAATAATCACGAAGTTCCAATTCTGCTTCAGAGTCCCATGAATATGATTAGAATTAGAGGGAAAATGTTTATCCATAATGATTTTAATTAGGGATGTGTCGTATCAATTCCGATACCACAACTCTAAGAATCGCCAATTCTCTAGGAATCAACAGTATCGAAATCAAATGATTCCAGAATCTTTATTTGTTATTAAATCTTATTTATGTATGTGTTCTCGTTTTATCTTCACAGCAGTGCAAAAATATGAAAGAAGATAAAGAAAGAAGTGGAATAGAAAAATATAGTCTGTCTCAAAAGTCACCACATCTGAAAATAAAGCTTCTCTCTCTCTCTCTTTCTTTCTTTCTTTCTTTCCCCTGCTGAAGACATTATAACATTTAACAATACATTTATCATCAAGAAACACATTCCAGCTGTTTGATAGATTCACTAGTAATTTTGCTATCAATTATTGTCCTAAAATAATATTTAGAGATTTGACAAAGATTATAAAGTGTTGTACATTACAAAATGATGATGTAAGTAAGAACAGTGTTTTTTAATACCATCTTATCACTGCACAGCTGTTCAGTGCTGGGGGGGGGGGGGGGGAGTGTGTGTGTGGGGGAGAGTGTGTGTGTGTGTGTGTGTGTGTGTGTGTGTGTGTGTGTGTGTGTGTGTGTGTGTACACGCACGCATCCATCTTTGTTAAAGCAAATTGGTGGGGGGGGGGGGGGGCGGCATGCTTCTCTCTTCTTTTCTTTCATTCTTACTAATAAATGCAATGAATGATATACATTAGTTTAAGTGTAAACATTTACTAACTTTTAATAGTGTGAGTATTGTCCCATACATTATTTTAATTAGTAAAAATATACATTCTAGCCATAAAAGGTTTAAAAAGTGCTTTTTTAATGAATGCCCAGATTTTGAGTATTTAAAACTGATGTGGGCAAATTCCCATGTATAAATGTCCTGTCCTCTTGGCATTTGCCCAGCCCCTGTCCCTAGCTAGGGTCCGTGCTGTTTGTGTTACATATCATTGACCTTGCAGCGAATGTTAATAGTAACCTCAGGCTTTTTGCAGATGATTCAGTTATCTATTTTGAGGTACTATCCGAAAGAAGCTGCATAAATAATCAGTCAGATCGTTGTAAGGTTTCAAAGTGGTGCAAAGACTGGCAATGAGCTTTAAATGATCAGAAATGTTAAATTGTGCCTTTCACAAAATGATAAAACATGGTATTGTATGACTATAATATAACTATAATATCTGCCAACTCATAAAATTATGTTGGTGTAACACTTTGTAGGGAAGTAAAATGGAATGATCTCATAGGCATAGTCATGGGTAAAGTAGGTGGTAGATTTCGGTTTATTAGCAGAATACTAGGAAATTGCAGTCTGTCTTTAAAGGAGATGGCTTAGAAATCACTCGTGCAACCCACTGTGGATTATTACTCAAATGTGTGTGACCTGTACCAATTGGGACTAACATGGGATGTTGAGCGTGTACCGAGAAGGGCCGCATAAATGTTTACAGATTTGTTTGACCTGTTGGAGAGTGTCACAGAGATGCTGAAGAGACTGCATTGGCAGGCTCTTGAAAGTTGAATGTAAACTCTCCCAAAATAGCCTACTTTCAAGTACCAGGTTTAAATAATGACTCTAGGGATATACTACACCCCCAACTTATCACTCACGTACTGATTTTGAGGACAAGGTTAGATTAATTACAGCAAATGCAGAGGCATTTAAACAATCATTTTTCCCGTGCTCAATACAAGAATAGAATGAGAAGAAACCCTAGTAATTGGTACAGTAGGACGTACTACCTGCTGTGCAGTTCACTGATGTTTGCAGAGTACAAATGCAGATGTAGAAGTATCCAAACCAGTTTTATCTAGAACTCTTGACTATAAATCATTCTTATAGGATAACTTCATTATTAAGTATTTGTTCCTAACACCAGATATGGTAAAGAAAATGTATTGGTATTGTGGAAGTGAACAAAGGTACACTGAGGTGACAAAAGTCATGGGATACCTCGTAATATTGTGTGAGACCTCCTTTTGCCATCTGTAGTGCAGGAGCTAGATGCGACATGGACTCAACGAGTTGTTGGATATCCCCTGCAGAAATTTTGAGCCATGCTGCCTTTTATAGCCGTCCCCAATCATGAAAGTGTTACTGGTGCAGGATTTTTAGCAAGAACTGACATCTCGATTATGTCCCATAAATGTTGGCGGGATTCACATCAGACAGTGAACATGGCCAAATCATTTGCTAGAACTGTCCAGAATTTTCTTCGGAACAATTGCAAAATGTTGTGGCCCAGTGACATGGCACATTGTCATCCATAAAAAGTCATTGTTGTTTGGGAACACAAAGTCCATGATCAGCTGCAAAGAGTCTCTAACTAGCCCAACATTACCATATGCAATCAGTGATTGCTTCATTTGGACCGGGGACCCAGTCCATTCCATGTCAATGCAATCTATACCGTTATGGAGTCACTACAGGCTTGCACAGTGCCTTGTTGACAGGTCCATGGCTTCATGGGGTCTGCACTACGCTTGGACCTTACCATCAGCTCTTACCAACTGAAAATGAGACTCATTTGGCCAGGCCACAGTTTTCCAGTTGTCTAGGGTCCAATCGATATGGTTGTGAGGCCAGGAGAGGCACTGGAGACGATTTGCTGTTAGGAAAGGTACTCGTGTCACTCATCTGCTGCCATAGCCTATAAATGCCAAATTTTGCCACACTGTTCTAATGGATATGTTTGTTGTACGTCCCACGTTGATATCTGCAGTTACTTCAGGCAATGTTTCTTAACTGTTAGTAGTGACAATTCAACACAAATGCTACAGCTCTTAGTAGTTATTTGAAGGCCATTGGCTACTGCGTTATCCGTGGTAGGAAGTAACACCTGAAATTCATTTTTTTTTACCGAATCCGCCAACAGTTTCCAAAATGAGGTCTTATTTGCTTAGTTCGAACTACTATTTCACATTCAAGGTATGTAGTTATATGTCTGCCATGCAGCACTATTCAGTCCCTGAATGAATGACAACAGCCTGCAGTCCATATTGTGCATACTAGTGAGATTCACTTTTGGGCTATAAATTGCTTTGTTTTGTATTCCTTTCATTTTATTCCACATCATGAATATATGTCGTCAAAGATGAGTCAAGGTCTTACCTCTTTTTTTATTTTGTGTGTGTGTGTGTGTGTGTGTGCGCGCGCGCGCATGCGTGTGCGTGTGTGTGCGTGCGCACGCGCGCGTGTTCACATATGCTAATCAAAATTAAATATGTATGTGTTCAGAAATATAACTGTGATGGTTTATAAATACTTGTTTTGTTTGTGGAACAGGAAACTGAAGACTTCCTCTCAAACCTTGTGGTAAACAAGACTGTGCTTGCCAAGACAGACAGACCAGCAGGGGTAGTCTGCTTTACACAAAGCAAAGATCCCAATGATGTGCTGAATGAGTGGTCTAATCATCTAAGCGCTCTCATGCAACTTGTTAACAAGACGACACATCTTATCAACAAGGAGCAGATGGTGCATAAACATCTACAAGTTGTGAGAGAATAGCATTATCTGCGCCTGGAGAATGGTAAACTAGTACGTCTAGTTTGCAAACTTTGATGTGTTCTGACTACAATTTGCACATCAGGTTCTTTATCTTCAGTTTCAAAGTGATATGTTTTTATATATTTATTTTCCTTTGTGCTGAAATTCAGTTTTGTTTAGGCATTAATACTAAATGTTTCATAATTTGTGATGGACATGAAACTAATATGAGATATTAAATTCTGTTCACTGTTATGTGTTTCAAGCATATTATAATTTTGTTTAGAACATGAAAAGTGAAGAAATTGAAAACAGTTGATTAATTGTCTTAATATTGAACATTATAAATTGAAAATATCTGTCCATAATATCACACATTGAAAATTGTACAGCTAACTTACTAGAAAGTTCCATTTCTGCATCATTGTTGCTGTTGTTGTATGTGAAGTGTGGCAGTTGGAAAGTGCACATGTAGAATGTGTTTTTTAAACTCACTGTAGTTAATGAATGTGTGTAACTATTCATTTTTTTAGTTTATTGTCAATTGTTACTTCCATGTTTTAACAGAGATATGTGGTAGTGCTGATAAACACAAACTCTTTAACTTTGTGGGACTAATAATGAATGGTAGTATAAGAATATAGTGAATTTGTGGTTTTGTGCCACTATCAAGACTGTGTATAAGTTTTGAACAGAAGAAATATATTTCCTGAATAGTGAAAAAAGGAGTCTTACTGCGAAGTTAACTGATAGTGAGGTACAATTTTTCTCAGAACGAAAATATATAATTATAAATGTAAATGGTATCATGCTTAACAGAATTTTGTGTCACTACATCAAAAATGTGTAACTTTTGTCAGAACACAGTTGCTTTTCTTTCTGTCTCACTCTGTTCATTTTTGCTTGATCCAAGTTCAAATAAGATGACGGAATCAGTTATTTTGATGGGTTGAGATAGTTGACTGATGTGAAGAATTTCGTGTGAAATAACAAATACTATGTTTATTTATGATCATAACAGGTATAAAAATATGTACAGTAATAACTGACTATGCTGTTAAAATTGACGTTATCAACATTTGTTGTTGAAGAAAAATTGCTGTAAACAAAAATAATTCGAACACAACTTAAACACATACTGATTAAAGTAAAATTGTTTTTTGTAACTTCTGTGTCCATCAGCAATGCTCTACTACCCTTTTTCAGCAGCATTTTTTGTGAAATATCCTCTGCTCAGATAGTCCAAAATAAAACTAAAAAAGATACCATGCAAGATAGCAACGAAGAAGACAAGCAAGAATGCTAATTTCCAGAGCCTAAGTTTCATGTATTTGATCAGAGAATAGAGGGATGGGGGAGCGGGAACGATTAGGATACTGTGGTGTCACCGCCAGACACCACACTTGGTAGGTGGTAGCCTTTAAATCGGCCGCGGTCCGGTAGTATACGTCGGACCCACGTGTCGCCACTATCAGTGATTGCAGACCGAGCGCCGCCACACGGCAGGTCTAGAGAGACTTCCTAGCACTCGTCCCAGTTGTACAACCGACTTTGCTAGCGATGGTTCACTGACAAAATATGTTCTCATTTGCCGAGACGATAGTTAGCATAGCCTTCAGCTACGTCATTTGCTACGACCTAGCAAGGAGCCATTATCAGTTGCTATTGATATTGTAAAGAATGTACAGACAAGAGCTACGTTCAACATTAATGGATTAAAGTTAAGTATTCCACCAGTTACATCCTTTTTTTCTAGTCTAACTACCTTGCCCTGTTCCAGACCTCACGCCAGCCTGCGTGAGCTTAAGCGCGTGCCTTTCGGCTTCCTCCAAACCCCGTGGGTTGGCTCCTGCCAATCCACAACAGATACCATCTAGGAAAGTTACCCAGAACAATATGTCTAGAGAGACACATCAGAGCAGTCTGGAAGATAATCAAACATAAGCAGGCAAAGGAGGAAGGCACATCATATACATTTATTATCTCACACCTGTTGTCAGTAGTATTCATGAGTAGAAAATAAAAAGTTCATTATCTACAGTAGTTAAGTGCATTATATTCTAAAAACATCATACCAGATCTCATAATATTCACAGATATTGTGGAGCAGAAGGCAAGTTAGGCAGCTCCTAGTAGCTCCGTGCTGCTACAGGACCAAGTGATGTGACATTGCATGAATGGCCGGTGCTACATTTGAATCTGCTGCTCCTGCATTCTTACTAGCATCAAGCCTATGTCTTCACTTTTGCTCAGTGTTCAAAGCCTGCCCCCACTTGTACCTCTGGTCCCTGTTAAAATTGTTGCAGTTTATTCTGATTTGGGTCACTTCTTTGATAACAGAATCCCAGTATTGATGATTGAGCCTAAACTCTTGCTTGTTCAAATCGTACTTTATACACATTTTCTAGGCAATGTTCAGCCAAGGCTGACTTTCAGATTCACTTTTGAAACGCATAATAAACTGTGGCAAAAGTATGTGCCAACACACACTGTGATAAGTCACTGGTTCAAATGCTAGTCCTCCGCTGCAGATTTAGGTTTTCCATTCTCTCTCTAAATTTTTTATAACAAGGCCACTGTGTATGTGTTGGGATCTTGGGTATAGTGTTTCTGGCATAAGGCACCCAGTAATTGCTTTGAAAGATTCAGAATGGCAAGGCAAACACACCTGGGAGACATTATGTAAGACTGGATAATTGTAAACCTCACAACAGTCTCTTCATGACACATCTGCTGTCAGACTGTATCATTGGCCTCAAGAGGCTGGGCTGTATTCTTGGTAACCTGTCAAATGTCCCTTCATATAAACACTTCGCATGGCTCAGGAAATATGGTGCCTTACACAATGCGAATGACCTCAGGATCATTGGAGTAATGTCCTACTCACAGATGGAACAAAGTGTGGCATTAGGACCTAGTCTTACAGTTGATCTGTTGAATGCCAAAGGACATTTTACAACCCTGCTAATAGTGTGGAAAGGTGCTAATGTGGCAATACCATAGCTCTCATCCACAGTGGTCTGTAGAAATGACGTCTTGCAACAACAGTACGTGCACCATTTTAGTGATAGCTTAAGGACCTTCATCCATTCCCAACAGTGTCACCACAGACCATTGCCAACTACCCTGGGGCATTTGTCCACCAGTGAGTTCTGAGTAGTGGGATTGCCAGTATGTGATTTTGTAGTGCATCCTATATTTAAATCCAAGGAGATCAGACCCTATATTGGCCTTCTGAGTGGTGTGAGTTGGTCATGTTTTAACTAATCTGATGATGTGAAGTAACAAGTAATTGGTAAAGTGATGACAGGATTCTTCATTGGCTGTAATTCACCTTTTGTTTTTCTCCTGCTTGGCTTGAACAGTCTGACTCAGGTTACAAATTTTGCCCTTTCATTTAACACGTCAATGGCCACACACACTGTGATGGATGTTTCACCACTAGGCCAGGTCACAGTCTCAAATGTGAGGCTCTGCTGTTGTTGTCACTGAGAACATGGTGTCAGGTGAAGGCTCTGCGTGGCCATCACCAGTCTCGTGTTGGCCAGCATTTTAACAAAATTAACTTTATAACTTGGTTTTGTATGCCCCGGGAAATCGGGGGAAAACCCGAGAATATTTTTAACTGGTAGAAAACTGGGAAAAACGCAGTGGTTTTTTTTTTTTTAAAGAATTCTTGGGATTTTGCGTTGTTTTAGTTTTGAGTTAAATTTTTGTAGTTTTGACTGGTTAGAAGTGATACTTTAACAAAGAAATTTACTTTAGCCCGCCACTGCAGAATAATACTGCAGCAATAAAACATACAAAGAAAAACACCAATAAAACTTAAGTTGCAAAGAAAGTGTGCTGTTTACAACATAACACAATGCGCACACAAGTGTCTGCCGACTGCAAAGTGTGTCAAAAGCTTTAGGACTAAGACTATGCAATACACCGTAACAACAAACTACTTTCAATGAGTGTGGCATCACAACTGTTTAAAATAGGTTTGTCTGAGCAGTAGCCAGTGGGCTCATAAGCACGTGCACTGCTTAAGTCGCGTATGAGCAGCCCCTTTCCATCACTTCTTGCTATATGAAGTGTGGCTGTTATCTGTATAAGCAGTCGCTGCAAGAAGCCAGATGTGAACCGGAAAAATTTTCCTGGCGTGCCCAAGCTGCCAGATTTGTGCTTGCACAGAGAAATTGGAGTTGTAGTGGGGAGCTGTCTCCACATGACCGACATTTATGTTTTGGGATTTTCTTGTTTTCTCTTCATTTACAGCTTTCACGTCAAATGAAAGTAGACTGGATTGCTGTGATTGGGAGCTACCAAATAAAATATGTGCACATAATTACAGAAACCTAAAATATGTTGTTAGTTTCTGATTTTATTCTATTTCCACATTATTTATATGAAACAGTGTTTCATTCCACAATATTAGATAGTTTGAACCGCTCGCTGAATTTTGAGTGCACATTTTTATCTTCTGGCGTATGTGGCATTATGCCATAATGAAAAATGAAATATGACATAATACAGGTACCTAGTCCAAGAAAATGGGCTTCCTGAAAACTGTACTGAAAAGCTTTAGCAGAATTTTACATATGTCTTCTGTGAAACACAACGATTTTCGATCACAAGACTTGTTTCAACACTTTTCTGGAACCTCCACTATGCCTGATGTTATTTCTTAATTTGCATCTAAAATTTGCAGAACCGCGTTCTTCAGTAAATTATAGACTGGCAGCACACCGTGTTTTATTAGTCTAACTTCTTACATGGTTTTGTTTACCCCTGGAGTGAAATATAAGCTACCAATTATACAGTTCTTGGCTTCACAAGTAAACTTGCTTATTTTTATACAGTTTGAAAAAAGCCATAAACAACCACTATCTCAGTTCTGGTGTATACAGACAACTGGTTTTGTTATTTTGCAAGAAATTTGAATTCCTCCTTACTAGCTTTTTGCAGCACTGTGTGGATGTAAACTTGATTGGAAATGCTACGCAACAATATTTAAAAAAAAAAAAAACTGTATTAAAAGTCACCGCATAGTGGAATATTAGTTGTTTCAGTTTTAGAGTTTGGTTTTTAAATGAATATTTTGCCAGGGACTGCTTTCTAATTTTGCATTCCTTATCTGGGTAAGGTATGATAAAGCAATTTGCGAAGTACAGTAACTCTGTGTGTCCCCTCTGAACGATTTGCTGCACATCGCCACATCATGCACCACAACACTCAAAATTCCACACAGGAATGTGATGAAAAGTGTATGTACAGAGCAAACACCAGGCGTGTACTTCTTACGTCATTGTAGCTGCGAGCGCATAGTAACATCTGTCTTCTGGTGCGCTGTGGCAACTGTTCTAACAAACTTATTTCTAACAGGTCATGGGACAAGATTCCAAATGGTGGTTTGATAAACATTACTTTCAAAAAATAAATTTGCTTTTACACAAGGTGAATTATGTTACGTGTGACGATGTACGAGGAATTTCCTAAGTTGCAGAGCATTTGACTCTCATTCAAAACTATTTTGAGGACCAGTCACTCAGAAAAATTTTGGGTCCAGAAGACCAGACATTTATGTCCTCATTTAAAATTTTAGTGGCACATTTGTGTTTGATATATCTTAAAGAGTAACATGCAAAAACGACCAGTATCAAACAATGGCAACTTGAGGTAGGAATATCAACAATGTAGAAAAAGACATATTGCTACTTACCATAAAGAAGATATGACGGTTTGAATACAGGTAAAATTAAAAGATACTTACATAGAGATTTTGGCCCCAGCTTTCATCAGTAAAAGAGAGACACACAATGCACTGAGGTGCAAATGGTTCAAATGGCTCTGAGCATTATGGGACTTAACATCTGACGTAATTAGTCCCCTAGAGAACTACTTGAACCTAACTAACCTAAGGACATCACACACATCCATGCCTGTGACCCCATAGCGGACGCGTGGTTCCAGACTGAAGCGCCTAGAACTGCTCGGCCACATTGGCCGGCAGCCACTGAGTTGCAGTCTGGCCTGAGATATTGGAGTCAGCAGTTGTGCATGTATGAGGAGTGTGTGTGTGTGTGTGTGTGTGTGTGTGTGTGTGTGTGTGTGTGTGTGTGTGTGTGTGTTAGCTGAGTGGTCAGCAGATGTCAATCCTAAGGGTCTGGGTTCGATTCCCAGCTGGGTAGGAGATTTTCTTCACCCAGGGACTGGGTGTTGTGTTGTCCTAATATTCATCATTTCATCCCCATCGACGCGCAAGTCGGCGAAGTGGCGTCAAATCAAAGACTTGCACCCACTGAACAGTCTACCCGACGGGAGGCCCTAGTCACACGACATTTACATTTATTTTAGTTTAAACCATGAACTTTTCCTACTTGTGTGTTCACACTGTTTAACTGTTTGTTTGCTATTGGCTCACTACATTGTGTGTTCTATGCTCTGAATACCTGCCATCATTTGCTGGTGTGATAATGTGAAGTGAACTGTGACTGGCTGACAAAGGTGCATTGCAATCTTGATTTCAATGTTTTGGAAACTAAAGTGCTGTGTTTGGTGGATTTCTTATTTATACTTTCGTAATACGAAAATATTCGGCTTACACGTTGCTGCGCATCAAAGATCTTTTCAAAATGCATTATTTTTCTGCTAGGTTTTGATTCCTAAAGTGCTGAGAAGTTCTATGTCTGCGTATAAAACCTTTGCCATTCAAAATTTTGATAAGTTTTACAGTTCTGAGGGAAATGATTTTGTCACTTAATAATGAGAAAGTGTATTTTTAACTGGAAAATTTGGGAATTTTTTTTTTCGTTGCCTGGGTCTGCACCTAAGAGAAAAAAAGAGATAGATATTAGATATAGCCATGTAGGGAGGCCAATATTAAATTTTAATTCATGACCGGGTATTGTATCCACCAAATAGAAGTCAAACTTCCGTGCAAAGTTCCAAACATATTAGATTGTGTCCTTTTAAGATCTCTACCAACTGCTGTGATGAAAATAGTGAAAGTGTGGATGAAATTTAAGAAAATTCTCAGTTCAGTTCTTAAAAAATTTTGGACCTCAAAATTCAAATAGTACACATTGTCCTGTATGTATATTTCCTAAGGGCACTTGACTCATAAACATGGCTTGCGTGCCAAGTAGCAGAATTACAAACCACTATGAAGTGCATGGCAGAGGGTACATCTCCCATTGTACCAGTTATTAGGGTTTCCTTCGGTTCCATTCAAGTATGAAGCATGAGAAGAGTGGTTGTTTGAATGCGTCTATGCATGCAGTAATTATTCTAATCTTAACCTCACAGACCCTATGTGAGCGATACGTAGGGGGTTGTAGTATATTCCTAGAGTCCTCCTTTAAAGCCGATTCTTGGCAGTTTGTTAATATGTTTTCTTGGAATAGTTTACCTCTGTCTTCAAGAGTCTTCCAGTTCAGGTACTTCAGTGACACTCTCCCACAGATCAAATAACCCTGTGACCATTCATGCCGCCCTCCTCTGTATATGTTCAGTATCCCCTGTTAGTCCTATTTGGTATGAGTACCTCGCACTTGAACAATATCTTAGAACAGATCACACAATTGATTTGCAAGCTGTCTCTTTTGTAGACTCATGGCAGTTCCTCCAGTATTCTGTCAATAAAGCAAAGCGATTCCACATCCTTACAAAGTGTTACACACAGGTATTTGTGCAAGTTGACCGATTCTAACAGCGAGTCATTGATATTGTAGTCATACGGCGCTACATTTTTTTCATTTTGTGAACCGCACTAAAGAACTCCTTAATTCATTCAAATGGGAAATTTTCCCTCATCCACCCTACAGCCCTGATCTTGCACCAAGCAACTTCCACTTGTTTCCCAAGATGAAGAAATGGCTTGCAACGCAGCGCTTTGATGACGACGCGGAACTACAGGTGGGCGTGGCTCGCTGGCTGAAGTCTCAGGCGGCAGAATTTTACGACGACGGTCTTTCAAAGCTTGTCGACCACTATGATAAGTGCCTCAATGTGTTTCGTGACTATGTGGAAATGTAGTACGTCAGTCGCTCTTTCAGATGTATATAATAAAATGTATTTCTTGTACTGAGTTAAAAAAAAAAAAAACAAAAAAAAAGCCAAAACGTTCCTTACTTTCTGAATAGCCCTCGCATTTATGCAGCTTCTTTCAGACAGTACTTCATTATAGATGACTACATCATCTACAAAAAGTCTGAGGTTACTATTAATATTGTCTGCTAGGCCATTAATATATAACATGAGTGGTAAGGGTTCCAACACACTTCTCCGAAGTTACTTCTACATCTGACTATGACTTTCCATCCAAGATGCTGCGTCTTCTCTACCAGAAAGCCCTCAATCCAGTCACAAATTTTGCTTGATACCCCATATGATCAAACTTTTGACAATAAGGGTGGATGTGATACAGAGTCAAATGCTTTTTGGAAATCAAGAAACATTGCACCTATGTGACTGCCTTGATCCAAAGGTTTCAGTAAGTCATGTGAAAAAAGTGCAAGTTGGGTATCACATGATCAATGTTTTCAGGATCCATACTGGTTGGCACTGAAGAGGTCTTTCTGTTCAAGATACCTCATTATGTGTGCGCTCAGTATATGTTCTAAGATTCTACAACAAATCGATGTCACGTATATTGGATGGTAGTTTCTTGGATCACTTCTGCTACCCTTCTTGTAGATAAGTGTGACCTGTGCTTTTTTTTGAAGAACTTCGTGTAGTTTTTTGTTCAAGGGAGCTATGATAGATTATAGATAGAAGAGGGGCTAACTCGGTCACAAATTCAATATAGAATACGACAGGGATTCCATCGGCCCTGGACCTTTGTTAAATTTCAATGATTTCAGCTGTTTCTCAACACCAGTGACACTAAAACTTATTTCATTCATCATTTTAGTGGTATGAGGATTGAATTGGGGCAATTCACATGTGCTTTTTCCTTTGTACAGGAACAGCATTTGCTTTTATACTCTCAATTTCAGTTTCTGTTTCATTCTCTAGGGCTAAAGCCTAACTTTGGTGCCACTAACAGTCTTTACATATGACCAGAATTTCTTGGGATTTTGTGAAATATCATTTGACTGTATTCTGCTAAGTGATCACTGAGGGCATCATGCATTTCTTCGTTACCAGCCAAACACGTTTCATTCAGCATCTCTCTATCTGTAGCCCTATGCTTTGTTTTTCATGTATTATGCCTTAACCTCTGCTTCTTTAGAAGTTCTTTACAGTGACTGTCCCCACGGGCAGCTTGCCACTCTTTGGCAGGTTGGTGCTTGGCTACCATGGGGTCCAGCCTTTGCAGCATCTTTCCCCTTCCGTGCTGCTTGTCTATCCTCTTGCTACTCTTTTCCCCCCTCCCATGTTTGGAGTGTTTTTGGAAATGTTCTGCATTGTCTGTAGCTGACATAAGAACAGTCTCACCACTGTTTTTCGTTCACTTTTCCTTTCTTTGTTCATCTTCTCCTGTCCTTCCTCCACTTTGGCATTTGAGGCTCCTCTATTTCTTCTTTCTCCCTGTGCACTCCTGAAGGCCGGCCCATGTGTCTGATGCGTAATAGGTGACTGGCTAATGCATAATTCCCGGCCCTAGGTCATCAGTTATACCCCCTGGTATAGGCAAGGCCCAGAGAGGGGTGATTGCCTGAGCTGCTACCTTCCTAACTTGCTGATTGGTCCCTCTGTCAGGTGTTCGGGAGGTATGACCTGGGGTGTGAACAATCAGCTAAGGCGTGTGTGGCCCCTTGTGAAGGGTGCCCCCAGGTGGAAGGAGCTCACCATCGGAGACAATGGCAACCGTGGGGGATTTTCTCACAATGAGCCAATCATCTTCACAATAAACGTCTACGAAATGTAAACGGAATGAGGCTAATGATTCGTAGATCCTTCCAGCTGCACCACGTTTCTCCATGGTTTCACATACTGAAGATGGTCAGTCCTTCACGACGGTAAATCTGTTTATTATTCAGAAAGGTCTTGATGCAGTTTCCAGCCCTGTGAAGTCCTGCTTTTGTTTACGGAATGGCACTTTGGTTTTGGAGACTGCTACTGATTCTCAAGCACAACTGCTTGCCACTTCACTTCTCCATTGCTATCCTGTTCATGTCGAGGCCCATAGAACTCTGAAGTCTTCCTGCGGTGTTCTTTAAACTAGGCTGCTCGACGATCTGACCACGGCTGAAATATAAACATACCTCTTGGATCCGAGTATCATTGCAGTCCATTGGGTGATGAAAAAGTTAGATGCCTCCTTCGTGCCCACACGCACTCTTTTTTCTCACCTTTGATAGAGAGGTGCTTCCGACCAAGATCAAAGCAGGCTATGAAGTTATCACAATCCAACTGTACATTCCGAACTCGATGCACTGCTACCAGTGTCATCGTTTCAACCCCACTCGAATGTCTTGTTGACACCCTGCCGAATGTGTATTTTGTGGTAGGGATTGTCCGTGTCCTCCCCGTTGTGTCAACTGCAATGGCAACCATGCCGCCGCCTCTCGAGATTGTCGCGTGTATCTCGATGGCCGGGCTGTCTCAAGAGACCTGGGTAAAGGAAAAAAATTCCTTTGCCTGTCGCTTGCAAGTTATTGGCTAGTCACAAACCCTGCGTTCTACTGTATTATAGTACTGTTCTTGTTACATCTCACTCGATGAAGTATATGGCCACGCAGATATGCAGCTTCAAATTCTGCCCTGAGGTTGTGAAATCGCCAAGTGTCACGGTAGCATCACTGTCCCCTTGTCCACAGGGTTGCCCCAAGTTCTGGAAATCGGAGAACTTCAAACTTGTCAGGGAAATTTGAAAAAAACACTGGAAAAATCTTAGATGAAATGGTTTGTTGACTGCGATGTCATGCGTCGTCACTGGCTGGACACAGCTGAGTACGTGCACCACTTCCCTACTCCCTCATTCTGACTGCTTCTCCCCTTCCTACCCCTCCCCTCAGCTTGCAGTCAGTGCTGCCACCACTTCTTGCTGCTAGCCTAGCAGCTGCCGACAAGAGGCAGGGAGGCATGAGGAGTGGTTTGTTTGAATCTGATTCTCAGAGATTGTTGACGCAGCGGCCAGAGATGGCAGTCATCTATGCACAAGTTGTGTCTAAGTGACTCTGTGAATGTGTGTAAACTCTTGTTTTCTGACAAAGGCTGTTTCCAAAAATTTAGTTTGTGAGGGTGTGATTACTTTCTGCGTGCCTGTCTGCGATTCAGCAATCACCTTTACGGTGAGCTGATACCTATCCTCATTAGTATTGGTTCTCAGAGTATTTGCGCAAGTTATCTGTTGCACGGACTGATCGACATGGTCTCATTTCATCAGCGTGGTGCCTTTGACAAGTGAATTGCTGACCACATGAGTGGACTTCACAATGGGTCAAAACTGCAGGGCTTTTCTGTTGGTATCTGTAACAGATTGGGCCTGCCGATCTGAAGGCCATCATTTCCCACTAATGTGCTAGCCCTGTCTATCAGATCTAGTCTCACTGATCTGCCTCCAGTACAGGTCTGTTTGTGTGTGGCATAACGCAGTGGATTTTTGTGGTTTATCCAAGGACCCAGGAGTGCGGTGCTCCTCAGCAGGCCAGAGGTCACAGGCAATGGATTTCAGGAATTGCAACTGTCTCACCACAAGTATATTGTACAGTGCTGCATTTTAAAAACATGGTATTTATTCTAGTACATTTTGCCACTTGGAAAATAGTAGAAACAACATTTTATTGGTAGTCACCTATAGTGTTGGTTTACACAACTTCTCCCTGTCTTACACACTTCTTTCAAGAGGCCTACATTTTTCTGAGGTTATTTCTGAGATCTGTGAAGGTATTTTAAAACTGTCTTCCCACTCCAAGGAAACACATATTTTTGTCACAAATGTGTTTCATTTTATTGAAATAAAATAACAGCATTGGTCTTAATGAAACACGTATACCGTCTGGCTTGCTTTCTCCATCTAAAAACAGTTCATTACAAAAGATGTTGATGTTAGTAGTTAAGATTTTTGCTCACACAGGGTTGAAATCTACCTTAGAGCCCCAGCCTTTGCAGCATTTTTTCCCTTCCATGCTGCATGTCTATCCTCTTGCTATTTTTTTCCCATCCCTTGGGGAACATGACTGGTTCTTTTTTTTTTTGGGAAATGTTTCACATATCTGTAGTTGGAATAACAACAATCTCACAACTGTATTTCATTCCTTTTTCCTTTCTTTGCTCACCTCATCCTATCCTTCCTCCACTCGGACGTTTGAGGCTCCTCTTTTTCTTTCTTCTCCCTGTGTGCTCCTGAAGGCCAGGCGACAGTCTGACATGTATCAGGTGACTGGGTAATGCAAAATTCCCAGCCCTGGGTCGACAGGAAGGGTTCGCCCGTACCTCCTGGTACAGGCCAGGCCCAGGAAAGGGTGATTGCTTGAGCTGCTACCTTCCCATATTGCCAATTTGTCCTTCTGTCAGGTGTTCGGGAAGTGTGACCTGAGGTGTGAAGGGTCACCTAAGGCGGGTGAAGGCGTCATCCAGTTGGAAGGAGCATGCCATCAGAGACTCGCGATCATGGGGCATTTTCTCGCATTTGTAGACTTAGAGAAAGCTTTTGACAACGTTGACTGGAATACTCTCTTTCAAAATCTGAAGGCTATTTACAATTTGTACAGAAACCAAATGGCAGTTATAAGAGTCAAGGGACATGAAAGGGAAGCAGAGATTGGGAAGGGAGTGAGACAGGGTTGTGGCCTCTCTCCAATGTTATTCAATCTGTATATTGAGCAAGCAGTAAAGGAAACAAAAGAAAAATTCGGAGTAGGAATTAAAATCCATGGAGAAGAAATAAAAACTTTGTGGTTTGCTGATGACATTGTAATTTTGTCAGAGACAGCAGAGGGCCTGGAAGAGCAGCTGAACGGAATGGACATGGTCTTGAAAGGAGGATATAAGATGAACATCAACAAAAGCAAAATGAGAATAATGGAATGTATTCAAATCAAAACGGGTGATGCTGCAGGAATTAGATTAGGAAATGAGAGGCTTAAAGTAGTAAATGAGTATTGCTATTTGGGGAGCAAATTAACTGTTGATGGTCGAAGTAGAGAGGATATAAAATGTAGACTGGCAATGCCAAGGAAAGCATTTCTGAAGAAGAGAAATTTGTTAATATCGAGTATGGATTTAAGTGTGAGGAAGTCGGTTCTGAAAGTATTTGTATGGAGTGTAACCATGTATGGAAGTGAAACGTGGACAATAAATAATTTAGACAAGAAGAGAATAGAAGCTTTCGAAATGTGGTGCTACAGAAGAATGTTGAAGATTAGATGGATAGATCACATAATTAATGAGGAGGTATTGAATAGAATTGGAGAGAAGAGAAATTTGTGGCACAACTTGACTAGAAGAAGGGATCGGTTGGTAGGGCATATTCAGAGCCATCAAGGGATCACCAATTTAGTATTGGAAGGCATCGTGGAGGGTAAAAATCGCAGAGGGAGACCAAGAAATGAATTCACTAAACAGATTCAGAAGGATGTAGGTTGCAGTAGGTACCGGGAGATGAAGAACCTTGCGCAGGATAGAGTAGCATGGAGAGCTGCATCAAACCAGTCTCTGGACTGAAGACCACAACAACATACCTCTCTGATCAAGGTGTCACTGCCGTACATTGGTGATGAAAAACGTAATTGCCTCCTTCATGCCAACACACACTTTTTTCTTCACCTTTGATAGAGAGCTGCTGCTGACAGAGATCAGTGTAAGATAAGAGGTTCTCACAGTCCAACCATACATTTTGAACCCAATGCACTGCTATCAATGTCATTGTTTCAAGCCGCACTCAAATTTCTCGTCACGTCGACACCCAGCCAATTGTGCAACCTGTGGTAGGGATACGCATGAGGGCAATTGTCCGCCGCCTCCTCCCTGCTGTATCAAATGCAGTGGCGACCATGCCACCTCCACTCGAGATTGTCCTGTGTATCTCATTGAGTGGGTAAAGGAAAAAGTTCCTTACCCAGTCGCTTGCAAGTTTTGGCTATTCGCATGCGTTTTACCATCTGGCACTTATAGTACTGTTCTTGTTACATCTCGCTCCATGAAGGACATGGCCAAGCAGACATGTAGCCTCAAATTCAGCTCTGAGGTTGTGAAATCACTCAGTGTGATGTTGGCACCGTAGTCCCCTTGTCCAGATCTGCAACAAGCCATCAGACTCTCATCTCATGGGGTGAAGTCACCAGCTTCAGTACCGGCAGGCCAGAAAGGACAAAAGGAGTACTCCCGTGAAGACCTCCTTCGTCCCTCCAGCCAGCCAACATCTGAGACTTCCTCTGCTAATCAGGAAGGGTCGAAGAAGTCAAACAAAGGCAAACATTCTTCTCCTTCACGGACTGAAAGATCCTCTTCGATTGTGCCGTCACATGATACATTCACCTGATCGGCCTCCATGTCGCTGGTGCAAACCACCAACCGTTTTTCTGTATTGGACTCCGCAGGCCGACAGCACACGAAAGCTGACACTTCTGTTGACCTCACGGAGTACGATCCTCCTATCTCTGTGCCCTGTAGCAGCGAGTTTTCACAGTCTGGCACTTGGCAGCTGCCGAGATGACACCCCTTCTTTTTTCCTCTGGACTCTTCTCCAATGGAACGTTCACAGCTTCAATCCATTGAAGAGAATTTACACCTGCTTTTAGAAACGAAGCATCCACTTGTACTAACGACTGCTTTCGAATTTCTTCCTGGTCCATTTTGACCTTCCGCCCGAGATCGGCATTCCATCTCATGGGGGAGTCGTGCTGCTCATAGAGGACGACATCACTGACTACCCATCTTCAGACTGTTGCAGTTCGCCTTTTCCTTCCTCGCTTGAGCTTTTCCCTTTGAACCATTTACATTCCTCTGTCATTCAATGTCACCAGAGCTGGCTTCCTCCAGCTTACTGGGCAGCTACCTTTCCCATTTCTGTTGCTTGGTGACTTTAATGCTTACTATCCCATTTGGGGTTCTCCAAGAACCTGTCCGCGAGGTGTCATCTTGGCTGACTTTGTTAATCAACTTACTCTTTTCTGCCTTAACACAGGAGCACCCATGTTCCTTTCAGACTCCTTACACACCTATTCCCATTTGGACCTATCCTTCTGCACTGCACATCTTGGCCATCGTCTCGAGTGGTCTGTTTTTTCTGAAACCTACTCGAACGACCATTTCCCATGTGCTATCCATTTGCTGACTCCTACCCCACCTCCGTGCACATCCAAATGGTAGCTTACTAAGGCCAACTGGAGGCTTTACTCCTCCCTGGCGACATTTGACGAACAAGATTTCCCCAGTTGTGATGACCAGGTGCAATACCTTACAAACATTGTCCTTACCTCCACAGAACATTCCATTCCTCGCACTTCCTCTTTACCACGCCATGTCCCAGTCCCTTGATGGACTGAGAAGTGCCACAATGCAATTCACACATAGAGATGTGCTCTCTACATCATGCGAATGGCAAACTGCATTCATTATAAACAGATGCATTCACAGTGTCATTGCATTCTTTGGGATAACAAAAAAGGTAGCTGGATTTCATTCACTAGTTCTTTTAACAATTCCACCCCCTCTTCCTCTCCGACGGCTATCTGGGACCAAGATCCATTCCCCAACTTCCAGCCTGACAGCAGCAGACAATGTCATTGTGGACCCTATTGCTATCTCCTGTACCTTGGGCCGCTATTCTGCGTAAATTTCGAACTCTTCCCACTATCACCCTGCCTTCCTCCACCGGAAGCGAGCGGAGGAGTCTTGGGTGATAGCTTTCTCTTCTCAGAATCATGAGTGTTACAATGGCGCCTTTACTACGAGGAAACTAGATCATGCTCTCGCTTCATGCAGATCATCCGCCCCAGGGCCAGATGCTGTTCACATTCAGATGTTGCAGTACCTTTTTCTTGCAGGCAGCACTTTCTGCTTGGTATGTACAACCACATTTGTGCAGAGGGCACGTTTTCCAGATACTGGCGTGTAGCCAGTGTCATGCCCATGCCCACACCTAAGCCCAGTAAAGACAAACACCTTCGTTCTAGCTACTGCCCTGTCCCTCTCACCAGCTGTGTTTGCAAGGTGATGGAACATATGTCTCATGCCCAGCTGGTGTGTGGTCGAGTCTCGTAATTTAGTAACCACTGTACAGTGTAGATTTTGAGCCTGCCATTCTGCAGTTGACCATCTCGTCATCACTTTGTCCACCCATGTCAGGAATGGTTTTCTGCGGAAATCCCAGACTGTGGCCATGTTTTTTGATTTGGAGGAAGCCTATGAACCCTGCTGGAGGACTCGTGTCCCCCATACTCTCTACACATTGTGCTTCCATGGCTACCTGCCCCATTTCCTTGAGGAATTTTTAGAAGACCAAGTTTTCAAGGTATGTATGGATTCTGCCTTCCTGGACACCTTTATTCAGGAAAACGGTGTACCTCAGGGTTTCTTCATGAGAGTTGTCCTCTTTGCTATTGCCATTAATCCTATAATGGATTGTCTCCCGCAGGGCATCTCTGGCTCCCTTTTTGTTGACGATTTAGCCATCTATTGCAGTTCTTCATCGATCTGTCTCATTGAGCAGCGTCTTCAGTGATGTCCTGATTGTCTTACTTATGGAACATTGACAGTGGCTTTCGTTTTTCCACTGAGAAAACTGTTTGTATGAATTTCTGGTGGTGCAATTGGTTTCTCCCACCATCTTTATATCTTGGGCCTGTTGCTCTTCCATTCACTGAAACTATGGAATTCCTAGGGCTCCTGCTTCATAGGAAACTCCCTTGGTCCTCCCACATGTCTTACCTGGCGGTTCCTCAGTGTCCTGTGTGCCCTAAATGGTACTTCATGGGGTGCAGATCGAACCACCCTTCTCCGTTTGTATCGGTCCCTTGTCTGTTCAAAAATAGACCATGGGCACTTTATGCATCTGCACATCTCAGTACCATCAACCATCGTGGCCTCTGTTTGGCTACTGATGCCTTTTACACTAGCCAGATTGAGAATCTGTATGCAGAAACTGCCGAACTACTGCTGTCCTACCGCCATGACTTTCTCCTCAGTAGGTATGCATGCCATTTGTCTGCCATGCATGGCAACCCATCCTGTGCCTATTTCTCTGATGATTCCTTTGATCGCCAGTACGGGGTGCATCCCTCTTCTCTGTTACCTCCTGGAGTTTGCTTTCAGCTCTTGCTCCAGCAGATTATCTTCACGTTCCCTGCATCTTTCCCAGTGGGTGTGAACTCTTCTCCACCTTGGCTTCATGCGGCCACCCATGTTCATCTTGGCCTTCATTCGCTTCCTAAGGACTCTACACCAGCCTTGTTCTATGACCTTCAGTTTCACGACCTACGCACAGAATTTCGCGATAGTACCTTTGTGTACACAGATGGCTCTCAGACTGGCCATGGTAGCTTCCAGCACACTGCTCAGTATTAACAGCAGATCTCTTTGCCCTGTATCAGGCCACATAGTACATCTGGCAACACAGGCTTTTCAAATGTGTCATCTGCTCACTCTCTCTCAGCGCCTTTCGAAGCTTCTGTGCGATGTACACCGCCCATCACTTAGTGTGATGGGTCCAGGAAAGCTTTCACATGCTCACCCTTAATGGAGCCACTGTGATGTTTGTGTGGGTTTCTGCTCATGTCAGTGTGACAGGAAACAAGACTGCTAATGCTGCTGCAAAGGCTGCAATCCTTGTACCTCAGCCCACTAATTCTTACATTCCCTCTGATGATCTACGTGTTGCCGTCTGTCAGGAAGTGGTGTCACTTTGGCATCGCCCCTGGTTCTCCCTTCATGGGAATAAGCTCTGGATGATTATGCCTCTCCCTGCAGCTTGGACGACCTCCTCTCAGTCCTCCCACCATGAGGAGATCATTTAAACTAGGTTGCATATCGGGCAGTGCCTTTTTAGCCATCGCCATTTGTTTAGCGGCACTCCCCCACCACTTTGTGCACATTGCGCCCAACTTTTAACTGTCCACAGTTTCTGACGGAATGCCCTTTCTTTGACTGTTTATATTCCTGTTTGGGTTCACTGTCTGAATTATCGGCCATTTTAGTGAATGACACGCGGGCTGTTGACTGCGTTTTACTTTTTATCCATCATAGCAATATGGCGAAGGCCATTTAATTTTCAGTTCTGGACCTCCGTTTCTCTACTACATATTTTATTGACCTTTCTCCACATCCCTGTTTTTAGCTGTCTTCTCTTTCGTCGTTGGGGATTGACATGTAGTCATTTTTTACTCCTCTTTCACATTTTTGACATGGGCGTGTATGATCCTAGTTATTTTTGCACCCTAAAATAAAACAAAACAAAATTGGGTAGAGATACGGAAGTCCTTACATTTTTTGTCAACTTACGTCTTTACTTATCCTTGAGATCTCAAAATTTGTCTGGAAAAATAGCTAAAACTTGTTTGGAAATTAAGGATCTATCAGGGAATTTCACTTGGGAAAACCTGTGGCAACTCTGGTCCAACTGTACAACAAGCCATTAAATTCTCGCTTCATGGGGCGAAGTCACCAGCTACACAACCGGCAGGCTCGAAAGGACAGAAGACAGAAGGAATACTCCTCTGAAGACTTCCTATGCCCCTCCAGCCAACCAACACCTGAGTCTTGCTTTGCTAACCGGAAAGTCTCAAAGAAGTCCAACAAAGTCAGATGGTCTTCTCCTTTGCCAACTCGAATATTGTCTTCAATGGTGTGGCCACATGATACCTTCACCCAGCTAGCCTCCATGTTGACAGTGTGCACCACCAACCGTTTTTCTGTGTTGGATCCGCAGACTGAGAGCACAAGGAAGCTGATGCTCCTGTGGATCACATGGAGCAGGATCCTCCTGCTTCTGTGCCCTGTAGCAGCGAGTCGTCGCAGGCTGGCTCTCGCCAACCGCCGCGGTGACACCCCTTCATTTTCTCATCATTACTCTCCTCCATTGGAATGTTCGCGGCCTTCAATCCAGCAAAGAGGATTTATGGTTGCTTTTAGAATCACAGTGTCCACTTATACTCTGCCTTCAAGAAACAAAATTGCGTCCTCATAACCGCTTTGAGCTTTCACATTTCTTCCAGGTCCATTTTGACCTTCCCCCTAAGGTTGGCATTTCATCTCATGGGGGAGTCATGTTGATCATACAGGATGACATTCATAGTCAACCCATCTCCCAGACTACCAATCTTCAAGCTGTTGCAGTTCGCCTTTTCCTTCCTCCCTTGACCTTTTCCCTTTGTACCATTTACATCCCTCTGTCATTCGATGTCACCAGGGCAGACTTCCTCCAGCTTACTGGGCAGCTACCTTTCCCATTTCTGCTGCTCGGTGACTTAAATGTGCACCATACCCTTTGGGGTTCTCCCAGAACCTATGAGAGGGGGTGCCCTCTTGCCTGACCTTAATCAGCTTAACCTCTTCTGCCTTAACACAGGAGCACCCATGTTCCTTTCCAACTCGTCACACACCTATTCCCATTTGCACCTATCCTTCTGCACTGCCCAGCTTGCCTATTGTCTCGAGTGGTCTGTTCTTTCTGACACCTACTCAAGCGACCATTTCCCATGTGCTATCCTTTTGCTGACTCCTACTCCACCTGCATGCACACCCAAATGGCAGGTTACTAATGCTGACTGCTGGCTTTACTCCTCCCTGGCGACCTTCGACGAACAACATTTTCCCAGTTGAGATGAGCAAGCGAAATATCTTATAAGCGTTATCCTTACCACTGCAGAATGTTCCATTACTCGCGCTTCCTCTTTACCACTCCGTGTCTCAGTACCTCGGTGGACTGAGGCACGCTACGATTCAATTCGCACATGGAGACGTACTCTTCGCATTTTTAACGATCATCCTATGATGGCAAACTGGATTCATTACAAACAAGTGCATGCACAGTGTTGTCATGTTCTTCAGGATAGCGAAGGAGCCAGCTGGATTTCATTCACTAGTTCTTTTAACAGTTCCACCCTCTCCTCTGTCATGTGGGCATACCTCCGACAGCTCTCTGGGACCAAGATCCATTCCCAAATTTCCATCCTGACAGTAGCAGATGATGTCATCGAGGATCCTATTGCTATCTCCAATACCTTGGGCCGCTATTTTGCGGAAATTTTTAGCTCCTCCCAGTATCACCCTGCTTTCCTCCATTGGAAAAGAGCGGAGGAGGCTTGGGCAATAGACTTCTCTTCCCAGAATCATGAGTGCTCTCACTTCATCCCAATTCTCTGCTACAGGGCCAGATGCTGTTCACATTCAGATGTTACAGCACCTTTTTCCTGTAGGCAAGCACTTTCTGCTTAATACGTATGCAATCGCATCTGGGCAGAGGGTATGTTACCTAGATGCTGGCATGAAGCCATTGTCATCCCCATACCTAAGCTTATAAGGAGAAACACCTTCCTTCTAACTACTGCCCCATCTCTCTCACCAGCTGTACGTGCAGTGTGATGGATCGTATGATTCATGCCCAGCTGGTATGTGGCTCGCATCTCACAGTTTACTTACCACTGGACAGTGTGGATTTCGAGTGTGCCGTTCTGCAGTTGACCATCTCCTCACTTTGGCCACTGATCTCATGAATGGTTTTCTGCAGAAATCCTATACTGTGACGGTGTTTTTCGATTTGAAGAAAGCCTAAGACACCTGCTGAAGGACTGTCATCCTCCATACTCTCTATACAGCCAAATGTCCGTGAAGAATTTTTAAAAGATTTCAAGGTCCATTTGGGTTCTGCTTTGTCAGACAACTTTATCCTGTAAAACAGTGTGCCTCAGGGTTCCATCCTGAGTGCAGTCCTCTTTGCTACACCATTAACCCTACAATGGCCTGCATCCCGCCAGACATCTCTGGCTCCCTTTTTGTTGATGATTTGTCCATCTATTGTAGTTCTCCACAGACCTGTCTCATTGCTGTTACTCTTCTCTTCATTGGAACTACAAGATTCCTGGGGCTCATGCTCAACAGCAAACTTTCTTGGTTCTCCCACGTGTCTTACCTGGCAGCCCTCTGTATGTGGTCCCTCAACATCCTACGTGTCCTCAATGGTACTGCCTGGGGTGCAGATCAAACAACCCTCCTCTGTTAGCAACAATCCCTTGTCTGTTCAAAACTAGACTATGGATGCTTTGTTTATGTATTTGCATGTCCATCCCTCTTACTCCATCTCAATACTATCCACCATCGTGGCATCCGTTTGGCCACTGGCGCCTTTTACACTAGCCTGATTGAGAGTCTGTATGCAGAAGTGGCTGAACTACCACTGTCCTACTGCCGAGACTTTCTCCTCAGCATGTATGCATGCTGTTTGTTTGCAATGTGTGGCCACTTATCCTATGCCTCCTTCTTCAATGACTCCTCTGTTTGCCAGTATGGGGCGTATTCCGCTTGTCTGTTACCTCCTGAAGTTCACTTCCAGCCCTTGCTCTGGCTGCTCAACTTCATGCTACCTGCAGCTTTCCCGGTGGGTATGAATCCTTCACCATCTTGGCTTCATGCCTGTGTTCACCTAAGCCTTCATTCGCTTCCAAAGGGTACTACTTCAGCCTCAATCTATCACCTTCAGTTTCACAACCATCACATGGGATTTTGCGGTAGTACCTTTGTATATACTGATGGCTCTCGGACTGACCGTGATGTTGGGTGTGCCTTTGTCATTGGTGCTGATGTTTTTCAGTATCGGCTTCTGGCACGCAGCTCAGTATTTACAGCAAAGCTCTTCACCCTGTATCAGGCCACAGAGTACATCGGGCGACACTGGCTTTCCAATAGTGTCTTCTGCTCAGACTCTCTCAGCACCCTCCAAAGCCTTTGTGTGTTGTACACCAACCATCCCTTGGTTCAATGGGTCCAGAAAAACTGTCACTTGCTCACTCTTGATGGAGCCACTATGGTGTTTATGTGGGTTCCTGGTCATGTCAGTCTGCCAGGAAACGAGACTGCTGATGCTGCTGCCAAGGCTGCAGTCCTTGTACCTCAGCCCACTAGTTCTTATATTCCCTCTGATGATCTTTGTGTTGCTGTCTGTCGGCAGGTGGTGTCACTTTGGCATTACCACTGGTCCTCCATTCATGGGAATAAGTTCCAGGTTATTAAGCCTCTCCAGGCAGCTTGGACGACCTCCTCTTGGCCCTCCTGCATCGAGGAAGTCATTTTAACTAGATTGCATATAGGGCACTGCCTTTTTAGCCATTGCCTTTTGTTAAGTGGCACTCTGCCACCACTTTGTGCACATTGCACCTAAGTTATAGCTCCACATTTCCTGACAGAATGACCAGTTTTTTACCATTTATGTTCCTGCTTGGGTTTCACATCTGAGTTATCGGCCGTTGTAGCAGATGACATGCGGGCTGTTGACTGCATTTTACTTTTTATCTGTCGTAGCAATATGGTGAAGGCCATGTAATTTCTGGTTCTTGAATTCTGTTTCTCTATGGTGTATTTTATAGACCTTTCTCCTCGTCCCTGTTTTAGCTGTATTCTGTTACGTCAATTGGGATTGATGTGTAGTCATTTTGTAACTCCTCTCTGTCTTTGTATTCTATAGTTTTGTCATCTGTGCATATGACCCTAGTTGTTTTTGCACCCTAAAACAAAACAAAACAAAACGAACAAAAACAGTGACATTATACCATGGAGGTTCCCTCCCATTATGAACTCCAGTACATGGTCAACTATTCTTTTCAACTTGAGCCATAGTTCCTCTACATGCTCCTACCCTGTGCTGAAAGTTAGAAATTCCTCATTGAGAAATGATGCTACTGATATCTGCTTGTTTTAGTTGTCTTTTGTATTTTGGTAATTGTTGTTGCCACAGCCATGTCATGGTCACTGTTACCAGTTTGGATGTGGACATCCTCAAAGAGTTCAGGTCTATTTGTTGCCGTTAGATCCAATATATTCCCATCATGTGTAGGGCTCCTAACTATTTGTTTGGGTAGTTTTCAGAAAACACATTCAGTAATGTTTCACAAGGATCGTATCATGCCCACCACTAACAAAATTGTAATTTTCCCAGTTAATTGTTGGATGACTGAAGTCTCCACCAATGATTGCAGTGTGACTGGGGAACTTAAATACAAATGAACTGAAGTTTTCTCTAACGTTTTCAGTTACATCAGGAGACGAGTCTGGTGTATGATAGAATCCAGTTATCTTTTTACGCCCAACCCTGAGACTGAGTCTTGCGCATACAATCTCACATCCAGCTTCAAATTTCTATCTAAGTGGATTTGCGTTTTTTATCTGCTGTGAGAAATATAGCACCTCTGTCTCCCATTTGCATATCCTTTCGATATACACTCAATCTTCCTCAAAAATCCCACTGCTATCAATTTCAAGTTTCAAGCAGCTTTCTGTACCTAGTAGTATGTGAGCTTCACTGCTTTTCAGAAGTGCCTCAAAGTACGGCACTTTGTTGCAAATGCTTCAGCAGTTAACTGTTAGGATTTTAATACTCTCACTGTTGGGAGGTATTTCTTTTGATCTTACACTGATACTTTTGTATTTCCTACAGCTGTTGTTATCTGGATTGGATGGAGAGTCACCTAATTTAAAAAGCCCTTGTGTGCACTCCACACACATTCAGCTACATGAGTAACAGCCTTTGATGTGTAGTGTACATCTGACCCATTTAGGGGGACCCTACAGTTCTCAACCATATGTAACAAGTCTAGGAAGCCACAGCTTATCTTGTCACAGAACTTTCAAAATGTCTGGTTCAATCCTTCTACTTGATTCACAACCAAAGGGCCACAATCAGTTCTGGGGATAATGCTACAAATTGTAAGCTGTGTTGAAACTCCATGTGCAAGGCTGATTTACTCAACCATCTCTTCCAGTTGCTGGAATGATCCAAGTATGGCTGCAGAGCCTATATGATAGGTGTCATTTGTTCCAAAGTGTGCCACAACCTGCAGTTTGTTACGCCCTCCCCTCAATGGCTGATGGGATAGCCATCAATTTATTGAAAAGCAATCCAAACACCACAAAAAGCTGCATTATAATGAAAATAAAATAAAAAGTGGAGATTAGTTGCTGCACTCTTGACACCTGCCCAGCTTAAAGAATGAAACATTGATTTTTTCATATATTTGGTGTGTGTGGAGAACATACCTTTATATACTGATTTAAAATAAACACGGTTTGCATTACAATTTTCCAAATCATCCTTAAATAAGACCAGAAAAAAATGTTGCCTTACATCCCTAACTTGCAGATTTGGATGCTCATACTATGAGAGAAAGTGAGACAGAAATATGCACTTAAAAAAATTATTTGTTTCATGATGGACGTATGAGGCACTGAGAGCACAAGTGGACTAACTTCGGGGAAGTCAATATGGAAGAAACAGACTTAAAAATAAGGGCTCACAAAGAATTTTTTTCTGTGATGCATTGCAGCCTTTTAACGTGCATACAATATAACTGTGGTTTTATTGAACAATATTCTGACATAGATACATTACAAACGTTAATTATATAGTAGAATATTAGCAGTTTTGTTGTGGCTTAGTCCATTTTCACTCCCAGTAGTTGAACATTCTCAATGACAGGTCCATTAGTACACTGATTATTCATTCTGTTCATTGAACAAAGTTCATCATAGATTTCATGTGACAATAGTAAACATTATTATTATACATTGTACAGATTACATGTAACATTTTACATCCCTATTCATTCTGTTCATTGCACGAAGTCCATCATAGATTGCATGTGACAATAGTATACATTATTATTGTACGTTGTACGGATTACATGTAACATTTTACATTGGTTTCTATAATTTTAAGCACGATGTTGCATTTCAAAATCATCCACAGGCAATATTTCTACAGCATTTGAAGACACTTTTAAATTTTTGTAGAGGTTATGATGAAGTGGGGGTACATACAGAAGCAAACTGAGCAGGTCTTTCTTTTTTGCCTCTGTAATTACATGTCTATTAGGATAAAGCAGTTCGAGATTGCTGATGCATGTGGATGTTCGTTGGGCCACATCTATTTCCTGAAATAGCTCTTGGTTTTGGTTCGAGTATGTATACCATATTTTGAATCCATTCATTGCTTCAAACCACAGCCATTGTATGTTCAACCATTGTACTTTACAATTGCTAGGAGACATTTTTCGATTCGTGATGTTCCTTTCGAGTTTTGTTGAAAAGAAACATTCCGCGTTCATATTTATAATGTTGATCAAATTCCTTTTTTTGGCACTCACTACCACATCATTCTCGTGTTCAGGTAGGTAAATATTAGGAAAATACTTTTTTCATTTCTGAACCAAGCCAAAATCCTGATCACAGGGTAGGTAAGAGTGTCCGCTAACTAAAAATTTATGGTCTGTTTCCTTCACAGAGAACTCTGAGCTGCTTACAATGAATTGGCACACAACAGCAACTTTTATGTTTCTATTCCGGTCTCCACACTGATCAGAGTATATAATTAGCTTTTCAGTCCTGACAAAATTGCGTATGAAATACTGCAAACACGAACCAATTTCTTGTGGCCCTCTCAGTCCACAGAAAGATGTATGTGTGCATATTCTGCATGCCAAAGCAATATGTCCACAATTGACAGTTGTACTAGCAAACTCCAGTTGAGACGACCGATGTAGGCAAAGCTTTCATTGAATCAAATGTTATCACTGTAATGTTACCATCTGATTTGCTAAGCAAAGTATCACTCTGTAAACCTGCCCTCAGCTTTTTGCTGATGGAATTCACGTTCTGCAATTAACTCTGTTCTCTCCTTACCATTATCAGCAACTCTTATTTTTACCTGCATGTTCGACAAGAGTTGGACACCGACGGATGAAATGACAAATTGCAGTTTTCGTAAAAATTTTTGTGGAAAATAAAATGAGAAATGGGCATTTGCTCCTCTGCACAGTAAATACATGACTGATAAATTTAAATCTGGTCCTAAATATTTACTACCATTATATTTATGATATTCATAATGGCTTTCATAAGCCGGAAATTTTTCTATGAAATGTTTTACTACACCAACTTTGTGGGGAGGTGTTTTATTACCAGGTTCACCTTTGCCTCTATCATCACAAGTAGGGATTGCTTTTCCTCCTTATTCTTGAGTATCCTATCAATTCTTCTAGCAGACACGGCTAAAGTATTCTGAAAGAATCTTTTGCACATCCTAGTTTCAGACCCATTTGAATTGAGCAAGTAATACAATTTCGCCTTCTCCCTGTGTGAATGTTGCTCACCTACGTAAGACTGTGCTTTATCAACAACTTTAATCATGGTAAACAGGAAAGCCAACTGCAGATCATGGCTGCCTAATTTATAAAACTCATTTAACACTTGTTCCTGCCATTCTTTGTTGATGTTTTTGTGGCACTCATACCAGCACAAGAACTCTCTGATTGCCCGCACTTCCTTTTGAGGTACAAGGTTACCCTTACAGTTGGCATACTCTTGACCTAGAGCTCTCTATTCTTTTCTAACGTTATGAAGCCATTTATCTTTGTTTCTAAGGCGCTACTTTCCTCAGCTCTGTATCACGGCATCGTCGTTTGTCTCTGGCACATCCTCTGGAAAAGTTGTTGCTGCAGCCGTGCTTGTTCTCACATCTCCTGGCACTTCCCCATCAGACACAAATTTCCCTGTAGTAAAAATATTATCCCTCAACGTAATATTAACTACACAATAGTAATGGTCAATGTGGGCATTGGTATCCACAGGTGAAGGAATTGCACACCACGACTCGGTGGGTGGTAAAACATTGTTGTACACATAACGTTAAAAGTGATTGTTACTTGATTACACAATATAGCAATAAATAAAGTTGTTTTTGTTGTGGTCTTCAGTCCTGAGACTGGTTTGATGCAGCTCTCCATGCAACCCTATCCTGTGCAAGTTTATCTATCTCCCAGTACCTACTGCAACCTACATCCTTCTGAATCTGCTTGGTGTATTCATCTCTTGGTCTCCCTCTACGATTTTTACGCTCCACGCTGCCCTCCAGTGCCAGATTGATGATCCCTTGATGCCTCAGTACATGTCCTACCAACCGATCCCTTCTCATAGTCAGGTTGTACCACAAACTCCTCTTCTCCCCAATTCTATTCAATACCTCCTCATTAGTTATGTGATCTACCCATCTAATCTTCAGCATTCTTCTGTAGCACCACATTTCGAAAGCTTCTATTCTCCTCCTGTCCGAACTATTTATCGTCCATGTTTCACTTTCATACATGGCTACACTCCATACAAATACTTTCAGAAACGACTTCCTGACACTTAAATCTATACTCGATGTTAACAAATTTCTCTTCTTCAGAAACGCATTCCTTGCCATTGCCAGTCTACATATTGTATCTTCTCTACTTCGACCATCATCATTTGTTTTGCTCCCCAAATAGCAAAACTCCTTTACTACTTTAAGTGTCTCATTTCCTAATCTAATTCCATCAGCATCACCTGACTTAATTCGACTACATTCCGTTATCCTCGTTTTGCTTTTGTTGATGTTCATCATATATCCTCCTTTCAAGACACTGTCCATTCTGTTCAACTGCTCTTCCAAGTCCTTTGCTGTCTCTGACAGAATTACAATGTCATTGGCAAACCTCAAAGTTTTTATTTCTTTTCCATGGATTTTAATAACTACTCTGAATTTTTCTTTTGTTTCCTTTACTGCTTGCTCAATATACAGATTGAATAACATTGGGGAGAAGCTACAACCCCGTCTCACTCCCTTCCCAACCACTGCTTCCCTTCCATGCGCCTCGACTCTTATAACTGCCATCTGGTTTCTGTACAAATTGTAAATAGCCTTTCGCTCCCTGTATTTTACCCCTGCCACCTTCAGAATTTGAAAGAGAGTATTCCAGTTAACATTGTCAAAAGTTTTCTCTAAGTTAACAAATGCTAGAAACGTAGGTTTGCCTTTTCTTAATCTTTCTTCTAAGATAAGTCGTAAGGTCAGTATTGCCTTACGTGTTCCAACATTTCTACGGAATCCAAACTGATCTTCCCCGAGGTCGGCTTCTACCAGTTTTTCCATTCGTCTGTAAAGAATTCGCGTTAGTATTTTGCAGCTGTGACTTATTAAACTGATATTTTGGTAGTTTTCACACCTGTCAACACCTGCTTTCTTTTGGAATGGAATATTATATTCTTCTTGAAGTCTGAGGGTATTTCGCCTGTCTCATACATCTTGCTCACCAGATGGTAGAGTTTTGTCAGGACTGGCTCTCCCAAGGCCATCAGTAGTTCTAATGGAATGTTGTCTACTCCGGGGCCTTGTTTCGACTCAGGTCTTTCAGTGCCCTGTCAAACTCTTCACGCAGTATCGTATCTCCCATTTCGTCTTCATCTACATCCTCTTCCATTTCCATAATATTGTCCTCAAGTACATTGCCCTTGTATAGACCCTCTATATACTCGTTCCATTTTTCTGCTTTCCCTTCTTTGGTTAGAACTAGGTTTCCATCTGAGCTCTTGATATTCATACAAGTGGTTCTGTTTTCTCCAAACGTCTCTTTAATTTTCCTGTAGACAGTATCTATCTTACCCCTAGTGAGATAAGCCTCTACATCCTTACATTTGTCATCTAGCCATCCCTGCTTAGCCATTTTGCACTTCCTGTCGATCCCATTTTTGAGACGTTTGTATTCCTTTTTGCCTGCTTCATTTACTGCATTTTTATATTTTCTCCTTTCATCAATTAAATTTGATACTTCTTCTGTTGCCCAAGAATTTCTGCTAGCCCTTGTCTTTTTACCTACTTGATCCTCTGCTGCCTTCACTATTTCATTCCTCAAAGCTACCCATTCTTATGCTACTGTATTTCTTTCCCCATTCCTGTCAATTGTTCCCTTATGCTCTCCCTGAAACTCTGTACAACCTCCGGTTCTTTCAGTTTATCCAGGTCCCATCTCCTTAAATTCCCATCTTTTTGCAGTTTCTCCAATTTTAATCTGCAGTTCATAACCAATAGATGGTGGTCAGAGTCCACATCTGCCCCTGGAAATGTCTTACAATTTAAAACCTGGTTCCTAAATCTCTGTCTTACCATTATATAATCTATCTGATACCTTTTAGTATCTCCAAGGTTCTTCCATGTATACAACCTTCTTTCATGATTCTTAAACCAAGTGTTAGCTATGATTATGTTGAGCTCTGTGCAAAATTCTACCAGGCGGCTTCCTCTTTCATTTCTTAGCCCCAATCCATATTCACCTACTATAATTCCTTCTCTCCCATTTCCTACACTCGAATTCCAGTCACCCATGACTATTAAATTTTTGTCTCCCTTCACTATCTGAATAATTTCTTTTATCTCATCATATGTTTAATCAATTTCTTCATTATCTGCAGAGCTAGTTGGCATATAAACTTGTACTACTGTAGTAGGCGTGGGCTTCGTGTCTATCTTGGCCACAATAATGCGTTCACTATGCTGTTTTTAGTAACTTACCCGCACGCCTATTTTTTTATTCATTATTAAACCTACTCCTGCATTACCTCCATTTGATTTTGTATTTATAACCCTGTAATCACCTGACCAAAAGTCTTGTTCCTCCTGCCACCGAACTTCACTAATTCCCACTATATCTAATTTTAACCTATCCATTTCCCTTTTTAAATTTTCTAACCTACCTGCCCGATTAAGGGATCTGACATTCCGTGCTCCGATCCATAGAATGCCAGTTTTCTTTCTCCTGATAACAACGTCCGCTTAAGTAGTCCCCTCCCGGAGATCCGAATTGGGGACTATTTTACCTCCGGAATATTTTACCCAAGAGGACACCATCATCATTAAACCATTAAATAAAGTACTGTTTGTATTTCATTGTGTTTTTGTATGAAAAACAACTTGTATTTTGTGGATAAAGTCACCGTTTGAGATACCTCTGGACATCTTTGAACATGAACATGTTAGTGTACATTCAACAGTGTTATCCGCAAACAAAAGAAAGGAACACAATAACAACTAACCTTGCAATTGCTCCTCCATGCTGTCTGCAGGGGCTTCCATGCTGAACAACTGACATACAGTTCCACGTGGTCACTGGTCTACGCTGAATACAAAAGTCTTTCGTTCACCGGCATCTTGTCCAGTGACAGTGGATAGAGAGCACAGAGCACAAATGGACTATGATGCATAGTCCACTCTTGCTCTCAATGGTATCTATCAGCAGTTGAGTGCAACAGCAATGTGTACTTTGCTAAATGATACAAACCTTCAGATAAACGAACAGGTCAACAGGCATTGCCTAATAATCGTGTACTGTTATCACATCATGTCAATACATCAAATGCACAAAAAGTTTGGGTTAGTCCGCTTGTGCTCTTAGTGCCTCATATGACAGTAAATATATCGGCAATAAAAAATATCTTTGTCGTCTAATTCCATTGGGAACCATGTGCACCACGACTGTATTATTGTCAATATATTTTGGATAAATGGCAGCATCGGTCATGGAGTCATTGCGGGGGAAGGGGGAGGGGGGTACCAGCAGACAGTCATGTGAAATATTTTTGAACACATTTTCTGAAAATTGTCTTGAGCGGCAAGCTTGGCAGCCCACACACAATAGAAATATCTTAGACATTGTAGCTACAAATAGGCTGGACATTGACAACGTCAGTATAGAAATGTGCATTAGCGGTATTATGTCATTATAGCAATTATGATTACAAAAGTTAATAAATCAGTCATGAAGGCTTGGAGAGTTTTCCTGCTAAATACAGCAGATAAGCAGTTATGAACATCTTAGACAGTGAACTGGCATGACTTAGTACCAATAAGATGGATGTAGAGGAATTATGGACAAAGTTTAAGCAGACTGTAAATCATGGTCTGGAGAAATACGTGCCTATTAAGTGGATAAAGGATGGAAAAGTCCCACCATGGTTTAATAATGAAATTCATAAGCTGCTGAGGAAGCAGAGGCTGTTGCACTCTAGGTTCAAAAGGGGACGCACAAATGATGACAAGCGAAGGTTAGTAGAGATTTGTGCATCTGTGAAAAGATCTATGTGTGAAGCATACAACTACTACCACTCTTACTCCTTAGCAAAACAACTGGCAGAGAACCAAAGAAAATTCTGATCACATGTAAAATCACTAAGTGGGTCTAAGGCTTACAATCAGTCCCTCGTTGAGCAGTCTGGTGCGGCAGTTGAAGATAGCCAAAGTTTTAAATTTCATGTTCAAGAAATTATTCACGCAGGAGAACCATACAAACATGTCATCATTTGACCATCGGACAGACTCCCGTATGGATGACAGAAATAAGCGTACCTGGTGTAGAGAAGCAGTTTAAAGATTTGAAAACAAATGAATCACCAGGTCCAGATGGAATCCCAGTTTGATTTTACAACGAGTTCTCTATGGCATTGGCTACTTGCCTAGCTTGCATTTATCATGAATCTCTCACCCAGCATAAAGTCCCAAGTGACTGGAAAACAGCACAGGTGCCTTCAGTATATAAAAGATAAAAGAACAGACCCACAAAATTACCGACCAATTCATAACTTCTCCTTGCTGCAGAATCCTTGAACACATTCTCAGTTAGAATATAATAAACTTTCTCAAGACTAAGAAGGTTATATCCACAAATCAGCAAGGTTCTCACACAATATACTGAGAATTATGGATGAAGGGCAACAAGCCTATACACACAATAATATTTAGATTTCCAAAAGGCATTTAACATGGTGCCCCACTGCAGGCTGTTAATGAAGGAACAAGCATATCGAGTAAGTTCACAGATATGTGAGTGGCTTGAAGGCTTCTTAAATAATGGAATCCATTATATTGTCCTTGATGGACAGTATTCATCAGAGACAAGAGTATTGTCAGGAGTGCCACAGGGAAGTGTGATAGGACAGCTGTTGTTCTCCTTATATTTAAATGATTTGGCAGATAGGGTGAGCAGCAGTTTATTTCTGTTGATGCCATGGTGTATGTAAGGTGTCGAAGTTGAGTGACTGTAGGAAGATACTTAGGCAAAATTTCCAGTTGGTGTGATGAGTGGCAGCTCTTCCTAAATGAAGAAAAATGTAAATTAACATGGATGAGTAGGAAGAACAAACATGTTATGTTCAGAGAAGTATTACTAGTGTCCAGCTTGACTCAGTTAAGTTGTTTAAATATCTTGGTGTAACATTGCAAAGCGATACGATCTGGAACGATCATGTGAAAACTGTGGTAGGGAAGGCAAATGGTCGACTTCAGTTTATTGGGAGAATTTTTGGAAACAGTGGTTCAACTGTAAAGGAGACCACATATAGGGCACTGATGTGACTTATTCTGTAGTATTGATTGACTGTTTTGGACCCGTACCAGGTTGAATTGAAGGAAGACATTGAAGCAGTTCAGAGGAGGGTTGCTAGATTTGTTACCAGTAGGTTCGAAAAAAACTTAAGTGTTACAGATATGCTTCAGGAGCTCAAACAGGAATCCCTGGATGGAAGACAATGTTCTTTTCAGAAAACACTGTTGAGAAAATTAGATAACTGGCATTTGAAGCTGACTGCCAAACAATTCTGCTCCTGCCGACATACATCACACTTAAGGAACACGAAGATAAGATACGAGAAATTAGGGCTCATTTGGAGGAGTACAGACAGTTTTCTTTCCCTTGCTCTGTTTGTGAGTAGAACAGGAGGGGAAATGAAAAGTAGTGGTACAGGATACTTTCAACCACGCACCTTACAGTGGCTTGTGGATTGTAGATGTAGAAGTAGAATAGTCATAAGGTTGAAATCCTTTATTTTACAGATTGTTTTCGGTCACTGTGTTACCATCTTCAGTGCAAACTATTCAAACCTTGTAGGCCCATATTATAATAACACAACATTTTCTATGACTTGTAACATGTACTGTGATGATCACTTCCAGCAGGTATCTCCACTTGTTCTACATACAATAATTTTGAAATTACAGAAGGGCCTATCGTGTGACCTTTGCAGTTACCAATCCAACATATAGTTTGCTGGATCGGCAACTGTGAAGGTAACGAGATAGGCCCTTCTGTAATTTCAGAATTATTGTATGTAGTACAAGTGAAGATATCTGTTGAAAGTGATAGTCACAGTACATGTTACACTTCATAGAAAATGTTGTGTTGTTATGAAATGAGCCTACAATGTTTGAATAGTTTGCACTGAAGATGGTCACACAGTGACCAAAATTGATCTGTAAAATAAAGGATTTCAGCCTTATGACCGATGCTGCCATTTATTCAAAATATATGAAATAAAAAATATACCTGTGTTTAAATGCTTTTTCCCTTGTATTAGTCAAATGCTAAAATGTTCTGTTTGTAAGTTAACTGAATATAGAATGGAAAAAAGAGATCTGCAATTCAACTTGTTTCCAAAAACTGTTATAAACACGTACAGTCTAAAAGCCATATTGCTTGTGAAAAGACTGCACCCAAACACTTATTCGGATTTCCACCAGTACAATACTAGCAATAAAGAAAGATTTTACATCGGCAGCCACAGAACAGCACTTTACAAAAAGGGGCCTCAGTACCAAGTAAAAAATTAGCTAATGCACTGCTTAGTGCAGTCGTGGCTCTTCCTGCAGTTAAACTGAAACATCAGCTTAAGAATTTTTTAGTAAAACACCCTTTCTGCATATTAGAAGAGTACCATACTTATTTGAAGAACAACAAATGCCTTGTGAAATTATGTAAATAGAAATCAGTAAACAATTTATTGTAATTTTTTTGTTAATTAATGACATATTCAGAAGAATGTGTCTTGTGTATTGTACAGATAACTGTAATCATTTCTGTTTCTTTGTACATGTGCAGTGTACCATTCGACATTGAATAAAGCTATTATTATTATTATTTATAATCGTATTGACCAACTATGATCACGTTAACAACTTCAGTTCCTCTTCTTCCTTTGTTATTGTTTCCTATTTTTCTAGTATTCCCTCATTTTCTCCCCATGAAGTCTCTTCCTTTCTTCTGCCCATCTTGTTCCCAATTTTTTATTTCTTCTGCTTTGAAAGCCTTCCAAATTTAGTATTTTGTTTTTAAAATGGTTTCTTTCTGCTATTTCTGATCCTTTGATGTTGTTTCTTTCTAGACCTTTTCTTACTTCTGTAATCCATGCTATTGTTGATTTCTTCTTCCAGAAATATAGGAGTATTTGTTTTGTTAGTCTATTTCCATCCATTCGGTAGAGATGTTCAAAAAAGGTTAATCTTTGTTTGGCCATTACTTCAGATATTTTCTCTATATTTTTGTAGATCCCCTCATTACTTCTTATTTTCCAACCATCTGCAGTTTTCATTGCACCCATTATTTTTCTAATAATCCTTCTTTCCAGTACCTCTAGTTTGTCCATCTTATAGTTCATCGTTAGGCATTCAGATCCACATAAACATTCTGGCCGTACCACTGTGGTGTAGTGTTTTAGTTTTGTTTTTCTATATATACATTTCTTGTTGTAAATATTTTTGGTCAAACCATAAGCTCTTTCCATTTTGTTAATTCTTACATCTATTGCAGAGTTTTCTAGTCCATTCTGTTGTATAGTTTCTCCAAGATATTTAAATTTATTTACTTGCTCTATTTTACCTATTTGTGTTTCTATGTATTTTGGTCCATTTTTTGTCACGAATTTTGTTTTTTCAGCTGAAATTTTGAGACCAGTTCTGTTTGCTAATTTTTCCAGAACGTTTATTTGAGTAACTGCTTCTGTCAGGTTTTCTGAAAGCATTGCGAAATCATCCGCAAAAGCCAAGCAGTTTACCTTAATTCCATTTGTTTTCCTTCCCAGAGTTATTGGTTCAATTTTGTGATTTTTTAGCTCCGAATTCCAGATCCTTACATTTTTTTTCTAGAACACAGTGAAACAGTAAAGGTGATAAACCATCATCTTGTCTAACACCAGTTTTTATTTCAAAAGGCTGAGATACTTCTCCCATAAATTTGACTTTAGATACTGTACCTGTTAGTGTTTCATGAATTATGTTTGCTAGTTTTGATTTAACACCAAATTGTCAAATGACCTTATCTATCATTTCTCTGTCTATACAGTCAAATAGTCAAATGCTTTCTTGAAATCTATAAATGACACTAGTATTGGTTTGCTGGTTAACATTCTATGGTGAATTATTGACTTTAAGTTAAAAATTTGTTCTGCACAGGATCTTCCCTTTCGTAAACCACCCTGATATTCTCCTAGTTGTTTGTCTAAAGTATCTACCACTCTGTTGAGGAGAATTTTTGATAATATTATTAAACTCTGCTCAGCAATAAAGCAGCAATAAATTGAATAAGAAAATTAATACAAAAAAAACTTTGACTGCCTAGACCTCAATTTATATTATACAATTGAAATATGATGCCTTCAACAACCATCTAGAGATGTGTAAACAAGTAGAAGAAAAAATAGCCTAAGAAAATTCTGTACAGTAAAATAGGAAGTAAAAAATGTATAACAGCTGAACAAAATGTATAAGGAGAATCAACTCCAATAGTAAAAGTGAACATTACACACTGTCAGGTGGCTTGCAGAGTATAGATGTAGATGTAGAAACCCACTTAATAGTATTGTATAGATGATGTGTTTATGGTGACTTACCATTCAAATTGTAAAAATGAGCTGAATATTAATTGAAAACCATCATCATTAGTAACATTCATGCAATGACATGCATTCACATTGTGGGCCAACGAAACTAGGACAGTATGTACGACTGGAAGTGGATGGTGGCAACACACTCAGTCCAGGCTGGAAGATGTGTGCTTGTGGGTTAGCAATGACTATACTATCTATAACATTTCATCGAAAATGCCAAAAAAATAATTCTAGGTGAACTTCAGTTCATTCTAAATCATATTGGGGGACTTTCTTCATACTGGAATACTGGAATAAACCTCAAATTATTCAATCAAATCCAAAAAAAAAAAAAAAAAAATGGAGCATAACGTAGTATTTCTAGCCTTTGATCGGTGGCCTGCATCATATATCTTTTACTAGCAATGTGAGAGCAAAAGCTGATTTATTTTGATATTTTGAGAATGATGCTTCCTACAATTTTTTTCAAAAGAGCAGTTTGTCTGGCCAATATAATAAATGTCGCAGTTGCTGCAACTAATCTTTAAACTCATGATTGATGGGACTTATTGGGCTTTTGGCCTAATTTTTATTCAATAAATTTCATTATGACTGCTGTCTCCTAACTGAGAATGTCAGTTTTCACTAAAGCAGAAATAGTTGAGAGCATGTAATAAAATTGCAGAGACTGCTAATATAAATCTTGTAGAAATTCGTAGACTTAATATAATGATGTGGTTTCTAATCCACATTTCATAATGTACCCAGTATTTTTGTGAGAAAATATGAGTAGGCAGATATCTCAGAAAATAGTTAATAGAAGCTGAGGTTGATAGATGTCAGACTGTAAATCCAAAAATTTCTGAGTTGGTTTACAGTTACACATAAGAGAACAGTAGCATGATGCATTTTGTACAGAAAGGGATGCACTTTGTCTCTGTCTCATGCCTCATGCACCAGCTATTGCTACCGTGGTAGCTGGCTACACTGGGGCAAGTGCCTCATTGATCCACTGTTTCTGCTTCTGACTCTCCTTAGAAAATTTATGTGCTTGGTAAACTATTGCTGTCAGTTCTTAATGTAATGCTTGTTATATCTGTTTTATTCCACCAACAATGAACACTGTAGTGGACTAGTATCCTCACCAAATGTAAACAAAAATGAAAATTAATGCTAAATGTTCTACATAGACTACAAAGTGAACTCTACAGATGATACAAAATGACTATATTGACTGGTGCATCGTGTGTTACACTACTGCTAGTCACTGTGCATTCCTTCACCATTGCCTTCTCATAATGCAGCCCTAACATTTTTGTTGCAGTTAACTTGACTTTCACATGTCTTGTATATCTAATGGGAAAAAACGGAGACATGTTATTTTAACATGAAATTCATACCCTACATGCTCCCTAAACACAAATTAAGCTAGTTCACAGGTTGGATAGAAAGATCCAAAAGGTCCATAGTGATATATCGTCATCATGATCATCTGCTGTCATCTGGTGTGTGTTGTCATTACCATTTATCAAGTGGAATTGTGCGTGCAGCCTCAGACGATGTTGCAGTGACAGTGCTCCTTATTCCTTGCTTTTCAATTGATCTCAGAGTGACTGTGCATAGTTCTATAGTAGCTCGATTGCGCACTCACTGTTAACTGTTTCCGCATTTTAAGAGATGATTCTATGCTCATATAAAAATCTGTCAACTGTTCATAATTGAGTTGAATACAATTGTTCACTGTTATGATAAATAAAGTTATTGTTCTACATAATTCAGAGAGTAGATAATTTACACACTCTAGCAGGTATGGAATGTGCTGCCCTAACAAATTCTGGCAGTCCTTATCACGGCAACACCAACAACTGGTGACCCTGATGTGATGCAGGCCTACTGAACTACACAAGAAGACAATTACAGGATGCAAGAAAAATCCAGGATATTGTGATTAGCTGTACACTTGCCACCATTCTGGTCACACAATCCTGTACTGTGATTCACTCCAGTAGAGGCAAGTTTTCAATATACAGGAATTAACACTGAATCAACAATGTTTTCTTCGGTAGTGAGCCAGCTAGGCTGTCAATATGCTGCGGATGTTCAAGATATTATAACTGCACCAATGGTGAAACAATCCTAAAGGAAGGTAAAACCTGAGCTCATCCAAAGACTGCATCTGACGAGTGCTCACACAAGAATACATAAGGGATCGTAAGCCAACCCAGTATCTCCGGCACATTGGTACTGTTCCTGACAACATGTTCCATGCAATATGGAGCAACCTTCTACATCAAGTTCTGGCAATCACAGCGTCTCAAACAGAGGTATCATTGGATGCTGTTATGGAATTCTCAGACCATATAGGAGAGGCTATCACTCCCACATTAGTTTAGCGCCATGGCAGAGCTGTGCAGCAGTACAGTAGCAGCAGTAGCTGGCACTCAAACTGAATATGATTGATTGGCAGCAAAACTGGACATCTTATACACACAGCTCAGCAAACTGCTGTCTTGACAAGGTGCCAGAAGGGACAGAAGACATTATCATTGCAGATCCAGGAGTCAGTCCTTGAATGACACCTCATTTTCTAATTCAAAATGGTCGGTATGCTGGTATAATTGAAAATTTGGTGAACAGGTACACAAGTCTGTGCTCATTCCCAAATGCCAACAGCAGTTGATCTTAGGCACAGCCAACTGCTGGGCAGTCTACTAGTGACAGACAGCCTGGACTAAAATACGTAGTAGGTACGGATTTTGATTTGAGCTTAGTCCACAGGCCTTAGCGCTGTACAGGATGGACGTATGGGCAGGCGGCGTGCATTATGAAATGAATAGGACAAAATTTAGACAAAGGCCATTTATTGGCGAAAGCATGTTGAAAGGGGTTACATAGGCCTAGTGAGGTGAGGGTGAGCCAGAGTGTAGAGTTTAGTGAGACATAGTTCGCGGAGCTAACAAAAGTGGTTGTCTGCCAAAACTAAGTCCACAGTGTCGCAGCACCGGGAGAAGTGGGAGATGTTCAATGCTACAGGGCGCGCATCTGACTCATGGGTGAGCAAGAATACAAGAGAGCAGGCCCGGCGATGGGCGGCTGGGTATATTCGACGCACCACGTTGCTTTCTCCGCCCTGATTGGTCGGGATTGAGCAAACCATACGGGTGGCATGGTGCTTTCCAGATCTTTGCCTGCTAAGCAACACCTGGGGCAGCGTTACCTTGAAAGCACATGAGAGAGGCACGTGGCCAAAAGGTGCCCTTCCTCAGTGCTGACTTCCTGTTGCTAAACCATGGGACAAAAGAATTTACAGGCTGCTAACACTGCCGGCCGTGGCTTGGCCGTAATGGAAAAATGAAGTTACCGTTTGAAAGCTCATGTAATAAAGTAAAATCCCCTACTATCTGGCTCATCCTTCACAGCACATTGCTGTCGGCCACTAACCACACTCAACCACACTCTGCTTGTCGGCTGCTAACAGTCCCCCAGTATCAGCTTATGGAACTCAGCATGTGGAGCTGAAGCTGAGACTACACTATGTGTTGATCTGGGACTTCACCATCGCTGATGTCTCAGAGCCAATCGTTGGTGCATATTTCCTGGTTTACTACCAGCTGATGCTGGACATGGTGAATTCCCAACTCGTGGACAGCATCACTGGCCTGATTACAACTGGTTTCTGCTGCAGTAAGACCATATACAGTGTCAAACTGATGAAAATGAAGAACTGTAAGTATACTTATATATTTTGCCAGTTTCCTGCTCTGACCAGGTCTTCTGGACCTCCAAAACAGGTGCAGCATAATATCGTGCATTTTATTAAAACCATGGACTGTTCTCCAGTATTATATAAGCCTGGACATTTGGCACTGGATCATCTGGCAGTAGCTAAGGCTGTGTTTGCCACTATGTTAAAGAAAGGCCTTATCTGACCATCAATTGGATCTTGGTTGTCTCCGCTGCACCTCATTCTTATGAACAAAGAGTGGATTATGTCGTCCATCCAGCAATTATAAAACCCTTAATGCAAGAACCATACCAGACCAATACAAAGTTCCATTGTTGCAAGATTATAATCATACTTTACTGGTGCAATGATCTTTTGTGTGCTGGAATATGCCAATGCTTATACTCAGATACTGGTGCCAGAAGACAGTATACCAAAAACAGCAATTATTGTAACATTCAGGTTGTACAATAGCATGTTTATGATCTTTGATTTACACAATGCAGCCCATACCTGGCAAAGATGTGTTTATTCTGTACTGCAAGGTCTACCTTTCTGCTTTGCCTATGTTGATGTCATCTTGATCTTTTCAACAACCAAAGAAGAACATTGACACCTCAGAGATGCATTCAAATGGTTGGAACAGTATAGTGTCATCTTCACCACAGCCAAATGTAAATATTTGAGTGTTCTGAAGTCAATTTTCTCAGTCATCACATATCTTATGCAGACTTCCTTCCCCTATTGGACGAGGTTGAAGCTATTCTGTGAATACAGATGCCAAGCACCATCAAGGACTTAATGATGGTTGCATGGGATGCTAAATTTTTATCATCAGCATCTGCTTCAGGCAGTAGAATTACAGGAACTGTTAACTGCAGCACTTTGTAGTCCTAAGATTACAGGAAACTCTCTGGTGCAGTGGACTGAGGCAATGAGCTCCACCTTTGACACCACTGAACAAAGCATGGTGAATGGTGTACATCTGGTGCATCCTAAGCCTGATACATCCTTGGCAATGGTGGTTGATGCAATCCTAACAGCTAAAGATGTCGTATTACAACAATGGACAGTTGGCTTGTGGCAATCACAAGTCTTTTATTCTCACGAACTGGCACTGTTGCAACAAAAGTATTTATGATGAAGAACTTCTCACCATGCACGAAGTCACCAAATACTTCTGTCTACAGACAGAAGTGAGACGTTTCACAATCTATTTGGACCATAAACAGTTAGTGTATGCATTCAGCCAGAATGGCAACAATTGTTCACTGCAACAACATAATCATCTGGAATTTATCTCACAGTTTACCACCACCATCAAGCACATCTCTAGTATGAACAACATGACAGTTTACTGCTTTTTGCTTATCAACAGTGTTTTGAGCCCCGCTGTCTTCAATGCACATACCTGAATGATGCCAATTCAGCATTTCAGTTGTGTCTCATTTGTGTCCCTTTCACAGATATTGAAATATGTTGTGATCTCTCATAAGGAAGAGCCTGGCTGTGAGGTTGCTTCCACCTCTGCTCACTAAATCAATGCTGAAGTTGTTTAACAATGCATGATGTAATTGTCCCAGATTGGTATTTGGTGCAGCACAACTAAAGGTGTGGACGGAGGTTTGAAATGCAAGTTGTATATCATGATCTGGTAATTGCTCTATGCAGTATAATCAGTTAAAATTCTCAGACTTCTTTGAATTGCTGCAGTTTCAGGTTGTACAATAAGTGAAAAAGAGATATTGAAAATTTGTAACAAGTTACACCAATGGCAGTTCAGTGCCATGTGTAAATGTTGTCTCTCTCCCACAAAAACCTGACAAGTGAAAATGCCAAGTTCAGGATGGAAAAAGACAGAAATGACCAGCCAGGCATTTCCTAAATGCCCTCAAAAATCTGAAGGTCATGTCCTTGTTCATGTATACTGAAAATGTAAATGGTAACATATTGACTCTTTGGTCCAGAACTGTTACACAAAATTTTACATGCAAAAAATAATTTTTAGAAAAAGGCATTATAATGCCCCCTGAATGGTTATGAAACAACTTGTGGCTTTCATGATATTCATGTTGGGTCTCCAAACAGAACATATCAACATCTTGACAAAATATTTCGGTGGTTCATCTGGCCACCGTCTTTAGGTGAGTAAGCTGTTGCACAAACTCGCCAGAACTGAAATCAAACATGCAGCTGTGGCTCCTTTATACACCATCCATAGGTCCACCGCTCTCTAGCGCAAGGCACAACAGCGCACTGGTGGTGAAAACTAATGGAAATGATAAATCAATATCAAGCGCTATTGATACCTTTTGGTGACTTAAACAAAGACTGTTGTTTTTTAATGTCAAACAAAACAGGGTTCCAACTCTTACTTAAAAGCACCCTTTATCTCTGTTTATAATATTTTCAGATAGACAGATTTCAATGGCTTCTTTCACTGCACAATCCCAATAATGTGACACAGGGGCAACCACTTGTGTCTCATTGTATGACATCTTATGTCCTTCAGTAAGACAATGTTCTGCAATTGCAGATTTTCTGCCTGAAATAAATGCTTGTGGTGATGCTCCACACATCAGTCCTGGACCATACAAATCATTTGTCCAATACAGGCTTTCCTGCAATGGCAGGGAATTTTGTAGACTCCAGGTTTCCTCAAACCCAAATTATCTTTCACTGAGCTCAGCAGAGCTCTAGTCTTAGCTGGCAGACAGAATACACTTTTAATATCAAATTTCTTGAAAATTCTTCCTATTTTTGAACATATGCTTCCAACAAAAGGTAGGAATGCCACCGATCTGCTTGTATCTTCTGTTGGTTCCTGGAAAGGTCCAATCTGTACATCCTTTCCAGCTTCCATCAAGGACTTAATATTGTAATGCAGACAATTAAAATGACCTAGGAAATGACCCATAGCATCCCTCCCATGTGGCCATACCATAAACGTATTGTTGACGTATCTCCAAAAACATGTTAGTTTCAAGAACGCCATCTTCAGTGCCATGACCTCAAAATCTTCCATAAACAAAAAAAATGAAATGAGCATATGGCATCATTGCTCAGGAGGCCCCATCCAGGGAAGTTTGGTTGCAAAGTACAAGTCTAAATTTCAGTCAACACCTCATTGCGCGACTTGTGCACTGGTGATGATGATGATGAGGACAATACAACGCTCATTCCCTGAGCAGTGAAAATCTCCAATCCGGCCAAGGATCGAACCTGGGCCCACTTGCATGGGAGGTGAGCATGTTACCACCCAGCTAAGCAGGCAGACTTCCATAAACAAATTGGCAACTATGGGGATAATGGTCTCCCAAAGCCACTCCATCAGTTTGTTCGAAGTATTCATCATTAAATAAAAAGTACATTCACATCAACATGTGGTGACAAGGCTTAGTTGTTTTTTCCTCCAATTTTTCACCAATTAACTGTAAAAGAATCTTCAAGAGGAACTCTGGTAAAAAGAGACACAACATCAAAACTAATGAGCAAATTTGTGGGACTGAGCCACAAAGACTTCAAACTCTGAATAAGATCCAGAAAATTGGAAATATGATGTGCCTTTGCACTCTGGAAAAACAACCTTATACCTATGATGAATATTCTTGTAACTGGTACTTGCCTTTGATAACGTCCATTTATTGGTTTTGTGTATGTTGAAACTTCTTCAACTCTTTGGACAGATACAAATCTTGAATCTTCTTGGTTCTAGAATTAGTGAGCAAATGAAAACCTGGATGTGAAATCCATGTGATGTTGTGTGGTCCTTCATAAAGTAACATAACTTGCCATTTTTTCATTTGACCTCTGAAGATGTGCAGTAACTACTGAGTAAAACATAATTTCATATGTCATCATTTTGCATGTTCCAAGGTTCTTGTCATACTACAATTTTATAAGATGTAGTTGATAAGTGAGTACAGTTAACACGGGTCTTGCTTTTCTTCATAGGATTCCGCTTGTCTTCAAAATTTTAGAAGAGAGTATACCAACTTGTTGTTTTCTTTGTCATTCAACACCAAGTCTGCAGGAGTGCATTGTCTGTCATAAATAAGAAGATGGTTCACTTCATGTTCAAACAAAACAAGGTACTGTGTCAGTGAGTGTGTTGATTATGTGCTGCATATGAGCATGTTTAGTTTACAGAACAATGAATCACAAGGATTTGCTTATGTGTTAAAACTTGATATTAAAATTATGTGTATGCCAGTTCCTTGCAAAAGTTCTCAATATTTATAGCCAGTGAAGTAAGGTACCTTGACCATTAGTACTGTCTTGGGTTTTTGTATGATGGTTATGTGACCATTTTAAATTATTTTGATAAGTACAGCAGCTGTAACGGACATAGAAGCATACAAGGTCTGTTCAAAAACATCTGAAACATTCACAATTTTGCAACAATGGTGAGTTGGAGTGAAATGCAGTTGGCACCCCTGTGTGTGCCTATGTTTAATGTGTACTTGCCAAAAGTTTCAGTGTTATGTGTCTGTTAGTTATTGTTCAGTGCTGTACTGACTAGTACTTTCTGTCCCATAGTTAGCAAATTTTGAGATGTCAGAGTTAGAGCAGCAAGGTGTCTACATTAAGCTTTGCATGAAACTCAAGAAAACCTTTACAGAGACACACCAAATTATGCAGGAAGTTCATGGTGATCAGTGCTTAAGTTGTACTCAGTGTCACAAATGGTTCCATAGTTTTTAAATGGCTAGATGGAAGCTAAATGTGACAACTATTAATTGATGGTACTACTGGGACATGCTGAAACACCTGTGAGAATAGGTGAGAAGGAAGTTGTCTGAAATGTGGCAAGATAATTCATGGCCTTTGCATTATGATAATGCACCTGGACATTCATCCCTGTTGGTGTGTGACTATTGCACAAAAAATGAAATCACTGTGCTGCCGCATCCTCTGTACTCTCCAGACCTGGCCCCTGCAGACTTTTTTTTATTTCCAAAGTTGAAAACCTCAATCAAAGGACAAAGATTTGCAATGATAGATAAGAGAAAAGAAAATTCGCAGACAGTGCACACGTTGCACAATCCACCGAGAGTCGTGCCAAGAATGTTTCAAGAAGTGGAAATAGTGTTGGGAGCAGTGTATTAACTGGTGATGAGAGTATTTTGAAGGAGACCATTCACACTAAGTAAAAGTAAGCATAGAAAAATTTTGTGGTCAAAGGTGTGGAATTTTTTGAACAGACCTTGTATAGCTTTACAAACTTAGAGAAAATGTCATATAATCCAATAGCATACTTGATACCTCCATGGAAGGTTGGTTATGGAATGTTATTATCAAGAGCTACCATTTCAAGTAGTTTGCTAGGCAAAATAGAGTACAGTTCAGTCTTACTAGTTTTATTGATGGATTTTGCTTTCTAATAGTTGTCACAAGTGCCCAGCAATTGCTGTACATTTTGTCACATACTGGGAAAGTAGCAAAATAGGTTAAGCTTCTTTACATGATTTGTGGTACTATAGAGTCTGCAGGCATGTTACGTATATGAAGTAAGTTTATCTGTGCCTGCAGATGGTATGCATTCACACCAGTTGTTTGTGTTGGGATGCCTTCTAAAGAACTATAAGTTATTGTGTATTGTGTAATACCTGTTTGCTCACTTTGTGCCACCATGGCTCTGCTTCTTGTAGTTCTTTCACGTTTCTGTACATATCAATATAGCACTGTCAGCAATGTTTGTTTTTGACGAATAAGAGGCATGATAGTCTGTTATTGTTCTAGTGTTTCTACATTTTTGGTTAGGACTTGGGGCAATCTAGACAGTATGTAAACTACAATGTTGTGTTTTCCAGCTATGTGAACCATTTCAAATGAATATTCTTGTATAGACAATGCCAAACATGCTAGGCATGGGTGTAATAATCAGCACTACATCAAAAATCTCAAAGCTTCGTGATCAGTATATACCGTTATGTTCCTACCACAAATGCAGTAACTGAAACTTACAGTTGCTATTGTTTCCAATTCTGTCACTGAATAAGGATGTTGGCATTCTTAGAGTCTTCTACTTGCAAAGCTAGTCATTTTTACTTCATAACAACTGTGTTCTTGATCAATTTAAAACAGACATGAGCCAAAACCTGCGTACAAAAATCTCTGCACATATCAGGATGACAAAAGATATTGGAATTAACTACTGCTTCTTTGAGTTCATTGGTATATTCAAGTGTCCACAGCCATAAAGAATTCTTCTGACGTAATCCTAGTAATACTGTGCTATTTAGTAATTGGTCTGGAATGAAATGTCCAAGGAAGGAGCAGAAATCAAAAAATGCATTTAACTGCTTCTTGGTGACTGAATGTTGGAAATTCTTGGTTGTGGATTGGATCACATTCCTTGTTAAAGTATTATATGAAATAAATATTTTATCTCATCTCTTGCAAACTTAGATATTGTAAATTAGGAATTGCTTCTGCTTGTGAAATCTTCTCTAGTTTTCTATCTAGAATGTATAGGTGTTCTTCCCATGAATTTGTTGCTTTGAGAATGTCTTCAACATATAGGGTTTCACTTTCTAGAGTTCCAGACCTAGTGCTGTGTCTGAAGCAGTAACAGATACTCCAGAACTGACATTAAATCCTACAGGTAGAATGCAAAACTGGTAACTCCTGCCATCAGAAATGAAGGCTTTGTAGTTTCCCTATTCTGGCATTAGTTTTACCTTCCAATATGAACTTTTTATATCAATCAGTGTAAATTATTTGAAACCATGAAATTCTTGCAACTGTTCATTGAGGTTTCCAGGTCTTGAGCATAAAGGTACAAGTGTTTTATTTATGATTCTTGCATCTAACCTGATACAAATAATTCCATTAGGTTTGGTCACTGCTAACAATGGACTACAATATGGGGATACAGATTGTTCTATTATATCCAATTCTAGCATTTTATTGATCTCATCTCTCACTGCTTCTCCTTTTGACTAGGAAATCATAATGTGTTGCGGCAAAATATACCATGGGGTGAAATTCTTTATTTTAAATATAGATTTTAATAACACCTAGTTTTGTATAAATACCTGCAAATAGCACAGTAATAAATCATATAACTTATCTTGTAGTTCCTTTGTAGTTGCTGTATATACAAACATTTTATCACCTATGAGTTTTCTTAAGCCTGATACCTCATCTTTTCCTATGGGGTAGCTAACATTACGGCTGTCATCGCTGCTTAAAATTGTATGTGATAGCTCTGGTAGTAACTGTTGTGATTTAACTTTTGTCTGTCCAGAATTACTTCAGTTTTTTTACCACTCTGCATCAAGAAACATTTTCCTAAGGAGAAATCGATTATTGCATCTATTTCTCCCAAAAGATCTACAGCTATCGGACAATCAGTAACCAAATAACCAATTACTAAGAACAGGCATTCCATCACTCCATTTCCCAGCTTAACTGTCACAAAAACCTGCTTCCTAATCCCACTTGACTTAACAGAAGCTGCATTAACAATTTGGCATTTCAGTACAGGAAAATCTGAAATGAGGCCTAATGCCATCATCTACTGAAACAAATTGTATGATACATTGCTGCCCCCATATCTATAACAATTTTGTTGTTACATCACCTATGATAGCTTGTGCTGTAACCTATATGGCCATTCTTTGGAACTTTACATTTCATATTCTTCAGTTAACTCATCACAATGATGTACAGGACATCCCAAAATAATGTATACACTCTTTGAAACTGAATGAAAGGGGTTAGAAATACAATTTTAGTGGTGTTAGGTGCATCATGGTCTGACTTAAGGTAGCAAATGTTCAAACTGGTGTCCGTCCATCACAATACACCATCAACAATGATTTACGACTGAGCAACATGCCAAATTTATTGTTTCCAAGGCTTGCTCGATTTGATCTCTAAGATCATCCAATGTGTGTGGTCTTGCAGCAGAAACTGTGTTCTTGAGAGTACCCCACAGAAAGAAGTCTAGAGGAGTTAAATCTGGAGATCGAGCAGGATACTGCACACTCCCTCTTCGTCCCTTCCATCTGGCAGGGAATGTATGATCGAGAAATGTCCTCACATCCAGGTGAAAGTGAGGTGGTGCCCCATCTTGTTCTTGAGAGTACCCCACAGAAAGAAGTCTAGAGGAGCTAAATCTGGAGATCAAGCAGGATACTCCACACTCCCTCTTCGTCCTTTCCATCTGGCAGGGAATGTATGATCGAGAAATGCCCTCACATCCAGGTGAAAGTGAGGTAGGGCCCCATCTTGTTGAAAGTAATAATCTTCATTTCCAAACACAACACTAAGACCAGGAGTTATCATTTCCAATATTTCCAAGTCAACCATGACAATGTTGTCAAAGAAGTATGGCCCGATTAACCCTCTAGAAGACAGACCACACCAGACTGTTACTCCTGGTAGATTCACACGCCTTTGCTTGATTACGTATCAATTCTCCCTGGCCCAGTACATGCAATTATGGTAGTTAATTGTTCCATTAAGTTTAAACGTCACTCCATCTGACCACATAATCCGATCTTGGAAATGTTGTTCTTCTTCACACCTGTTAATAAACCACTCACAAAATTTGCTTTGCCTATTAGGATCATCCTCGTTAAGAGCATGGAGAAGTCTTGGAACGTAAGGCTTAACGTTCTGAGACTACAAAATTGTATGAACACTACTTCTGCAGATTCCAGTCTCACGAGAGCATTGTCTCACAGATTTCATGCCTGGATTATTGCATCAACACTCTCATTGTCTGTTGAATTTCTCTTTCGTCCAGTATGTCACTTCTTCATGTAGTGCACCATTCCATCAACTTCAAACTTATCTCTGATTCTTGTAATTGTTACTCTTGTACGTGGTGGTGTTCCAAATTCAACTCTCCAACGTTGGCATACTGCACTTATTCTCTATTTTCCAGTAACACTTAGCACCCATTTCCATTGTTCAAACTATAACACTATGTTTGCTGACAATCCTGAAACAAAAGAAAGCATTGTTATGTTTTTCACTGCCTTCTAAATTATTACCCATAAAAATTGTATTTCTGTTTCCTTTAATTGAAGAGATATTCTGTTTCAAAGAGTGTATACATTATTTTGGGACACCCTGTATATTTTTGTTGTACCTCAAGAAGAAAGTAGGGCCTGTCTTACCACTATCTTGTGTATTCTAGTTCTTGATGTTAACTTGTGACAGGTTGTTGCCCTCATTATGAGCCTTGGTCATCATCTGGGATTAAGATGAGATTGAATCCAGTTTGATGGGCCATTATTTAATGGTTGAGGCTTGTTCACTAGTTCTACATTTATATGTTTTGGTTTTGTAAAGCATCACATATGTTTTATGGTGACTCTGATATTATTTCCACTGCTTTTTCTTCCACAAGAGAGACCAGAAGACTGTAAACAAATGATTTAGATTTTATGACACCTGGACAGAGAAATACCCTAAACTCTGTATAAGTAAGAATACAAGCTGATGAATCAATTCTCATCAAATAGCTTTTTTTAACAGTAAAAAATCAGCTGTATTGAAGGAGAAAAGTACAGTTGTTTTTGATGTGAAATAATACTTATGGAAAATACACATTGGATAAAGTAAACAGGTGGAGTATGTTGTGCTATAAATACAGTTTCATCTGTTTGTGTTTATATATTTACGTTAGCAAATAAACGTCAATGTTTCGAAATGTTTTAATGAGTGCTTTCCAGTTGTTTCATTTCTCAGTAGTTTACTGCACAAACCACATGAAGAGCACCCATTGTGAAATTTTCTTTGTCCATTAAAAACAATATCACTGCTATGTGTGTATCTGGGTCTATATACAAACTTTTTGTATGACAGATGGTATCACATAACCTCACTTTCACTATTCTCTGCAAGGCTAAGTAAAGTGATATCATGTTTATGTTCCATCCAGGATGTAGACTGTGCTATTTTTAAATCAAATAGCACTGAAGTTTTCCAGTCAGGTCATCACATGCACAGATTCAAGCAGCCTGCCAGAGGTGGTGTTACCAAATGTGTTCTATGTTTGGTTTTCAGAACTGAATAAACATAGATGGTCTACCCACCTGATGCTTTCTTTGACATTCAATATCAAGCCTGCAAGAGTGTGTTCTGTTTCATAAATAAGCAGATGGTTCACTATGAGCTTAAACAAATCAAGGCACTGCACCAGTGAATGTGGTGATTAAGTGTTGCATAGGAACACGTTTAGTTCGCAGGACAATTGATTGCAAGGATTTTCTTGTGGGTTGCAAAAACTCTCTCCATTTACAGTCATTGAAGTAAGATACATTGACTCCCTGTCTACGGCTATCAGACAACGAGTAACCAAATATTCAATTACTAGGAATCACTCCATTTCCCTTTCGGCCTATATAACTTCATTCCTCGGGCCATTACATTTCATATTCTTTGGTTAACTTGTCACAAAGACGTTAGTTTTTGTTGTACCTCAGTAAGAATGCAAAATCTGTCTGATTACTATCTTATTTATTCTGGTTCTTGATATAGCTTGTGACAGGTTGTTGCTCACATTGTGAGCTGTAGTCATCTGGGAGGAAGATGAGACTGAATCTAGTTTTATGGGCCATCATTTGATGGTTGAGGCTCATTCAGTATCTCTGTTACATGTGTATGTTTTGTTTTTGTAACACATTACAAATGTTTCATGGTGACTTTGTTTTTTTTCCACTGAGTGTTCTTGCACACGAGCAACCAGAAAACTGAAAACAAAAAAAAATTAGGTTTTGTGACACCTGGACAGAGAAATACTCTAAACTGAGTATAAATAAGAATATAAATTGATGAATGAATTTTCATGAAGTAACTTTTTTAACAGTACAAAGTCAGCTGTATTAAAGGAGAAAGGTATAGTTATAATATTATGAAAAGGAAAGTTGCCACTCACCATAATGCAGAGATGCTGAGTATAGTTATTTTTGACGTAAATTGGTACTTGGAAGAAAAGCACATTGGATAAAGTAAACAGATAGTGTATGTTGTGGTATGAATATTATTTTGTCTGTTTGTATGTATGTATTAAGTTAGCAAGTAAATATTGATGTTTTGAAATGTTTTAATGATACTTTTCTGGTTGTTACAGTTCTCTGCAGTTAACTATGCAAACCATATGGAAAACATCAACTGTAAAATTTTCTTTGTCGTTAACAAACATTATCATTACTATGCACAAATCTGAATCTATATTCAAACTTTTTGTAGACACATGGTATCACATAACCTCACTTTCACTATACACTGCTGGGATAAGTAAAGAGACATCATTTTGACTTTCCATCTACTGTAAATACATCACAATTTGACAGTATAACACCTGACAATGTGTTGACATCAGTCAAACTTAACTACTGCACAATGAATTTGTATTCCTGTCATGGACTCTGGGCATAGATAGGTGTACAGAACAGTCTGAAAAGCTTGTAAGTGTGTTGCAGGGGAGGTTTTTCTGAGAAACAACTGTTCAGAAAAAAAATCGGTAGATTGTGCCATTTCTGAGCTATGCAGCATTGAAGTTAACCAGTCAGGTCATCAAATGCACAAATTCAAGCAGCCTGCCAGAGTGTGTTCTTCGTTTCATTTCCAGAACTGAGTAAATGTAGAGGGTCTACCCACTTGTTGCTTTCTTTGACATTCAACATCAAGTGTGCAGGAGTGTGTTCTGTGTCATAAATAAAATGATGGTTCATTATGAGCTAAAACAAATAAAGGCATTGCACCAGCAAATGTGTTGATTATGTGTTGCATATGAACATCTTTAGTTTGCAGGACACTTGATCGCAAGGTTTTTGTTGTGGATTAAATCATGATATTAAAAGTACTTGTATTATAGTTCCTTGCAAAACTCTCTCCATTTATAGTCAGTCAAGTAAGATGCCTTGACCATTAGTTCAGTCTTGGGTTTTCGTATGGTGGTAATGTAACTATTTAAATCCTTTAAATAAGTACTGCAGCTGTTGATTGGTGACTCCATGGCGTGTTGTGTGCACCACGGCCAAATAGTGGATAGAATTGGAAGGAAAATCAGCATTGGCCGTATTTTGTTGTTTTATTGTCAGCAAAATCAATTTTTGGTCACTTAGTGACCATCCTCAATGCTGTAATATACAATTAAAATTGGTAGGCACTGGTATCAAGCTATAACCACAAGCTTGGAGTGATCACTTGAATTTATGTGATCGCTCTAAGCTTGTGGTTATAGCTTGATACCAGTGCCTACCAATTTTAATTGTATATTACAGCACTAAGGATGGTCACTAAGTGACCGAAAATCGATTTTGCTGACAATAAAACAACAAAATACGGCCAGTGCTGATTCTACTACAGCTGTAATGGACATAGCAGCATATAGCTTTACAAACCTGCAGAAAATGACATATAATCCAGTAACATATTTGATACCTCCATGGGCGGTCAGCTATGGATCATTATTATCAATAGCTGTGATGTCAAAAACAGGATACAATTCAATTACATGAATTTAATTGATTATTTTTGCTTTCTAACTGCTGACACAAGTGCCTAGTAATCACTATACTTTTTGTCATATACTGAAAAAGTAGCAAAATACGTTAAGCTTCTTTACACACTTTATGGTACTGTTTTGTCTGCAAGCACGATGCATGTAAGAAATAAGTTTATCTATTTTTGTCAACATGGATCTTCTTCTTGTAGTTCTTTCATGTCTGTGTACATGTAAATAGCTATTGTTATAATAGAGGGAAACATTCCAAGTAGGAGAAATATATCTAAAAACAAAGATGATGTGACTTACCAAATGAAAATGCTGGCAGGTCGACAGACACACAAACAAACACAAACATACACACAAAATTCAAGCTTTCGCAACAAACTGTTGCCTCATCAGGAAAGAAGGAAGGAGAGGGAAAGACGAAAGGATGTGGGTTTTAAGGGAGAGGGTAAGGAGTCATTCCAATCCCGGGAGCGGAAAGACTTACCTGAGGGGGAAAAAAGGACGGGTATACACTCGCACACACACACATATCCATCCACACATATACAGACACAAGCAGACATATTTAAAGACCAAATATTTTAAGGAAAAGCTAGCAACCTCAGGCACCATAAATATAAGCAGTCTGGAGGAACAAGTAGGAGAATTAATTGACCGAAAAGTGGCCGAAAGGGTAAACAAAGATAACGTTCCATCACGCTTAGCATCTGAACTTGACGACGATACTAAGAAAGGCATAGACGATTTTGGAAGGAATTTAAACTTATCCAGAATAAAGCAGAGAAAGGGGTAGCTTCACAGAATGTAGTGTTGGCTAGTGAGGTAGTAACAGATTTACAATGGGGAGCGAATTCTGGACTCGCCAGACAATTACCCAAATTTAAATCAGATGGAGGTGTGCACCCAATCCATTTCTTAAAGCGATATAACCAGGCCTTACCAAAAAATTGGGAAGATGCAAAAAGGATAGAGTTTGCTGTAGGTTACCTTTTAGGAGAGGCTTCCGGATAGGGCACTGTGAATATAGAAAATTTCTCGTCTTGGGCGGACTTTCAGAGAAAGTTTAAGGAGAAATATTGCTCACCTAGTGCCCAGGAGAAATTTGTATCGGATTTATGGGGCCCAAAGTATTACAATAGTACGTGGGCTACAATGAGAAAACATTTCAACTGGCATTTAACAATATCAAAATATTTTGATTAACCGGTGGAAGAAGTGGGGTGGTATGAATTTTGATAAGGCGATTACCCACTTACGTTAGAAAAGGCATATTATGTATACTATACATGGAAGACAGTAGAAGAGCTATTATACTTTGTAGACGCACTAGATGCGATATATAAAGACTGAAATGAAAATGTGCATCAGAATGAGAATCAAAATTACACGAGGAGTAATAATAATAACTCTAGTAATTTCAAAAGACATGAGACAAATCTGGCTAGAGTACACCAATATAAGCAGAATAGGGGTAATGGAAATTACCAAAGAGGGCATCCACCTTCTAATATAGGCCCAGTAACTACACAAGAATTTGTACATAGCAGTAATAGGGCTCAAACTGGAAATGTCATATCAAGGTTTGGTAACCAGCCGGTAATTACAAATAGTGAGGAAAACGAAGGGCCATCTGGACCCAGGTCGTAGAAATACATTAACAGGCCTACCTCATAATGAGTATGTTTCATTTACACATAAAGTACCAACAAAAGAATGGTTGCTACTAGAAGAACCCAGCGTAGCTACAATTAATCCACAACCTATTATAGGGGTTGACCGAAGCGTCAGATCTCACCCGTCGGCTTTGACCCATGACGTAAGGCTGTTGTGGTGTGTGATGTCACGACGGCGCGGAATTTAGTTTGTGAGAGTGGTGTGTTTGTAGGTGTCATTTTGATGCGATTGGTGGTGCTCTCTGGTGGTGTGTTAGGTGATGTTTTTGGCTTAGTTTGCGAGTGTGGCGTCATGTGTGAATTTTGGTAAATTGCTTTTTTTATGTCTTTGGTAGGTATGGATATGACAGACAGGGTCAACAGTTTTCAGTTGTCAGCTATGATGGGGGACAGTGCGTTGTCTCTAATAAAATTTTTTCAACTTCAGATTTTTGGATGAAGTCGTGAAGTGTTCAGTATGTCATGAAGAAATGAGGCTTACTTAAAGTTCCAGTGTCTTGGGCCAGGGACGGCTGTATGTGGAGATGTCGTAAGGATAACAAGTCAAGGGAAGTGTTCGAGGTCCCAATGTGTGGTTGTGGATGTTGATATCGGGAGATGTTTTTGAGCTATATAGGTCAAGGGAAGTGTTAGGTCCTAATTTATGTGATCGGGAGCTGCTGTTGAGCTATATAGGTCAGGGGAAGTGTTCGATCCCAATTTATGAGATTGGGAGCTGCTGTTGAGCTATATAGGTCAAGGGAAGTGTTTGATCCCAATTTATGGGATCGGGAGCTGCTGTTGAGCTATGTAGGTCAAGGGAAGTGTCCGATTCCAGATGATATTGTGTTTAGTGGTATTTGGGGAGTTTTGTGATTTCGGTTTTTTTCGCCATTGTACGTGGTTTTGTATGAGAGTGGGTGTCTAAATTTGTTTATATTTAGTTTGTCCCCACCCAAAAACCCCCTATTTCCCACGCTTGTCCCATTAGTGTCATTAGGCTTTTCGTGGAATGTGTGTGTGTTTGTTTTTTGATTTATTTTCGTCCTCATAATGTGTACGTAACGACTTTATATGTGCCATATTGGAATCGTGGTTTATGGTTGTTTCTGCCATATTTGTGATGTCATGAATCAAAGCAGATGGGCGGGATCAGATGCTTCCATTTTTCCAACTTCTGGGATGGGATCACTATGGCAGGGCTTGTATGTGAAGAAGTCAGACAGTTGGTGGAGGCCTTCTGTGAGGTAATCACTACAGTTCATCATGACAGTGGTGGAATCTATTTCTGCTAGTAAGGTGATTAAATTAGGGTCCATCTTGATGTTGTTGATGGCTGCTGTTCCTGGTGTTAAAGGTTTATTTTCCAAGGAAATTACCTGGAGAAGATTGGTGAAAGCATACTGGAGGTAAGGATTTCATGGAAGGTAACCAGAGGATGGTTAAGTGCATTCCCACTGTAGGGATTGCAAGAAGGAGAGTATGTCAAAAAGTACAGCATGACTGAACTTGGCTGTGTATCTGAAGGTGAGGCTCTTAGATAGGACAGGAATTTCCAATTGAGGGGTTTGGTTGATAGATTGAAAACAGTGTCTCTGTAGTATCAGCTTAGTGAAGGAATCTCAAAATTTATAGATTGTGATGAAAACAGGGGTGATGCCCAATTACAGAAATTTTGATAGTCAAGTGATTGAGAGGGAATCGGGAAGTGGGTTGGGGGGTGGGGGGTGGGGGGTGGGGGGGGGATGGGTTCCTAGGATTAGGCAACATTTCATGAACAGAATGTAGGACTATATATTAGCTAGAGATAGAGATGCTTGTCTGAATTGACTTAGATAGATGGAACAGGGGACCATTTGGGTTGGAATGTTGGTAGGGAGGCAAAAGGGATGTAAATGGGAAAACATTAGAGGAACATTGGAGGTAAAACTGGGTGGTATTTGATGGGGAAAGAACATAAAAACCGAAATAAAAATGTGAACTAAGCACAGGAAAGGGTCAAATCAGAGTGTTACATAATTGTAAAGGGAATTATAGATAACGATCTGAAGGTTTTATAAAAAAAATAATGCAGGAGGAAACTATACTGCAAGCTGTATGATGGTTCAGTAATGTGGATATATTCTTCATGAGTTTGTGATTGTCACATGTAGGAAAATAAGTAACTGACATAAAATGATGATGAGAGCAGTATGCAGAGGAAGGATGGGTCTGTATTGAATTAAATGTAACAATTTACTACTTGGATATTGTTTAACTGTCATATGGTTATCAGGTCCTGTATAGGTTTCCCACCTGTGTGCGGTGTGTCTGTGGTGATGAAAACTCTCTTGCCCAGGAAGATCTCACTAAGGCCATCACAGATAGATGCTATTCCCCCAACCTAATCCACAGACAGATTTCCAGTGCCATATACTAACATATCCCATGCCTGGCACATTGAGCCATGGCACATAGCTTGTCTATTGAGCACAATCCATTGACTACACAGAACACGAGTAAAATACCCAAAACCAGGTCCAGCTGTAGTTGAGCTATGAGTTGCAGTTGAGAATCCTGCCTGCACAATAAACCTTGCAAAGTGCAACTCCATTGCTGTGGTAGTCATATAAACAACAGCTGGATCTAAGGTCTCAGCATACAGGTGAGAACAATGTGCAAGCAGTCATCCACTAAACATTTTGGCACCTTTATTATGAGTTGGAAGAAGTTGATTTGTCTCATGATCCTACATGGTGCTGGGAAGCATTTTTATTGTTTCTAGTGTCGCTCAAGGTGTAAACACATTTTTGTGTCACCGTTGGTGGGACCATGCAAACATTAATGCATGCATCAATTTTGAATTGCAGGACAGAGCACCTACAATCCTCAGGAACCGGCTGCAAAGAAGCACTCATACACAATAACTTGTTACATCCTGAACTCACACCCACCCCCATCCCCTTTCCACATGGGTCATATTAATGTGGGAGACCCAGATGCAAGAACTGTTTGCTACATCCCTGCGCACATCCTACTCCACCTCCTCAACAGGTTTATCCTATCCCGTCAGAGGCAGGAATACCTGTGAATGCAGTCATGCCATATATTGGCTCTGTCGCAATTTCTGCACAATATTTTATGTGAGCATGGCCACTAATCCACTGTCCACCTGAATGAATGGCCACCACCAAACTTTGACCAAACACAGGGCTGATTATCCAGTGGCAGAACAAAATGTTGAGTGCAACATGCTCAGTTTAAGTAGCTACTTCACAGTGTGTGCCATATTAATCCTTCCCCACCCGATTACCCCCTCCTCCACCTTCCCCCTCCCAACATCAGCTTCTCTGAGTTACTTAGATGTTTCCATAATTCTCCTGGCGTCAGTCTCTGCTAGCTTCCTGCCTCCCACTCATCTTCACACTGTCCTGGGACCATAACTTCACTCACCCTGTGCCCACACCAACTTCCTCACAGTCTCCCTTTCCTTTGTCATTCCCTCCCAATCCATTCTTCCATGTTACTGCATGTGAATTGTGCACCCCACAAATTCATTGACGCCAGCACACCTGTCACATTCCTTTCCTGTGCACTTACTACCTCTCCCTCCAACATTGCTATACCATAACTGTGCTGCTTCCCTTCTTAAGTGATTAGAGAAGACCATGAGTAACCTATATCCTGATGTCTAGCTCTTACCCATCAATCCCCCATCACTCCCCTCCCCCTTCCCGCTAAAAATATTGTTCTAACTATAAATTCATTTACTTCTAATTTTTATAATTTGTATCTTTTCTCTAGCTTTCTTATTTTTTGTTTCCTTGTTGTTCTCCACTACTTTCATATTATTTTTTTCTGTGATGTTGCCAATTTTTGATGCAGCTATGTTTCCACTTGCAATCATTCCGTCGCTTATCTTCAATGTATTGATTTCATTGCTAACTTTCCTTTCACACTGTCTTGTTATGTCTCCTTTGATGTGACCTTCTGAATGATTTGCTAATAAAATCCCAGATTAGTCCAGTCCTCCCCCCCCCCCCCCAACCCTGTCTGATCAGATGAATGTACTTCTGATTGCCAAACTAGTCTTCACCTGCCTTTATGTTTGTGCCTGTGTCTTCTTCCGATCAGTATGCAGAACTTTTTATATACTGTATGTCAAAGAAAATATTTGGTACAAGTAAGTAATAACTAAAATTTATACATTCCTTTCACCAAGAAGTGATTGGCATGACTAAATCAGAATGAGGAAAATGACCGGTATCTGTAGAACAAAGCACAGATGTGTTCTCATTTGTGTAGTGAAGAATCCTCAAATTAGCTCCCGCAATTGTTTTTGACATTTCTATCACTGCTATCTTGTAATCCTGCTGCTTCCCTCTTTGTGATTAGAGAAGACCATCAATAACCTATATCCAGATAGGCAGACAGGGATTTCAGCCCTACTGTATCCTGATGCCAGACAAGTGTCTAATCACCATGTCACTTTATGTTCACAAAGAGGCTAAGACCAGTTTATAATGTTTGCAAAGTGTTTTAAGAGAAATTTCACACTGATTGATTCTGACATTGCTTAATGTACTCTTATTTCCAAGAGATCTCAAATTTCTTTTAAAAGGTATCTTCTCTATCAATAATTATAGCTGCATCTGTAGAAAAAAGGTCAAGTATTAATTGTATGCCGAAACACTCACTCCTTTGTGAACTATCACTTACCAAACCCATATTTCAGTGTGTTGAACTATGTATGAAATAATGGAGTTGCTTAAAATTGTGTAGGAAATGTGGTTAGATTAAGAAATACTACTAATCATTGTGACTGAAACAGAAACAAAAAATTTAGGAGCCAGTGAAAAAATGTTTTATTAATCTTTATTTCCAGGTTACTTTATTAACACTTTTACATTATCGTTTATGAAAACATAACGTTGCACAAACTGGTGCAAAATAAGACATATTGATTAAGTATATGTAGGACTTTGATAAAAAAATTTCACTGAGTACAAAAAAATTACATGCACTGGTAAGAACATTAGTCACAATGATTACATATCCTTCTGTTTCTGATACAAGAAATGAATTGAATTCTAAATGTCTGAGGTAATTTTTTTATTTAGAAACAGTTGGTTTGGATGTGAATTATGAATAAAGTTGTAGCCTAATTATTTAATTTTGTTGTCAGTCTCTAATGCAAGGCCATTTCTAAAGTTTTACTACAATAGTCACCATGGATTAACAGCATTCAGAATCACACAAAGTGTGCTTCAGTATGCCTGAAAATAAAATAGGTATAATCATACGTCACACCAATCTGCAGCAGTGTCAACGCTGTTTCTTACTTTTCTTTCCTTTTGGTGTTGAATGATTGCTTAGTTTGTAAAGAGAAGCCAGAACACGTCTCTCATGGAAAATATATAAAAAGCGTCTCCTTGTGTCTCCTTACTATAACATCTATTTTTGATTAAGGAGTGTTAAGAGAAACTGGGTTTTCTTGGCAACATGATTCATTATCGATGATTCATTTAATATTTTTCCACAGTATTGGCTACATATGGGTTTATGTTACTGGAAGCAGGAACTTAAGCAGTCTACATTCTACAGCAGTCCCTTTCTTTCAAACACAGGTAACATTTGTCTAATACATCTCAAGAATGAATTATTAGCATACGCCTCACTGTTTACTGCAGTGTCACATCCATTAATTGCTGCCTCAATGTCAAAGCCCTTTCTTTCATCAGAGCGCACAAGAGGCTGTATTGCAATAGCTCCGTACAAAGAGAACCACGAATGATCTTCGTAGTCTTGCCGAAAATTGTCGTAGGATAGATGATTTTCTTGTATGACACCAATATCATCCAAGGTTTCAATCAAGTGGAAGTAGTACTCCTCCAAGAGATCCTCTACATGGAAAACATAGACTTCTTCCTTCAGACTAGTATGTAGGAAATATTGTAGATCTAGTGACGGCGATGAGAAATGTGCCATCTGGAAATCAATAAGAACAACATCGTTAACAGAGCCACCCAAATATTTGAACATCATATTGTTAGTCCAACAGTCTGCATGAATTAATGCTTGGAACCTTCTTTTCTTCCACTTTGTGAGCTCGGAAATATTTGCAAATGCTGTTTCGGAAATAGCTCGAAGTTTGGAACCATATGTGGAGTAGTGGCCACCTGCTCTCTCGAGCTCCCTAGCTAACAAGAGACATGCATTTTTAAAGAAATTTTTCATCTGTGGTGCTGCGTCACCATTGAATATAGCAAAAGTCTTGTAATTATCCATACATGTGCGATCCTTCATGAAGAGACCTATGGATGCTGCGTGGAGCTCAGCTAATTTTCTGACAACAGCTCTAGAGTGTGCCAAGTCTAACCCCTGGCTTCTTTTAGCCATGACATACCCACTATCTCTCAAGTCTTCCAGCATCAAATAGTCAACTGGCTCACTACCAGAACGAAAACATACTGCTGCTAGCTGCGAGTATTTCTTAGGATCGGCACTTTGCAATAACTGGGTCATCACTGGAAGCGTCTTTGTGAAAACTGAAATTTCTCTTTCGAAAGCACCCATGTTCTGAGCAACTTCGCGGACTGTTTTTCCATCTGGAAGACATTTAATGAAGAATGATAGAGTCATTGTGTAACACTTAATTCGGTGTTTAAGTGTCACGGTCATTCGGAAAGTATCGCTCAAGTAATTCTCCTTTCCAACTGTGGCACCCTTGACACTCGCTGAGACGATAGAGCAGTCTTCAAAGTTGCTGACATTCTTCAGTGACTGCTTGATGAAGTCGTCATCCAGCCATACAGGAACTGTGGCAGCAGCATCTGCAGACATGACCTGATAAGAACAAAAACAAAAGACATCTTTTTACAATCGGTTCTGCTTTCAATGGTGAAGAACTACAATGTAAATATGCTACCATATTTACAATGTCTTTGGAGCATGGAATCTCCAGTCTCTATAAATTTTACTATGAAAGTTATCAGTCAATGATCACAGAAATTTTGTTTATTGGGTTAGACAGATTCGACACTTTACTCATTTTCAATAGGCCATAATGCTTCTTTTGCGAATGGATATGTCAGAACATAGTATGTGTGAGCATCTCTTCAAAACTCCTACTAAACAAACAAATCAAATTGTTCGATAAAGTTTAAGACTCACACCTCTCCAGGTTCCATCAGATCAATAAATCACATCGTATTAGCTTATTGAGACACATGTAACTACACTGTGTATAAAGTCTTCTGCTGGCTAGACCCACTCAGTCCTCTAGTTGGACCCTTCAGTAGATGTTCTCTCTTACAATGTTCAAAAACAACCATCAGCTAAGAGGCATTATGGGCTATTAAAAGCAACCAAAGTGACGAAACCACTTCAGCCCATAAACAAACTTTCTGTGAGCGTTGACTGAGATAAACTTTATAGGCATAAATACATAGTTATTCATAAGTACCACCAGGATTTCAGAAGATGACTTTGTGAAAACTGCAATGCTTTCAGAAAAATGACTTATACACTATGTGATTGAAAGTATCCACGTAACTATTAGTGGACATTAGTATGAGGAACAGCCGGCCTTCGTTCTTCACCTTTATGAAGGCTTGAACTCCATTGGGGACACTCAGTAAGGGCTTTTATTTATTTATTTATTTATTATCATCCCAATGATCACATTTGTGATATAGGACTTGTCAGGATACATTTCAACAACTATATAATATCTTTACAAAATTTTTTTCTATGCTGAATTCATATGAATCTATCTTATATTTAATACAATATACAACTAATAAGTGTTTTTATAACATAATTTCTTATGTGCTTGACAGACCTATTCCTTCATGTTGTGATTTCATTTGTCACATTTATGATGTCATATATTCTTATACAGTTGAGCAGAGCTATTCACTTATACTGTAGTGACATTTGTTAAGCATGTGGTTCTTAATCTTCTTATGTGCTAGACAGACATATTCATTGATGTAATTTCATTTGTTACATTTTAATTTATCCTCATTTTCCAGCTCTTCGATATGTTTTGCCTTGATTACGTATATGTTTCTGACTTCGGTTCCTTGTTACAGCTTATAAGTGGAGATCTTTACATTTCCGTGTATTGTAATTTTGGTAGTCTGTATTGGTTTTCATTTTGTCCTGATTTCTTTTGATCACAAACAGACATTTCTGAATGTATAATGATGAAATTGTTGAAATTTTCAATGCTTTAAAAAGGGACCTACAATGTGTTTGAGGTGGGCTCTGGGTCATTATCTGAATAGCACGTTTTTGTAATTTGAAAATCTCATTTTGACGACAATTTGTTTTTCCCCAGAATACTATCCCATAGGATGCAATGGACTGAAAATAGCGAAAATATACTAATCTGGTACAGTCATGACTACAAACTCTTGAAATTCTTCTAAGTACAAAACATGCTGAATTTAGTTTTAGTGCTAAGCTCACCACATGGTCCTTCCAATTTATCTTCTCATCAATGTGCATACCCAGGAATATTGCCCACTGTACTCTTTCAAGTTATTTGCCCTCCATGGTGGGATTTAGGTCGTCATGTTCACTTATTTTTCCATATTGCACATAATGAGGGTTTTTTTTTTTTTTTTTTTTTTTTTTTTTTTTTTTTTTTTTTTTTTTCCCCATTCAATGTTAGCTTGTTTGCACTAAACCATTTTTGTATATGTTGTAGGACGTGGTCCACAGTACTGTGCAATGACTGCTTCATATCACTAACTATTAAACTAGTATCATTGGAAAATAACATGATTCTAGCTTTTCTCTCTGACACCTGGATATCATTAATGTAAATGAGGAGCAGCAAGGGGTCTAATACACTTCCTTGCAGTGCTCCTGCTGTGACCTCCTTTGAATCTGATCTTAGTTTAATTTTTTGGTTAATATCTGGTGCTGTAATTTCAACCACCTGCATCCTCTTTTCCAGATACGACTCAAACTACTTTTTTACCGGTCCTCTGATATCTATAGCTTCAAGCTTTTCCAAAAGTATGCTGTGGTCAACAGTGTCAAAGGCGTTGACAGATCTAGATTTATCCCAACTACACTTTTTCCCTCTTCCAATTTACTGATTATTTCTTTATTTCTCTGAATGTCTAGAGGGATGGCATCCCATACTTCCTCAAGAACCAAAACTAGGGAGGCAGTGATGGAGGATGCGATCTGCAATGGAGTTGAAATTCTTTCTCATCGCAAAGGTGTTCCATTAGGTTCAGGAAGGCGATCTTGGCAGGCCTGTCCACTTCACGGACGTTGTTGTCTACAAAGATGCTGCTTTATGAAAGAGTGCATTGTCAGGCTCATACAAATAACCATCGCCTCCGAACTGTTCCTCTACTGTACGTAGTAAACAGTACTGTAAAATGTGTTTATTTCCTTCCACACTTAGCGTTCTCTGAAGCACAATAAGGCGACCATGGCCTAACCACGAAAAATACCTCTATGCATCTACATCTACATGGATACTTTGCAAATCACATTTAAGTGCCCGGCAGAGGGTTCATCGAACCACCTTCACAATTCTCTGTTATTCCAATTTCGTACAGAGCGTGGAGAGAACGAACACATATATCCGTCCGTGCAAGCTCTGATTTCCCTTAATTTAGCATGTTGATCATTTCTCCCTACATAGGTCGCCGTCAACAACATATTTTCGCATTTGCAGGAGGAAGTTAGTGACTGAAATTTCGTGAGATTTCTCTGGTGCGAATGAAAGCAGTTCATGGTGATGGTGTTGATGTGAGTACTGTTCATCGTTGGGCGAGTAAGTTTAAAGATGTTGAGGTGGGACCATCTGACCTGCGTGACAATCAAAGAATTGCACGTCCTGTGACAGCAACCACCGAGTTTCACAAGGAAAATGTTGACAGATTGATTCAGGACAATCATCGTATCACTCAGAGAAATTGCAAGCACAATCGGCATTTCACAAGAACCCGTGGATCACATTATTGCTTTCCTTAGCTATTGGAAGATCTGTGCACCCTTCACGTGCCACCACAGCAGAACTTCAGAGACTGAATCTCACCACCATACAGCATGCTCCATACAGTCCAAATTTCCATCTGTTCTCGATAGTGAAAGACAATATGAGAGGACATCATTATGCTTCTGATGAAGACGTTGAGAGAACTGTGAGACTGTGGTTGTGGAAATGGAGTGACGACTTCTTCCGTGACGGCTTCAGAAAACTTGTTCATCGTTGGCAGAAATGTATCCAACTGGTTGGTGATTATGTGGAAAAGTGAATATTGCTAATTAAAGATCACATTCTAAGGATTATTTCTGCGTTTGATTTATTGAAATATTCCCATCCAAACCCCATTAATGAAGGTGGGGGCATTACTTTTCATTAAATCCTCATAGTTGTCCAACCTCAGTCTCACTATTTAGCACTGGCTATTTGTAACACCAAAGTAGTGCTATGATACTCGATTACAACCATTTTTAAGCAGAGTTTCAAAAAATTGGGATCAATAACAGAACACAGGTACTCATAACATTGTGTAGTATTCTTCTGTCCTTCGTTAGGTCAGCGGCGGATACAGGAAAGCCTCAAGGACGGGGCGCTAAAGATATCTTGAGCTACCTTTACTTTTACTGCAATAAAAAATAATCAAGTCACATGCAAAGTTTAAGAAAGTTTTGTTTAACCTGATTATGCACATATAAAAGACAATGCCATCTTATGATATAAAAAAGTTACTCTTCCTCAAATGATTAATTCTATGAGCCTATTCGAGATCGCTAGAACGGCCGAAACTTTTAGCTACCTATGTGCCAGACAGAAGCGTATAAAATACGATGATGTGGATGTGTGTGCTACATAGGAAAGTACAGCTAATCGATAACTCGATTCAGTCGAGTCGACTGACGAGGGAAACGAACGAATAGCGTGCAGGCTGACTGGTGGGAGTGGAGTGGGTGGCAATGAGGGTAGCCCAGGGAGGGGGGCGCCCCCCAATATGTATCCGCCACTGCGTTAGGCTACTTTCTGAGAAAAGCAGCGAATGGTGGACAGACTAAGTTCTCTTTTATTAACCTATTTTACTTGATATTTTGATTCTAAATACCCTGCAACATACAATACAAAAATCTGAGGGAATCTTAGACATTCAATTAAGACTGAAAAATTCTACGTTTATTACATGAAGTACCAAAAAAAAAAAAAAAACGAAAAGCGCATATTTCAGATACCTGTCATGTTAGCAGATTTAATAGTCAAGTTAAACTGGAGGTGAAAAAACGGGTATAACTGCAAACCGGTTGCTTCAGCGGATAACCGCCATCATTACTTCACAGTCACATCACCAAAAGTGGATCTGCATGGCTTTGGAGGGGCTGGAACGTTCCTGATGGATCTGTTACTCAAGTTACATCCTGAAGGCAGGGAGCTCTCCTGACCGACCCATTCTGTTGTTATAGGTTCTCTTCTTCTTCTTCCTCTTCTTTTTCTTAGCGCATATTCTGACAGAGACTGGCGGTCCTCGTGGTCAGCTCTGGACCTGACACTGCAGCATGGAAGGTATCTTCTGACCTATAATTATACCATATCCAAATGTCCTTCAGCCACGAGTTCCTTTTCCTGCCAACAGACCTTTCCCCTTGTATTTTCCCTTCAGTTATGAGCTGTAAGAACTGGTGTCTTTTGTCTCTTACGATGCACCCTAGATATTGGAGTTTTCATTTGTTTTAGAGTGAGCAGTAGTTCTCTTTGCCTTTTGATCCGATGGAGGACTTCTTCGTTTCAAGTTTTCAGCACCCAAGGTATGCATAAGAGACAGCAATACAGAAACACTGATGGGAAAAAACTGAAACACCAAGAAGGAGTTGTGCGACATAAGGAGAAGGCCAGCAGCGCCACTATGAGGGTGCAAGTCAGGCTTGCTTTAAATACTCACTTTAACTGTTGCGGGCATTAGTCACGTTTGAGATTGAACATTCGGTTGGGTTGTTTTGGGGGAGGAGACCAGACAGCATCTCATCAGATTAGGGAAGGAAGTCGGCGGTGCCCTTTCAAAGGAACCATCCCGGCATTTGCCTGGAGCGATTTAGGGAAATCATGGAAAACCTAAATTAGGATGGCCAGACGCGGGATTGAACCGTCGTCCTCTCGAATGCGAGTCCAGAGATTGAACGTGGCGAGTTGATATTAATCAAGAATGTCTTTACAGTGACGAAGACACCATTTTCAGCATCTCACTGAGTTTGAATGAGGTCGTGTAATAGGGCTATGGGAAGCTGGTTATTCCTTCACGATACTGCAGCAATACTTTGCAGGAATGATTGCTGGCAGTCTTGCTCACGAAGATGTACGGTCGCAAGAAGACCGGACTCCGGATGGCCACATGGCACTACCGAGAAGGAAGACCATCATGTTCGGCGTATGGCACTGGCGCATCACAGTGCATCTGTAATAGCAATTCGAGCAGCAGTTGGCAACTGTTCCAAATCGGTTACTTCAAGGACAGTTCCGAGACCCCCGACCACCGCCGTCTGTGACTTCAGTAGTGTCAAGGGACAGCTCATTGCAGGGCAGGGTGGAGATTGGTTGTATTTTCTGATGAAAGCTGGTTGTGTTTAGGTGATAGTGGTGGCTGTGTGTTGGATAGAAGGTGGCCAGTTGAGGGCCTGCAACCAATCTGTCTGCATGCTAGACATACTGGATCTTCACCTGGAATTATTATCTGGAGTGCGATTTCCTATGACAGCAGGAGCACTCTCGTGATTATCCCATGCACCCTGACCGTAAATGTGTACGTCAGTCTGGTAATTCGAACTGTTGTGCTCTCATTCATAATCAGCATTCCAAGGGGTGTTTTCCAACGGGATAATGCTCGCCCACATACCGCTGTTGTAACCCAACATACTCTACAGAGTGTCCACACGTTGCCTCGCCCTGCTCGATCACCAGATCTGTCTCCAGTCGAGTACCTATAGAACATTATCGGACAACAGCTCCAACGTCACCCACAAACAGCATTAACGGTCGCTGTACTGACCGATCAAGTGCGACAAGCAAGGAACTCCATTCCACAAACTGACATCCGTTACCTATACAACACAATGCATGCACGTTTGCATGCTTGCATTCAACCTTCTGGCGGCTGCACCGGTTGTTAATGTACTAGCATTCACATTTGCTAATGGCTTATCTCACACTTACTTTAACTTATGATCTTGGAATGTTGATCACTTAAATATGTTACCTAGACAAATGTATTCCTGAAATGTCATTACTGTACATTAATTATTTATTGATGTTGCGATTTTTTCCGTTAGAGTACATTTCAAAAGCATCAACTCTTTTCTCTAGGTATTCGTCAAAAGGTCTAGCTTTCGCATCCACAGACAATTTAGTCCAGCACAGTGAAGAATTTGGCCTGTTTGTCAACACTTCCAACACCAAAGTTGTAGTCTTCTCTAAGAGAGGAATCCAGACAGTATTGTCAATAAAAGCAAATAAGACTGAACAAGTATCCTCGTTGAAGTACTAGGGTACTGTGATGAATGAGCGGTGTGACTCTAAGTTCACATCTGCAGATAGGCAATCCAATGTACAGATGTCCGCAGCAGGCTACATAACCCCTTCCTGTAGCAGCGACTTCAGAGGACTGCACGTACGTATTAGTGTCTGTTGCGTCACAAACGGCGCCCAATTTGAGCACCTGAAATGTGAGTTACAAAGTTAGAGAGAGACACTCACTGACGTGTGTCTGTTTTCTGTTTGTCTTGTAGTTTCTGTGCAGTCATCTTCTGAAACACTGGAAGGTAGTAGTGAATAGGCCTGTACAACTACATCATTGATAACAAATTACTGGAAACAGTAACCTCCGTAAAACGTCTAGGAGTACCTATATGGAGCGACCATAAGTTAAATTACCACGTAAAGCAAATAGTAGGAAAAACAGGAGCTATACTCTATTCATCATAAGAATAAACCTGATGTAGACAAACACAAACGCGATGATTTGTCAGAAGCTGTAGCACACCTACAATGGGGTTGTTACGCTCTTGGAAGTAGGTACTATTTATGATTAGATATATTGTTGCTAAGTTACGTTACGTTAAATGAAATCTTAAGATATTCAAATGTATTAACAGTCATCAACATTTTTCTTAATCACGCTTTAGCTACGGAGTTTTTATTTAAAAAATCGTGTATAGTCAGAGGCTCTGCACTGTTGTGCTCTGATTGTCGGGCTGTTAATACGGCAGTATGAAAATGCTGAGACTGCATCCTGTTTCGTAGTGAAACACGCGTGTGGAACACGGTTAAAAAGCGCCGAGAATTAGGTTGTTCTTAATGTCTGTCATACACTAAAGAGAGATAATCGGCTTTGAAGTTTTCCGCCCCATGTATTAGATGTAATTACTCGCGCCTGATATTTGATTTGTAGCGAAGCCGGTAGCGGAACATCTACGAAACTTATTACATTTTATGATTCACTGGTTCAAGCCTCGCCTGTGGCCAATTTTTTTTCTCGTTCAATTTGAAATACCTACATCTCATAATTGTAAAATTAATCATCATTTTTTATGTATAATGCACGTTTTCTTGTTTTTAATTACATACTGCACGTGAAATTCCTGTTTTCATTTCAAATACAAATTATCAGTTATCGAAAAAGAGGTTCAAATGGCTCTGAGCACTATGGGACTTAAAAGATGAGGTCATCAGTCCCCTAGAACTTAGAACTACTTAAACCTAACTAACCTAAAGACATCACACACATCCATGCCCGAGGCAGGATTCGAACCTGCGACCGTAGCGGTCGCGCGGTTCCAGACTGAAGCGCCTAGAACCGCTCGGCCACTCTGGTCGGCTCAAAGATAACAATTTAATATATAAGGTAGAAATGAAAACCGAATATTCTTTATTGTTTTATGCCACAGATGTTGATATGTGTAGTTGAAACATGAAAAATCACTCTTTTCACAGCATCGAGCACACCATACAAATGCTGCACTTTTACATTTGCCACTGTATCATTACAATATGAACCTAACGGAATTTATCTGGAGAAGGAACAAGACGTTAGGCTCCAGACATACCGGCACTAACGCACGCAGCTTTTTCACATGTCACTGCTGAACGCTGGCAGGATATAGAACGGCTCGTCATAAAAGAAGAGGAGGAAATGCGGCGTTTGGGTGGCCTTATGGATTCTGTTGTTGATCGACTCGTTATCAACGTGGCTGATGGTAGTTCCAGAACTGAAATGTATTTCTGGGATTCGAATAAGAAAAGAACTAAGATATCACCAGAAGACTGACTAATTAATATCTTCAGTGGCTTCAGTATTCGACAGTACAGTGAAATCCCTGCAGTATGCTTTTGCATCACACATAGGTGGCTCAGAAAAATTACCCTATGTTTAAGTCAGGAATTTTTATCACTCTTGTTTGTAAATAGAGTACTATGTCAGATGAGAACGAGAGCATTTTATGCTTTCCGTCTCGTTACTTAAGAAGCACGCTGTAGTGCTGGAGTTTTGCCGAATATTACTTCATTCTCTTTAAAAATTAAATGACATTCGAGGCTATATTGTTTCTTAGCCCGTCTCTTTTCACGTCAGAACTGCAACTGCTCCCATTATTGCAGGTTGGTTGGACGGCTGGTTGGCCAGTGCAGTCCCAGTTTAATGGGCCGATAAAGCTATTGTCCCGCACATTATCGCTCAATCTATGTGCGGGTAACACAGCATAAAACGTATTCTTATGATCGATCGTACTTGGCTCTACTGGTCACAGCTTGGCTTCCGAAATCCAATGAGATTCAAGCAAACGTGGAAGAAAACATGGTGTAATGTTTACATCAGGGTTATTCTTACGATGAATAGAGTATAGATTGAGATTCGTAGAAAGAATCTTAAGTAAATGTAATTCATTCACTAAAGAAGTGACTTACAAGACTTTGACCTGATTCCGAAGATGAAGGAACCACTTCGTGGCATTCACTTCAGAACTGTTCCAGAGATTCGATAGGCAGTAGACCGCTCCCATGATACTGGAAATTCTGATGGAATGATATGTATTCCTTCTGCCTTATTTGATCTTAAGCCCTCCAAAGCTCTCTTAAATTCTGATTCTAATACTGAATTTAAGAGAGTTTTGGAGGGCTTAAGATCAAATAAGGCAGAAGAGATGGGTAACATTCACAGCTCTCTAGGTATGCATTTCAGAGCCTACATTTACTAAACTTTTTTACTTCCTGTTATATCCCTGAAAACTGACCATTCCTTCTCGGTCGTAGTATCTACTTTCCACATCGTACCACGTGTCTACAACGCCACCAGGCAATATTCAGTCTCTAGGTGAAGAGTGACCATACTTAGTGTGTGTACTCTGTGAGTCACTGAAGTGCGAGGTAGATGGTATTTTCTATTGTGGAATACATTAAGGTTTCTTCCTGTTGCATTCATTCTAGGAATATGGGAAAAATCGTTAGATATACATCCATATGTGATCTCTTGGTAGTCTTATTTTACCTTCACTATCTGTGCGGGAACGATACTTGGGAGAGGGTGGAATATTCTTAGCTCCCGCCTTGTAATTTTCTAAACATGTTTTTGCAAGGTATTCGGCATTTTATTTCAGGCTGAGATTTTTCAGTATTTCCGCTAGACGCAGTGGCGGAGTAAACCGTAGGACGACCAGGGTGACGAAAATAAATGACGCTCCCACTCTGCTTGGAAACTTATGTATTTATAGTGCTACATTTTGTAAAAAAAAAATAAATAAATAAATAAATTAATTAATATACAAGGTGACAAGTATTGAACTGTATGAAAAACACGTAAATTAGTTACAAACTACGGCGTGCACGCACTTTATTCAACATGTAAACGTCACTACAGGCTACAGATATTCGGATCTAGGTTATAACACGTTCGATATGCCTGTCATTATTAGCGAAGATGTGGCGCAGACGAATAGCGAAATTCTGCATGACCCGTTGAAGTGTCGAGATATCGATGCTGGCGATGACCTCCTGAATGGTTGTTTTCAGCTCAGCAGTGGTTTTTAGGTTATCGCTGTACACCTTTTCTTTAATATAGCCCCACAAAAAGGACTCGCATGTGTTCAGATCCGGATAATATGGCGGCCAATCGAGGCCCATGTCAGTGGTCTCTGGCTACCCCAGAGCCTGAATGCGGTCCCCAAAGTGCTCCTCCAGCACATCACTCTCTTGCTTCGATCTACGTCGATATCTGCATCTACATAGACACTCCGCAAGCCACAGTAAGGTGCGTGGCGGAGGGTACCCTGTGCCACTATTTGTCATTTCTCCTGCTGTTCCACTCATAAATAGAGCTAGGGAAAACCCACTGTGTGTACGCCTCCGTATGAGACCTACACTAATGGCCATTAAAATTGCTACACCAAGGAGAAATGCAGATGATAAACGGGTATTCATTGGACAAATATATTGTACTAGAACCGACATGTGATTACATTTTCACGCAATTTGAGTGCATAGATCCCGAGAAATCAGACCCAGAACAATCACCTCTGGCCGTAATAACGGCCTTGATACGCCTGGGCATTGAGTCAAACAGAGCTTGGATGGCGTGTACAGGTACAGCTGCCCATGCAGCTTCAACACGATACCACAGTTCATGAAGAGTAGTGACTGGCGTATTGTGGCGAGCCAGTTGCTCGGCCACCATTGACCAGACGTTTTCAGTTGGCAAGAGATCTGGAGAATGTGCTGACCAGCGCAGCAGTCCATCATTTCCTGTATCCAGAAATACCCGTACAGGACCTGCAACGTGCGGTCGTGCATTATCCTGCTGAAATGTAGGGTTTCGCAGGGATCGAATGAAGGGTAGAGCCACGGGTCGTAACACATCTGAAACGTAACGTCCACTGTTCAAAGTGTCGTCAATGCGAACAAGAGGTGACCGAGACGTGTAACCAATGGCACCCCATACCATCACGCCGGGTGTTACGCCAGTATGGCGATGACGAATACACGCTTCCAATGTGCGTTCACCGCGGTGTCGCCAAACACGGATGCGACCATCATGATGCTGTAAACAGAACCTGGATTCATCCGAAAAAATGACGTTTTGCCATTCGTGCACCCAGGTCTGTCGTTTAGTATTTCTTGAATGTCGACGACGTACAATTTGTGATGTTAATACATACACATGATAGAAAGTTATCTGTGCATCTCCTGTCTGTGATGCAGCGTCAAGGGTAACCGCAGCCGTGGTCTCCGAGCTGATAGTCCATGCTGCTGCAAACGTCGTCGAACTGTTCGTGCACATGGTTGTTGTCTTGCAAACTTCCCCATCTGTTGACTCAGGGATCGAGACGTGGCTACCCGATCCGTTACAACCATGCGGATAAGATGCCTGTCATCTCGACTGATAGTGATGCGAGGCCGTTGGGATCCAGCACGACGTTCCGTATTACCCTCCTGAATCCACCGATTCCATATTCTGCTAACAGTCATTGGATCTCGACCAGTACGAGGAGCAATGTCGCGATACGATAAACTGCAATGGCGATAGGCTACAATCCGACTTTTGTCAAAGTCGGAAACGTGATGGTACGCATTTCTCCTCCTTACACGAGGCATCACAACAACGTTTCACCAGGCAACACCGGTCAACTGCTGTTTGTCTATGAGAAATCGGTTGGAAACTTTCCTCATGTCAGCACGTTGTAGGTCTCGCCACCTGCGCCAACCTTGTGTGAATGCTCTGAAAAGCTAATCATTTGTATACCACAGCATCTTCTTCCTGTCGGTTAAATCTCGCGTCTGTAGTACGTCATCTTCGTGGCGTAGCAATTTTATTGGCCAGTAGTGTAATTTCTCGTATCTTATCTTGGTGGTCCTCACGCGCGATGTATGTTGGCGGCAGCAGAATCATTCGGTAGTCAGCTTCAAATGCCGTTTCTCTAAATTTTCGCAATAGTGTTTCCCGAAAAGAACGCCGTCGTCGCTCCAGGGATTCTTATCTGAGTTCCCGAAGCATCTCCGTAGTACGTAATACATTTTCTTTGAACCTCCAAGTAACAAATCTATCAGCCCTCCTCTGAATTGCTTCTTTCAAACCGATCTGGTACGGATCCCAAACACTCGAATAATACTCAAGAATAGGTCGCACCAGCGTCTCCTTTACAGGAGAACGACTCTTTCCTAAAATTCTCCTAATAAACCGAAGTCGACCATTTGCCTTCCCTACCTCAGTTCTCACACGCTCGTTCCACCTCATGTCGCTTTGCGACGTTACACCCAGATATTTAAAGGCCTTGACTGTGTCAAACTGGACACTGGTAATATTGCATCTGAACATTACAGGTTTGTTCTTCCTACTGATCCGCATTAACTCACATTTTTCCACATTTAGGGCTAGCTGCCATTGATCACACCAACTGGAAATTTTGTCGAAGTCGTCTTGTGTCTTCCTACAGCCGCTCAACTTCGACACCTTACCGTACACCACGGCATCATCAGCAAACAACTGCAGACTGCTGCCCACCCTGTCTGCCAAATCATTCATGTACCGGGTGATCAAAAAGTCAGTATAAAGTTGAAAACTGAATAAACCACGGAATAATGCAGTTTTTTTTTTTTTTTTTTTTTTTTTTTTTTTTTTTTTGGTCATCAGTCACTTCGTTCTTGATCGTCCACTCTTGGTTGTTGTACATATTGTATATGACACGTCTCTCCCTATAGCTTACCCCTACTTTTTTCAGAATCTCGAACAGCTTGCACCATTTTATTTTGTCGAACGCTTTTTCCAGGTCGAAAAATCCTATGAAAGTGTCTTGATTTTTCTTTAGCCTTGCTTCCATTATTAGCCGTAACGTCAGAATTGCCTCTCTCGTCCCTTTACTTTTCGTAAAACCAAACTGATCGGCACCTAGCGCATTCTCAATTTTCTTTTCCATTCTTCTGTATATTATTCTTGTAAGCAGCTTCGATGCATGAGCTGTTAAGCTGATTGTGCGATAATTCTCGCACTTGTCAGCTCTTGCCGTCTTCGGAATTGTGTGGATGATGCTTTTCCGAAAGTCAGATGGCATGTCGCCAGATTCATATATTCTACACACCAACGTGAATAGTCGTTTTGTTGCCACTTCCCCCAATGATTTTAGAAATTCTGATGGAATGTTATCTATCCCTTCTGCCTTATTTGACCGTAAGTCCTCCAAAGCTCTTTTAAATTCCGATTCTAATACTGGATCCCCTATCTCTTCTAAATCGACTCCTGTTTCTTCTTCTGTCACATCAGACAAATCTTCACCCTCATAGAGGCTTTCAATGTATTCTTTCCACCTACCTGCTCTCTCCTCTGCATTTAACAGTGGAATTCCCGTTGCACTCTTGATGTTACCACCGTTGCTTTTAATGTCACCATATGTTGTTTTGACTTTCCTGTATGCTGAGTCTGTCCTTTCGACAATAATTTCTTTTTCGATGTCTTAACATTTTTCCTGCAGCCATTTCGTCTTAGCTTCCCTGCACTTCCTATTTATTTCATTCCTCAGCGACTTGTATTTCTGTATTCCTGATTTTCCCGGAACATGTTTGTACTTCCTCCTTTCATCAATCAACTGAAATATTTCTTCTGTTACCCATGGTTTCTTCGCAGCTGCCTTCTTTGTACCTATGTTTTCCTTCCCAACTTCTGTGATGGCCCTTTTTAGAGATGTCCATTCCTCTTCAACTGTACTGCCTACTGCGCTATTCCTTATTGCTGTATCTATAGCGTTAGAGAACTTCAAACGTATCTCGTCATTCCTTAGCACTTCCGTATCCCACTTCTTTGCGTATTGATTCTTCCTGACTAATGTCTTGAACATCAGCCTACTCTTCATCACTACTATATTGTGATCTGAGTCTATATCTGCTCCTGGGTACACCTTACAGTCCAGTATCTGATTTCTGAATCTCTGTCTGACCATGATGTAAATCCAGCTTGCGACGTCGGCATGTATACCTGAACTATCGTTGTCGGTGTTGGTCTGCTGTCGATTCTGATTAGAACAACCCAGTCACTGAACTGTTCACAGTAACACACCCTCTGCCCTACCTTCCTATTCATAACGAATCCTACACCTGTTATACCATTTTCTGCTGCTGTTGATATTACCCGATACTCATCTGACCAGAAATCCTTGTCTTCCTTCCACTTCACTTCACTGACCCCTACTATATCTAGATTGAGCCTTTGAATTTCCCTTTTCAGATTTTCTAGTTTCCCTACCACGTTCAAGCTTCTGACATTCCACGCCCCGACTCGTAGAACGTTATCCTTTCGTTGATTATTCAATCTTTTTCTCATGGTAACCTCCACCTTGGCAGTCCCCTCCCGGAGATCCGAATGGGGGACTATTCCGGAATCTTTTACCAATGGAGAGATCACCATGACACTTCTTCAATTACAGGCCACATGCCCTGTGGATACACGTTACGTGTCTTTAATGCGGTGGTTTCCATTGCCTTCTGCATCCTCATGTCGTTTATCATTGCTGATTCTTCCGCCTTTAGGGGCAATTTCCCACCCCTAGGACAAGAGAGTGCCCTGAACCTCTATCCACTCCTCCGCCCTCTTTGACAAGGCCGTTGGCAGAATGAGGCTGACTTCTTATGCCGGAAGTCTTCGGCCGCCAATGCTGATTATTTATCAAAATTGAGGCAGTGGCGGGGATCGAACCCGGGACCGAAGACGTTTTGATTATGAATCAAAGACGCTGCCCCCCCTTTTTTTTTTTTTTTTTTTTAATTCTCATTTTGTTCGTTTTCGTTCGTTGTATGTGCTCGGGGCGGACGTCGTAAGACATCCGTTTAAGTTCGTCTGTGATCGGTGAACTCAGTTTTTTTTTTTTTTATTACAGAGGGCTGCTAACCCTCTGACCGAACACGCTGAGCTACCGTGCCGGCTAGACCACGGGTACGTCATCAATGTAGATAGAGAGGTACAAATTGACACACATGTTTGGAATGACATGGGGTTTTATTAGAACCAAAAAAATACAAAAGTTCAAAAAATGTCCGACAAATGGCGCTTCATCCGATCAGTATAGCAATAATTAGCATAACAAAGTAAGACAAAGCAAAGGTGATGTTCTTTACAGGAAATGCTCAATATGTCCACCATCATTCCTCAACAATAGCTGTAGTCGAGGAATAATGTTGTGAAGAGCACTGTAAAGCATGTCCGGAGTTATGGTGAGGCATTGGCGTCGGATGTTGTCTTTCAGCATCCCTAGAGATGTCGGTCGATCACGATACACTTGCGACTTCAGGTAACCCCAAAGCCAATAATCGCACGGACTGAGGTCTGGGGACCTGGGAGGCCAAGCACGACGAAAGTGGCGGCTGAGCACACGATCATCACCAAACGACGCGCGCAAGAGATCTTTCACGCGTCTAGCAATATGGGGTGGAGCGCCATTCTGCTTAAACATCGTACGTTGCAGCAGATGTTTATCAGCCAGGCTGGGGATTATGCGATTCTGTAACATATCGGCGTACCTCTCACCCGTCACGGTAGCAGCTACAAAACCAGAATCACGCATTTCCTCGAAGAAAAAAGGCCCGATAACGGTAGATGTGGTAAATCCAATCCATATCGTGAGTTTCTCGTCGTACAATGGAGTTCCCACGAAAGTTCTAGGATTTTCGGTAGCCCAAATTCTGCAGTTGTGGGCGTTGACAGACCCTCGGAGCGTGAAATGAGCTTCGTCGGTCCACAACGCGTTACTCAACCAATCGTCATCTTCCGCCATCTTTTGAAACGCCCACACCACAAATGCCCTTCGCTTCACTAAATCGCCAGGTAATAGTTCATGATGCCGATGGATTTTGTACGGATAGCATCGGAGGGTACGCCTAAGTGCCAACCAAACAGTAGTGTATGGAATGCCTCTGCGACGTGGGACTGCACGAGCGCTGACTTCCCCGTGCATAGACGAACCCGCTACAGTCTCCATTTCTTCCTGAACTGTCTCAGCAGCATTACACCTTGTGCTCGGTCGGCCACTACGGGGTCTATCGTCTAAACAACCCGTGGCTTCGAACTTCGAAATCATTCTCGCCACAGCTGCATTTGTCAACGGACCTTTACCCGTTCGAATCCCCTTCCTATGGCGATAGTGTCGTAACGCTGAACTAGCACATTCCCCATTCTGATAATACAGCTTCACTAAAAGCGCCTTTTCAGGTAACGTCAACATGCTGCGACTGCTGGCGCATATGACTCTCTCTCTCATTACAGCTCCTTTTATACACGATTGTCACGCGCAGTCACTGAGGTTTTGCTGTCCAACGCCACCTGTCGGACATTTTGTGAACTTTATTTTTTTTCTTTGTTCTAATAAAACCCCATGTCATTCCAAGCATATGTGTCAATTTTTACCTCTCTATCTACATTATTCCGTAGTTTATTAAGTTTTCAAATTTATACTGACTTTTTGATCACCCGGTATATAAAGAGCAACAGCTGCCCTGTCACACTTTCTTGAGGCACTCCTGACGATACCCTTGTCGCTGATGGGGTCGAGCTCCGTCTTGCATGAACCACATGTTGTCGAAATCAGGGTCACTTTGGATAATGGGAATGGAATCATCTTCCAAAACCTTCACGTACCGTACGGTAGTCACTGTGCCATCAAGGAATATCGCCGCACCGATTATTCCGTGACTGGACATTGCACAACACATTGTCACCCGTTCAGCGCAAAGAGACTTCTCGATCGCGAAATGCGGATTCTCAGTCCCCCAAATGTGCCAGTTTTGCTTATTGACGCACGTATCGACAGACTGGGTGAGAATGTAGCACAGCAATCATCAGGCAGGGCGCAAAGAAATGATAACATATAGAATAAGAAAATATATTTTATTCTATATACCCGGAAACGAAGCTCGTACATCATAATCTCGGTTACTTTCGTAACGTTAGTACGAGATAGTAGTTGTTGTTGTTGTTGTGGTCTTCAGTCCCGAGACTGGTTTGATGCAGCTCTCCATGCTACTCTATCCTGTGCAAGCTTCTTCATCTCCCAGTACCTACTGCAACCTACATCCTTCTGAATCTGCTTAGTGTATTCATCTCTTGGTCTCCCACTACGATTTTTACCCTCCACGCTGCCCTCCAATACTAAATTGGTGATCCCTTGATGCCTCAGAACATGCCCTACCAACCGATCCCTTCTTCTGGTCAAGTTGTACCACAAACTTCTCCTCTCCCCAATCCTATTCAATACTTCCTCATTAGTTATGTGATCTACCCATCTAATCTTCAGCATTCTTCTGTAGCACCACATTTCGAAAGCTTCTATTCTCTTCTTGTTCAAACTATTTACCGTCCATGTTTCACTTCCATACATGGCTACACTCCATACAAATACTTTCAGAAATGACTTCCTGACACTTAAATCTATACTCGATGTTAACAAATTTCTCTTCTTCAGAAACGCTTTCCTTGCCATTGCCAGTCTACATTTGATATCCTCTCTACCTCGACCATCATCAGTTATTTTGCTCCCCAAATAGCAAAACTCCTTTACTACTATAAGTGTCTCATTTCCTAATCTAATACCCTCAGCATCACCCAACTTAATTCGACTACATTCCATTATCCTCGTTTTGCTTTTGTTGATGTTCATCTTATATCCTCCCTTCAACACACCATCCATTCCGTTCAACTGCTCTTCCAAGTCCTTTGCTGTCTCTGACAGAATTACAATGTCATCGGCGAACCTCAAAGTTTTTATTTCTTCTCCATGGATTTTAATACCTACTCCGAACTTTTCTTTTGTTTCCTTTATTGCTTGCTCAATATACAGATTGAATAACACCGGGGAGAGGCTACAACCCTGTCTCACTCCCTTCCCAACCACTGCTTCCCTTTCATGTCCCTCGACTCTTATAACTGCCATCTGCTTTCTGTACAAATTGTAAATAGCCTTTCGCTCCCTGTATTTTACCCCTGCCACCTTCAGAATTTGAAATAGAGTATTCCAGTCAACATAGTCTAAAACTTTCTCCAAGTCTACAAATGCTAGAAACGTAGGTTTGCCTTTCCTTAATCTTTCTTCTAAGATAAGTCGTAAGGTCAGTATTGCCTCACGTGTTCCAGTATTTCTACGGAATCCAAACTGATCTTCCCCAAGGTCGGCTTCTACTAGTTTTTCCATTCGTCTGTAAAGAATTCGAGTTAGTATTTTGCAGCTGTGACTTATTAAACTGATTGTTCGGTAATTTTCACATCTGTCAACCCCTGCTTTCTTTGGGATTGGAATTATTATATTCTTCTTGAAGTCTGAGGGTATTTCGCCTGTTTCATACATTTTGCTCACAAGATGGTAGAGTTTTGTCAGGACTGGCTCTCCCAAGGCCGTCAGTAGTTCCAATGGAATGTTGTCTACTCCGGGGGCCTTGTTTCGACTCAGGTCTTTCAGTACTCTGTCAAACTCTTCACGCAGTATCGTATCTCCCATTTCATCTTCATCTACATCCTCTTCCATTTCCATAATATTGTCCTCAAGTGCATCGCCCTTGTGTAGACCCTCTATATACTCCTTCCACCTTTCTGCTTTCCCTTCTTTGCTTAGAACTGGGTTTCCATCTGAGCTCTTGATGTTCATACAAGTGGTTCTCTTATCTCCAAAGGTCTCTTTAATTTTCCTGTAGGCAGTATCTATCTTACCCCTAGTGAGATAAGCCTCTACATCCTTACATTTGTCCTCTAGCCATCGCTGCTTAGCCATTTTGCACTTCCTGTCGACCTCATTTTTGAGACGTTTGTACTCCTTTTTGCCTGCTTCATTTACTGCATTTTTATATTTTCTCCTTTCATCAATTAAATTCAATATTTCTTCTGTTACCCAAGGATTTCTACTAGCCCTCGTCTTTTTACCTGCTTGATCCTCTGCTGCCTTCATTACTTCATCCCTCAAAGCTACCCATTCTTCTTCTACTGTATTTCTTTCCCCCATTCCTGTCAATTGTTCCCTTATGCTCTCCCTGAAACTCTGTACAACCTCTGGTTCTTTCAGTTTATCCAGGTCCCATCTCCTTAAATTACCACCTTTTTGCAGTTTCTTCAGTTTTAATCTACAGGTCATAACCAATAGATTGTGGTCAGAGTCCACATCTGCCCCTGGAAATGTCTTACAATTTAAAACCTGGTTCCTAAATCTCTGTCTTACCATTATATAATCTATCTGATACCTTTTAGTATCTCCAGGGTTCTTCCATGTATACAACCTTCTATCATGATTCTTAAACCAAGTGTTAGCTATGATTAAGTTGTGCTCTGTGCAAAATTCTACCAGGTGGCTTCCTCTTTCATTTCTTAGCCCCAATCCATATTCACCTACTACGTTTCCTTCTCTCCCTTTTCCTACACTCGAATTCCAGTCACCCATGACTATTAAATTTTCGTCTCCCTTCACTATCTGAATAATTTCTTTTATTTCATCATACATTTCTTCGTCATCTGCAGAGCTAGTTGGCATATAAACTTGTACTACTGTAGTAGGCATGGGCTTCGTGTCTATCTTGGCCACAATAATGCGTTCACTATGCGGTTTGTAGTAGCTTACCTGCATTCCTATTTTCCTATTCATTATTAAACCTACTCCTGCATTACCCCTATTTGACTTCGTGTTTATAACCCTGTAGTCACCTGACCAGAAGTCTCGTTCCTCCTGCCACCGAACTTCACTAATTCCCACTATATCTAACTTTAACCTATCCATTTCCCTTTTTAAATTTTCTAACCTACCTGCCCGATTAAGGGATCTGACATTCCACGCTCCGATCCGTAGAACGCCAGTTTTCTTTCTCCTGATAACGACATCCACTTGAGTAGTCCCCGCCCGGAGATCCGAATGGGGGACTATTTTACCTCCGGAATATTTTACCCAAGAGGACGCCATCATCATTTAATCATACAGTAAAAGCTGCATGCCCTCGGGAAAAATTATGGCCGTAGTTTCCCCTTGCTTTCAGCCGTTCGCAGTACCAGCACAGCAAGGCCGTTTTGGTTATTGTTACAAGGCCAGATCAGTCAATCATCCAGACTGTTGCCCTTGCAACTACTGAAAAGGCTGCTGGCCCTCTTCAGGAACCACACGTTTGTCTGGCCTCTCAACAGATACCCCTCCGTTGTGGTTGTACCTACGGTACAGCTATCTGTATCGCTGAGGCACGCAAGCCTCCCCACCAACGGCAAGGTCCATGGTTCATGGGGGGGAGATAGTAGTTATTATTGGTATTATTATCGTACGTATTTTCGCGCCTTTATTTTACTCAAATTCACTACAACTACATAAAATCTGTTTAATTAGAAACTTTTCTTTCGATTCATAAAATAGACAGACTGGTTAGCCGGCCGGGGAGGCCGAGCGGTTCTAGGCGCTACAGTCTGGAGCCGCGCGACCGATACGGTCGCAGGTTCGAATCCTGCTTCGGGCAAGGATGTGTGTGATGTCCTAAGGTTAGTTAGGCTTAAGTAGTTCTAAGTTCTCGGGGACTGATGACCTCAGACGTTAAGTTCCATAGTGCTCAGAGCCATTTCAACCATTTAGAACAGACTGGTTAGTTGTTCTTGATTGATTGTAGAACGAAGATCATTTTTCATTAGTTTCAGTTCAGAAAAACTCTCGAATGATGGCACTGAGACACAAATGATCAAGAAGTATTGGAATTTAAGTGGTGTACACGACACGGCAATGATTAATTGAAGTCAATTTTAATTATAAATTGAAGGATTTCTTGTGCTTTCAGCGTCCACACGTACATGCCTATGATACCTTTTTATTTCTTACAGTATCTGCTCCTTATCAAACTCATCGCAAATTTCTACTAAATTCTCCAGTACTACAGCCAGAAGATCACATGTAGAATAATTTCGTGTGACATGCAGCTGCTTGTTATTTTACCGTTTTTAAGTTACTCTGCCGGCGGGTGTGGCCGAGCGGTTCTAGGCGCTTCAGTCTGGAACCGCGCGACCGCTACGGTCGCAGGTTCGAAACCTGCCTTGGGCATGGATGTGTGTGACGTCCTTAGGTTATTTAGGTTTAAGTAGTTCTAAGTTCTAGGGGGCTGATGACCTTAGATCTTAAGTCCCATAGTGCTCAGAGCCATTTGCACCATTTAAGTTACTCGCAACGTTTTACAAAAATTCTAATAATTATGTAACATACCCATTGGCAATTGGCAAGATCTCATAACAGTTAAGTAGGTACCTATGTTTGTATTTTTCATACCTACATGATCTCAAGTACAAACTGCACCTTATTTACTGAACTTATTTTGACCTTGATTGGGAGTTGAATAAACATATTCTAGTCTGGAGGAGCGGGCTCCAGATGTCGCGGTCCTGGAAATCTGGTGGTCCGGCAACACCAGACGCTCAGGGCTGCAACCGAGCAAGCAGTCGGAGGAAGAGGGTTCAAATCCACGTCCAGCCAACCAGAGTTAGTTTTTTCATGATTTCCCTAAATCACTCCACGTATATGCCGCGATGGTTCCCTTGAAAAGGGCACGGCCAATTTGCTTCCCCATCGTTACATCCCTCATGACCTAGCTGTCGACGGACGTTAAACTCTAATCTCTTCCTCCCGGAGTTGGCCGCCCCCCTCCCCTTCCCCTCCTGCTCTTACAAGGAACCCCTTTAGTGTGAGGTTGCAAGTTCAATCTTTTCTAAGGGTCATTTGAAAGTGTTATGTTAACAGTTAAGATAGGAAAAATATTAGCTGCTAATGACTCACCACGTGCATAAGGAAGACGACAGAAAATGAGTGTTCGGGAGATGCACAGATAACTTTCTATCATGTGTATGTATTAACATCACAAATTGTACATCGTAGGCATTCAAGAAATATTCATAACAAACCATTAATTTGCACGATGACCACCGAATGAAAAACGGCGAGCCGCAATGATCATGAAGGTTCGCACCATCAAGATCGAAGGCGAAATCTGTGGGAGTTGCAAACTTTGCAGGGCGTTCAGCTATGTATCTACTCTTAAAGAATGCATATAGAATGATATTGGTGTAACAGGATAACGAGAACTGAAGGAATGTGGTGGCATGCAACCGAATGTGAAACAGTCTGTTATGGAGTTTATCGTGAAACTGACTGTCATTCAAGGCATAGCTGTAGATAGCGCGATAATACACTATGTGATCAAAAGTATCCAAACACCCCCCAAAACATAGTTTTTCATATTAGGTGCACTGTGCTGCCACCTACTGCCAGGTACTCTATATAAGGGACCTCAGTAGTCATTAGTCATCGTGAGAGAACAGAATGGGGAACTCACGGATTAGAACGTGGTCAGGTAATTGGGTGTCACTTGTGTCATACGTCTGTAAGCGAGATTTCCACACTCCTAAACATCCCTAGGTCCACTGTTTCCGATTTGGTAGTGAAGTGGAAACCTGAAGGGACACGTACAGCACAAAAGCGTACTGGCCGACCTCATCTGTTGACTGACAGAGATTGCCGACAGTTGAAGAGGGTCGTAATGTGTAAGAGGCAGACATTTATCCAGACCATCACACAGAAATTCCAAACTGCATCAGGATCCACTGCAAGTACTATGACAGTTAGGCGGACGTCAGAAAACTTGGATTTCATGGTCGAGCGGCTTCTCCTAAGCCACACATCACGCCGGTAAATGCCAAACGACGCCTCGCTTGGTGTAAGGAGCGTAAACGTTAGACGACTGAACAATGGAAAAACGTTATGTGGAGTGACGAATCACGGTACACAATGTGGCGATCCGATTGCAGGGTGTGGGTATGGCGAATGCCCGGTGAACGTCCTCTGCCACCGTGTGTAGTGCCAACAGTAAAAATCTGAGGCGGTGGTGTTATGGTGTGGTCGTGTTTTTCATGGAGGAGGCTTGCACCCCTTGTTGTTTTGCCGTGGCACTGTCACAGCACAGGCCTACATTGATGTTTTAAGCACCTTCTTCCTTCCCACTGTTGAAGAGCAGTTCGGGAATGGCGAATGCATCCTTCGACACGATCGAGCACCTGTTCATAATGCACGGCCTGTGGCGGAATGGCTACACGACAATAACATCCCTGTAATGGACTGGCCTGCACAGAGTCTTGACCTGAATCCTACAGAACACCTTTGGGATGTTTACGAACGCAGACTTCTTGCCAGGCCTCACCGACAGACATCGATACCTCTCTTCAGTGCAGCACTCCATGAAGAATGGGCTGCCATTCCCCAAGAAACCTTTCAGCACCTGATTGAATGTATGCCTGCGAGAGTGGAAGCTGTCATCAAGGCTAAGGGTGGGCCAACACCGTACTGAATTCCACCATTACCGATGGAGGGTGCCACGAACTTGTAAGTCATTTTCACCCAGGTGTCCGGATACTTTTGATCACATAGTGTATGTTTTACAGGCAAGGGAAAAAAACATCCACTGGCTGCATTTGTCCAGTGGCTCCCGGTAATATGAATGCAATGTCACACACCTTCCAGGAGGGAAAGTTTTGTCTAAAGGAATTATGATTTTTATACACAGACCATGTCTCAAACAAAATCAACTTATTTTGACCGGCTATTGATCAAAAGCAGTGCTCATACCATAGTTGTAGTTCTCTTACGCGAGTTTTTCCACGCCTTCTTGCTGGGACGTAAATATTCCCTATTGCGTAGGGAATAGCAGGTGGCAGAGTATCTCCAGCTTCTCGCAGCACAATAAATATCTTTCCAGGCAATTTACCACCCAGAGTAACAATCGGTATAATTATATGCGAATGCATTGGGGCACTGTTGTTAGTTGATCTTGATATTACTCTCCTGGTACGTCTAATTTCTAGAGTTTCTTTCGTATGCATTTCCTCTTCAACTCCCTATTGGTCGAAGTTGAAAACAAATTCCTTACTGAATGATGAGATGAATGTTTATTTCGTCTACAGATTTTCGGGCCGATTCCGCAGTTTGCTGTGCATCGTCAAGTTGACGGTTTGTTTGCAATTTCGTTTTCTTACATCTTCTAATTTTGTAGTACTGTTTGAAGTTATGCAGCCATCCACTCCATTGATGTGCATAAAGTAGTAGGTCACTATCGTGCACATCCTGAAAATTGTGTCGAGCCCCCTTGAAAAGCGCAAACACCAGTTGGTGTAACAACTGCGCCTTGTCCTCTCTTGAATATCAGTAGTTTTTCTTACGCACTACACAGTCATATTGCAGCGGACTTATTCGAAATCTGTTAATAATTGCTTTTTTTCTGTGCTGCAGATGATTTTCAATGTAAGTAAGTACCTGCTCCTTGGACAACAATTGTCCTTTACCGCGTTTCACTGGAGACGGAATGTTTGACTCCCTGTTCGCCTTGGCTTGACACCAGTTTTAGCATCACTTTCACTAGTTAAGCACGTATAATCATCATTTTACTCCTCATGCACACTACTGGCCAATAAAATTGCTACACCACGAAGATGACGTGCTGCAGACGCGAAATTTAACCGACAGGAAGAAGATGCTGTGATATGCAAATGATTAGCTTTTCAGAGCATTCACAAAAGGTTGGCGCCGGTGGCGACACCTACAACGTGCTGATATGAGGAAAGTTTCCAACCGATTTCTCATACACAAACAGCAGTTGACCGGCGTTGCCTAGTGAAACGTTGTTGTGATGCCTCGTGAAAGGAGGAGAAATGCATACCATCACGTTTCCGACTTTGATAAAGGTCGGATTGTAGCCTATCGCGATTGCGGTATTCGTATCGCAACATTGCTGCTCCCGTTGGTCGAGATCCGATGACTATTAGCAGAATATGATATCGGTGGGTTCAGGAGCGTAATACGGAACGCCGTGCTGGATCCCAACAGCCTCGTATCACTAGCACTCGAGATGACAGGCATCTTATCCGCGTGGCTCTAACGGATCGTGCAGCCACGTCCCGATCCCCGAGTCAACAGATGGGGACGTTTGCAAGACAACAACCATCTGCACGAACAGCTCGACGACGTTTGCAGCAGCATGGACAATCAGCTCGGAGACCATGGCTGCGGTAAATGGAAATGTCGTGTGGCTAGGGCCTCCCGTCGGGTAGACCGTTCGCCTAGTGCAGGTCTTTCGATTTGACGCCACTTCGGCGACCTGCGCAAATTTTCTCCGCTCAGGGACTGGGTGTTGTGTTGTCCTAATCATCATCATTTCATGGCTGCGGTTACCCTTGACGCTACATCACAGACAGGGGCGCCTGCGATGGTGTACTCAACGACGAACCTGGGTGCACGAATGGCAAAACGTCATTTTTTCGGATGAATCCAGGTTCTGTTTACAGCATCATGATGGTCACATCCGTGTTTGGCGACATCGCGGTGAACGCACATTGGAAGCGTGTATTCGTCATCGCCATACTGGCGTATCACCCGGCGTGATGGTATGGAGTGCCATTGGTTATACGTCTCGGTCACCTCTTGTTTGCATTGACGGCACTTTGAACAGTGGACGTTACATTTAAGATGTGTTACGACCCGTGGCTCTACCCTTCATTCGAACCCTGAGAAACCCTACATTTCAGCAGGATAATGCACGACCGCGTGTTGCATGTCCGGTACGGGCCTTTCTGGATACAGAAAATGTTCGACTGCTGCCCTGGCCAGCACATTCTCCAGATTTCCAGATCCCTATAGTGGCCGAGCAACTGGCTCGTCACAATATGCCAGTCACTACTCTTGATGAACCGTGGTCTCGTGTTGAAGCAGCATGGACAGCTGTACCTGTACACGCCATCCAAGCTCTGTTTGACTCAATGCCCAGGCGTATCAAGGCCGTTATTACGGCCAGAGGTGGCTGTTCTGGGTACTAATTTCTCAAGATCTGTGCGCCCAAATTGCTTGAAAATGTAATCACATGTCAGTTCTAGTATAATATATTTGTCCAATGAATACCCGTTCATCATCTGCATTTCTTCTTGGTGTAGCAATTTAATGGCCAGTAGTGTATATTGTCCGCACAGTCGAGCCTCGTTTATGACACCACACATTCCACTGACTCACCTTACAGAAACGCTAATATTTCATCTGCCACTCTTTTCTCATTCTGCGCGAAATTCCTTTGGTTCCTCTCTGACGAAATGTCAACTTCGGCAACTGTTGTAGATATAATGCAATATTTGCTTTTGTTTATCGTTTCCACATTGCTCTGCTTTGTATAAACACCACAAGCACTGTAACACTGTTGTGAATTACTGCTCGACTAAGCAGTTGAACTACGCTCCGTAGCGTTGCGTGGTAGACATTATGTGGAGCGTCGAATGCCATAAACCGCACTGGCGTTTTGCGATGTCGCACTCAAGGAGTTCCTCGTGAGTCGGTCATTGGTTAGACACTCTTGGCAGTCTGACAAACTAATGACCATTGACGCCCCCTCACCTAGTATATGATTGGTTTTTCACGTTAATGCAGTATCATCGAGTAATACTCGAAAGAAGATCAGAGTTAAAAAAATGGTTCAAATGGCTCTAAGCACTATGGGACTTAACATCTGAGGTCATCAGTCCCCTAGACTTAGAACTACTTAAACCTAACCAACCTAAGGACATCACACACGTCCATGCCCGAGGCAGGATTCGAACCTGCGACCGTAGGAGCAGCGTGGTTCCGGACTGAAGAGCCTAGAACCGCTCGGCCACAGCGACCGGAGATGATCAGAGATTAACTTCCTATCGACAACGTGCCCAGCAGAGACGGAGCACAAGAAGAGGAAGGAAATCGGTAGTACATGACATTTGCCGGGAGCGATTTAGGAAAATCATGGGAAACCTGAGTCTGGATTGCCAGACGGGGATTTGAACCCATGTCCTCCCGAGTAAGAGATACTGCAATAGGCGCTGTACAGCCCATCTTTCCCGGCCATCTTTTTACAGTAACTGCAGTCTCCCAGTAGTCCACTGCTCAACTTACGTGTAACTGAGTCTTTGGGATCCTTTCGAATCTTCGAATACTGGTACTCCCCGTTACTTGTATGATATGAATCTAGACCGACGTTTGGACCCTGAATCTAAATCAGTGTAGCGTGACACGAAATGGGGCAATCGCGAAAAAGTAGTTGTGAAAAAACAGTTGTCACGGTGACATTCATTGGAAGAACTGTAAGACAGTATAGTGCATTCACGACAGAAGTGGCTTTCAAAATATGACATGTCTCACGTGACACGCTGATATCCATGGATCAAGACACTCAGATACGAGGGGGGACCCAAAAGAAACCGGACGGGCGCTGCCACTCGTAGACATAGTGCAGGGTTCTCACGCTAGATGGTGTTAGTAGAGACCAACATGAAACAGCTGTGCAGACGGCATCAGTGTAGAGCTGCGTGCAAGTGTGGTATTGTGTTTCTCTGACTGTTGGCGGGTTACCTCTCCGAAGTCGTTATTGCAACTTTAAAAGAACAAAGAGTGTGTGTGAAATTATGTTTCCTGCTTAAAAAAACTGCAACGGAGACACACCAAATGCTTCAGGAAGCTTTCCAGGTGGACGCTATGAGTCGCACACAGGTTTTCGAGTGGTTTGGGCGCTTTAAACGTGGTGAGATGTGTGTTGAAGACCAAGCTCGTTCTGGACGACCTTCAACATCGCGAATTGATGATAACATTGAAAAGGTCCGCCAAAAAATCAACGAGGATCGTCGCCAAACGATCGACCAAATTTCAGCAGAGACTGGAATCAGTTGGAGTTGGTGCCAGCGGATTTTGAGTGAGGACTTGCACATGAGACGTGTTGCTGCTAAATTTGTTCCGCACCTTCTCACACAGGAGCAAAAAACCACCCGCATGAATGTGCGTCAGGACTTCAAAACAGAGATTGCACGTGATCCAAACTTCTTGAACAGAGTCATTACAAGGGATGAGAGTTGGTGTTACGGGTATGACCCAGAAACCAAGCAAGCGTCAAGCCAGTGGAGGACTCCCAACTCTCCCAGACCAAAAAAAGCAAGGCAAGTGAGGTCAAATATGAAAACGATGATCATTGTCTTTTTTGATGTTCGTGGAATTGTGCATCGGGAATTCGTACCCCCCTGGCCAGACTGTTAACCAGCATTTTACTTGGATGTTTTAAGGCGTCTGCGAGAGGATGTGAGGAGGAAACGCCCGGAACTTTGGCGATCAGGTGACTGGTTTCTGCATCACGATAACGCTCCAGCACACACGGCCTTACGAATGACCCACTATTTGGCATCTCGGAGGTGGTCTGTCGTTCCCCACGCTCCGTATTCGCCGGACCTTGCCACGTGCGACATTTTCCTATTTCCACGAATGAAAAAAACGCTAAAAGGGGAGCGTTATGACGATGTGGGGGCGGTAAAAACAGCTTCGCGAAGGGCACTTGACAATATCAAACTTGAAGAGTTATAATGCTTCCAACAGTGGGAAAAGAGACTTGACAAGTGCATCGCATGTAATGGAGAGTATTTTGAAGGTGACTGAAGTAATTTTGTAAAAAGGTTCATCAATAAAATTTTTTATGACAACAATCCGGTTTCTCTTGGATCCCCCCTCGTAGATGCAGTACTTCCCGATTCCCGAATAGCATTTGTCTCAGTACCACATCTACCCTTATTATCACAAGTACGATCGTATGGGATACCAGACGAAAATTGGGACTGGGCTAAGGGCTTTTTTGGCAGGGAGAACGCAGCTAGTCATCTGAGATGGAGAGTGGTAGAAAGATGTAGAAGTAATTTCGGACGTGCTCCAGGGAAATGTATTGGGACCTTTGCTGTACATGTTGTATAGTAATGACCTTGTAGGCAATAGTAATAGTAACCTCAGATATTTTGCAGATTTTCAGTTATCTAGAATGAAGTACAGTCTGAACAAAGCCGTGCAAATTTTCGGTCAGACTTTGACAAGATTTCAAAGTGGTGTAAAGACTGGAAATTGCTGTAAATGTTCAGAAACGCAAAATTGTGCATTTCAAAAAACGAAAAACCGCTGTATCCTATGACTATATAGTGAATGCATCGCACTTCGAATTGGCCAACTCCTGCAAATACCTGTGTGTAACACTTTGTGAAGATATGATATGTAATAATTGCATAGGCTCAAACATGGGTAAAGCAGGTGGTGGACTTTGGTCTATTGCTAGAGTAATGAAAAAAATGCAATCATTCTACGATGCAGATTACTTACAAATCACTCGTGCGACCCAGAATATTGCCCGTGTGTGTGGGATCCATATCAAATGTCAGACGAAAATTGTGAGTGGACTGGGGAATTTTTGGTAGGGAGGACGCAGCACGTCATCTGGCATGGAGAGTCATAGAGTAATATCAAATTTATTTGGAGAATGGCAGCAGAATGTTCACACGTTTGTCTGTCCTATGGCAGAGTGTCAAAGAGGTGCTGAAAGAACTGCACTGGTATACTCCCGCAGATAGACGGAAACTGTCCCGAGAAAGTCCACTAACAAAGTTTCAATAACCACTCTAGGCACGTATTACAATCCTCTACATATCGTTCCCATAGGGATCGTGATGACAAAATTAGATAAATTAAAGCACGCAGTCAGGCATTCAAACAAGCATTCTTCCCGCACTCCACACGTGAATGGAAAGGGGAAAAGATCTCATAACTGGTACAGTGGGACATACCCTCTGCCACGCATTTCACAGTGGTGGCAGAGCATGGATGTAGATATAGATGCGGAAAACACTTGTTTGTCAGATTCCTTAGTACTGATCGTCAGTTCCGGGCCCTTACCAGACTGGGTTACCAGAATATTATGGTGAAGATCCGAAGAGAAGTGTCGTGTTAGGCAAGGGTTCATTTAGTACGCCACAGTGTACGTCATGCTTGCACTGAAGCACCAAAGACACTCGTGTAGGCATGCGTATTCAAATACAGAGATATGTAAACAGGCAGAATACGGCGCTGCGGTCGTCAACGCCTATACAAGATAACAAGCGTCTGGCGCAGCTTTTAGATCAGTTACTGCTGCTGCAATGGCAGGGTATCAAGATTTAAGTGAGTCTGAACGTGCTGTTAAAGTCGGAGCACGAGCAATGGGACACAACATCTCCGAGGTTGCGATGAAGTGGCGCTTTTTCGTACGACCATTACGGCCATTAAAATTGCTACACCAAGAAGAAATGTAGATGATAAACGGGTATTCATTGGACAAATATATTATACTAGAACTGACATGTGATTACATTTTCACGCAATTTGGGTGCGTAGATCCTGGGAAATCAGTACCCAGAATAACCACCTCTGGCCGTAATAACGGCCTTGATACGCCTGGGCATTGAGTCAAACAGAGTTTGGATGGCGTGTACAGGTACAGCTGCCCATGCAGCTTCAACACGATACCACAGTTCATCAAGAGTAGTGACTGGCGTATTGTGACGAGCCAGTTACTCGGCCACCATTGACCAGATGTTTTCAATTGGTGAGAGGTCTGGAGAATGTGCTGGCCAGGGCAGCAGTCGAACATTTTCTGTATCCAGAAAGGCCCGTACAGGACCTGCAACATGCGGTCGTGCATTATTCTGCTGAAGTGTAGATTTTCGCAGGGATCGAATGAAGGGTGGAGCCACGGGTCGTAACACATCTGAAATGTAACCTCCACTGTTCAAAGCACCGTCAATGCGAACAAGAGGTGACCGAGACGTGTAACCAATGGCACCCCATACCATCACGCCGGGTGATACACCAGTACGGCGACGACGAGTACACGCTTCCAATGTCCGTTGACCGCGATGTCGCCAAACACGGATGCGACCATCATGATGCTGTAAACAGAACCTGGATTCATCCGAAAAAATGACGTTTTGCCATTCGTGCACCCAGGTTCGTTGTCGAGTACACCATCGCAGGCGCTCCTGTCTGTGATGCAGCGTCAGGGGTAACCGCAGCCATGGTCTCCGAGCTGATAGTCCATGCTGCTGCAAACGTCGTCGAGCTGTTCGTGCAGATGGTTGTTGTCTTGCAAACGTCCCCATCTGTTGACTCGGGGATCGGGACGTGGCTGCACGATCCGTTAGAGCCACGCGAATAAGATGCCTGTCATCTCGACTGCTAGTGATACGAGGCTGTTGGGATCCACCATGGAGTTCCGTATTACGCTCCTGAACCCACCGATATCATATTCTACAAACAGTCATTGGATCTCGACCAACACGAGCAGCAGTGTCGCGATACGATAAATCGCAAGCGCAATAGGCTACGATCCGACCTTTATCAAAGTCGGAAACGTGGTGGTACGCATTTCTCCTCCTTACACGAGGCACCACAACAACGTTTAATCAGGTAACTGCTGTTTGTGTATGAGAAATCGGTTGGAAACTTTCCTCATGTCAGCACGTTGTAGGTGTCACCACCGGCTCCAACCTTGTGTGAATGCTCTGAAAAGCTAATCATTTGCATGTCACAGCATCTTCTTCCTGTCGGTTAAATTTCGCACCTGTAGCACGTCATCTTCGTGGTGTAGCAATTTTAATGGCCAGTAGTGTACATTCTCAGAAATTTCTTCCTCAAATTAAGGTCTATGTTTGATACGAGTAGACTTCTCTTGGCCAGGAATGCCCTTTTTTCCAGTGTTAGTCTGCTCTGTCTTACACCCTTTTTAATCCTGGCACTTCGTTCTTGGTCGTCCACTTTTCATTATTCCCTCTTGGTTCTTGCGCATATTGTATATTACCCATCTCTCCCTATTTTTCTCAGAATTTCGAACATCTTTCACCATTTTACATTGTCGCAGTGGCGCAGGGGAAGGCGAGAGGAACAGTCTGATACGGAACACTTGCGGAGTGTCAAGTCGGGAGACGACCTCAACACTGGCCTTACAAGAGCCATACTAAGCTACGGCACACGCGTGCGGCGAGAGGTTTTCAGTGTCCTCTCGCGCTCTTACATCACCGGCTTACTCGGCTGTTTCGTTAACATTTCCAGTTTAAAGTTTCCTGTGATGATAACGTAAGAGAAAAAGACTTCTGTAAACGTTGTGCCTAAAAAATTACGCACACAATTCGATCTAAACTTACAAATCAGCAGTTTCATAGTGAGAATGCCAGAAAAACAAAACGGTTTAATTGTTATTTTATATTGTTATAATGTACAATATTTTGACGTAAAATTTACATACACACGTCGAATTTTGCATTTCGTGAGTGCAAGGACAAGGGATTTCCAATGATAATAAAGAACGCTCTTGACCAAAATATCGCGCGGAGCCATGCTCTGTAACTTAGGTGGTTTTTGTAGGCCCACATGAGGCCGCTCCCCGGCTTGATAGACGGCAATTGTCCCTTATCAAGCTGTTCGTCAAGACCTCACCCAATCTACGGTGGTACGTTGTAAACAGTTACCGTTTACACCCTGAGTAAAAGAAGATTCTGCCAGGGTTTCTCAATCAGAAGTCGCATTTCAGTGTCGGCTGTCCCTCGTGTGAGAAGGAGAACCACCTACAAGCACGTGTCCGAATTTGGCCACCTGGAGAGCGGGCTATCCGAAGTGGGGTTTATCGTTCCGCCATATAGGTGCCTGCATTGGTCGGGTCCGACGAGGGACCTGTCGTCTCAGGCTCCACTCGCGTGCACTCGTTAAGACCCTGCATTGTGTTGACAGTGGTCTGCTAAACCTGACGATTGCATATCTGCGTGAGCGGACAACGCGAGCAGCATGTCATGGAATGTGAAACAGCACTTTTCCACAGCCCACAATCCCGCTGCTGTAGAATTCGGACACGTGCCACCGTCTTGTCATAAACAAGCAATATTCAAATGACATTTCTGAAAGAGAAACTCACTGGATAATCCCTCCTTATGTATATCATCATTTGGTGTTTCTTCTGATGTTCTGTATCCCACCGATTATATGTGCTCGAAGTTGCTTAATTAGTGTCGTCACAAATCGAGAGAGGCCTCACAACATGTGTAGTAATTCCGCTGAAGTTGTACCTTGTAATTTCTGACGCTTCACGTGGCAACACTGCACTCTGCAACATCGTTTGATGCAACAGTGTGTTTCCGCGCATCACTGTGGCTGGAGGTAAGTGTTCAGTGTTGAGTGATAATGTATCGCTATTCTGTCAAAGAGGAAGTGTTTCTTGAGAAACTTATTAGATTACCGGTTCCATTAAGACATGTCAGCGAATATTTGTTGATCTGTGTGGTGACCAGCACATGCCTTCTACACTGACGAGCCAAAGAAACTGGTACACCTGCCTAGTATCTTGTACGGCCCCCGCGAGCACACAGAAGTGCAGCAACACAACGTGGCATGAACTCGACTAATGTCTCAAGTAATGCGGGAGGAAACTGAAACAATGAATCCTGCAGGGCTGTCCATAAATCCGTAAGAGTACGAGGAGTGGAGATCTCTTCTGAACAGCACGTTGCAAGGCATCCCAGATATGCTCAATAATGTTCACATCTGTGGAGTCTGGTGGCCAGCGGAACTGTTTAAACTTAGAAGAGTGTTCCTGGAGCCACTCTGTAGCAATTCTGGACTTGTGGGGTGTCGCATTGTCCTGTTGGAATTGCCCAAGTCCGTTGGAATGCACAATGGGCATGAATGGATGCAGGTGATCAGATAAGATGCTTACGTACGTGTCACCTGTCAGAGTCGTATCTAGACGTATCAGGAGTCCCACATCACTCCAACCGCACACGCCCCACACCATTAGAGAGCCTCAACCAGCTTGATAAGTCCCTTGCTAACGTGCAGGGTGCACGGATTCGTGAGGTTGTCTCCATGCCCATACACGTCCATCCTCTGGATGGAGACTCGTCCGACCAGGCAACATGTTTCCAATTATCAACAGTCCAATGTCGTTGTAGACGGGCCAGGCGAGGTTAAAGCTTTGTGTAGCGCAGTCTTCAAGGGGACACGAATGCGCCTTCGGCTCCGAAAGCCCATGTCGATGATGTTTCGTTGAATGGTTCGCGCCCTGACACTTGTTGATGACCCAGTATTGAAATCTGGAGCAATTTGCGGAACGGTTGCACTTCTTTCGTGTTGAACTATTCTCTTCAGTCGTCGTAGGTCCCGTTCTTGCAGAATCTTTTTCTGGCCGTAGTGATGTCGAAGATTTGATGCTTTACCGGATTTATGATATTCACAGAACACTGGTGAAATGGTCGTACGGGAAAATCCCCACTTCATCGCTACCTCGCAGATGCTGTGTCCCATGGCTCGCGCGCCGACTGTAACACTACGTTCAGTCTCACTTAAATCTTGATACCCTGCCATTGTAGCAGCACTAACCGATCTAACAACTACGCCAGACATTTGCTGTCTTATTTAGGCTGTTTACATATCTCTGTATTATAATATGCATGCCAATTTCTGTTTCTTTAGCGCTTCAGTGTAAATGCTGCATGTAAATGTTAGCGAACAAGATGGAGAGATGTGGATCGGTATCGGATCTCCACAGCGGGGGACGGCCGTCATTATTGGAAGAAAAACTGACTGACATGAAACAACAATTGTTGGCCCCTCCTGCAAAGGCTGTTCGACGGTTATCTCACGACTGTGGAATGTCACGGAGCACATTCACAGAGCTGCGAAGAAAGCCGGCACGTATCCGTACAGCTTTACAGTTGTTTAGGAACTGAATGTCAATGACAAAGACAAACGCATTACATTTTGCCGTCGGTTTCAGCAATTTATTGCTCAGATGCCAGGAATATTGCAGTACACGTCGTTGAGTGATGAGCCGTAGTTACACTTCTCTGACTACGTAAACTGTCAGAAACCACGTTTGTGGTGTAATGAAATGCCGCATGTGCTGGTCGGGCAACCCCTCCATTCACAAAAGATTGGCATTTTCAGTGCAATATCAGAGCGTCACATCTTCGGACCGATTTTTTTCGAGTCTACTGTGACAAGCGCAATTTACATCGAAATGTATCGGGAACTTGTGAATCAGTTGGACGATGAAGAACTTACCGTCAGCTGGTACCGACAGGATGGCGTCATAAGCACCAAGTCTCGAGTGACCGTGGCCGAGGAAGATTCATTTTTCCCTGGTAGAGTGATTTCGAGAGGACTGTGGCTCCCTGGGGGCACCTGATTTAAAGCCACTTTACGTTTTTCTCTCGGGTGTCCTAGAAGGCAAGATCTACAGGAACAAGCCACACAACTTGGAAGATTTACGAGAGAAAATCATCCGTGAAATCCAGTCGGTGACACCAGAGGTTCTGGCAGCAACACTCGAGAATCTGCAGCGTCGTGTTCGACTGTGTTTACAAGTCGGGGGCGGTCACTTCCAGCACCTTTTGTGGTTCACCTTTATTTCACCAGGAACAAGGTATGACATGTTCATTTCATTCCATCCCGTGATTTTTATGCAAAGCCTTTAAGTATAATTTAAGCAAATGTTCGTTTGTGGGGCCTCTTTCGAGTGGGACGCCCTGTAGAACGTAGATGGCGTTAGTCGTATCTGCTCTGTGCGTTGGTGCTGAAATGTTAATCATTTGCCTACCCATGCATCTAGTTCACTCTTCATCAATATGACCTTTGTCAAATACCGCCTACATGGTATTTTAATGGACAACATTATATTATGATGATAAAATATTTGGTTCAAATGGCTCTGAGCACTATGGGACTTAACTTCTGAGGTCATCAGTCCCCAAGAACTTTGAACTACTTAAACCTAACTAACCTAAGAACATCACACACATCCATGCCCGAGGAAGGATTCGAACCTGCGACCGTAGCGGTCGCGCGGTTCCAGACTGTAGCGTCTAGAGCCGCTCGGGTTGCGCGGGATTAGCCGCGCGACTGCTACGGTCGCAGGTTCGAATCCTGCCTCGGGCATGGATGTGTGTGAAGTCCTTAGGTTAGTTAGGTTTTAGTAGTTCTAAGTTCTAGGGGACTGATGACCTCAGATGTTAAGTCCCATAGTGCTCAGAGCCATTTGAACCATTTTTTTGCATTACTGTGAGCGACTGAAATGGAGTGGCAACCGGAAACGTACTCCGAACTACGCTGGACAGTACGATTATTGGGGGGAAAACGTCTAAAACGCGCACAGATTCACCATCAAATTCTAACGGCATACGGACCAAATGTAGTGTCGCGTCGAACCGTAGTGTACTGGTACCAACAATTTGAGCAAGGCCAAACAGCCGTGTTTGACGCTGATCGGGAAGGAAAGCTATCGGTATCGCAACCAGAGTCGACTATGTCGAGGCGATCGAGGAACTGATTCACAGCAGCCGACGATTTTCTGGCAGTGAGGAAGTTCACACAGCGGTCCTCGAACGGCTCCACGATCGAGGAGCGTGTTGCTATTGTCGAGGTACTGAACGATTGGTAGATTGCTCCCGCTGCTCTTCACAGCGACTTGATGACTATGTTCAAACATAGTGACATCTGTCTGTCACTTTGAAAAGTAGTACACCAGTTAATAAAAGTTGGTTTGCCTTGCTGTTACTAAAGGTACGCGTGACGAAACGTGCTGCAAAATAACACCAAAAAAGTATAGGAATATTACTGAACGAGAGGGATGCTTACGGTTGCTCTGGCGCCGGGCTGTTCGGGACCTCAAGAGTCGCTCCAATGGAGGCAGCGGACGAGTTCTCCGCCGGACGACGGACAACACACTGCCCGCAGGTTTTGCGCCCACATATGTTCTCCGCGAGCAATTATCCCACAGGTTGCCGTTCGCGTGCGTTTCGTCATCTTACTTTTCCTGTCCGCAAATAATACACACTCTGCGACCTCCAGTAGAAACACTCTCGCTGACGAAATTGCTGCTGCCCTTGCAAGTACTGCCTTGTTTCCAACTCGGAACAAATAGAGACATTTCGAAATTGCCCGCGGTTTTTTCGACGCTGCTTTAAAGGTGCTCCTGAGGTCCTCCGAACAATAGAAAAATGCTGTCCCCGTCACGCGAGCGTTACGGTCGTTGGAGACCAAAGCAGAAACGGCGACGATCGCCTGTGCTCACATCGAAACAATGGCAGCCATGTTTATCATATACAGGGTGATTCAAGGAGATATGCAAATACTTTAATATGTTATTCTACAAGTAAAACTAAAGAAAAAAGTTCATATAAACAAAGGTCCGCAAATGTTTAGTTACGGAGTTACGGCTAACGAAAGATTTTGCCTGGAATTTAGCAACTTCGCTAATATGAAGCCATGGCAAAACTGTACGAGGATAAAGTAAAGCACGATTTCCATTCATTTGGTTGTTATTGATCTGGTGAATCTAATAAAACATGTCCCAGACGTGTATCTGCAGTAGTTTTCCAGAACATCCAGAGAAGCAAAGACGTAATCCCATAAAATTTTTAATTTATTAACAACTTGGCCCAATTGGTTTTTTAAATTCCAGACAATTGCACAAAGTTTTCAACGGAAGTTGTAGAGAATTTAATTTTGAAAAAATGATAGTAACAACGTTTAGTGAAACTATATGAATGTGTCAGATAATCTGCTTTTATTAATACCGTAGCACACGTGAATTTTTGTTAAACCGGAAAAACAAAGCTCAGTGTTAAGGAATACAGTACGTTCACAATAAATGTTCAAAAATGCCTCCACCGAGTTAAATGCATTCAGCTACACGTGTATGAACAGATTTTGTTCCTCTTTTCAGTTTCACAGGATTGTTCTTAATTTCGTCTATTGCATTCATAATGCGAATAAGTAAAGCCTCACGTCATAAACTATGCATTTTCCATCCTCAAACACAAAAATCCATTGGTGTTAAATCGGACGATCTGGGTGGCCACAGACGTGTAGCACCATGATCAATCCAATTCTGAGAAAAATGTTCATTTAAATGTGTATTAACAGCGTTGGTCAAATGTGGACGCGCGCCGTCATGTTGAAAATACATTTGAAGTCGCGTAGCAATTGGAACATCTTCGAGAAAGCAGGGCATTTCTCCCTGAAGCCGTGCGGGATTATCCGAGCGGTCTCAGGCGCTGCAGTCATAGACTGTGCTGCTGGTCCCGGTGGAGGTTCGAGTCCTCTCTCGGGCGTGGGTGTGCGTGTTTGTCCTTAGGATAATTTAGGTTAAGTAGTGTGTAAGCTTAGGGACTGATGACCTTAGCACCTAAGTCCCGTAAGATTTCACACACATTTGAACATTTCTTCTTGAAGGAGTTGTAAGTACGTCTCGCCAGTTAGATGTCCTGCGAAAACGAATCGTCCAATTAAATGTGTATTGATTATACTACACCACACATTTATGCTAAATCGCTCCTGGAAACTGCGTTGCAGTGTTGATGTGGGTTGGCTTCAGACCATACCCGGGCTACGTTAAATAGCATCCATAATGAGACTTTCACTCTGCAGCGGAGTGTGCGCTGATATGAAACTTCCTGGCAGGTTAAAAGTGTATGGCAGACCGAGACTCCAACTTGGAACCTTTGCCTTCTGCGGGCAAGTGCTCTGCCAACTGAGCTTCCCAAGCACGACTCACGCCCCGTCCTCACAGCTTTACTTCTGCCAGTACCCGTCTCCTACCTTCCAAACTTTACAGAAGCTCTCCTGCGAACCTCGCAGAACTAGTACTCCTGAAAGACAGGATATTGCGGAGACATGGCTTAGCCACAGCCTGGGGGAAGTTTCCAGAATGAGACTTTCACTCTGCAGCGGAGTGTGCGCTGATATGAAACTTCCTGGCAGACTAAAACTGTGTGCCGGACCGAGACTCGAACTTGGGACCTTTGCCTAGGTATTGGCAGAAGTAAAGCTCTGAGGACGGGGCGTGAGTCGTGCATGGGTAGCTCAGTAGAGCACGTGCCCGCGGAAGGCAAAGGTCCCAAGTTCGAGTCTCGGTCCGGCACACGGTTTTAATCTGCGAGGAAGTTTCAGCATCCATAATATCCTCGTCTTCACGCTAGGTAGAGAACCTGTCTCCCGTAACATTCGAAGTACTCCGCTAATGGTCCGTGCATTCGGAATCCTCCGAGTTGGATAACTTACGCGATATTCGTTAACTGCAGCCGTAGCATTACCATCACATTGGCCATAAATAAACAGCACATCGGCGTATTCCTGTGTCGTAAATTTGAAAGGCATCCCTATTTCATAAATAATCTACAACAGTTACTATGTGGCTTCACTTAAACGCGCTGTTGTGTTATGTTCTTTCGCTGAACAAAAAATAGCTCTGAGCACTATGGGACTTAACATCTGAGGTCATCAGTCCCCTAGAACTTAGAGCTACTTAAACCTAACTAACCTACGGACATCACACACACCCATGCCCAAGGCAGGATTCGAACCTACGACCGTAGCAGTCGCGCGGTTCCGGACTGAAGCGATTAGAGCCCCTCGGCCATCGCGGCCGGCCCTTCACTGAACAATACAGAAAACTAATTCGTTTCAAGGTTAAGAAACGACTGAAACAAGTAATTGACGGTTGCCAACAATGACGTAAACATTTCTACGTTCCTAACGGAAAGTACTCAAATTTACTTGTATAATAATCTTTGCTTCTCTGGATGTATACGTCTGGTACATGTTTTATTAGATTAACAACAAAATATATGCAAATCGTGGTTTACTTCAACCTCGTACAGTTTTGCGGTCGCTTCATATTAACGAAGTTGCTAAATTTCAGGTGAAATCTTCTGTTAGCCTTAACTACGTAACTAAACATTTGCGGACCTATGTGCATATGAACTTTTTTAGTTTCATTTGTGGAATAACATATAAAAATATTTGCATCACCCTGCAGATGAGAAAAATGCCGTCTTCTACATATCAATGTTTTACTTGTTTGTAACCCAACATGCTTTGTCTATTCATATCCGCATTATCAGTGGTCAATAACTAAAGTCTTCAAACTTTTTTGCTCAAGAGCCAATACTGACATTGTGGGCGACACCTCGAGCATTATATGTAGCGATCATATTGTTAACTACTCAATTACCCTGTGTTGCCCTGGTGCGTATTTTAGTTCCGTTAGTTCACCTCCTCCTGCCCCCTTCTCGCCCCCTCCCCTCTCTCTCTTCTCATCTTCTCGTTCCCTTATTCCACAATTTTCCCCTGCCACTATTACACAACTGTGCCCCTGGGTCGGGTGACACGATGGTAGAACGAAGGTTCTACAACACTCCAACAAATTAGTAACAAAGTCACAAAATGGTTAAAATGGCTCTGAGCACTACGCGACTTAACCGGCCGGCTTAACAAAGTCACACAAATGAGGTAAAACGTTTACTTATCTTTGTGACTAGTTGGATATTGAAGTCTGCAACACTGCTTGTAATACAACACAAGAAAGGCCCTCAATGGCTACGTGAAAATAATCGTAGGTAAACATAGCAAATGCCATTTACAACAACTGTCTGTTCACTTCTAAAGCCGGCCGCGGTGGCCAAGTGGTTGAAGGCGCTACAGTCTGGAACCGCGAGGCCGCTACGGTCGCAGGTTCGAATCCTGCCTCGGGCATGGATGTGTGTGATGTCCTTAGGTTAGTTAGGTTTAAGTAGTTCTAAGTTCTAGGGGACTGATGACCTTAGAAGTTAAGTCCCATAGTGCTCAGAGCCATTTGAACCTTTTTTTCACTTCTAAGAGTCCACTAAATGACGTTTCCCGTCTAACAAGGGGAGGCCACAACGTTTCGAACGAGGATTTACTGTAAACTTCGTACATTCGTAGTACTCCATGAGGACAACAAAATGTGTAAGCAGTAGCGCGTACTTCTCAAGCGTTACTGAGAAAATCGCAAGATAATTGCGGTCGTTAAATACATATCTGTGCGTGGCCATTTTAACCATGAAGTGGCTGCAGCCGAGTGGTGCCGGCACTGTAACTCAGCATGTTCGGTCAGTGCGTGAGCTACCCTTTTCAACAACAACAAAAAAACTGAGCGAACGGATCAACGAACAAACTGAATGGGCGACATCGGACGTCCGCGCCGCTGAACAAATTCAATGAGTAATAGATAAATTTTTTTTTTTTTAGTGGTTGGCGTTCAAGCTGCTGGATCGAGTTCCGTTTGTCACTTTTTTTTGCAACACAGTAATTTTCTTTACTATTTGTATTACTGGTGCCGTTTAAGTTTATGTTTTCCACGTTTTTACAAAAAATACCATCTTGTAACTTGTAATGTCGAAAGCGACAATTAATTGTACATCTTTCGAAAGCAGTCTGTGCCGGTCAAAACTTGGAGGTAACAAGTCGTTTCGGGCTCCTTCCAGGTATAAGGGATTTCTCAAATCACGGACAAGCATACATTTTCAGTGTCACTTTATTCGTTTGGTCGTTTACTAGTCGATAGTTACGAATATTACATTATTTGTGATAATAAAAATTAGTAGACTGCCAAACCACATTGTAAATTTAATAAAAGTTCATTCGATTTCACGTATTTTCGCCATTATATCAATTGTAATATATATAGTAAAGAAAATGATTGCGTTGAAAATAAAAAAAAAGAACAGACGGACCGGACTCGATCCAGTGATTAAGGGGGTTGAACGCTAACCACTTACTTTTTTTTTTTTTTTAATCTCATTTTGTTCGTTGCTTCTGCTCGGGGCGGACGTCGTAAGACATCCGTTTAAGTTCGTTGTTAATCGATTAACTCAGTTTTTTATTACAGAGGGCAGTTAAACCCTCTGACCGAACACGCTGAGCTACCGTGCCGGCGACCACTCGGCTGCCGCCGCTTCATGGTAAAAATGGCCACGCACAGAAATTATCTTGCGATTTTCTCAGTAATGCTTGAGAAGTACGCGCTACTGCTTACACATTTTGTTGCCGTCATGGAGTACTACGAGTGTAAGAAGTTTACAGTAAATCCGCGTTCCAAACGTCGTGGCTCCCGCTTGTAAGTCAGCCCTGGACGATGGTCTGTAACAAAGTGGGAGAGAGCTGCTCTCCTGTCTTCCGAGTAGGCTTCCGTCCTTTGTCGTCGGGTCATTGGCGGACTGCACTCGGCCGTCAACTGGCCGAAGCGAAGTCACCTTCATCCTCAGCGCCGCCCTTGGTGCTGGTGGAACGCGCGCGAGTCTCTATGGCACCGGAACCAGCTAGCATCTTGGCGCCTGTGGTGCTTTTGCTTTTTGTTTGTTTGTTTTAGGGCGCAAAAACAACTGGGGCCATATGCGACCAAGCCAAAACTTTAGAACATGAAGACAAAGGGGAGGACTATACGTCAATCCCACAGATAAAAACAAGGAAGTGGAGAAAGTGCTGCAAAAGACACCATACCGAAACGGAGGTCCAGAACTAAAAATTAAATGGCCTTCGCCATATTGCTTTGACGGATAAAAAATAAAACGCGATCGACAGCCCACGCGTTGTTTCCGAAAACGGCCGATAACTCGGACGGCAAACCCAAGCGGGAACGTAAACGGTTAAAAAATGGGCATTTCGTCAGGAAGAGTCTGTCAGTTAAAACTTGGGCGCAATGTGTACAAAGTGGTGGGGGAGCGCCACTTAACAAATGACGATGGCTAAAAAGGCAGTGCCCAATACGCAACCTAGTTAAAATGACTTCCTCCCGGTGGGAGGGCCGAGAGGAGGTCGTCCAAGCCGCTGGGAGAGGCTTAATAATCCGGAGCTTATTCCCGTGAAGGGAGGACCAATGGAGATGCCTATGTGGCACCACCTCCTGACAGACGGCAACACAGAGACCACCGGAGGGAACATAGGAACTGCTGGGCTTAAGGTACGAGGACTGCAGCCTTGGAAGCAGCGTCAGCAGCCTCGTTTCCTGGCATGACCAGGAACCCACAGAAACATCACAGTGGCTCCACCAAGACTGATCGAGTGACAGTTTTCCTGAACCCACTGCACTAAGGGACGGGCCATGTACAGCGCACAGAGACTTTGAAGGGCGCTAAGAGAGTCAGAGCAGAGGACACAATTGAAAAGCCTGTGTCGCCGAATGTACTCCGTGGCCTGATACAGCTCGATGAGCTCGGTTGTAAATATTGACAAGGGGACCTCCCCATCGCACCCCCATCAGATTTAGTTATAAGTTGGCACAGTGGATAGGCCTTGAAAAACGGAACACAGATCAATCGAGAAAACAGAAAGAAGTTGTGTGAAACTATGAAAAAAATAAACAAAATATACAAATTGAGTAGTCCATGTGCAAGATAAGCAGCATCAAGGACATTATAACGCAAGGAGCGCCGTGGTCCCGTGGTTAGCGTGAGCGGCTGCGGAATGTGAGGTCCTTAGTTCAAATCTTCCCTCGAGTGAAGATCTTAATTTTTTACTTTCAATTAATTATTATCTGTCCGTCCGTTATGTTTTCATCACTTTTATCGAGTGATTATCGCATCCACAAGAAAACCTAAATCGGGCAAGGTAGAAGAATCTTTTTACCCATTCGCCAAGTGTACAAGTTAGGTGGGTCGACAACATATTCCTGTCATGTGACGCACATGCCGTCACCAGTGTCGTATAGAATATATCAGACGTGTTTTCCTGAGGAGTAATCGGTTGACCTATGACCTTGCGATCAAATGTTTTCAGTTCCCGTTGGAGAGGCACGTCCTTTCGTCTACCAATCGCACGGTTTTGCGGTGCGGTCGCAAAACACAGACACTAAACTTATTACAGTGAATAGAGACGTCAATGAACGAACTGACAGATCATAACTTTGCGAAGATAAAAAAAGGTAAACTTTTCATTAGAGGAAGGACTTGATCCAAGGACCTCTCGTTCCGCAGCCACTCACGCTAACCACAGGACCACGGCGCTTCTTGGCACATACTCACCTTGATGTTGCCTATCTTACGCATGGACTACTCACTTTGTATATTTTGCTTATATTTTCATCGTTCCACACAACTTCTTCCAGTTTTCTCGACTGATCTGTGTTCCGTTTTTCAAGGCCTATCCACTGTGCCAACTTATAACTGAATCTGAGGGGGGTGCGAGGGGGAGGTTCCCTTGTGAGCAGTGTGCCGGAAGCCAGTATCGAAAAACGTCGGCGCCTATGAGCCCTGGCTGTATCTTGTTCGGATGACACAGCACTCTTCGCGTCCCCCCGCCACCCCCCACCCCCCTCCCCCAAACCGCCGCAACGTCATCATGTACGGCCGAGCAGCATACCGTCGGTGAGGGGGAAGCGTGGGTGTTGGAATCAGTGTTGGAGAGGCGACCGTTGTTGTAGCCGATGCAGAGTCGCCGCTCGCACCCCGACATCCGTCAGGAGACAGCGAGGAAACACCGGCCGCAAAACGATGCCGAAGGTGTGTCCCAGAACCCATAAATAAATAAATCGCCAGGTCCTGATGGGATCCCAATCCGGATTTACAGAGAGTACTCTACTGCATTGGCTCCTTACTTAGCTTGCATTTATCGCGAATCTCTTTCCCAACGTAAAGTCCCGAGCGACTGGAAAAAAGCGCAGGTGACGCCTGTATATAAGAAGGGTAGAAGGACGGATCCGCAAAATTACAGACCAATATCCTTAACATCGGTTTGTTCCAGGATTCTTGAACATATTCTCAGATCGAATATAATGAATTTCCTTGAGACAGAGAAGTTGCTGTCCATGCATCAGCACAGCTTTAGAAAGCATCGCTCCTGCGAAACGCAGCTCGCCCTTTTTTCACATGATATCTTGCGAACCATGGATGAAGGGTATCAGACGGATGCCATATTCCTTGACTTCCGGAAAGCGTTTGACTCGGTGCCCCACTGCAGACTCCTAACTAAAGTACAAGCAAATGGGATTGGTTCCCAAGTATGTGAGTGGCTCGAAGACTTCTTAAGTAATAGAACCCAGTACGTTGTCCTCGATGGTGAGTGTTCATCGGAGGTGAGGGTATCATCTGGAGTGCCCCAGGGAAGTGTGGTAGGTCCGCTGTTGTTTTCTATCTACATAAATGATCTTTTGGATAGGGTGGATAGCAATGTGCGGCTGTTTGCTGATGATGCTGTGGTGTACGGGAAGGTGTCGCCGTTGAGTGACTGTAGGAGGATACAAGATGACTTGGACAGGATTTGTGATTGGTGTAAAGAATGGCAGCTAACTAAATATAGATAAAAGTAAATTAATGCAGATGAATAGGAAAAAAAATCCTATAATGTTTGAATACTCCGTTAGTAGTGTAGCGCTTGACACAGTCACATCGATTAAATATTTGGGCGTAATACTGCAGAGCGATATGAAGTGTGACAAGCATGTAATGGCAGTTGTGAGGAAGGCGGATAGTCGTCTTCAGTTCATTGGTAGAATTTCGGGAAGATGTGGTTCATCTGTAAAGGAGACCGCTTATAAAACAATAATACGACCTATTCTTGAGTACTGCTCGAGCGTTTGGGATCCCTATCAGATCGGATTGAGGGAGGACATAGAAGCAATTCAGAGGCGGGCTGCTAGATTTGTTACTGGCAGGTTTGCTCATCGCGCGAGTGTTACGGAAATGCTTCAGGAACTCGGGTGGGAGTCTCTAGAGGAAAGGAGGCATTCTTTTCGTGAATCGCTACTGAGGAAATTTAGAGAACCAGCATTTGAGGCTGACTGCAGTACAATTTTACTGCCGCCAACTTACATTTCGCGGAAAGACCACAAAGATAAGATGAGAGAGATTAGGGCTCGTACAGAGGCATATAGGCAGTCATTTTTCCCTCGTTCTGTTTGACAGTGGAACAGGGAGAGAAGATGCTAGTTGTGGTACGAGGTATCCTCCGCGACGCACCGTATGGTGAATTGCAGAGTATGTGTGTAGATGTAGATCTTCTTGATGGCCGGAATCAGCAACGGGATCTTCCTGACTGGAGGCCCTCCGGCAGGCTCCGGCGCGGGATTGACCCAGCGGTGGTGGCGTGGCAGGCGCTGCCGGAGGTCCGCTAGTGGACGGATGCGGCGTCGCATCGATGTCCATCGGCTCGAGGTCCGGCAACAGCGCCGCCTGACCCCACTCTTGATGCACGGCTCTCTGGTTGCGTCGCCCGGGAAGGCTAGGAATCTGTGAACATACAGGCGATAGGCCAAAAAAAAAAATGGTTCAAATGGCTCTGAGCACTATGCGACTTAACTTCTGAGGTCATCAGTCACCTAGAACTTAGAACTAATTTAACCTAACTAACCTAAGGACATCACACACATCCATGCCCGAGGCAGGATTCGAACCTGCGACCGTAGCGGTCGCTCGGCTCCAGACTGTAGAGCCTAGAACCGCACGGCCACTCCGGCCGGCGATAGGCCAAATAATGTGAACAGTGGAAGTAATGGAATTGTTGTGTTTGACGGTCAACAACGCAGGTAAGGCACGTGTCGCGCTGGACTGTGCGTGTTCAGTACGGACTAGGCATCAGTGCAGGTTGTTTACGAGTAGTGCACACTTCGTATTCGCATTCAGAGGCCGAGGTCAACGTGCAGTGAAAGGCCTAACAGAGTTCCAAAGACGGCAGATTGTGGGGGCTCGATTAGCTGGAGCATCAGTAACCAAGACGACCAACCTATTGAACGTTTCAAGAGCAACTGTTTCAAAAATAACGACAGCCTACACAAAATATGGAAAGACATCATCGTGTTAACGTAATAGCGGGCGCAAATAAAAACTAAATGACAGACATAGTCGTACGCTAACACGAATTGTGTCAAAACAACACAAAACTAAAGCGGCTAAAGTGACTGCAAAGCTCAATAGCCATCTTCGAGACCCCATATCTATCGACACTGTCCGCCGCGAAGTCCATAAAGCGAATATTCACGGACGAGCTGCTACACCGAAACTATTAGTGACAACCATCGCAAAGAAGCGTAAAACATGGTGTCAGAAGCATAAATCCTGTTCGGCTGATCAGTGAAAACACGTCATATGGTCCGACGAGTCAATGTTTTCGTTATATCCAACATTGGCCCTAGCTCACTTCTCGAGAACGCCAAAAGAAGCCTACAATGCTGACTGCTTAACAGTTAAGCATGGAGGTGGGAGTATGATGGTGTGGGCGGCCATATCACGGTATTCTGCTGGTCCCATCATTACTCTCAAAGGCCTTGTTGCAGCCAACGATGATGCGAACATTTTAGGTGATCAGGTGCATCCCATGATTGAAATGATGCCATATTTCAGGACGATAATGCACCCATTCACACAGCCAGGACAGTACAATCGTGGTATGAGGAGCATGTCCTAAATGCGTATTGATGACAAACACATTTTGCGAAGATTCATTAAGATGAATCTCAAGGTAGGCATCGTAAAGGTCAATTTTTGAAAAATAGCGACCTGCTGTGGCGGAACGCCACATGTATTTATTAAAAGAAGCAAATGGAGTTTTTGTATTCTCATGAATAATTCGTTTGTGACGCTAGAAGTGTTAAAGTGCGATGTGTTTTGTGCAACGAACATTAACATTTGAAAAAAAAAAAAGAAATTATTTCTAGAGAACTAAAGATAATGATATCGAACCTTCTTTATTTTATATGTGTTGGTCAATGAAGTAGACAAAAGACATTGCATCATGTTACTCGGGCTCTTGTCTTCGATACTTGTATGGATGATAGGCGCCGTTGTACGCTGGATATGCTAATGACAACCATTTCTCTTTAAATCAAGTACCACAACAGAGAAAGTGAATTACAATTTTACGTAATATTATCACCCACCACATGTATATATATATATATATATATATATATATATATATATGTGTGTGTGTGTGTGTGTGTGTGTATTTATATATCACCACACTGCGCCTAAGCGATCCATGAGATTGTCAGGGCGAGGCAATGGATAAGTATCCACAACCGTCTGAGGAATGACAATGGCTTTGAAATCAGCAAAAATCCTAATTTTTCCTGAGGTTTGCGAACATAAACCACTGGGGAAGACCACTGACTTGCAGAGATTAGGGCAATTATGCTATTTTCTTGCCAGTGAGCCAGTTCTTTTGCAACCTGTTCACGGAGTGCAATAGACACTGCACGTGCTTTGAAAAAGCGAGGCTGCGCGTTGTCTTTAAGCACAACGTGCGCTTCAAAGTTATTGGCTTTACCTACGCCAGGAACAAACAATTCCTGAAATTCGTCACAGAGCTTGGCATCACTGTCACTGGAATTGAAATGTGATACAGCTAGCACACTGGCCGCAATGTTTAGTCCAAACAAGTCGAACAAGTCAAGACCAAAAATATTAACGGAGTGCCTACTGCGTAGCACTTGAAAGGATACTGTCTTCTGCAGATTCTGATACGTGGCCCGGTGTTAAGTGTTCTGTCATTGGAATGTCCCACCCATTGTACGCTGTAAGTGTATTTGTAGATTGACAGTTTTGGTTTGCCTAACAATTCATAAGTTTCATAGTTTAACAAGAACACTGATACACCTGTATCTAATTGAAGTTTTACTGTATGGCCTGCAATCATACAATTTACTAGAGAGACGTTGCACAGGGAAACTAGGTTTCTGAATAACTGCACACTGCCCGCAGCTCGTGGTCGTACGGTAGCGTTCTCGCTTCCCACGCCCGGGTTCCCGGGTTCGATTCCCGTCGGGGTCAGGGATTTTCTCTGCCTCGTGATGGCTGGGTGTTGTGTGATGTCCTTAGGTTAGTTAGGTTTAAGTAGTTCTAAGTTCTAGGGGACTGATGACCATAGATGTTAAGTCCCATAGTGCTCAGAGCCAGCCAACTACACACTATTGTTCTGAGGGAGCAACCGCTTCTGAATTTACAACATGCACTTGCGCAACAGTGCGCAATTGTTTCACATTGTGACCCGGGGAATTTTGTCTTTTTAAGCAGTCTCTTTGTACGTGTCCAGTTCGGTGGTAGGTATAGCAAGTGGCTGGGCGTGACGCGCAATGTTCACGTTTATGTGCTGTATAGGGGAACTCGGGGCGGAACGGGATACTTAATGTTTAACAATTTCTATAAAATATGGGAACACAAGGAAACACTTCTTAAAGTGATAAAAGAAACACCTTGTAGTGTAACCTATGTATCCTATTTTAAAATGACTTAAGACAATACATTTTGAATTTTTTACAATTTTTCAAAGAAAGTCTTGCATATTTCTCGTTCCGCCCCACCCACGGGGCAGAATGGGATAAGGGTATTTTTTGCTAAATTATTGCATAAACGTTGAATTTGAATTATGAATATCGTATTAAACTATGACAAAATGTTGTATAACAGGCAATTTAGACTAAGGAATGTGTAATTTAAACAATTAAAAAGTCATTCTTCAAAATAAGAAAATATTTAAATGTCTTTCTGAAAAATGTACAATGCTTAATAACCACCAAACCACTAACTACTAGCCCTTTCGATAATAGTCACAAATCAGTATTTCCTCTTCATCTTCATCGTCTCTGCCAGCACATGAATTGAGTGCCCACTCTGGCATGCGACCCAGTCCTCATTAGATACGGAGTAGAAGTCCCCACAGTTGAGACACTCAGCATCCTCTCTCTCTCATTCTCTTTTCTCCGTCATCTTCTTCCTCTTATTTTTCTTAAGGTCTTTGATGTCCTCTGTTTTGGTTTTTTTGGGGTGTACAGTTTGATATTTTTGCCTTAAGTTGCATTGCTCTGTCCTGGCATTGTTTATATTTGGGAACCGTCATCCTTTCTGTAGGCCTACTTTACGTGCGACAGCATTCTGCAGTTCCTTCTTACAATGAGAATCTGTTAATACGACGGTTTTTTCTTTTAGTCTTATAAGCCGCCGAGTATTTAGACAGATTAGTGGGATTGGAGTGACAGCCTCGGGCTGTAAAGCTGAGTTGTTCGGCGAACATAGCTGGTCGGGAGAGTCTGGCATCGGTGAACATCCAGGCTGGGTTTGCTTTCTACTTGCATCAAAATATGACGGGGCAGAACGGGACACTAGCCCATTCTGCCCCGTCCCGTTCCGCCCCAAGAGCACTTTTCACGTTAACAACTTTTATGGAGTGTAACAACTGACGTATTTAAACGCATTAAATAACTAAAGTATAACAAATGCCACGCACTTTAAGGGAATGTGTCATTTTAGGGTATACAATTAACAATTAACAGCTTACCTGGCGTTGAAAGTCACCAAACGTCAGAACAACGCAAGCGGTAACGTGACGGACAACAATTCACTTAGATCTCGCTCTTCAAACTAAATCAGAATGGCTGCCTTCACTTCCCTTCCATTCAGAGAAATAGTTACATGCCCATACAACAGGTTGCAACACTGTCCAGTCTAGAAAAGGGCAATTTCCCACTGTGCCCCGCTATGCCGCTCTGCACCGAGTTCCCCTAGCATCGGGGGCAAGATTTCGTACCACGTTGTTGGTGAGCGAAGCCCGCCTCGCGCTTACGTTGTTGACGGGATACGGCGTTCTGTTGACGTGATACGGCTGTTTGGGTGCCGTTAAGTGGAGCTGTTTACGGGACCGCGTAGCGCTAGAGCTATTTCCGCCTTTCCGTTCTACAGCACAAACGTTACCAGAATGCTGAAAACTGTCAACAGCAAAATGACAAAAGTCTTGGTAATCAATGATCTGCAATACCTGCTCTAGAGTAGGATCGGAATATTTCACAATCTGTTCTCTGATCCTATCGTCCGACACATTCTGTGCGATCGCGTCCCTGATCATAGAGTCACTGTAATATTGTCCACAGACGCAACGGATCTCGCATTTCCGCGTTAAGCCTTGTACGAGGGTCATTCAATAATTAAAGAGACAAATTGGTCTGGGGAAAAACTGTTAGTAGGGCAAGTTTGGTACTTTTATGGCTTTAAGTTGTGCTCAAATGTGTGTGAAATCTTGCCGGCCGGCGTGGCCGAGCGGTTCTAGGCGCTACAGTCTGGAACCGCGCGACCGCTACGGTCGCAGGTTCGAATCCTGCCTCGGGTATGGATGTGTGTGATGTCCTTAGGTTAGTTAGGTTTAATTAGTTCTAAGTTCTAGGGGATTGATGACCTCAGAAGTTAAGTCCCGTAGTGCTCAGAGCCATTTTGTGTGAAATCTTATGGGACTTAACTGCTAAGGTCATCAGTCCCTGAGCTTACTCACTACTTAACCTAAATTATCCTAAGGACGAACACACACACCCATGCCCCAGGGGGGACTCGAACATCCGCCGGGACCAGCCGCACAGTTCATGACTGCAGCGCCTTGGACCACTCGGCTAATCCTGCGCGGCGCTTTAAGTTGGCATCACTGGGATGAGCCCTGATCAGCTGATGTATCAACATTGTTTTGTTTATAACCTCAAAAATACATTTCAAGATGGCGAGTCCGCTCGAAACGTGCACATTAATTGAACAACGTTCTGTTATTCGTTTTTTGCTTGCTGAAGGCGAGAAACCAGTGAATATTTACTGTAGAAGGTCTAAAGTTTATGGTGAAGGTTGTATGAATCGCGCAAATTGTTAACAAGTGGGTAGAGCAGTTCAAAAGTGGTCGTGACTCAGTGACTGACGAACACCGTTCTGGCCGACTAGTTGCAGTTTCAACTCCCTCTCTTGAAAGTCGAACTGATGACATTATTCGTGCTGACCGCCGTTTGACTGTGGAAATGATAGTTCATAACGTTGAAGTTAGTACTGGCACAGTTCATAACATTATCTGCAACAATCTGAAGTACCGCAAAACATGTGCAAGATGGGTCCCAAAGGAGCTGACGCGGCTACACAAGGGAACAAGGTTAGAGTGTGCACAGAGCTAAAGGAACGCTATGAAAGAGAAGGTGAGCACTTCCTCAACAACATCCGGAAGGCGTTCGATACAGTTCCGCACTGTCGTCTGATAAACAAAGTAAGAGCCTACGGAATATCAGACCAGCTGTGTGGCTGGATTGAAGAGTTTTTACCAAACAGAACACAGCATGTTGTTATCAATGGAGAGACGTCTACAGACGTTAAAGTAACCTCTGGCCTGCCACAGGGGAATGTTATGGGACCATTGCTTTTCACAATATATATAAATGACCTAGTAGATAGTGTCGGAAGTTCCATGCCACTTTTCGCGGATGATGCTGTAGTATACAGAGAAGTTGCAGCATTAGAAAATTGTGTAGCGGAATGCAGAAAGATCTGCAGCGGATAGGCACTTGGTGCAGGGAGTGGCAACTGACCCTTACCATAGACAAATGTAATGTATTGCGAATACATAGAAAGAAGGATCCTTTACTGTATGATTATATGCTAGCGGAACAAACACTGGTAGCAGTTACTTCTGTAAAATATCTGGGAGTATGCATGCGGAACGATTTGAAGTGGAATGATCATATAAAATTAATTGTTGGTAAGGCGGGTACCAGGTTGAGGTTCATTGGGAGAGTCCTTAGAAAATGTAGTCCATCAACAAAGGAGGTGGCTTACAAAACACTCGTTCGACCTATACTTGAGTATTGCTCATCAGTGTGGGATCCGTACCAGATCGGGTTGACGGAGGAGATAGAAAAGATCCAAAGAAGAGCGGCGCGTTTCGTCACAGGGTTATTTGGTAACCGTGATAGCGTTACGGAGATGTTTAACAAACTCAAGTGGCAGACTCTGCAAGAGAGGCGCTCTGCATCGCGGTGTAGCTTGCTGTCCAGGTTTCGAGAGGGTGCGTTTCTGGATGAGGTATCGAATATATTGCTTCCCCCTACTTATACCTCCCGAAGAGATCACGAATGTAAAATTAGAGAGATTAGAGCGCGCACGGAGGCTTTCAGACAGTCGTTCTTCCCGCGAACCATACGCGAGTGGAACAGCAAAGGGAGGTAATGACAGTGGCACGTAAAGTGCCCTCCGCCACACACCGTTGGGTGGCTTGCGGAGTATAAATGTAGATGTAGATGTAGATGTAACTTGTGATGAAACTTGGATTCACTATTATGAGCCAGAATCAAAAAGACAAAGCACGGAGTGGGAAGCACACTACCTCACCCGTCAAGAAAAAACTCAAAACCCAAACATCAGCAGCAAAAGTCATGCTGACGGTGTTTTGAGATGCTGAAGGTCCAGTTTTTTGTGATTATCTCGAAGAGCAGCGTACAATAAACAGCCAATACTACTTGGATTTGCTTTAAAAAAAAGGTGAAGCCAGACATGAGAGAGACGTCGTCGATCTCAGAGGAGAGGTGTGATTCTCCAGCAAGACAACGCACGTTCTCATAATGCTCAACTGACCCCTGAAACTATCGATAGAATGAGCTGGGCAGTACTGCTTCACCCCCCTTACAGTCCTGATTTAGCACCCAACAATTTCCATTTGTTTAGTGCACTGAAGGAGGCATTACGAGGGAAGAGGTTTCAGGACAACGAGGACGTGAAAAAGTTTGTGGGAAATTGGTTCAAACATCAAGATAAAGAATTTTTTGCAACCAGAATTATCGCGAAATAGGAGAGATAGTGTCACAGACATGATGCGTGAATTGGAGTGGCAATCATTAAAATAAAGGCGTTTTTCGTTGCGACGGGATCTTCTCACGAAATTTCAGTCGCCAGTTTTCTGCTCCGATTACGGAAACATTCTGTTGGCACCCACCTACATAGGGAGAAATGATCATCACGATAAAATAAGACAAATCAGGGCTCCCACAGAAAAATTTAATTGCTCGTTTTTCCCGCGTGCCGTTCGAAAGTGGAACGGTAGAGAAACCGCATGAAGGTGGTTCAAAAAAATGGTTCAAATGGCTCTGAGCATTATGGGACTTAACTGCTGAGGTCATAAGTCCTCTAGAACTTAGAACTCCTTAAACCTAACTAACCTAAGGACAGCACGCACATCCATGCCCGAGGCAGAATTCGAACTTGCGACCGTAGCGGTCGCGCGGTTCCAGACTGTAGCGTCTAGAACCACTCGGCTACTCCGGCCGGCAAGGTGGTTCATTGAACCCTCTGCCAGGTTCTTTATTGTGAATAGCAGACTAATCACGTAGATGTAGAATAAAAAAGCTTGTAGCCCGTTGGAGCAAGTGCATAAATGTTCGAGGGCATTATGTTCAAAAGTAGAAAAAGTATTGCTTTGTAAAAATAAACGCTTTTTTCTCCAGACCAATTTGTCTCTTTAATTATTGAACGACCCTCGTAATTCAGTCACCGTCAGCCAGTATGTTTGACCTGGCTGTTTCTTTAAACGAAAGAACTTCAACCTGGCAGCGGCAATGTTGCTACAGTCTTCATAGTATTTGTTTAATGCACTGACTAATGTCTCAAAGGGGACGTCTTCAGGCCGTGACGTAGGGAAGAGTTCTGAAAGAGTCCAGTGCACTGATACACCAACGACGGAAAGGAAGTAAGCCTGCATCATCCTACCTGATATTTGGTGGGCTGCTAGATGGGGCTTGTTGAGTGCAATATACTCCGTTCAGTCTTCTGCGTTTTCGTCGAAGGTGCGATGCGACGGCAGGAACTGTGGCACGGAAGCTGCAGGCATGGTTGACGACGCGCTGCTTATTGTTTGAGCTGCCGCTTGATGTGCGACGAATTGTGTCATGATTTTGGTCAGCTTCTGAACCGACTGCTACTGAAATCGAAGGAATGTATTAAGATACAGCGGCGATTGTACATCCACATTAGGTAATGGTTCGTTAGGAACAGATACAATTGGCGGATTCTGCGGATTTCAAGCCGGAGTCGGTGCAGGCATAGGTGACGGTTGCGTCACAAGATAATGAATTAAAAATGGTGGTTGGGTAGTGGGTCGGTTCACATCGTAACGAGTTAGACAATAACAATGACACAAGAGCAAAAGGCGTGACGTACACGACGTGCTCCCACAGATAGAACAATGTCACAAACGTGCAGTGTTGGATTAGGGGAAACAGGGCAAATAAGAACACTTTAGTGCGAAGCAAAAGTCACGCCAGTCGTTGTCTCCACTGCTTCTCGCTTGGAAAGCTGACACCACGTTGCCAGTTTTGAAAACCCTCGTCGCCAGTTTTGTAAAGGCCTCGTCGCTACTGCCTGTGGAGGCCGAGTTTGTGAGTTCGTGAAACGGCTTCTAGTGCAGTACATCGCTAAGGCAATTTCTCCCTGCCACTACCACACAGCTATTCCCAAGGGTCAGTATCAGGATAGGAGAACGAAGGTTCTACAACCCTCCAGCCGGAGGTTCGAGTTCTCCCTCGGGCACGGATGTATATAAGTTTCCTTTAATTTACGTCTATGGCTCTGAGCACTATGGGACTTAACATCTGAGGTCATCAGTCCCCTAGAACTTAGAACTACTTAAACCTAACTAACTAAGCACATTACACACATCCATGCCCGAGGCAGGATTCGAACCTGCGACCGTGGCGGTCGCGCAGTTCCAGACTGAAGCGCCTAGAACCGCTCGGCCACACCGGCCGGCAATTTACGTCTATGGTCACAATCTTTTCTGTTTAACAGATTACCGGTTTCGGTCTTTAATGACCATCATCAGATCTGCAGCAAAAATGGGAAAAAATATAAATACACTCGCAAACTCCATAGGTACAGCTTATAAACAATACATAGAGCATATTGAAAAGTAGCACTGACAAAATTTACATTTGTGCGCTTTAAATATGAAGAGGCATATCTGTTTCATAAAAACAAAGTCCTAATGTACTGCAGCCATAGTGGCATCGTCAAATGTTAAATGCGGAATCAGCACCAACATCGTCAAATACATATAAATAATATCTCAAGCTCCTTTCTTCACAGGGTGGTAAAGGGTCGTGCTCTTAGTTTGTTGAAGAATCTTGAAATTTATATATATACAAAAATGGAGAGCCAGATAAACTGCTTAACTGACAAACTGATTTTGTGCCCAATGCCTACTTTGCTTGATATGACGAAGTTCTACCCTAATCACTTTTTTTTTCCCTTTATTGTAATTTTAAACACCTATACAGGCGGGCTGTCAGCAGCATAGTACGCTGCTCTTCAGCCTTAAGTGTAACAATAAACATGACAGAGAGGTGATATATACAATACAAAAAACGGCGGGCAAAAAATGGAGATACAAAAAAAACAATAAACAAGAAGCCGTTCACGTTGGACGAAAAAAACACTAACACTTGGAGACACGGCGCACAAAACACGGAGAACGGCGACGGCACATGTGAACAGTTGAGTTGTAACTGCACGAAACACAAAACGATGCACACACACTAAACACTGATGGCGATGATCTCCGGCGCGCGAATGTTCACTGAGCGTGTACGAGTCCGGGGACCTGCCAAGAGAGGAGGTGGAGGAGGAGGAAGGGGAAATGGGAGAGGGGAGAGCAGAGATGCCATGGGCAAAGGAGAGAGGGGGAGGGAGGAAGGGGGAGGGGAAGCCCGGGGGAGAGGGTAGGAGGGAGGGGGGAAAGGAAAGAGAAGGGAAGGGAAAGGGGGGGAGGGAGGGTGCCTAAAGGAAAGGACAGAGGAGGTGGGGGGGAGGATCAAAGTTGATAGGAGGGGTAGATGCAGGGGAGGAGGACATCATCAGGGAGGGGGAGCTGGCGGAAGCCACCTTGGGAGAGGGTAAGGAGGGTTGAGAGATGGAGACCGGGTGGGACATGGGAATACAGGCGCGGCAGCGGGCTGGGGTGGGTGAGGATCGGGGAGAGGAGCGGGTGAGGAGGGTCGAGTTTACGGGAGGTGTACAGGATCCGTATCCTTTCAAGGAAAAGGAGGAGGTGGGGGAAGGGGATGAGATCATACAGGATCCGCATGGGGGAGGGGAGACGGATGCGATAGGCGAGGCGGAGAGCATGGGGTTCAAGGATTTGGAGGGATTTATAAAAGGTAGGGGGGGCGGAGATCCAGGCAGGGTGGGCATAACAAAGGATAGGGCGGATGAGGGACTTATAGGTGTGGAGGATGGTGGAGGGGTCGGGACCCCACATATGGCCGGAGAGGAGCTGAGGAGACTGAGTCGGGAGCGTACCTTGGCTTGGATTGTCCGGAGGTGGGGAGTCCAGGAGAGGCGACGGTCGAGGGTGACGCCAAGGTACTTAAGGGTGGGAGTGAGAGCGGTAGGACGGCCATAGATGGTGATGTAGAAATCAAGGAGGCGGAAGGAAGGGGTGGCTTTGCCTATAATGATCACCTGGGTTTTGGAGGGATACCCTAATCACTGCATGCCTCTTTTATATATAGTGTGTTCGCAAGTTCACCTAATATTGAGTGTTTCACATATTTACTTCGTTTTCATTCGTTTTACGCATAACTCTAGTAGGTTCTTGTTCCTTCTTTATTCATTTCACAGACTGCATTAATCAGATAATGTAGATCATCCACTGTCACGGATTTTATCATTCTTTTCTTGCAACGGAGCACCGATGGGTACGAGGGGCCCTCTGCCGGTCACGTTTCTCCAACTACTTCCCGCCTGTGCGGAATTCTAGAGTTAGCGCTAACAGAGGGTGCTGATTATGTGCACAACTATATTTCCTTTTATTTTCGGCTCCTTTAGCGATTTGTTTTATGTTGTTTAATATTACCCGGTACAATATCAACGGTGTTTAATATTTATGTCATTGTCTAGAATATTGGCACTAGAGCATATGTCAACCACTGTTTTTTAACTCTTCGTCTTTTTAACAATATTACTTTTGTCGTGTTCTTCGTTTTGTTGCTTCTTATTACTGTAGCACCTTTTATACTTTATAAACTTATTGCAGACTTTAACTATTGTAACCCCCTTTTATTTTCGCTGTTTCAGCTAATTATTGAAAACTAGTCTATGCCGACATTAGCAACATCTGGTCAACTTACTACACAAACATCTTGTGGCTACTGTACGACAGCTTGATTTAGACAGTTTAGTTTTACTGACAACATGACTCGTGCATGTGATGTGATTTATATATATTCGACGACGCTGGTGCTGATTCCGCATTTAACATTTGACGATGCCACTATGGCTGCAGTACATTAGGATTTTGTTTTTATGAAACAGGTATGCCTCTTCATATTTATAGGGCACAAATGTAAATTTTGTCAGTACTACTTTTCAATATGCTCTATGTATTGTTCTTAAGCTGTACCTATAGAGTTTGCGAGTGTATTTATATTTTTCCCTATTTTGCTGCAGATCTGATGATGGTCATTAAAGACCGAAACCGGTAATCTGTTAAACAGAAAAGATTGTGACCATAGACGTAAATTAAAGTAAACTTATTACATAAACGGGTCACTGTGTTTTTTCGCGACGATGTAGCAGCTTGTTATAATGGATGTACGAGGGCAGTTCAATAAGTAATGCAAAACATTTTTTTTTTCGGCCAATTTTGGCTGAAAAAACCGGAAATTTCTTGTGGAATATTTTCAAACATTCCCGCTTCGTCTCGTATAGTTTCATTGACTTCCGACAGGTGGCAGCGCTGTACGGAGCTGTTAAAATGGCGTCTGTAACGGATGTGCGTTGCAAACAACGGGCAGTGATCGAGTTTCTTTTGGCGGAAAACCAGGGCATCTCAGATATTCATAGGCGCTTGCAGAATGTCTACGGTGATCTGGCAGTGGACAAAAGCACGGTGAGTCGTTGGGAAAAGCGTGTGTCATCATCGCCGCAAGGTCAAGCAAGACTGACTGATCTCCCGCGTGCGGGCCGGCGGTGCACAGCTGTGACTCCTGCAATGGCGGAGTGTGCGAACACACTCGTTCGAGATGATCGACGGATCACCATCAAACAACTCAGTGCTCAACTTGACATCTCTGTTGGTAGTGCTGTCACAATTGTTCACCAGTTGGGATATTCAAAGGTTTGTTCCCGCTGGGTCCCTCGTTGTCTAACCGAACACCATAAAGAGCAAAGGAGAACCATCTGTGCGGAATTGCTTGCTTGTCATGTGGCTGAGGGTGACAATTTCTTGTCAAAGATTGTTACAGGCGATGAAACATGGGTTCATCACTTCGAACCTGAAACAAAACGGCAATCAATGGAGTGGCGCCACACCCACTCCCCTACCAAGAAAAAGTTTAAAGCCATACCCTCAGCTGGTAAAGTCATGATTACAGTCTTCTGGGACGTTGAAGGGGTTATTTTGTTCGATGTCCTTCCCCATGGTCAAACGATCAAATCTGAAGTGTATTGTGCTACTCTTCAGAAATTGAAGAAACGACTTCAGCGTGTTCGTAGGCACAAAAATCTGAACGAACTTCTCCTTCTTCATGACAACGCAAGACCTCACACAAGTCTTCGCATCCGAGAGGAGCTCACAAAACTTCAGTGGACTGTTCTTCCTCATGCACCCTACAGCCCCGATCTCGCACCGTCGGATTTCCATATGTTTGGCCCAATGAAGGACGCAATCCGTGGGAGGCACTACGCGGATGATGAAGAAGTTATTGATGCAGTACGACGTTGGCTCCGACATCGACCAGTGGAATGGTACCGTGCAGGCATACAGGCCCTGATTTCAAGGTGGCGTAAGGCCGTAGCATTGAATGGAGATTACGTTGAAAAATAGTGTTGTGTAGCTAAAAGATTGGGGAATAACCTGGTGTATTTCAATGCTGAATAAAACAACCCGTGTTTCAGAAAAAAAATGTGTTGTATTACTTATTGAACTGCCCTCGTATATGTTGTTCTTAGCATAAGTTGGTTTAAGTAGTGTGCAAGTCTAGGGCCCGATGACCTCCACAGTTTAGCCCCTTAGGAATTCTCACACATTTGAACAAGGTTGTACAACACTCCAACAAATTACTAACGAAGTCAAACAAATGAGTTAAAGAGTTTGTTGTGACTGGTTGAATATTGAAGTCTGCAACACTGCTTGAAAATATAAAAAAAGGCCATCAATAGGTAAGTGCGAATAATCGTAGGTAAACTTCGCAGTACATAGCAAATGAAATTTACGACTGTCTGTTCACTTCTAAGAGTTCGCTAAGCGGTGTTCCCTGTCTCAGTCAGTCCTGGACGATGATCTATAACGACGTCGGCGGGTGCTGCTCTTCTGTCTTCCGCGTAGGCCTCTGTTCGTTGTCGTCCGCTCATTGGCGCATTATACTCGACCGGTAGCTGGCCGAGGCGAAGTCGATATCTTCATCGTCAGCGCTGCCCGTGGCGCTGGTGGAACTCGTGCCAGTGTCGAGTCTCTATGGCACTGGCACCAGCTCGCATCTTGGCGCCTGTGTTGTTTTTGTCCTGGCTGTCTCTTGTTGACTCGAATACTCTCTTTCAAATTCTGAAGATGGCAGGGGTAAAATACAGGGAGCGAAAGGGTATTTACAATTTGTAGAGAAGCCAGATGGCAGTTCTAAGAGTCGAGGGGCACGAAAGGGAAGCAGTGGTTGGGAAGGGAGTGAGACAGGGTTGTAGCCTCTCCCCGATGTTATTCAATCGGTATATTGAGCAAGCAGTAAAGGAAACAAAAGAAAAATTCAGAGCAGGTATTAAAATCCAGGGAGAATAAATAAAAACTTTGAGGTTCGCAGATGACATTGTAATTCTGTCAGAGACAGCAGAGGACTTGGAAGAGCAGTTGAACGGAATGGACAGTGTCTTGAAAGGAGGATATAAGATGAGCATCAACAAAAGCAAAACGAGGATAACGCATTGTAGTCGAATTAAATCGGGTAATGCTGAGGGAATTAGATTAGGAAATGAGACACTTAAAGTAGTGAACGAGTTTTGCTATTTGGGGAGCAAAATAACAGATTGTGGTAGAAGTAGAGAGGATATAAAATGTAGACTGGCAATGGCAAGGGAAACGTTTCTGAAGAAGAGAAATTTGTTAATATCTAGTATAGATTTAAGCGTCAGGAAGTCTTTCCTGAAAGTGTTTGTATGGAGTGTAGCCATGTATGGAAGTGAAACATGGACGATAAATAGTTTGGACAAGAAGAGAATAGAAGCTTTCGAAATGTGGTGCTACAGAAGAATGCTGAAGATTAGATGGGTAGATCACATAACTAATGAGGAGGTATTGAATAGAATTGGGGAGAAGTTTGTGGCACAACTTGACTAGAAGACGGCATCGGTTGGTAGGACAAAATTGTGAGGAACCAAGGGATCACCAATTTAGTATTGCAGGGCAGAGTGGAGGGTAAAAATCGTAGAGGGAGACCAAGACATGAATACACTAAGCAGATTCAGAAGGATGTAGGCTGCAGTAGGTACTGGGAGATGAAGCAGCTTGCACAGGATAGAGTAGCATGGAGAGCTGCATCAAACCAGTCTCAGGACTGAAGACTACAACAACAACGTCTCTTGTTCGGACGACGCGGCACATTCAGCAGCATATGTGGATCCTGTCTGTTAAATGTGTTGCGAATAGAGTTAATAGTGGAGAATTCCTCCTCTGACAGCCAAAACTAGTCCAATTCTGTTGCAGTCATTATCCAATTGACATGTTTAATGCTGATTTCGAACCACGGCACCGACCTGCGTTCTTAACTTGGCGTTGCTCGAGGTAAAGAGGGTATGTTTCTGGCTGCTAAAAACTGGTTCCCCCAACGGGAATGGAGACCACACCTTAGCCATTACAAGCTAGGCTTAGTCCAACCAACCACCGAATTTCAAATGTGTTTACGCCATGTTTTTGTCCTAATCGGGTCCAACACACTGTGCGAGAGGTGTTGACTTCCATTTGAGCTGATCTTGTGAATAACCTTTTCGTGGTCTAGTAGTAAATGTCACGCAGTGGCCGGCCGCTGTGACCAAGAGGTTCTAGGCGCTTCAGTCCGGAATCACACTGCTGCTACGGGCGCAGGTTCGAATCCTGCCTCGGGCATGGGTGTGTGTGATGTCCTTAGGTTAGTTAGGTTTAAGTAGTTCTAAGTCTAGGGTTCTAATGACCTCAGATGTTAAGTCCCATAGTGTTTAGAGCCATTTGAATCATCATACAGTGCGAACACAAAGACATGATACCAAACCCATTCTTTTCCGTTCTTTTTTAAGTCGTATTCTGTCTGTTGATAAGAGCATCAGTCTGATAGAAGGTCAGAGACAGTTTCGTTCATTTTCTAACCAGCCAGTAATAGAAAAATGTTGCGGAAACATTTTTGTGAAAGGGGTCATGGTTGTCTGTCATGGTATGATCAACTTCAGCGCCAATAGCCGCCAATGGCTGCTTGACAAAGACTGCCTTTCGCTCAACTCATCGCGATGCATCGGGCCTAGAACCTCTGATCTCTCGTGAAATTTTCTGCGCTCAAATTAACCAAAAATGCTTCAAATGGCTCTGAACACTATGGGACTTAACATCTGAGGTCATCAGTCCCCTAGAACTATTTAACCTAAGGACATTTCACACATCCATGCCCGAGGGAGGATTCATATCTGTGATCGTAGCAGTCGCGCGGTTCCGGACTGAAGCGCCTAGAGCCGCTCGGCCACAGCGGCCGGCTCAACTTAGCAAGTATGACATTGTGTAACGTTGTGTATGATATAATACTATGTTTCAGCATGCTCCGTGCCGATTTTGTATGGTATACTGATATAAGCGTATTTAATTATCGCCTTATTTTGTTGAAGTTCGTAGTATAACTCCTGCCATGACAACTTGAATATTTCACATTTTTGAATTTACGAAGAGCAATAGAAAACGTGGTCTAAAACGGGATAAAGTGTAACATTTGTGAGATTGTGTTCTGTTTGTGTTTAATAAAGGAATTAAAGCAGTGGAGGCAATTCGAAACACCTGTACCCTGTATAAAGTGTGTGCTATCGAGAAAGACAAGGTGTTATCATTTCAAGTACGATCGCTTTGTGATAAATGAATCATCATATTCAGGAAGACAAACAGGCTTGGATGAAGGAAATTTATGTAATTTGCTACTATGATCAATGACAGTGTATCTGATAATTATCAAGTGTGACAACCAATTAACTTTCATGCGCCACTTGCCTTCATTAGTCATATTGAGGTTAAAAGAAGAGAGGAGGATCATGGTACACCGTACCTACGGAAACGAAAGTAGATGTGAAGCAGAATCTCGAACTGTGAAGGATGGGGAAGAAAGTCGTCCTTGCCCTTTCGAAGGATTGATCCTGGCAGATGACACATTAGATTCAAGGAGGCCACCGTAAGCCTAAATCAGGCGATTTGAAATACAATATGCGAACTTCACAAGGAGAAAATAGTGGGCAAGCCATAACAAACATTATCTCAAACTATGTGCTATGTAAGTCTACAAAATGTATTGTTATTGATATACATCTAGTGGCACAAAGTAGGTGTTTTGTGTTAAGAACTGCTTCACACAGAGGTAACCATCGCAGCTGACATTTGTTTCCAACAAAGGAGATGCCTTACAGTCGCAGAGTAACAAATGGAAGACGGAAGGAAGACAGCACCAAAGAGAATGGTTGGCAAACACGCCTGCCGCACGTCTTCTAATCTGGCACCCGCGTAGTTTCTGTTTTCTTTTATTTGTTTTGTTTTGGCGATTGCGCACTAAGCGTGGCTTAACTCACAACCTGCAAGTCACTACATGCATGTGATCGAAAAAGTATCTGCGCATCATCAGATGGTTTTCGATAATGAAGTGGAATATGCTGTTGACAATTTCTCTGATATTAATGTCATCTACGTTTAATAATCTAACGGGAAACGCTATTAACATGCACTACACTAGTAAAACTGGTGTCTCTTCTTAACAACATACAACGATTGGCTATCTTAATTAAATGTGGAATCTTTTGTCGTACTCAAGAAGCTTTACCAGATGTTGTTGTTGTGGTCTTCAGTCCAGAGACTGGTTTGATGCAGCTCTCCGTGCTACTCTACCCTGTGCAAACTTCTTCATCTCCAAGTAACTACTTTATCGTACATCCTTCTGAATCTGCTTGGTGTTTTCATCTCTTGGTCTCCCTTTACGATTTTTACACTCCTCGCTGCCCTCCAATACTACCTTGGTGATCCTTTGATGCCTCAGAACATGTCCTACCAACCGATTCCTTCTTCTAGTCAAGTTGTGCCACAAATTCCTCTTCTCCCCAATTCCACCCAATTCTGTAAAGAATTCTACCCATCTAATCTTCAGCTTTCTTCTGTAGCACCGCATTTCGAAAGCTTCTATTCCCTTCTTGTCCAAACTAGTTATCGTCCATGTTTCACTTCCATACATGGCTACACTCCATACGAATACTTTCAGAAACGACTTCCTGACACTTAAATCTATACTCGATGTTAACAAATTTCTCTTCTTCAGAAACGCTTCCCTTGCCATTGCCAGTCTACATTTTATATCCTCTCTACTTCGACCATCACCAGTTATTTTGCTCCCCAAATAGCAAAACTCGTTTACTATTTTAAGTGTCTCATTTCCTAATCTAATTACCTCAGCTGCACCCGACTTAATCCGACTACATTCCATTATCCTCGTTTTGCTTTTGTTGATGTTCATCTTATATCCTCCTATCAAGACACTGTCCATTCCGTTCAACTGCTCTTCTAAGTCCTTTGCTGTCTCTGACAGAATTACAATGTCATCAGTGAACCTCAAAGTTTTTATTTATTCTCCATGGATTTTAATACCTACTCCAAATTTTTCTTCTGTCTCCTTCACTGCTTGCTCAATATACAGATTGAATAACATCGGGGAGAGGCTACAACCCTGTCTCACTCCCTTCCCAACCACTGCTTCCCTTTCATGTCCCTTGACTCTAATAACTGCCATCTGGTTTCTGTACAAATTGTAAATAGCCATTCGCTCCCTGTATTTTACCCCTGCCACCTTCAGAATTTGAAAGAGAGTATTCCAGTCAACATTGTCAAAAGCTTTGTCTAAGTCTACAAATGCTAGAAAAGTAGGTTTGCCTTTCCTTAATCTATTTTCTAAGATAAGTCGTAGGGTCAGTATTGCCTCACGTGTTCCAACATTTCTACGAAATCCGAACTGATCTCCCCCCAGGGTCGGCTTCTACCAGTTTTTCCATTCGTCTGTGAAGAATTCGTGTCAGTATTTTGCAGTCGTGATTTATTGAACTGAGAGCTAGGTAATTTTCACACCTGTCAACACCTGCTGTCTTTGGGATTGGAATTATTATATTCTTCTTGAAGTCTGAGGGTATTTCGCCTGTCTCATACATTTTGTCAGGGCTAGTTCTCCCAAGGCTATCAGTAGCTCTAGTGGAATATTGTCTAACACCGGGGCTTTCTTTCGACTTATGTCTTTCAGTGCTCTGTCAAATTCTTCATGCAGTATCATATCTTCCATTTTATCTTCACCTACGTCCTCTTCCATTTCCATAATATTGCCCTCGGGTACATCGTCCTCGTACTCCTTCCACCTTTCTGCTTTCCCTTCTTTGCTTAGAACTTGTTTTCCATCTGAGCTCTTGATATTAATACAAGTGGTTCTCTTTTCTCTAAAGGTCTCTTTAATGTTCCTGTAGGCAGTATCTATCTTATCCCTAGTGATACATGCCTCTACATCCTTGCATTTGTCTTCTAGGCATCCCTCCTTAGCTATTTTACATTTCCTGTCGATCTCATTTTTGAGACGTTTGTATTCCTTTTTGCCTGCTTCATTTTCTACATTTTTGTATTCTCTGCTTTCATCAATCAGATTCAATATCACTTCTGTTACTCAAGGATTTCTACTCGTCTTTTTACCTACTTGATCCTCTGCTACGTTCACTATTTCATCTCTCAAAGCTGCCCATTCTTCTTATACTGTATTTCTTTCGCCTGTTCTTGCCAATCGTTCCCTAACACTCTCTCTGAAGCTCTCTACAACTTCCGGTTCTTTCAGTTTATCCAGAACCCATCTCCTTAAATTCCCATCTTTTTGCAATTTCTTCGGTTTTAATCTACAGTTCGTAATCAATAAATTGCGGTCGGAGTCCACATCTGCCCCTGGAAATGTCTTACAATTTAAAACCTGGTTCTTAAATTTCTGTCTTACTATTATATCATATATCTGAAACCTTTCAGCCGGCCGATGTGACCGAGCGGTTCTATGCGCTTCAGTCTGCAACCGCAGGTTCAAATCCTGCCTCGCGCATGGATGTGTGTGGTGTCTTCAGGTTAGTTAGGTTAAAGTAGTTCTAAGTTCTAGGGGACTGATGACCTCAGATGTTAAGTCCCATAGTGCTCAGAGCCATTTGAACAATTTTTTTAAATTTATTTTTGTTTATTTTTTTATTTTTTTGAAACCTTCCACTGTCTCCAGGCCTCTTTCACGCACACAACCTTCTTTCACGGTTCTTAAATCAGGTGTTAGCTATGATTAAATTATGCTCTGTGCAAAACTCTCTGTCTCGTGATGACTGGGTGTTGTGTGATGTCCTTAGGTTAGTTAGGTTTAAGTAGTTCTAAGTTCTAGGGGACTGATGACCATGGATGTTAAGTCCCATAGTGCTCAGAGCCATTTGAACCATTTTTTGCAAAATTCTACCAGGCGGCTTCCTCCTTCATTCCACATTCTCCTACTACATTTCCTTTTCTTTCTTTTCCTACTATCGATTTCCAGTCTCCCGTGACTATTAAATTTTCGTCTCCCTTCACTGTCTGAATAATTTCTTTCATCTCATCATACTGCTCTTCAGTCTCTTAGTCATCTGCGGAGCTAGTGGGCATATAAACTCGTACTCTGTGGTAGCTTTACCAGACTACAACGTAAATACGACGACGTGACTGTGAAATTAGTAACTGAATGAAACACAGGTAACAGAGTATTTAGCGATACGATTTCGTTAACAAAGTAGTGTATTTTCAGTAGCAGTTCTGCTGTATTTTATGTTTCTTTCCACTAGATCTACTGGTTACCGAACATAGCGAGACGACGTTTGATGACAAAATTTCCAAAGATGTCGTTCTGAGTTCGATACAGCTGATGTAGCCTTGTCACAGAGGAGGTGAAATGCTACTCTCGGGGCAGTTTGGAACTGAGAGCTACTGCCTCTTACTATTTACAGTGCGTCGACATTTTCATGGAGCAAGCGACCAGCTGCAGCGTTCATCATCTCGTCATTGCCCTTGTGATGGCTGATACAGGTAATTCGCCATGTAGACAACGAGATTAGGTGTAGTAGCTGCGTGAAAAGTAACCTCCCCTGTCTATAACCATATATTTGATAAACCGATGACACATCAAAATGGAATTCAATCAGATTCTTTGATTCTTATACCACAAACACATCAAGTGAATCTTGCAAGATAATTCTCTGTCACTCCAGGAAGTATCAAAACTATCACAGCGTCACCAGACATATTACACTATGTTGTAACGGCCCTGTCATAGTTGTAGCAGGACGATTAGGTTTCTAAAAGCAATGTCTTTCTTGAGTGGGCTAAAGATTTGGGAATGCATCTTGTGCATCAACGATGCAGCAGCTTAATTACGAATACTTCAACTACAACGTCATGAGGATGGAAATTCATTTCATTGACATCGACATATAGCAGGACGTGTGAACAAATACATTATTCGAACGTCATGAAATACACGAAAATATATTAGCTATTGACATCAAACCAGCATGGATTTAGAAAGCATCAGTCTTGTGATAGATAGTTGGCACTTTATTCGCACGACATACTGCATACAGGGGCTGCAAATTGATTCCGTATTTATAGTGTTCTTATTCCTCATAAAACCTCCTACCACATTGTTTTCCTACAGACTATCGTCTCAGTTGTGCGACTAGATTCGTGATTTCGTATGTGAAAGTTCATAGTTCGTAGTAACTCAAGGAATGTCACCTAGTGGAACGGAAATGACTAGTGTGATTCCGCAAGTTAAGTGATGCATACCTTTTGCTATTTCTAATATGTATATAAACTATTTGGCAGACAATCAGAATATTTCTCTTAGAGTTATGGTAGGTGATGGCATCTAGTAAACTCGTTAGAAGACCAAAGCGAATTGAAAAATGACGTTGAAAATATATTTTCGTGGTGCAAAGTGTGACAATTGAGGCTAAACAATAAAATGTGTGAGGTTCTCTACATTGTTACTGATAAGGTGTCGTCAAGCTTCGAGAAATCCATAAGTAAAAGAGATTTGAGGATTATAGATGTAACGAAAGTCCTAGGGGCTCCAAATATAGACAACACAACTGGGAAACATCACGTGTTGTGGCGAAGGTGAAACAAATGTTGGATTATTGACAGAACCCTTAGAGGACCCAAGAAGTCTACTATAAAGACTGCCAACACTGCTGTTGTCGACCTCTTCTAAAATATTGCTGAACACTATGCGACCATTACCTGATGGGATTGATGGAGGACATCAAAATCGTTGAAAGAAGGCAGCTGATTTTGTAGTATAGCGTATTAGGACAGAGAGTGCCGCAAATGTTTTCCCTTTTTTTCTTGATTTTGGAGGGGGGAGGTTGCATGGGGACGAGCTGCGGAGGCAATATTAAAACAAACGCTTTTCCACTGAGGCACTTTATTTCCACGACACTTCAACCACCAATTCTCTCCTCCGAATGCAAACAGTTTTTGTTGCCACTGCCTTGCATAGAATGATATTACAAGTGTAATAAAATAAGAGAAGTTAGAACTCGCACATAAATATTTTGGTGTCCGTTTACCTCACAATTTTCTGAAGCAATGCTGTGAAACCTTTACGGAACACTTAAATGTGAATTACGGAGTAATCGTGTATCATTGCAATGTAAATGAAGTTCCTCAGCAGAACGTAACTTTTGTCTTACAGCACTTATTGCCTCAGAGACCTTGAGTACACTTCATAAGTGCTCAAAATGTGAATGATATACTACGCATACACAATTATTTGGCAATGTTGCACCCAAACACTCTCTTTCAAATGCGCTTAGTCATCTTGGTCGACTGCATACAGGGTGTACATAAAGTCCGGGAACACTTTCAATTATTTATTGCACAAGAACTAAACATTGTACAGATGTCATACATATTGCATTTTGAAGAGAAACTCTGAAAATTTTTTGTTTCTTTTTTTTTTACGATCATTCGATATGCGAACCACGAGTGACGCGGCAGGCGTCAATAGGGTAATCGAATTCTTGTCATACCCGTCCCAGCATGGCATCGTCGACTGTGGCAGTCGCTTCCCGTATTCTCTCCCGGAGCTCTGCTACATCACGTGGTAGAGGCGGTACGTACACCAGATTTTTAATGTGTCCCCACAGAAAAAGGTCACACGGAGTGAGATCTGACGATCGGGGAGGCCATTTCGTGAAACAGCTGTGCCCTTCTGTAGCACGGCCGATCCATCGATTCGGCAGCTCCTTGTTCAGGTACCCACGAATGGTTTCTAGACAGCTTCTGTCGCAGGACGTTCCACACTGTCGCTGGAGGCATTTCGAGATCACGGGATGCACGACGCGCCGATTTCTTTGGACTCCTTATGAATTTCTCTTGTATACGCTTCACATTCACTTCACTCACACTGGGACGTCCGCTTCTCTTTGCCGGGCACAAGCAACCCGTCGTAACGAATTTGTTGTGCCAGTGGCAAATGGCCTTCCTTGTTGGTGGCTTCTTACCGTACTTGGTTGTAAACATCCGTTGAACAGCTGGAGCACACTTGTTTTTGCCGAACTCCAACACACGGAAAGCTCGCTCTGCACCTAAACTCGCCACGTTTGCAACTAGCGCTGACTATCGACAAATTACCAAACTACGCTGTGGAAGAAAACATGAAAAAAAAAAACTTTCAGGGTTTCTCTTCAAAATGACATATGTGTTATATCTATAATATTTGATTCTTGTGCAATAAATAATTGAAAATGTTCCCAGACTTTATGTACACCCCGTATTTTCATAAGATGAGATCTACTGTAGAGTGCTTACAAGAAAGAATAGCTTCCTGCATCATGCGATTGCCAACTAGTTGAAATATGTTTTGGCAGCTACGTTTACCACGAGCATATCCTTTAACATATTTTTCTTGTATTACAACTCCTCGGTGAAGTGACCAACAGTAGTTCCCCATCATGTCGGTGTTCCAGCGGCCTTGGCAGCGTCTTTCCATCACTTTAATGTCCTGGTGAAAACGCTCTTCTTGCTCCTCACCAACATCTCCCATATTGTCCGGGAAGTAATCAAGGTGACTGTTCAAAAAGTGAACTTTCAGGCTCGTTAAACATCCTAAAGTATTAAACTTCTCTAACATTGTAGGTATAATAGGTTCATGTTCGAAGACAAACAGACAGACATGAGCGTTTTACAGATTTACCGTTAGTACGTATTACTGGTAACATAACATACTTTATGAGTCCCCAGTAGACTAGCTACCGTACAGTAAGGAAGCGATAGTTTGGCATACAGTCACCGAAAACTGTTCGTCAAAGGTCGTTCACTATTCAGTATACTTAGTGTTGAATGTTCCCCGTTTCAGGTTGCTGCCACCTTTAGTGACCCCAAAGTTGAGACACTGTAATCGCCTGCAGAAGAATCACTTTGTTGTCTGTGTGAACGGATTATTGTTTGATTAATAACAGTAATTATACTTTCATTCAAACACATTATGCAACACGAGACACGATCACAGATGTTTATTTACTAAACGTTTTGAATTTCATTTTTCATCTCCTCGTTGCAGTGTATTACAACAGCCTTAATTTAATTTCTCAGTCTGTTCGAAAAATATGTACTGAATTTGATGATCACCATCTCTTTATTGCAAAATCTCGAATTTGTCTTACTTCCGCGTCAAAATGTTTACCAGCAATTGATTGGCACGTGTCGCAACGGCCATGAGTTGTCAGTAAGGGAAGACATACCAGAAAAAAACTTCCTGGCAGGTTAAAACTGTGTGCCCGACCGAGACTCGAACTCGGGACCTTTGCCCTTCGCGTGCGAGTGCTCTACCATCTGAGCTACCGAAGCACGACTCACGCCCGGTATTCACAGCTTTACTTCTGCCAGTACCTCGTCTCCTACCTTCCAAACTTTACAGAAGCTCGCCTGCTAACCTTGCTGAATTAGCACTCCTGAAAGAAAGGATACTGCGGAGACATGGCTTAGCCACAGCCTGGGGGATGTTTCCAGAATGAGATTTTCACTCTGCAGCGGAGTGTGCGCTGACATGAAACTTCCCAGCAGGTTAAAACTGTGTGCCCGACCGAGACTCGAACTCGGGACCTTTGCCTTTCGCGGGCAAGTGCTCTACCATCTGAGCTACCGAAGCACGACTCACGCCCGCTACTCACAGCTTTACTTCGCGGGAGAGCTTCTGTAAAGTTTGGAAGGTAGGAGACGAGATACTGGCAGAAGTAAAGCTGTGAGTACCGGCCGTGAGTCGTGCTTCGGTAGCTCAGATGGTACAGCACTTGCCCGCGAAAGGCAAAGGTCCCGAGTTCGAGTCTCGGTCGGGAACACAGTTTTAATCTGCCAGGAAGTTTCGTATCAGCGCACACTCCGCTGCAGAGTGAAAATCTCATTCTGGATACCAGAAAAACTCCTCCTCTCACATCCTCCATCTCGGCAATAGCCACACTAGCTATTCCTCTGCCCTTGAGCTATGCGGAAAACTTTACTTAGCTCGCGGCCCGGTTCAACAACGTCAATTAGAATGAAACAACGCTTAAAACAATATTGTCTCTGTTAATTCTTTTGTCAGTGAGCAGGACAGCTGAAGTCCTAAGAAGTTCTCAACGAACACTTCTGGAATGATGTGCTCTTTGCTAAACAGATGGTGTTATGAAATACGGCTGAGAACCTCTGGCAGCACGAATAGTTGTTTCAGGGTGCATGCGGCCCACGGGTCGCAATTGAACGACCACTAGCCTGAAATACCTTTGCATAAAAAAACTAGCTCTACCCGACCACGCTTTCTTACTGCTCAGTTTGCTTAAATGGCAAAGAAAGAAAGGAGTAAGCACAAGTTTCTAATACGTATGAATTCAAAGAAGGCAACTGCGAAGAAGCTGTAACTACTGTAACAAAATATTTTCGGTAGTTCCAAAAAGATGTTGCTTGACGACATTTAGTCTAATTTTAAATCACCAAGAACACACGCCACTTGGCCTGCTTAAGACTTCTTTATTGACTTTACTTAGCTATCCCAGAATCATCACATCTTTGCTACTAAAGAATAAACAAAAATTTTTTTAAAGATATTACATCATGTTATCAGTAATGAACTATAACTATTAACGGTCTTGGCAACTTCATAAAATATAAAAATTCCATTTTGATTTCATCACTGTTCCCCTTACAAAGCCATACTTCAGTTCTACATCTACATGGATAGTCTGCAAATCACATTTAAGTGCCTGGCAGAGGGTTCATCGAACCACTTTCACAATTCTCTATTATTCCAACCTCGTGTAGCGCGCGGACAGAACGAACACCTATATCTTTCCGTGCGAGCACTGATTTGCCTTATTTTATCGTGGTGATCGTTTCTCCCCATGTAGGTCGGTGTCAAAAAACTTTTTCATATTCGCAGGAGAAAGCTGGTGATTGGCGTTTAGGGAGAAAATACCGCCTCAACGAAAAACGCCATTGATTTAATAATGTCCACCCCAAATCCTGTATCATTTCAGTGACACTCTCTCCTCTATTTGGCGATAATACAAAACGTCCTGCCCTACATTTAACTTTTGCGATGTACTCCGTCATCCTCTCTGGTAAGGATCTCACACCGCGCAGCAGTATTCTAAAAGAGGACGAACAAGCGTAGTGTAGGCAGTCTCCTTAGTAGATCTATTACATTTCCTAAGTGTCCTGCCAATAAAACGCAGTCTTTGGTTAGCCTTCCCCACAACATTTTCTATATGTTCCTTCCAATTTAAGTTGTTCGTAATTGTAGTTGAATTTACGGCCTTTAGATTTGACTAATTTATCGCGTAACCGAAGTTTAACGGATTCTTTTTAGCACTCATGTGGATGACCTCACACTTTTCGTTATTTAGGGTCAACGGCCACTTTTCGCACCATTCAGACATTTTTTCTAAATCGTTTTGCAATTTGTTTTGATCTCCTGATGACTTTATTAGTCGATAAACGACAGCGTCATCTGCGAACAACCTAAGACGGCTGCTCAGATTGTCTCCCAAATCGTTTATACAGATAAGGAACAGCGAACGGCCTATAACACTACCTTCGGAAACGCCAGAAATCACTTCTGTTTTACTCGATGACTTTCCGTCAATTACTACGAACTGTGACCTCTCTGACAGGACACATAACTGAGACAATGGAAATGTCGTGTGACTAGGGCCTCCCGTCGGGTAGATCTTTCGCCGGGTGCAAGTCTTTCGATTTGACGCCACTTCGGTGACTTGCGCGTCGATGGGGATGAAATGATGATAATTAGGACAACATAACACACAGTCCCTGAGCGTAGAAAATCTCCGACCCAGCCGGGAATCGAACCCGGGCCATTAGGATTGACATTCTGTCGCACTGACCACTCAGCTACTGGGGGAGGACACATAACTGAGACGATATTCCATAAGCACGCGATTTCACTACAAGCCGCTTGTGTGGTACAATTGTTCGACGAAAGAAGAAAGTACAAAATTATTTAGGGAAAATCACGAATACAGAAAGTATAAGTCGCTGAGGAATGACATATTTAGGAAGAGCAAGGAAGCTAAGACGAAATGGCTGCACAAAAAATGTGAAAAAATCGAGAAAGAAGTGATTGTCGGAGGGACCGACTCAGCATAAAGGAAAGTCAAAACAACCTTCGGTGAAATTAAAAGGAGGATGGTAACACTGAGAGTGCAACGGGAATTCCATTGTTAAACGCAGACGAGAGAGCGGATGGGTGGAGAGAGTATATTGAAGGCGTCTATGAGCGGGAAGATTTGTCTGATGTGATAGAAGAAGAAACAGGAGTCGATATAGAAGAGATAGGGGATCCAGTATTAGAATCAGAATTTAAGAGAGTTTTGGAGGACTTAAGATCAAATAACGCACAAGGGATAGATAAAATTCGGCCAGAATTTTTAAAATCATTGGAGGAAGTGGCAACAAAGCGACTTTTCACATCTTAACAGCTAATGCATGGACGTTGTTTACCAGAAGAATTCAAAAGAAAATTGATGATGTGTTAGATGATGATCACTTTGGCTTCAGAAAAGGTAAAGGCACCAGAGAGGCAATTTTGACGTAGCGGTTGATAGTGGAAGCAATACTAAAGAAAAATCAAGACACGTTCATAGGATTTGTCGACCTAGAAAAAGCGTTCGACAATGTAGAATGGTGCAAGATGTCCCAATTCTGAGTAAAATAGGGATAAATTACAGGGAGAGACGGGTAATATACAATATGTACAAGAGCCAAGAGAGAATAATAGGAATGGGCGACCAAGGACGAAATGATCGGATTAAAATGGGTGTAAGACAGTGATGTAGACGTCAATCTGAACATCGAAGAAGCAATGATGGAAATAAAAGAACGGTTCAGGAGTGGAATTAAAATTCAAGGTGAATTCAGGATTCGCTGATGACATTGCTATCCTGAGTGAAAGTGAGGAAGAATTACAGGATCTACTGAATGGGATGAACGGTCTAATGAGTACAGAATATGGACGGAGAGTAAATCGAAGAAAGACGAAAGTAACGAGAAGTAGCAGAAATGAGTACAGCGAGATACTTAACATCAGAATTGATGGTCACGAAGATGAAGTTAAGGAATTCTACTACCTAGGCAGCAAAATAATCAGTGACGGACTGCGCAACGAGGACATCAAAAGCAAATTAGCATTCGGAGAAAGGGCATTCCTGACCAAGAGAAATCGACTAGTATCAGAAATGAGCCTTAATTTGAGGAATAAGTTTCTGAGGATGTACGTCTGGATCACGGTATTGTATGGTAGTGAAACATGGATTGTGGGAAAACCGGAACAGAAGAGAATTAAAGCGTTTGAGATGTGGTGTTGCAGGCGAATGTTGAAAATTAGGTGGACTTATAATGTGAGAAATGAGGAGGTTCTGCGCAGAATTGGAGAGGAAATCAATATGTGGAAAACACCGACAAGGAGAAGGGATAGGATGATTCGACATCTGTTAAGACATCAGGGAATGACTTCTATGGTATTAGAGGACACTGTAGGAAGCATAAACTGTAGAGAAGCGCAGAGATTGGAACACACCCAGCAGCTAATTGCGAACGTAGGTTGCAAGTGCTACTCTGGGTTGAAGAGATTGGGATAGGAGGGGAATCCGTGATGGGCCGCATCAAACCAGTCAGAAGACTGATGACTCAAAAAAAAAAAAAAAATAAATAAAAAAATAAAAAAAATAGGTACTGGATACACGTCCTAACTTCCTTCTCTCTCCTGTCTCTTACCATCACTCTCCCTCCCTTTCTTTGTCCATCACCTCTTCCTTCTCCTCTCTCTGTCGATCACCACCTTCCCGTCTCACTCTGTCCATCTTCTCCTCATCCTGCTTCCCCACTCATTGTCCGTCTCCTCTTTCACATTTTCTATGACCATTTCCTCCCACCTCTCTGCCCATCTCTCTCCTTCCCTCCCTTATTGTTATTCCAAATTCAGGTTCTGCAGTAATAGTCTAACCATAAACCAGTAACCCATAAATACAGTTTTCCTGTTCGCTAACGATATTTGAATGTTGCATATTTTATATATGCAGGGTGAGTCACTAACCATTGCCACCAAGAATAACTCCGAATGTATGACAGGAGCTGAAACGTTCGTGGGACAAATGTTGGACGGGACAAAGTGGGCCATAATATGTTGTTGGTTTTTTGTTGCTAGGTGGGGTCGCGTCAGAGGTATGAAGGCCACCTTTGTTTTTTTAAATGGGTTGCTGTAGTTTGGTACTTATTTTCTGATAGCGGCTATCGAGACGAATCCAATGATGTGTAACAGTAAGGTCTTTGAAGGTCAACGTAAGTCAAAAAGGTGGCATGAACGTCCATTTTCAGAAGGTGTTCGAAGTGATGACCATTGGTATCAATGCAGTGCTGCAATCTTCTTATCATGGATTGAGTGGTATTCCTTATCACATTGGTACTTATCGAAGCACATGCTCTTACAATTCTCTCTCGCATGTCTCCAGGTGTGGTTGGAAAGTCTTTATAAACAATATATTTTACAAATCCCCAGAAGAAAAAAACCAAAGGCGTTAAGTCTGGCGATCGAGCCAGCCACGACACATCTCCTCTGCGTCCAATTCAACGATTTAGGAGCTATCTCCGCAACTCATTCCTAGCCATCAGCGAAAAATGTCCCGGACACCCATAGTGTTGATACCACATTCTGTTCTTTGTTCCTAAAGGTATTTCTTCCAATAACAGACCTAATGGTTCTTGCACGAATGTGGTGTACGTCCTACCATTAAAATTTCCTTCGATGAAATAGGGGCCTACAATTCCGTTCTCCAGAATCCCTCACCATACTTTCACCGACTACTGTTTTTGGTGTGCAACTTGGCGCAGCCAACATGGATTTTCACTTGCCCAATAACGCATGTTATGTAAATTAACATTTCCATTGTTCGTCAATGTGGCCTCGTCAGTAAATAAAATCAAATTAATAAATGTGTCATCCCTCTGAATCTGAAGTTCAGCCCATTGGCTGAATTCAATGCGACGCATACAATCCGTACCAGTTAATTCTTGGTGGGGACTGTTACGGTAAAGATGATATTTATGGCGATGCAGAACACGAACAACACACTCTAGCTCATGCCAGATTTCCTTGCGATATGACACGAACTAATACAAGGATCTCGAACCACAGTGGAAAGAGTACCAGTTTCCGTTTCCTCGTTAGTAACTTTCCTTTACCGCATATGTTTCCGATGCGTTAAAGATTCAGTTGTTCTCAATTTATCCTACACATATTTAAACGTACGACGTGTAGGGTGAGTACGTTGAGTATATCTTTCAGCGTATAAGTCTCTAGCTCTCTCTGAATTTCGTTGGCATTCTCCTTAAATGGGAAGCACATTGACTTGTTCTTCAAAGGAGTGCGATATTCACATTCGCTTGATTCAACGATACTAGTCTTACCGTTCCTGTTAGTGTTGTATTGCGAAACCGTCGAATGGTGTTTATATGTCAATGGTACGTCATATGGATACGCCGTTATCGGCGAATGTTTACTATTTGCACGACATACGAGAGAGAATTGTCAGAGCACGTGCTTCGATAAGTGCCGGTATGATAAGGAATACCACTTAATCCATGATAAGAGCCGGCCGCTGTGACCGAGCGGTTCTAGGCGCTTCACTCCGAAAGCGCGCTGCTGCTACGATCGCAGGTTCGAATCCTGCCTCGGGCATGGCTGCGTGTGATGTCCTTAGGTTAGTTGGGTTTAAGTAGTTCTAAGTTCTAGGGGACTGATGAAAAAAGGGCTCTGAGCACTATGGGACTTAGCATCTGAGGTCATCAGTCCCCTAGAACTTAGAACTACTTAAACGTAACTAACCTAAGGACATCACACCCATCCATGCCCGAGGCAGGATTCGAACCTGCGACTGTAGCGGTCGCGCGGTTCCAGACTGAAGCGCCTTGAACCGCTCGGCCACACCGGCCTGCGGGGACTGATGACCTAAGAAGTTAAGTCCGATAGTGCTTAGAGCCATTTGAACCATTTGAACCATGATAAGAAGATTGCAGCACTGCATTGGTACCAGTGGTCATCACTTCTAACAGCTTCTGTAAATTGGCGTTCATGCCACCTTTGTGACCTTCGCTGACCTTCAGAGACCTTACTGTTACACATCATTGGATTCGTCTCGATAGCCGCTATCAGAACATAAGTACCAAACTATAGCATCCCATCTAAAAAAAACAAAAACAAAGTTGACCTTCATGCCTCTGACGCAACCCCACCTAGCAACAAAAAACCATCGTCATACCATGACCCCCGTTGTCCTATGCAACTTTTCTCCCACAAACTTTTCAGCTCCTGTCATACTTTCGGAGTTATTTTTGCTGGCAGTAGTTAGTGACCACCCTGTATATATTTATTTATTAAAATGTATATTGTATGTAAGCATCTGAACGTTTATTACAGCGACGTGTAAAAATTTGAAGTAAATCCAAAAGGTACATTTTGAGATTTTTGTTAACAATATTTCCCCTCTATATATTAAAAATATGTACCGCGTGATCAAAAGGTCAGTATAAATTTGAAAACTGAATAAATCACGGAATAATGTATATACAGAGGTACAAATTGACACACATGGTTGGAATGACAAGGGGTTTTATTAGAACCAAAAAAATACAAAAGTTCAAAAAATGTCCAACAGATGGCGCTTCATCTGATCAGAAAAGCAATAATTAGTATAACAAAGTAAGACAAAGCAAAGATGATGTTCTTTACAGGAAATGCTCAATATGTCCACCATCATTCCTCAACAATAGCTGTAGCCGAGGAATAATGTTGTGAACAGCACTGTAAAGCATGTCCGGAGTTATGGTGAGGCATTGACGTCGGATGTTGCCTGTCAGCATCCCTAGAGATGTCGGTCGATCACGATACATTTGCGCCGGTCGGGGTGGCCGAGTGGTTCTAGGCGCTACAGTCTGGAACCGCGCTCCCTGCCGCCATTGGATAAGCAGGTGCCAGCAGAAAGTCGTATACTCCTAGCTCACGCATTTGTTACATAGCTTCATTCTTAATTTCTTTGCGCGTTTTTGGTACTTGCATTGTTTAATTAATAAATTTCGGGCATATTATAGTATTTGAGAGTTGTAGCATCGCGTTTTAGTACCTGAATAGTGTAGATTCGCGTAGTCGTCTGTCATCTGTTTTTGTTTTGAACGGCCAGTGTCGGTTGGTCACAGCCAGTGTGCTCCCTGCCGCCGTTGGATAAGCAGCTGCCAGCAGAAAGTCGTATACTCCTAGCTCACTCATTTGTTACATAGTTTAATTCTTAATTTCTTTGCGTGTTTTTGGTACTTGCGTTGTTTAATTCATAAATTTCGGGCGTATTATAGTATTTGAGAGTTGTAGCATCGCGTTTTAGTACCTGAATAGTGTAAAATCTCGTAGTCTCCTTCCGCCGCCAAGCAGTGTGTCAGCAGTGCACAAGTAACAGCATTACTGCATTTACTAGGCAATCTTGTATTTTAATAACCGTTTAAATTTTGTGTCTATTTGTTTGTGCTCTCTGTAGATTAATTCAGACGTTCTTTGCACAACAGTTTTTAGCATGGATAGGGACTGCAACTGCTGTGTTCGGATGCAGGCTGAGTTGGCATCCCTTCGCTCCCAGCTTCAGGCAGTGTTGGCTTCGGTCACACAGCTTGAGGCTGTTGCCAATGGGCATCACTGTGGGGGTCCAGATGGGGGTTTGTCGGGGACGGCCAGCTCGTCCCACGCATCCCCCAATCGGACTACGACTGTGGCTGCCCGGGATAATGCCCACATTGAGGCTGATCCCTCACCTGTGGTAGAGTGGGAGATCGTTTCGAGGTGTGGCAGGGGGCGAAAGACATTCCGGAGGGCTGAATGGAAGGCCTCTCCAGTTTGTCTGACGAACCGGTTTCAGGCTCTGTCTCCGGCTGATACTGATCTTTGGCCGGAGATGGCTGCTTGTCCTGTTCCAGAGGTTGCCCCTCAGTCTGAAAGATCCGGGCAGTCGCAGAGGGTGGGCTTACTGGGGAGCTCCAACGTCAGGCGCGTAATGGGGCCCCTTAGGGATATGGCAGCAAGAGAGGGGAAGAAAACCAATGTGCACTCCGTGTGCATACCGGGGAGAGTCATTCCAGATGTGGAAAGGGTCCTTCCAGATGCCATGAAGGGTACAGGGTGCACCCGTCTGCAGGTGGTCGCTCATGTCGGCACCAATGATGTGTGTCGCTATGGATCGGAGGAAATCCTCTCTGGCTTCCCGCGGCTATCTGATTTGGTGAAGACTGCCAGTCTCGCTAGCGGGATGAAAGCAGAACTCACCATCTGCAGCATCGTCGACAGGACTGCCTGCGGGCCTTTGGTACAGAGACGAGTGGAGGGTCTGAATCAGAGGCTGAGACGGTTCTGCGACCGTGTGGGCTGCAGATTCCTCGACTTGCGCCATAGGGTGGTGGGGTGTCGGGTTCCGCTGGATAGGTCAGGAGTCCACTACACGCAGCAAGAGGCTACACGGGTAGCAGGGGTTGTGTGGCGTGGACTGGGCGGTTTTTTAGGTTAGATGGCCTCGGGCAAGTACAGAAAGGGCAACAGCCTCAAAGGGTGTGGGGCAAAGTCAGGACATGCGGGAACCAAGCAGCAATCGGTATTGTAATTGTAAACTGTCGAAGCTGCATTGGTAAAGTACCGGAACTTCAAGCGCTGATAGAAAGCACCGAAGCTGAAATCGTTATAGGTACAGAAAGCTGGCTGAAGTCAGAGATAAATTCAGACGAAATTTTTACAAAGGCACAGACGGTGTTTAGAAAGGATAGATTGCATACAACCGGTGGTGGCGTGTTTGTCGCTGTTAGTAGTAGTTAATTCTGTAGTGAAGTAGAAGTGGATAGTTCCTGTGAAATATTATGGGTGGAGGTCACACTCAACAACCGAGCTAGGTTAATAATTGGCTCCTTTTACCGACCGACTCAGCAGCATTAGTGGCAGAACAACTGAGAGAAAATTTGGAATACATTTCACATACATTTTCTCAGCATATTATAGTCTTAGGTGGAGATTTCAATTTACCAGATATAGACCGGGACACTCAGATGTTTAGGACGGGTGGTAGGGACAGAGCATCGAGTGACATTATACTGAGTGCACTATCCAAAAATTACCTCGAGCAATTAAACAGAGAACCGACTCGTGGAGATAACATCTTGGACCTACTGATAACAAACAGATCCGAACTTTTCGACTCTGTAAGTGCAGAACAGGGAATCAGTGATCATAAGGCCGTTGCAGCATCCCTGAATATGGAAGTTAATAGGAATACAAAAAAAGGGACGAAGGTTTATTTGTTTAGCAAGAGTAATAGAAGGCAGATTTCAGACTACCTAACAGATCAAAACGAAAATTTCTGTTCCGACACTGACAATGTTGAGTGTTTATGGAAAAGTTTAAGGCAATTGTAAAAAATGGTTCAAATGGCTCTGAGCACTATGGGACTTAACATCTGAGGTTATCGGTCCCCTAGAACTGAAAACTACTTAAACCTATCTAACCTAAGGACATCACACACATACATGCCCGAGGCAGGATTCGAACCTGCGACCGTAGCAGTCGCGCGGTTCCGGACTGAAGAGCCTAGAACCGCTTGGCCACAGCGGCCGGCAATTGTAAAATGCGTTTTAGACAGGTACGTGCCGAGTAAAACTGTGAGGGACGGGAAAAACCCACCGTGGTTCAACAACAAAGTTAGGAAACTACTGCGAAAGCAAAGAGAGCTTTACTCCAAGTTTAAATGCAGCCAAAACCTCTCATACAAACAGAACCTAAACGATGTCAAAGTTAGCGTAAGGAGGGCTATGCGTGAAGCGTTCAGTGAATTCGAAAGTAAAATTCTATGTACCGACATGACAGAAAATCCTAGAAAGTTCTGGTCTTACGTTAAATCAGTAAGTGGCTCGAAACAGCATATCCAGACACTCCGGGATGATGATGGCATTGCAACAGAGGATGACACGCGTAAAGCTGAAATACTAAACACCTTTTTCCAAAGCTGTTTCACAGAGGAAGACCGCACTGCAGTTCCTTCTCTAAATCCTCGCACAAACGAAAAAATGGCTGACATCGAAATATGTGTCCAAGGAATAGAAAAGCAACTGGAATCACTCAACAGAGGAAAGTCCACTGGACCTGACGGGATACCAATTCGATTCTACACAGAGTACGCGAAAGAACTTGCCCCCCTTCTAACAGCCGTGTACCGCAAGTCTCTAGAGGAATGGAAGGTTCCAAATGATTGGAAAAGAGCACAAGTAGTCCCAGTCTTCAAGAAGGGGCGTCGAGCAGATGCGCAAAACTATACACCTATATCTCTGACGTCAATCTGTTGTAGAATTTTGGAACATGTTTTTTTGCTCGAGTATCTGGTCGTTTTTGGAAACCCAGAATCTACTCTGTAGGAATCAACATGGATTCCGGAAACAGCGATCGTGTGAGACCCAACTCGCTTTATTTGTTCATGAGACCCAGAAAATATTAGATACAGGTTCCCAGGTAGATGCCATTTTCCTTGACTTCCGGAAGGCGTTCGATACAGTTCCGCACTGTCGCCTGATAAACAAAGTAAGAGCCTACGGAATATTAGACCAGCTGTGTGGCTGGATTGAAGAGTTTTTAGCAAACAGAACACAGCATGTTGTTATTAATGGAGAGACGTCTACAGACGTTAAAGTAACCTCTGGCGTGCCACAGGGGAGTGTTATGGGACCATTGCTTTTCGAGCGCGCACGGAGGCTTTCCGGCAGTCGTTCTTCCCGCGAACCATACGCGAGTGGAACAGGAAAGGGAGGTAATGACAGTGGCATGTAAAGTGCCCTCCGCCACACACCGTTGGATGGCTTGCGGAGTATAAATGTAGATGTAGATTTTCCTGATTTTTCCGCGGACGCGGCACTGCTGTGCTTGCAAGAGAGGCTAGAGGTCAGGAGCCGCGATAGTACGTTTTACAGTGTGGCGTTTCACCATTCATCTGATTGTGGTACATATTCGTCTTTTGAAACTCGTTTGTATCGTAGAAGGGGAGTTATTATAGACGATAGAAGGAATAAAACTGAGGCGGTCGCCAGCTACTTGGACTCAAGGCACCTGCACAGCTTGTCGTTCTGCGGCAGCAGCAACAGTGCTCAGTGGATGAGCAACATCAAGATTTGCAAAATTTTGGAAGCGAAATCGACAAACTGAGCAATACTCTGGAAGGTTTCCAGGTGATTTTTTTCGATATGTATGTTTTTGGGGTGGAAAACTGGAAATCACTCCTCAAGAACTATCGCAATTCGCTTGGGGAGCTTATTATCAGAACCGTCAGTCGGAAGTAACGGCACAAATTTTGCAAAATGGGCCGGTTAGACAGCTACTTAAGGTGAGTTCCTATGGTCGGTTACCTTGATGCTACACATGCTGTGAGGTACTTCTACTTCTTTAGGAAGGTAGTTCAAGGTTTCGGCTGTGACTGTTACTGGCGACGATGGGTCAGAGGAACTGTTGTGAAATTCTGGTCAGACTGCACCTGTGGACACACCAGCCACTGCCTTGCATCTCACGTGTGGAGCATAGAAGCCATGAAGGCTTCTGACACCAACCTCTTATAACCAAACTATAGTGTGCGTCATTTACGATGGCGGCCGAGTTTAGGTTCCTTCTGTGCATCTGACGTCAGAAAACACAGCCAGCCAATGAATAGAGAACGACATTGCCAGAGCTTGACTGCAGTGCAGAGCACGGACGAGTGTCTTCAGTTTTAGATACTTTCAGTCATGAATAAAGTAATTGAACAAAAGCAATATCTTGATAGCAGACTTTGTTTTATACAAACTTTGGAAAAGGCATTCTTTATACCAATTGCTTCATATTCTATTAATTAATTAAAACAAACAAACAATAAGCCTCCTAATTCAGGCGATAACAAGGAAAGGTGTTTGTATCATTCTCACAAACCGCTTTTTCGCAATAAAGAACAGCGGTAATTGTTTATTTCCTATTGTACTTCGACGAAACGTGAGTAATTCATAGTCATACCAAAAATGTTTGTCGGTATTTTGCGTGGTATTTTACAGTCCTCCAGGAGTTCTATTAAATGACGAGCTGCGTTAGCATAATGGTTAGGGTGTTTGGCTGCTAAATGAAACGTTCTGAATTCATACCTTGTTCGGTGCTTAATATTTTCTTTATTTAAAAACAATATCGAAGTGTATTACTTCATGAATTTTATTCGTTTGAATGTAATTTTTTGAAATTACTATTTCCTTGTCTCTTCAATGTAATCATATTAAGTTTTCGGTTTTTCTAATTTTGTCCTCCAATATTTCTTTTCACAACAGTTAAAAATAATGAAAAGGCACACATACAATATTCATGTTATCTCGTTTGTTTGTATTTCTTCTCTTCCACAGTCGCTGTTTTACTATTCATCGAACATTGAACATCGAAAAAAAATTAGGTCATTTATTGGGGAAGGTATCAGTCAAGAAGATGTGTAAAAATCAAATTTTTGGACCAAATAGTTTTTGTGAAATCGAATGATAAGTGTGTCAAAGCAGTCGGAACACCATGTGTCAGCACAGGCGAGCAGTGCAGTGACAAAATCGCGCACAGCGCGGAATGCGGGAAGCACATCTGTAGCAGCGAAAGGTTTAATGCGGCCGTGGTGGCTTTACTTCATAAACTGCGTGCTCACCCCTAAACTTAAGTTTGCGAACTGTACTATACCATGGCGCTGCTTCTCTTGGCGGGTGTGTCGTTTGAAACTGGCAATGCAGCAACCTCCCGCGTCTGGGCGGGCATGCACGAGCCGACAAGATAAAATAATGGAACTATAGCTGAGCTCCTCCTTCCCCCTTTTCCCGTCCATCTTCTCCACCCTCCCCCCCTCCCTCCATCCAGCCCCTCGCGCTCTCTCCATCACCGTCTACCTCCTACTCCCCCCCCCCCTCTCTCTAAATGCTCCACCATTCCTCTCTGCCCCTGTACTCCACCCCTTCTCTTTCTCCATCGGTTCCTATTCTGTCCCGCTACCCTCCACCCTACTCTGCACATTTCCACCCCCTCTCTCAGTAGGTCTATGCTTCCATATTTTCTCTGTCCATCTCCATCCACTCTCTGCTCATTTGCACCTCCCCCACTCTCTGTTCATCTCCTCCTCTACCCCTTCTCTGACATTTTTCTCCTCCCCATTTCTCTATACACCCCCTCCTCCCCCCTGTTTCTGTCTGCCTTCTCCTTATCCCTCTCTGTCTGTCCATCTCCTCCTTTACCTCCCCCTATCATTCTCCACCAGTCATCATCCCCTACTCCAACAGAAAGTCGGCTATTGTCACGTCGTTCTCACCCCCACAGTATTTCTTTCCAAACAGCAACAATATGTGCCCCAAGTTTGGTTGAAATCGATCCAGGAGTTCGGGAAGAGCTTTTGTTCTGCGGCTTTTGCCAGGTCCCCACACCTCACATGCATTTCACATGTATTTAACATGTTCTTGTTGTTGTGGTCTTCAGTCCAGAGACTGGTTTGATGCAGCTCTCCATGCTACTCTATTTTGTGCAAGCTTCTTCATCTCCCAGTACATACTGCAACCTACATCCTTCTGAATCTGTTTAGTGTATTCATCTCTCCCTCTACGATTTTTACCCTCCTCGCTGCCCTCCAATACTAGATTGATGATCCCTTGATGCCTCAGAATATGCCATACCAACCGATCCCTTCTTCTACTCAAGTTGTGCCAGAAATTTCTCTTCTCTCCAATTCTATTCCATACCTCCTCATTAGTTATGTGATCTACCCATCTAATCTTCAGCATTCTTCTGTAGCACCACCTTTCAAAAGCTTCTATTCTCTTCTCGTCTAAACTATTTATCGTCCACGTTTCATTTCCATACATGGCTACACTCTAAACAAATACTTTCAGAAACGACTTCCTGACACTTAAATATATACTAGATGTTAACAAATTTCTCTTCTTCAGAAACGCTTTCCTTGCCATTGCCAGTCTACATTTTATGTCCTCTCTGCTTCGACCATCATCAGTTATTTTGCTCCCCAAATAGGAAAACTCCTTTACTACTTTAAGTGTCTCATTTCCTAATCTAATTCCGGCAGCATCACCCGATTTAATTCGACTACATTCCATTATCCTCGTTTTGCTTTTGTTCATGTTCATCTTATACCCTCCCCTCAAGACACTGTCCATTCCATTCAACTGCTCTTCCAGGTCCTTTGCTGTCTCTGACAGAATTACAATGTCATCGGAGAACCTCACAGTTTTCATTTCTTCTCCAAGGATTTTAATACCTACACCAAATTTTTCTTTTGTTTCCTTTACTGCTTGCTCAATATACAGAGTGAATCAAATCGGGGATAGGCTAGAACCCTGCCTCACTCCCTTCCCAACCACTGCTTCCCTTTCATGCCCCTCGACTCTTATAACTGCCATCTGGTTTCTGTACAAACTGTAAATAGCCTTTCGCTGCCTGTATTTGACCCCTGAAGCCTTTAGAATTTGAAAGAGAGTATTCCAGTCAACATTGTCAAAAGCTTTCTCCAAGTCAACAAATGCTAGAAACGTAGGTTTACCTTTCCTTAATCTATTTTCTAAGATAAGTCGTAGGGTCAGTATTGCCTCATGTGTTCCAACATTTGTGCGGAATCCAAACTGATCGTACCCGAGGTCGGATTCTACCAGTTTTTCCATTCGTCTGTAAAGAATTCGTGTTACTATTTTGCAGCCGTGGCTTATTAAACTGATTGTTCGGTAATTTTCACATCTGTAAACACCTGCTTTCTTTGGGATTGGAATTATTATATCCTTCTTAAAGTCTGAGGGTATTTCGCCTGTCTAATACATCTTGCTGACCAGATGGTAGAGTTTTGTTAGGCCTGGCTCTCCCAAGGCTGTCAGTAGTTTTAATGGAATGTTGTCTACTCCCGGGGCCTTGTTTCGACTCAGGTCTTTCAGTGCTCTGTCAAACTCTTCACGCAGTATCGTATCTCCCATTTCATCTTCATCTACATCCTCTTCCATTTCCATAATATTGTCCTCAAGTACATCGCCCTTGTATAGACCCTCTATATACTCCTTCCACCTTTCTGCTTTCCCTTCTTTGCTTAGAACTGGGTTTCCATCTGAGCTCTTGATATTCATACAAGTGGCTCTCTTTTCTCCAAAGGTCTCTTTGATTTTCCTGTAGGCAGTATCTATCTTACCCCTAGTGAGTGAAGCCTCTACATCCTTACATTTGTCCTCTAGCCATCCCTGCTTAGCCATTTTGCTCTTCCTGTCGATCTCATTTTTGAGATGTTTGTATTCCTTTTGTATTTAACATATGAGGCACATATTTATACACACATTTCACTTACATCTCGAGTGAATTTCGCCCTACAGTAACCCTATTCACGCAGCTCTATTTTTATGACGTCATATCTCCTGAACTATTTGTCCTACAATGATATAATTTTCCAGCCACATTAGATGGTATGTGTAGATACTGTCTGCGAACTGTTTTGAGAATACAAATAGTAGTAAAAAATCATCATGCATGATGTAATAGTTTTCTTGCATCATAGTGTGTCATATAATAATAAATTTTTGCAGGTACGTTCAATGATATACGCGAATACTGTCTGAAAAACGTGTTAGGAATAGTGTAGGTGGTAAAGAACTAATAAACTAAAGCGTGTGCCTGAAAAAGCAGCATTCCCACATGAACAGCGAAAATGTGATAAGTGGTAAACTTTTCATCTTTCATTATTTTCCGACGGTGTCAGCGAAAAAAGGCTCGTAAAGGTTTGAAATTTTGTGTAAAGTTTGATGCAAGTCTCTCAGTGCTCTTTTTTCAATTACTGGAATAATATAACTCTCTGTTTACGCTTTGTAAGCTACGCTACTTCCCAGACAGGAAGTGATATGTGTATTAACTTTGGTTGGAATCGATCCAGTGTTTTAGGAGGAGATGTGGAACGAATTCACGTATACGTAAATTTTTGTAATATGTATGGCTTACGTGCATATGGAGTATTGTCTCAGTTGTACGACTGGAGCCGTGATTTCCTGCCAGAATGGTCACAGATTTGTAACAGACAGGACGTCACCGACTGAAACCTAGGCAATATCTGGGGTACCCGTGGTGGCATTACAGGCCCTCTGCTCTTCTTAATCTACACTGCTGGCCATTAAAATTGCTACACCACGAAGATGACGTGCTACAGACGCGAAATTTAACCGACAGGAAGAAGATGCTGTGATATGCAAATGATTAGCTTTCCAGAGCATTCACACAAGGTTGGCGCCAGTGGCGACACCTACAACGTGCTGACATGAGGAAAGTTTCCAACCGATTTCTCATACACAAACAGCAGTTGACCGGCGTTGCTTGGTGAAACGTTGTTGTGATGCCTCGTGTAAGGAGGAGAAATGGTACCATCACGTTTCCGACTTTGATAAAGGACGGGTTGTAGCCTATCGCGATTTCGATTTATCGTATCGTGACATTGCTGCTCGCGTTGGTCGAGATCCAATGACTGTTAGCAGAATATGGCATCGATGGGTTCAGGAGGGTAATACGGAAAGCCGTGCTGGATCCCAACGGCCTCGAATCACTAGCAGTCGAGATGACAGGCATCTTATCCGCATGGCTGTAACGGATCGTGCAGCCACGTCTCGATCCCTGAGTCAACAGATGGGGACGTTTGCAAGACAGCAACCATCTGCACGAACAGTTCGGTGACGTTTGCTGCAGCATGAACTAACAGCTCGGAGACCATGGCTGCGGTTACCCTTGACGCTGCATCACAGACAGGAGCGCCTGCGATGTACTCAACGACGAACCTGGGTGCACGAATGGCAAAACGTCATTTTTTCGGATGAATCCAGGTTCTGTTTACAGCATCATGATGATCGCTTCCGTGTTTGGCGACACCGCGGTGAACGCACATTGGAAGCGTGTATTCGTCATCGCCATACTGGCGTATCACCCGGCGTGATGGTGTGGGGTGCCATTGGTTGCACGTCTCGATCAACTCTTGTTCGCATTGACGGCACTTTGAACAGTGGACGTCACATTTCAGATGTGTTACGACCCGTGGCTCCACCCTTCATTCGATCCCTGCGAAACCCTACACTTCAGCAGAATAATGCACGACCGCATGTTGCAGGTCCTGTAGGGCCTTTCTGGATACAGGAAATGTTCGCCTGCTGCCGTGGCCAGCACATTCTCCAGATCTCTCACCAATTGAAAACGTCTGATCAATGGTGGCCGAGCAACTGGGTCGTCACAATACGCCAGTCACTACTCTTGATGATCTGTGGTTTCGTGTTGAAGCTGCATCGGCAGCTGTACCTGTACTTGCCATCCAAGCTCTGTTTGACTCAATGCCCAGGCGTATCAAGGCTGTTATTACGGCTAGAGGTGGTTGTTCTGGGTACTGATTTCTCAGGATCTATGCACCAAAATTGCGACAAAATCAGTCACACGTCAGTTCTAGTATAATATATTTGTCCAATGAATACCCATTTATCATATGCATTTCTCCTTGGTGTAGCAATTTTAATGGCAAGTAGTGTATATAAACGATTTAGGAGACAACCGAATAGCATTCTTAGGTTGTTTTCTGGTGATTTTGCCTTTTACACTCTAGTAAATTTGCGAGAAGATCATAATGTACCACAAAATCATTTACACAAGACATTCGTGTGGTGCGAACAGTGGCAGTTGCTGCTGAACAATAAAAAGTGTGCCGTTCTCCTCACGGGCACTAAAAAAAAAGTCATTTAAATTTCGGTTACATGAAAAATCCCCCAAATTTAAGGGTTGTCTTTTCAGTTAAGTACCTATGAATTACAATTATAATCAACTTAAATTCCAGCCATCACATAGGAAATGCTGTGGGGAAGAAGAAGAAGCTATGACTATGTTATGCTGGCAGAACACTCTGAAGGTGCAACAGATTTACTAACGAGGCTACCTATACTACGCCTGTCTGTCCTATGATAGAGCATTGCTGCGGGACTATGGGTTCCTAATCGGATACGATTGGCAAAGTATATCGAAACAGTTCAAAGAGGAACAACTTGTTTTGTGTACTCGTGAAATGGGTAATAAAGTGTAATGGGTATGATAACCGATTTGGGGTGCCAATCTTTTTTTTATTTCTCCTCTGAAATAAAAAAAAATTTGACTCCACCTGTGTGGGGACAAATGACCATCGTGATAAAACAGGAGAAATCAGAACTCGCACGGAAAAATTAGGTGGTAATTCTTTTCATGTGCTCTCCAAGAGTTAAACGATAGAGGAGTAGTGTAACAGTTGTCCTGTAAACACTCTACCAAACACCTCAGTGTGTACTGCAGGGGAATCCTTTAGATGTAGCTGCCATTCCGCCAGCAGTGCACCATGTGCTAAAGAAGTGTAATGCACCAAGTCCGCCTGTCAATTTTAAAACTGTTGCGTATAAATAACTAACGCTCAGGAAGTTTGACCATGGTATAATTATTAAATAAATTGATGTACTGTTTTATTTAAATCTTACCTAGTGATAGAAAGACGTTTATTGTTTTGTTTCAAACACTTTCGAGTAAGGCTAATGTAATTTTGAAAACGGCAGTTACCATCAACATAAAAATGGCTCAAAACGAATAATTCATATGGAAATACGAGTAAAAAGAATTTATGATGGGTTTGAATTGCGTTCTTGCAGTTAATGAACTTAATGCTGTAATTTTGTAACTAGCTAATTGCTGCACTCAAATATGTTTCTTGCATTAGTCAGTCTGATTGCAATTTGCTGCAAGTAAGTATGCTATTTCCTAGTTAACAACTGTAGTTGAAGCAAATTTTTCCAAGAGCTGGATAGCGTGAAAAATCCATCAACTCGTGTACAGAAATTTACTTCTCGTCAAGGCACTAACAAGATGTTCACTGCGATTTCAGACGAGTCCTCGTAAGTTTCCCTATGCAAGAAAGAGCATGGTATGTCCTGATATTTGCTGAATTTAAGTTTATTGTTACAGTTCAGTATAACTATAGACAAGAGCGTAATTTTGCTACAATTTGCTTCTTAGGATTAAGGAAATCATTAAATAAGACTATACGCGTGGACATCTCCAGGAGACAACTTCAATAATCAGTTTGATTATACTGGCAGAAGAAAGGTACAGAAATGGAACTACGAAAGTGCTCATTGTAGTATTTTCATTCATCAATTCATTAATTCATTCATTCATTCTCTTAGAAGACAAAGGCTATGGGAAATTCGCACCTAGGAAAAATAAGAAAATAATAAGCCGAGACATCTCAGGCATTATCACATAGCCACGACTTAAAGAAACGAAAAACCGAGAGATAATAGTGAATATTGAAATTGGATTAAGGGTTCGGTAATAACTAGAAAGAAATTTGTGCGCTATGTAAAAGGAACGAACGTGTCACACGAAAAAATTACTACGAAAATTGAGCTGAGGAGAAAGTTCAGAAACAGAATCAACTAAGAGGCACAAAAAGCTTAACGTTAGGGCTGCGATGAAATGTCGAGTGTGCTAGAGTGAAGTCATTGATATAAGAGTGCATTGGACACTCATCCATTAGAAAGGAAAGGGAGATAAGACATCATGTATGAAGATTAACAGTGTGGTGTGGAAACAAAATACATGGGGAAGAAGCAATATGGAAATTCCTAGCAAAAAATGAAAAGGAAGTGTACAAGGGTCAAAATATGCTTCTTAAATGATGTGATGAGCACTAGGGGAAAGACTTATTCAGAAATTAAAATCTTTTTACGCGTTTTTATAGACTGTGAGAAGATTTCTGATAATGTAGAATGGAAGAAACGTTCACAAATAACGAGGAAACGAAGAATGGCCTGTAAGGGTGGTATATTTATTAAAGCGCTGTACTTAGCACAAAATATAATGGTCAGAGTGGAAGTGCAAGAATGAATCTTATAACAAATAGATAAAGATGTAAGACTAGCTGTGTTATTCCATACTTTTCAAGGAATATCTACAATACACGATAATGAATTTCCGAGAACAGTCAAAGGTATGTAAGATATGGAAAAAATGTGTTGACTGAAATTTGCAGACAAAGTGGTCCTCCGAACAGACAGTGAGAAATAACTTCAGGAATTGTGGAAACAGTAGTATACTGAAAATGTTTTTGGGATGTAAATTGTCGTGAAAGGTGGAAGAAATGTGAAGTGGAGAAAAACTAGAATACGTACAATAATACAAATATCTAGGAAGCAGAACAGAGGATGGAAGGACGAATTTGAAGTGAGCAGAAACTCGACTAACAACAACAGAGAAGGCGTTTGTTAAGAACAGTATGATATTTTGCAAAAGTACCATCCTCAGCCTGAAGAAATGGCTGATACGTTTTGTCTGGAATGTCCTGTTACATAATGCAGAAAATTGGATGACATAGGTTGGTATGGTGTGAAATAAGGAAGTGCTCAAAAGTGTGGGAGAAGACAAGCAATTACTGACAGCAACAAAAGTAAGAAAGAAAAATCTCGTTAGGTTTGACTAAGAGTATTTTGAATCACAAAAAAGGAACGTGGCAAATACGGTAAACTGGGAAAGGAAACAATGGCTTGTACAAAACTAATGAAATAATCCAGAAATCAGACATCTGCCATATTAGGTGAAAAATACTGATTTTACACAAAAGTAACTGAGTCTAGGTATCAAAGGTTGGAGTTTATAAATTCTGTGGATTTGAAGAATATTATTCCATGTAATTTTTTTCAGAAAAACTATTTTTTATGTGTGTGGATAGTTGTGTTGAAGAAATTGTCATACTTGAGTTCTCAGGTAATACTCAGTACACTGGAGTGTTCTGTATCTCACTCAAAGTGCAAGCGACGAACAGGTCAACTAACAGAAACATCATGGCACTCGATCCCTTTCTCTAAAAACTACGGCTAGTGAGAATTATTTTGAAGTCATGATGTGGGCTTCCTCTTGCAGAAGCTGAAGACGAGTAGGAACGCATTCTTTACCCACAGGACAATGCTTCATCGCATTTCGGCTCAGAAGTGCTAAATAAGCACCCAACCGTTAGCCTGTTGATGGACATGTACGAGGTGCATTCAAGTTCTAAGGCCTCCGATTTTTTTTCTCTGGACTGCAAAGAGATAGAAACATGCGCATTGTTTTAAAATGAGGCCGCGTTCATTGTCAATACGTCCCAGAGATGGCAGCACCGTATGGCAGATGGAATTTTACCGCCAGCGGCGAGAATGAGAACTGTTTTAAATACTTAAAATGGCGACATTTTCCTTACTTGAACAGCGTGCAATCATTCGTTTTCTGAATTTGCGTGGTGTGAAACCAATTGAAATTCATCGACAGTTGAAGGAGACATGTGGTGATGGAGTTATGGATGTGTCGAAAGTGCGTTCGTGGGTGCGACAGTTTAATGAAGGAAGAACATCGTGTGACAACAAACCGAAACAACCTCGGGCTCGCACAACCCGGTCTGACGACATGATCGAGAAAGTGGAGAGAATTGTTTTGGGGGATCGCCGAATGACTGTTGAACAGGTCGCCTCCAGAGTTGGCATTTCTGAGGGCTCTGTGCACACAATCCTGCATGACGACCTGAAAATGCGAAAAGTGTCATCCAGGTGGGTGCCACGAATGCTGACGGACGACCACATGGCTGCCTGTGTGGCATGTTGCCAAGCAATGTTGACGCGCTACGACAGCATGAATGGGACTTTCTTTTCGTCGCTTGTAACAATGGATGAGACGTGGATGCCATTTTTCAATCCAGAAACAAAGCGCCAGTCAGCTCAATGGAAGCACACAGATTCACCGCCACCAAAAAAATTTCGGGTAACCGCCAACGCTGAAAAAATGATGGTGTCCATGTTCTGGGACAGCGAGGGCGTAATCCTTACCCATTGCATTCCAAAGGGCACTACGGTAACAGGTGCATCTTATGAAAATGTTTTGAAGAACAAATTCCTTCCAGCACTGCAACAAAAACGTCCGGGAAGGGCTGCGCGTGTGCTGTTTCACCAAGACAACGCACCCGCACATCGAGCTAACGTTACGCAACAGTTTCTTCGTGATAACAACTTTGAAGTGATTCCTCATGCTCCCTACTCACCTGACCTGGCTCCTAGTGACTTTTGGCTTTTTCCAACAATGAAAGACACTCTCCGTGGCCGCACATTCACCAGCCATACTGCTATTGCCTCAGCGATTTTCCAGTGGTCAAAAGAGACTCCTAAAGAAGCCTTCGCCGCTGCCATGGAATCATGGCGTCAGCGTTGTGAAAAATGTGTACGTCTGCAGGGCGATTACGTCGAGAAGTAACGCCAGTTTCATCGATTTCGGGTGAGTAGTTAATTAGAAAAAAAATCGGAGGCCTTAGAACTTGAATGCACCTCGTACATTGTGCACACTGACTGGGCCTTCACGTTCCAGATCTCAAAATTCCAATTTTTTTCTGAAGCCATATTAAGTCTGCGAATGTTGTTTCATTCATTTGCAAGCACAGCAGAAATAATAATTGCACTTTTACTATGTGGGGCCCAGGTAAGGGATAGAAAGGGAATCTCGTTGAGATTTATGGTAGAAAGGGAATCTTGTTGAGATTTATAGTGCTGAAAATCTTACCCATAATGGAGTTTATTAACGAGATGATAAAAACATACATAGGTTGCCAATATTTTTACGTAGTGTATATCATTCTTATGTGCAATAACATGTTACAGTGTCAAATATAGTTACTGTTACTGAAAGACTGGTCATCTAGATATTATCAGTGCTGAGTGACTGGAAATATACGATTGGTACTTCAGGTGACAGGACTAAGAATAAAACATGGAGAAAACATGGTCACTCTACTTAATTTTTAGATACACAACAGTCAAGTTTGTTTCGTCAGAAAATAAAGATACTAATTACTTGAGAATAAACCTTTCTTTTCAAATTGTGGAAGCATCTGCTTTACAGCTTCCACATACGAAGCACCTGCGAAGGCCTTTCTGTTGGTATCACTGTCATTTTCTTTGACTGAAGACTCTACGTCGAACCTCGTCTCTTCTTCAGTGCGTACAACCGGCAACACACCTACCGATGCGAATACGGCGTACAGAGAATGCTCTTCGAAATCTTCCAGAAGCTCCTCGAAGGATATCTGTTTGTCGGTACTGACACCAATATCGCTCATCACTTCGACTAAATGGTTGTGGTACTCTTTCAAAAGGTCTGTCAAGTGATCGGAGTACACCTCTTCCATGAGACTCGTGTGTGTAAAATACTGTAAGTCAATCGAAGGCGAATTGTATGAAGCCAACTGGAAATCAAGTAGAACCACGTCTCGGACGACTCCGCCTGCATATTTGAACATGATGTTGTTGACCCAGGTATCTGCGTGGGTTAGCACACGAAACTTTCTCTTCCGTTTCACCAACTCTAGTAGCCGTGGAAATATGTTTTCCGAGAGAGCTCGCACTTTGGGTGCGTACTTGGAGTACGGTTTCTCTAACGTCTCCAGCTGATCTGCAAGTAATTTGCAGCCCTGTTTCACGTAGGGTTCCAGGTGCTTAGCCATGTCTCCCTCAAACATTCGAAAGGTCTGGTAGCGGTCCAGCGCAGATGGTCTCTGCTCGTACAGCCTGACGGAAGACGCGTGGAACTCTGCCAGTTTCCTGACCACGAGTCTGGCGTGCGCCAGATCCAGTCCCTTGCACCTCTTCGCCAAAGCGAACCCTCTGGCCTTCAAATCCTCGAGCACTACGTAGCTGACTGGCTCCCGTCCGGAGGCGAAACACTTTGCTGACAGCTGCGTGTATTTGCCGGGGGCCGCTTCCTCCAGGATTTTCGACATGGCGGGAATCGTCTCGCAGAACATGAGAGTCTCTTGTTCGAAGGCTTGCATGTCCTGTGCTATTGTCTTCATGACTTCGCTGTCTGGGAGACATTTTATTATCAACGGCACGCTCCTTTTATACTGTTTCACGTTGTGCTCTAGGTGAACGGTCATGCGGTAGACTTCACTCAGGTAGTTGTCACCCGGAGCTGTCGCTCGTTGGACGTCTACTGACAGGATCTTGAAGTCTCCACAACTGTTCGACTCCTTCAGCGAAGTTTTCGCGAAGTCTTTGTTAAGCCACACGGGCAGAACGACGGTGGCTTCGGCGGTCATTTCCTGCAACAAAAGAAACGAAATATGTGTTAATCTTTGATTAAAAACTGAACTTCCACGAATGTCTGACGGAGTCTTGATGTCATACGTTTCAGCAAATACACACAGTGATACATATCTTATTTTCAAGTCAATTTTATTAATAATTTGTTAAAAAATTAAGCTATTGAGGATTACATGACAAGTATCATTTCGTAATCTCGTGATTCACCAAAATACAGACATCAGCTTTTTAAAGATTGTAATTATCGATGCGAGACATTTCTTATAAAAGATGAGCTACCTTACAGTGTTATTCTGTAAAACGTGATGTGCAGTATATTAACTTCTTCATAATTGTGAGGTTCATTGACATGAAGAGCAGAACTTTTCGGCCCTATTTTTTCGAGAAGCATTAGCATGTTCTGTTTGTAATTCTTGTTAATGTATAAATGTTAAAAGATTCGAAAACCGTCTAATTATTAGCACCTTAGTCTGTACAACATTTATCATTGCTATCACATCATTTGTTGAACAGATCTGAATAAATTGCATATTTGTGAATTAAAAGAATGTCTTTTAGAACCATTTCTACCATTTGCTTTGTTGTTATCAACCTTTATGGACTACGTAAAATTAAAATCAATGAAAATTATCTATCTTGGCTTATCATTCGCATATATGACACATAGCAATGGACTCAAGAATAAACATTGCAGAACTTCGTAAGTGATTTAACCATAGTCAGACAGTTCTGTTTTACCTCCACTAGTTCAATGGTTTAGCGTTTAAATAATGTTTAGTATTCTGTTCAAAGACAGTAAACTAAACTATCGTATCTTTTACTAAAATATTTATTAAAACTGTACAAATTGCGTTTATCTGTAATCATAGTTCTTTAGGAAAACTTTTTATCTGCCAAGAGCGTAGGGATGGGTAGTTCGATTACTATTTTCGACAACTTAAATGGCCATCTTCAGATCTGAAAGTATAGGTCGGCTACAGTTCAGTATTCATAATACGAACAATGGACGAAATTAGTGATTTTATAATAGTTGTAACAATACATATCGCATAATAGAAAGTAGTGTCTAGATCACCTATTGAAGCAAGATGCATTGTCACAAGCATATTTACAATTCCAAAGCGTAAGATGAAGTTGAATCAAATTTGTGGAAATAATCCACAGTCGTCAATAAAAAAAAACTACATACGAAGAGATTTTTTTAATAAAACTTATCTCAGAAACTGTGATTATTAAATACGCTATTCATCTTTTCATTGTCCAGTATAACAGTTACATCATAGTCAGTTAATGAGACAAGATAAGGAGCATCTTCCCTGTTGACAGTATCGGATGAGGTTACCAACCGACAGCGACAGGCAAACTGTCCGATATTGTGGATATCACTTTTTGTCATTGAAGCTGTCAACAGGCTGCATTTCAGTAAACAAAGAATTCTTTTACATATTAATATAAAGGAATTAAATAATGTGCAGTAGTCTAAAAACAGGTAGACGCAGAGTACATTAGAATGTTTTTAAACTGCTGCACATTTTGCATTTTTTTATGTTATTCTGTGAGTATGATATGATCACGTAACTGTCACCTGGGGCAGCTTCTAGGATTAAAATGTTCGTATTCACAATATCGGTCAGTCTGCCTATTGCTGTCAGATGGTTAACTTCATCCGCTACTGTCAACAGACATAATGGCTGCTTAATGTTGTCCCATTATATCAGAATGGTTCAAATGGCTCTAAGTACTATGGGACCTAACATCTGAGGTCATCAGTCCCCTAGACTTAGAACTAGTTAAACCTAACTAACCTAAGGACAGGCAGGATTGGAACCCGCAACCGTAGCAGCAGCGCGGCTCCGGACTGAAGCGCCTAGAACCGCTCGGCCACAGCGACCGGCTGTATCTGTCGTACTGCACAATGAAATAGTGCATAGCGTATCTAATATCTATTCAGGGTTATTCAGCTGTTCCTATCACTGTCGTTTTAAGTAACCCCAATGTTATACCTGGCCTTCAAAAACCATATGTGAGGATTTCGTACCATCTCTCTCACTATGAGCAAACTATTAGTCCTACAGAAAAAGTGAGGAGGACCCTTTTTGTGGTTTCATTGATTCACAGGTGTCACATCAGACAGCATTGTGAAAGCTGCACTATATTTCAACGTGACAGCTGCTCGTCATCTTCAGGTGCTTACTTACGAGTTGCTGCAGTGGCTCGCCAGAATGTACGCTGACTCGCTAGAAAAGCGCAGGCGCCAACGGGTGGCGCTGCCGCGTCATCGTAGACGAGTCCTAGAGCACGGCGACATACAATGCCGGGACTCGTTCGTCTGTGGTTGACGATGTCTTAGTACCGCCAATGCTAGTTCCTATGCTATGATGAGCTGAAATCCCCTGTCTCTATTAATCAGGTCGTTACTTATAGGGCCGGCCGGGGTGGCCGAGCGGTTCTAGGCGCTACAGTCTGGAACCGAGCGTTCGCTACGGTCGCAGGTTCGAATCCTGCCTCGGGCATGGATGTGTGTGATGTCCTTAAGTTAGTTAGGTTTAAGTAGTTCTAAGTTCTAGGGGACTGATGACCTTAGAAGTTAAGTCCCATAGTGCTCAGAGCCATTTGTTACTTATAGGTATTTCGACTGCTTCTATAAATATGGAGTCCCAGTACGTGCAAGCGGACGAAAGGATCTCTCCATAGTTCATGCTGTGTCCCGTGACAAGACAGAGTTCAGTAACAGCAGACATTTCTGGCTGACCCAGAGTGGTGTGACATCTGTGTCTATCCGTAACACTACGACACGTGTGACCAATGTATGATTTCCTACACTGGCACGCGATTTTATATATTCCTGGTCTCCTCAGACCTAGATCGTCTTTAACAGAAGCCAGCATCGTTTGCAATCGCTCTAAAGGGCGAAAGATTGATGTTTCTTGGACGGTCTGCCGATCATAAAGGACACACCACCGACGTAGGGTAGAAGAACCATCCTCGTGGGGTTCTCCGTTTCTTCTGGCTGCTCTTGAGATGTAGTGAGTGCAAGTTGAAATGCATTACGAATCTGTTTACCAGAGTGCCTGTTTTGTACGAAAACAGAGCGAAGATGGCTAAGCTTTGATGTTAAGCTCCCTGCATATGAGTATGAACGAGATGAGTGATGGCAGTTCGTAGCGTGTACATAAGACGTCAGTGTGACTTGGTTGACGAAATACAGTGTGACCCAAGAAACCGTTATCTTTTCTGCGGGCCAAAGCATCTAACAACGGGAGGCCTCCATTTTTCTCTGCTTCCATGGTGAAGTAAACGCTCGGATGGAAGGAGTTAAGGTGTTCCGAAAACCCAGGATGTCATAGTGCTCCATGTGGCCACATTACGAAGGTGTCGTCCACATGTCTTCAAAAACATTTAGGTTTCAACACCGCTGACAGAAGTGCTTTTCCCTCGAGGTGTTCAAATGTTCAAATGTGTGTGAAATCTTATGGGACTTGACTGCTAAGGTCATCAGTCCCTAAGCTTACACACTACTTAAGCTAAATTATCCTAAGGACAAACACACACACCCATGCCCGATGGAGGACTCGAACCTCCGCCGGGACCTGCCGCACAGTCCATGACTGCAGCGCCTTAAACCGCTCGGCTAATCCCGCGCGGCCGAGGTGTTCCATAAAAAGGTTAGCTACTATGAGAGACAAGCGGTTAACCATAGCAACACCGTCAGTTTTCTCAAAATATTATTCATTAAACGTGTGGACAATGCTACGAGGTCACTTTCGGACAGAACACTGCTCCAGGCCGTAACGCGAAAACTTCCAAGTTCCACCACCTTACACGCCAATCATCGCAAGAACATAAAACCATGTTGACGCACTGTGTTTAATTTCACAAATAAACAACTGAGTAACACTGCAATATCAGAGTTGGAAAAGGAACCAAACTTTGTGCCCACTCCAAATACCTTCCCTATCAAGATTTTTATAAGTATCATTGAGCAAGATGTCCTGAAACTTCCCAGTGAGAGTGCTGAAGAAATGAGGCGAGAGACTCGCAGGACCACAGCTAGGATGCCCGAACACATGCAGAACATCGACATCGAAGAAAGAAAAGCGGTCCTTTCCTTAAGAGAATACACAGAAATAATAATTTCACCTGCTGGTAAGGGAAGTGCTACTGTTATTTTGCCTGCAACATCTTACATCGGCGAGATGGCGGATTTACTGCAATAGTCAACGCATCGTCGCCTCCAGAAGGATACAACTATTGCATTACAACGGAAGACATTCGTCCTTTTCAAATCCAGCCAGTTTCTTGAACTTCATGAAAGGAGTTTAAGAGTACAAGCGCCATTTCCACAGTGACTTTATGGGCTGCCTAAGATCCATAAGGAAGGGGTTCCGCTTCGCCCCGTTGTGACAAATACAGAAGCCCCAACATATTACCTAACAAAACATCTGCCTTCTCTTCTGAGCCCATTCCAAGGAACATCACATTCGAAACTCAGAAGATTTTATACAGGGACTGAGGACGTATCGTCTCGAACAAGCTGACGTCTTAAGTGAGTTTCGATGTGGTCTCTTCGTTCACTCGATTTCCTCTGGTGGATTCATTACAACTTATAGGAGCTAAGTTGGAGGAGGACATCTTACATCTATTCGGACATGTGCTTACCTCGACCTACTTTTTATTTAATGAACAATATTTTGAGAAAACTGACGGTTTTGCTGTGGGTGGTCCTTTGCCTCCGATTGTGGCTTGCCTTTTTATGGAACGCCGGCCGGAGTGGCCGAGCGGTTCTAGGCGCTACAGTCTGGAACCGCGAAACCGCTACGGTCGCAGGTTCGAATCCTGCCTCGGGCATGGATGTGTGTGATGTCCTTAGGTTAGTTAGATTTAAGTAGTTCTAAGTTCTAGGGGACTGATGACCTCAGCAGTTAAGTCCCATAGTGCTCAGAGCCATTTGAACCATTTTTTATGGAACACATCGAGGAGAAAGCACATCAGTCAGCGGCGTTGAAACCTAAATATCTCCGCAGGTGTGTGGACGACACCTTCGTACTATGGCCACATGGGCAGTGAGGCCTCCTGTGTTTGTGGGAAACCTTAAAGCCTTCCATCCGAGCGTTTACTTCACCATGTAAGTAGAGAAAAATGGAAACATTCCGTTCTTATATGTCTTGGTCCACAGAAAAGAAGACGGTTAAAAATGGTTCAAATGGCTCTGAGCACTATGGGACTTAACAGCTGTGGTCATCAGTCCCCTAGAACTTAGAACTACTTAAACCTAACTAACCTAAGGACATCACACACATCCATGCCCGAGGCAGGATTTGAACCTGCGACCGTAGCGGTCGCGCGGTTCCAAACTGAAGCGCCTAGAACCGCTCGGCCACACAGGCCGGCAAGAAGACAGTTACTTGGGTCACAGTGTACATCGTAAACCAACTCATACTGACCTATACCTATGAGCTACGAGCTGCCGTCACTCACCTCAACCAAGTGTCGTATTACGGACTGTGTCGTTCATAGGGTTGTCTCACATGCAGGCAGCTTAGCTCTGTATTTGTACAACGGATTCGTAATGCGTGTCAACATGCACTCAATAAACCTCAATAGCGGCCAGAAGAAACGGAGAACTCCAAGAGGATAGTTTTTCTGCCCTACTTTGGTGGCGTGTCCTTTATGGCCGGCAGGCAGGTCAAGAAACTTCAAATAAAACGTGTCTTCCGTCCTCCGGCGCGACTGCAAACTGTACTGGGTCTGTTAAAGACAACGTAGGTCCTAACGAGACCAGAAACATATAAAATCCCGAGCCATTGTGGGAAATCATACATTGGCCAGACGTGCCGCACTGTTAAGGATAGATGCGCTGAACATAGACGTCACACCAGACTGGGTCAGCCAGAGAAGTCTGCTGTAGCTGAACACTGTCTTGACATGAGACACAGCATAAACTACGGAGGGACAAAGATCCTTCCGTCCGTTTTCATGTGCTGGATATACGTATAAATAACGAACTAATTCCCCCCCCCCATGAACCATAGACCTTGCCATTGGTGGGGAGGCTTGCGTGCCTCAGCGATACAGATATCTGTACCGTAGGTGCAACCACAACGGAGGGATATCTGTTGAGAGGCTAGACAAACGTGTGGTTCCTGAAGAGGGGCAGCAGCTTTTTCAGTAGTTGCAGGGGCAACAGTCTGGATGATTGACTGATCTGGTCTTGTAACACTAACCAAAACGGCTTTGCTGTGCTGGTACTGCGAACGGCTGAAAGCAAGGGGAAACTTATTTTATAAGAAAAGTTAAGGAAAGGCAAACCTACGTTTCTAGCATTTGTAGACTTGGAGAAAGCTTTAGACAATGTTGACTGGAATACTCTCTTTCAAATTCTGAAGGTGGCAGGGGTAAAATACAGGGAGCGAAAGGCTATTTACAATTTGTACAGAAAGCAGATGGCAGTTATAAGAGTCGAGGGACATGAAAGGGAAGCAGTGGTTGGGAAGGGAGTGAGACAGGGTTGTAGCCTCTCCCCGGTGTTATTGAATCTGTATATTGAGCAAGCAGTAAAGCAAACAAAAGAAAAATTCGGAGTAGGTATTAAAATCCATGGAGAAGAAATAAAAACTTTAAGGTTCGCTGATGACGCTGTAATTCTGTCAGAGAGAGCAAAGGACTTGGAAGAGCAGTTGAACGGAATGGACAGTGTCTTGAAAGGAGCATACAAGATGAACATCAACAAAAGCAAATTAACTCAGGTGATGCTGAGGGAATTAGATTAGGAAGTGAGACACTCAAAGTAGTGAAGGAGTTTTGCTATTTGGGGAGCAAAATAACTGATGATGGTTGAAGTAGAGAGGATATAAAATGTAGACTGGCAATGGCAAGGAAAGCGTTCCTGAAGAACAGGAATTTGGTAACGTCGAGTATAGATTTAAGTGTCAGGAAGTAGTTTCTGAAAGTATTTGTATGGAGTGTAGCCATGTATGGAAGAGAAACATGGATGATAAATAGTTTGGACAAGAAGAGAATAGAAGCTTTTGAAATGTGGTGCTACAGAAGAATGCTGAAGATTAGGTGGGTAGATCACATAACTAATGAGGAGGTACTGAATAGAATTGAGGAGAAGAGGAGTTTGTGGCACAACTTGACTACAAGAAGAGATCGTTTGGTAGGACACGTTCTGAGGCATCAAGGGATCACCAGTTTAGTATTGGAGGGCAGCGTGGAGGGTAAAAATCGTAGAGGGAGACCAATAGATGAGACACTAAGCAGGTCCAGAAGAATGTAGGCTGCAGTAGGTAATGGGAGATGAAGAAACTTGCACAGGATAGAGTAGCATGGAGAGCTGCATCAAACCAGTCTCAGGACTGAAGACCACAACAACAACAACAACAACAACAACAACAACTAACTGATTAATAGAGACACGGGATTTAGCTCCGCATGGCATGGGAACCATCACTGGCGGTACTAAGGCATCGTCGGCCGCAGACGAACGAATCCGTCTCAACACAGACGGGAAATCGGAGGCCGCACAAACTTAAACCTGGTCGCCAACACTCTGTCCACGAACGCGCTGGGCCGCGATTTGCGGCTACGCTTTTCCTGCGTCGCGCATGCGGAGACCGTGGCCCGTTTCTCCGGCAGTGGGCAGTAAATGTCGCCGCGCTCTATGATTTGTCTGTATTGACATTATAGCCCCGTTCCTTGGCGCCTGCGTTTTTCTAGCGAACCAGAGCATATGTTGGCGAGCAACTGCAGCAAATCGTCAATAAGTACCTGATGATGTCGAGAAGTTTTCTCTTTGAAATATAGTGCAGCTTCCACAACATTATCCGACGCCTTCCGTGAACCGATGAAGCATTACACCTTTTCTGTAGTTAATTTAACGTAGTGGGTTCGCTAGAGGCCAAGGGTTTGGAGTTATTCAAGAAAAATGTACAAAATTGACCTTCAAACGCACCTTCACCCCCACACTCATCTCCCTCCACTTATGATTCCTCCTATGTTATTCGTGGCACCCCCTCCTACCACTGTGCAAAAATGTCCGACTGCACGAACTATTCCAGATATTCGACCGGTTTTTGGTCTCTATTGATTGGGCTATTACACCACCGACATAGTCAGCTATTTCATTAACATTATTAATTTGAACGTGCCCAACAGGTAATGAAAGAAAAAGAAATTTTGTAAACTTTGTGCTAAAACTAACTGCATTTCTTAGTCAGAAGACGTGACGAATATACGATTTATGTTATGCTGTTGAAATGCACAGAATTGTTAGGTAAAATTTATACAAACGTCAATTTTACTGTTTGTAACTGCTCCACTGAGCCGGTGGCGTAATAAGGCCAGTCATTGAGGACCATTAAATGTCGAATATCGGTGGGATTGTTGTCTCTACAATTGCCTTCCCATTTCTGTCAATCCCTGTTGTACAGCCACTGGCGGAATCCGAGCTAGAGAAACGAAGGCGAAGAAGTGGGCTGTGGTGTTATTTGAAGGAGTCTTGTCGGTATTCATGTGAAGCTGTTTCGGAAAAGTAATTTGAAACACCTATTTCGTGAACGCCTGTCAGCCTCCTCCCAAAAGTTAGTTCATTGTTAGAGCCGAAAACATGGGAACGTAAGGGTTTAGCGTCCAGCATAGAGATGGGCGAGGACTGTGTGACGATTTCACGGGCGACGCAGACATTCTAAGGCACTGGTCATAAACAACGGTGCAGAGTGTCGTAAATCATGAACCGAGCCCTCAAGGTTCCAGCAGCATTTGATATGCTAACAGTTTTAATACAACAGTTCAAAAACGTAAAAGAAAAGAGTGACGAACAGTTCAGAGAACAATCAAGGGGAGCATGACGAAAAATTTACAAAATTATATAATTATATAAGAAGATCGAAGAAAATCAAAGAGGAGTGAGGAACGAAATAAGAAACTCAAAGAGCAAGTTAAGCAGATACAGGATCAGTTAACACAGAAAGCTGACTAACATCCATGTGGTTTTGATCATAAATTTAGGACACTGGCTTTAGAAAGCTAAGGAAAAGACTGATGAATCAAGAAAAGATATTGACAGCAACGTGAAGAGTATCGAGACAAGTAGTACAAAGATAGGACAAGTCACGGAGAAGGTCATTAAGGAAGTACTAAGTTGCACAAAACTGCAATAAAGAAAGTAGATGAGCGAGTCGAAGTTTTTACCACAACCGAAGAACATGTGTGTAATGATTCGTCGTCTGATAGGACCGTTCCGACAAATTTGAGTGATCATGAAGAGATCGCAGAGCTATTACAATTGAAGAAAAAATAGGCTTACACCAGTTTGCGAAACAGAGAAGCGTTAGTTACGTTACAGAAGGAAACATAGAGGAGCGGCAACTTCGAAAGTTGTGGAAAGGATGGTGATGCGAGCATCAGCGAAGCAGAAATGAGACGAGAAGTAGAAGAACTACGAGACTAAAGGCTTTTTGGTATGAGTCAAGGGTGACCTATGTCTCTGGAAATAGGGAAAATATACGGAGTGTCTCAAACCTTTTGGGTCAAGTCGAAATGGGTGCTAGTGGGTTGACAACCGATTATAAGTATATTGAGATTGGGAACCAATGGTCGAAAGTACATATATGTTGTGTTATACACGGTGTACACCATACAACAACAACGTAGCTCATTTTAATTGTTCAAGGTGACGATCTCTTGAGTCGATGCCTGTACTGGAATAACGCATGCAGTGCTGCCACACTCTTGCAAACATCCTGGAACAGGCAGCGGGTGATAAACAGCATATTCACCTTACCACCAAACAGACGTACTGTACGCAATTTATCTCATAGCACGTTTGTCATATGCGGACCGGATGCACCGCACAGCCGCTTTAACCTGTGCCACATGCATAACATTGTCCCTGGGGTCAGTTGTCCATTGCGTCAGACAGCTTTTGATGTGCCTATAGTGAGGTATGTAGCTGTATACAGTGCGTGACACGTAGTCAAAAATATAATGTTACTCATCGCAAGAGTTGGCAGACATGCAATTAATGTACGATGTGGCAGGTGGTAGTGCCGAAAAAGCAGCATGAATGTACAGAGAATGCTTTCCTGACAAGTATCATCCTAGTTGGAAGAAGTTTATCTGCGTGGACAGCAACTTCTGATAGGCGAAGCCATTCAAGCCACGAGAGACATGTCCGAAACTTAACACTGAGGAGATGCTGCTGGATCGTTTGGCCAACCACCCAGCAAAAGTCACCTGTCAACTTGCCAATGAAAACCACACTTTGATCGATGCGGTGTAGAGAGTAATAGCTGAACAGATATTGCACCCATATCGTAAAGAATGTGTGCAACCAATGGGACCAACGGATTTTGAGCCCCTTGTTCACTTTTGTCAATGGATTAGTCACTTCAGTACCGTAATGCCGAACTTCATACACTTGGTATTGTCGCAACAGTCATTTCTGGAGTGAGGTCAATCCCCATACCACCTACATTGGTAGCCACGAGCAACTGTTCTCTGAAAACGTATGGGTGGTCATTGTCCAAGGTCACTTAATAAGAGTTTATTTGCTGCCTCCGCGTTTGATTGGTCCACGTTACCTGTTGTTCCTGCGAGACGTACCGCCACAGCTCTTGGAGACTGTACCCCTGCTGTCCGCAAAAGGATGTGGTCTTAACGCGACAACACACCAGCCCACATCGATTTTAATGTATGCGAACACTTGAACAACGCATACCCCCATCGTTGGACTGGAAAGCGACGTCCTCTCCAATGGTCAGCGCGATCGCGAGGATCTCATACCTCTGAACCCTTTCCTCTGGGGTTACATCAAGACGTTGGTGTGTGAAACCCCCGTAAAAAAGGATGAAGACCTGCTTGCTAGCGCCCAAGCTGCCTGTTCCTGTTACAACAGATGCCAGATATCTTTAAGAGAGAACTTCATGCGTCGTTGTCATGTATGCATTGAGACTGGCAGTCGTCACTTTGAACAGTTACCATGAGCTATGTTGTCGTTATACGGTGTACACAACACAACAAATTTGCATTTCCGATGACAGGTTCCCTAGTTCAATATAATTGGTCGTGGACCCACCATCACCTGTTTTAATTTGACCCAAAACGTTTGGGACTATATGTAGACCAGCCTATGTGGATGATACAGGAGAGATGTACTGTACATAGAGGCAACAAGGACAACAAACAACCGACAAAGCCCGCTGTGGCAGAGTACTGCCTCTCCCACAAACATGTCATGAATTACGATGGCACCATGTTGTTGCAACAGTCCAACACCTTCTGGAACCGTCTTCTAAAAGAGACTGTAGATATCTGACTACACGACAAGCTAATGAGTAAAGAAGCTTTTTTTCAACCGAGAGAGGCCTCGGAGGCAGGCTTGAGGATGGTCTTAGGGCAGTGGCAAGCTACGTGGAAATCCACTCCCGTCATGGCAGCTGAAGACGACAGGGATGCATTGTCATTGTGTCGGCAGACCCCCACCGGGCATTGGCGACTGAGGACATCCTGATCGAATCCCGGAAACAGGTTTCCAACACCACTGCGCCATATCTGTGCCAGGAGAATGCGTCATTAGGAATGCGTGAAGGTGGGGAGAAGTTGGCTTGCCAGAATATGGCGCCTTTTGGACGATTCCACGCTGCTGTATGACTGAGAAATGATCAAAAGTTTGTTTAATTTTTTTTTTTTTTGAAAAGATCGAAGGTGGAAAGCGAGACCAGATAATACATATATTTCCGAACTGAGCGTTCTGGATTTCTTTGGTGCGACTAGTACGTTCACGCTGTATTCAGTATGTAGTTTATTGTTGACAGTCGAAAACGTTATACGTATTTTCGAGTGCTCGGCGAATTTTTTCTTTTTAAAAGGATGGATCAAAGAATTTGCATTAAATTTTGCTTGAAAACCGGAATAAAGTGCAGCACCGCATTCAAAATTTTGACAGTAGCTTTTGCTGACTAAGATAAGAGTTTACGAGTGATATAAACGTTTCAAAAGGAGTCGAGAAGACGTTGAAGATGGCGATCGCCCTCTACGTCATAGCACATCAGTTACTGACGGCAACGTGGAGGAAGTAATGAAAATGGTTCCGGAAAATCGCCGAATCACCATGACAGGTTGCTGCTGATATCGGCATATCCGTTGGCTCATGCCACGCAATTTTCGGGATGTTTTGCTCATGAAACGTGTAGCAACAAAGTTTGTTCCGAAATCGTTGAATTTTGACCAAAAACGACATCGCGTAGGTATGCTCAGGAACTGTTGAATGAAGTCGACAACTTATAAAGAAGGTAATAACAGACGTCAAAACATGATCATATGCGTATGACGTAGAAACCACTGCCCAAGTGTCCCAATGGAAAATGCCTGAAGAGTCAATACCGAAAACATTTCGACAAGTTCGATCACATGTGGAGGTTTTTCTCACTGTTTTCTTCGATTACAGTGGCATAGTGTATCACGAGTTTCTGACTTATGGTTGTATGGTCAATGAGGAGTACTATCTGGAAATTATGCGCCGTTCGAGTGATGCAATCCGAAGAAAACGAGCAGAATTGTGTTAAACCTACTTGTGGAAATTGCATCACGATAATGCTCCCTCTCGCACCTCCATATTTGTTTGCGTTTTTTGGCAAAAAACAAAACCCCCCCCTTGCGACTTCTTTCGAGACCCGAGGCTGAAGAGAACCACAAGCGGACGTCGTTTTTCCATCTCTGACGGGATAAAAACAGAATCGTAGAAGGAGCTGAACGCCAGATCGAAAAGTGAATTCCAGAAGTGCTTCCAAGATTGGAAAAAGCGTTGGCACAAGTATATTATATCTCAGGGGTGTAACGAGACATCCTCCTCTGGTGTCACTCTTCCCCAACAGTAGTTGTCGATACCAGTGTTATTTTTTTTTCGAAATTTGGACACGTCAGTATTGTCTCATTTGCTTTTCCGAAAACTTTCATATAATTTTATACACAGTATGTTATATTTCAAGCTAAAATTTATGAAAAGGAATTACTTTATAAAATATTTTAGTTTCATTGTTAGAATCGATAACTACTAGTTCTGAATGTACAGTTAAAATTATTTTTTTAGAGACATTTGAAATTAAGAATTATTTGCACACTTAAAATTTGTATTATTTATTACGCAATCCTGTACTGTTTACTAAGTTTATTTCTGGGTTCATTTATGAAATAATAATCGAAATTAATAATGTAACGAAAACTAGTAGGAATTCATTTGTTACGAAAAAGCCGAAACCCGTTGGAATATTGTTATTTCCGCAGAGTGTGAGAGCCGTAAGCTTGTCTCTGATGTGATTGGACGTATTCTTGTATAACAGGTGCGAAAAATGTAATTTCGGCTTTGTTACTGTGTGATATACTAAAATGTGAGAAAATCAGTGGAAAATATATTTACCAAAACAAAATTCTGCAGAAACAATCTTCCAATTTACTTAGTTCAAACCAACCGTGAGGACCTGGGATGTTAGATTTTCAGCTTCAAGAATCGGACCCCTAGACAAGAAGAAGCCATCTCAACATGACAAGTTAAGTAAACTTGAAACTTTATTGTAACCTTTGCCCCTCTCAAATTTTCGTAAAAGACTTTGCTTATTAATTACTTGGACTGGGCATTATTTAATGTGGACAATAGATGGAACAAGGAAGGAGGATGGAGATTACAGGGGGATTACTTTGAAGTTGCAGTTGATAAATAAGCACAGACTCCTAAAACTTTCCCGCTGTTTTTGATCACACCTCGTGTGTCTACTGTGGTTTACTAGACACTTGGGTTGTTCCACAGAAATTGTAGATTGCTGTCGTTACTTTAAAAAAAAATGTACAAAAGTGAAAGAATACGATCATTACGGAACTTCTGTCAACACTGATTTTGATAAATGAAGTGAAGGAAGAAATTATGAATAATATTGTGTTGCTGAAAGTCGAGGCACTGTAAGACAAATTTGCTTAAGCATTTTAATTTATCACTGTTGTTATAACTGAACTGGTACACTCTACAGTTACGGTAATAGGTTTTACCAGCAGCTTACGAACACTTACGAAGAGGCGTGTGCTTCCTAGGCGCTCGGCGGTACTCTCTCTCCAAAGCGCAGTCTCAGACGTTGAATCCTGTTATTGAGCTCTCAGCGATCTACAGCGCCCACTTTGCACGGTCAGAGGCTGGGCAGCTGGTGTGAGTTAGGGCAGACTTCCTCGGCCTACTGGAAAGAAATGAACGTAAAATTAAAAGTTAATAATAATTCAGAAGTATGTATCAGAAAGTTATAGGGATAGAAGTAATATCTCTTTAAATTCTACTAATTATCCTTGCACAATTCTATGAGTGAATTACGTTTCCTACTTGACCATCTGTATACTCGTAGAATCGATTCACAAAGTAGTACAGTACTATTACTATTCCACGAGCGCATAATTACTATTTGTAATATTCTCTCTGGTGTGATGAGAGGACTTTAGGATCTCCTCCGTGCCGAATAGCCGCATTGAATAATTGTAATTTTGCTATCGAGATTACTGGAAGAAAGAGATTGAAAATATATTGTATGCTACTCAAGAAAATATATACTGAGCATTTACATCAAAGTTGTGTAAGGAATTTCATTATATATGTATTCTCTAATTGGAAATCTGCACGGAGGTGTCGTTTCGTTGGTAATCAGTAGGGAACTTCCGATGAATTGGAAACGAACCTGCAGTTATTAGATCCAAGAGCTCCATTATTTCATCGGATAATTAACCTCTATCAAAGTAAACTTTCCGCTTGATCTGAGGTTTCCCGACTGACTACGCAACGCAAGAAAACCAAGACATTTTATTTACACAGGATTGCAGATCGATTCGAATCATCGAGACTGCGGACAAGGAGAGTCATCGTCCGATTCTGATTAAACAAGTAAAGCTTAATTATGACTTTCTTGAGAGACGTGATGACTGTGATATGGCTGCTTATGAATGAGATCATTAATAAAATACTAATAACTAACTTTCCTCCTCACCAGCAACCAGTATAAACACAATATTAATTAAAATTATATAGACATATTCTCTTTTGAAGAAAAGTTAAGTTCATGACTTTAGAGGTGCAATGTTTAAGTGATTCATTTCATATCTAACGGACCTATGCTCTTTTAACACTGAATCTTCTTTCGGGTATGGACAAGTTAAAAGTGTTGTTCTACAGCGTTTAATGTGAGGTCTGCTTCTGTTCTTATAACACTGTTTGACAAAAAAAAACTGAAGGGGAGTAAATGAAACTTCAGCATTTGAGAGAGTACGTCATACGATTTCAGTGACAACATCGAGTCAGTTGTAAGGAGAACTTGGCAGTATTAGCCTGCTTATTAACAGTAAGACGTAGCACCTCCTCTGGTGCGACCGCTTGCACTGATTCGGTTTGGGAAGGGTGTCATAAAGCCTTGTATCGTCTCCTGAGGAAAGGCGACCTGGTCCTTGATATCTCGAATGCTGGCAACAGGATGTAGTTGACGTCCGAGCTGCTGCCACACGTGTCCTGTCGTTGACAGATCTGAGGCTCTTACTGGCCACAGAAGTACCTTAAAGCACGCAGACGCTTCGTAAAGAGAAGTGCCGTTTGTGGTCGAGTGATGTCCTCTTGAAAAATGATACGGCGATGCTGTCGCACGAGAGGTGACACAAGAGGACGCAGAACGCACGTGGCATACCGATGTGACGTCATACCTCCCTCAATCGGAGGCAATCGCGACCTAAAGTCGTACCCGACCGCTTAGCACGCCATGCCGCCAGGAACAACATCGCAGAGCCCTACCCACCAAAATACTGGAAGAATGGGTTCTCTCGCCAGTCCGCAGACGTACTAGCCGAAGGCGATCATCAAGGGTAGTGCAGATCCGCACATCATCGCACATCATCCCATAAGAGTGTGCCACAAATTAACTCCATCAAAACGCGAAACAGTCCAGCGCCCCAGTTCGTCCATGGCTCACCGGAGTCGGAGGAATACTACTCTTTGTTTTTCGTGCCTGCTTCTGGGCACCTTTGTCGTCAGCGATAGTGTTACATTCGTAACATGGAACGATACTGTGCCCTTACAGTCTCCTATCTGATACCCACGATCCCTACATGGGATATACGTTGGTGGTAACTTAACAGTCGCAAAGTCTTCTTCAAATAGATGTTCTCTAAATTTACCAATAGATTTTCGCCGGAGCTACGTCGTCTTTCTTCCGTGGATTCCAGTTCAAGTTCCCCGAGCGCCTCTGCTACACTTTCGTATGGGCTGTACCCGTTTGCACTGATCCTAGCAGCGCCTCTTTTAATGCGTTCGACGTCTGCTGCCTTGCCTGATAAGGATTCCAGACACTATAGCGGTACTCTAAAATTGGTCAAACTAGTGTGTTGTATGCTATTTCCATAATAGACACACTGAATTTTTCCAGAACCTTCCAAAACATCTATGTCTCCCTTTCGCCTTTACATTGATTTCTTGTTGCTTTTAGTGTTAAACCTGAATACTATCACAGATTTTATTCAACCTGTAAATTGAGCAAGCAGTAAAGGAAACAAGAGAAAAATTTGGAGTAGGAATTAAAATCCATGGAGAAGAAATAAAAACTTTGAGTGTTGCCGATGACATTGTAATTCTGTCAGAGACAGCCAAGGACCTGGAAGAGCAGCTGAACGGAATGGACAGTGTCTTGAAAGGAGGCTATAAGATGAACATCAACAGAAGCAAAACGAGGATAGTGGAATGTAGTCGAATTACATCGGGTGATGCTGCGGGAATTAGATTAGGAAATGAGATGCTTAAAGTAGTAAATGAGTTTTGCTATTTGGGGAGCAAAATAACTGATGATGGTCGAAGTAGAGAGGACATAAAATGTAGACTGGCAAAGGCAAGGAAAGCGATTCTGAAGAAGAGAAATTTGTTAACATCGAGTATAGATTTAAGTGTCAAGAAGTCGTTTCTGAAAGTACTTGTATGGAGTGTAGCCATGTATGGAAGTGAAACGTGGACGATAAATAGTTTAGCCAAGAAGATAATAGAAGCTTTCGAAATGTGGTGCTACAGAAGAATGCTGAAGATTATATGGGTAGATCACATATCTAATGAGGAGGTACTGAAGAGCATGGGGGAGAAGAGAAATTTGTGGCACAACTTGACTACGAGAAGGGATCGATTGGTGGGGCATATTCTGAGGGATCAAGGGATCACCAATTTAGTATTGGAGGTCGGCCGGGGTGGCCGAGCGGTTCTAGGCGCTACAGTCTGGAACCGCACGACCACTACGGTCGCAGGTTCGAATCCTGCCTCGGGCATGGATGTGTGTGATGTCCTTAGGCTAGTTAGGTTTAAGTAGTTCTAAGTTCTAGGGGACTGATGACCTCAGAAGTTAAGTCCCTAGTGCTCAGAACCATTTGAAGACTACTCGAACCGCTGGATCTATGAGAATAGTAGCTTCGACGACAGTATTTCGCATAGTTTTAATCTGCGAATGAGTAGAATTACGAAGTTTTGGACGATTCAGATTACGAAGCAGCATTCTAGATATAAAACGATAAGCCGTAAATTCTCGTTCCCAGTTCTTCATAAAATCGACGGCAAGGGAGAAAGCAAACAGCACATCGTTCCGTATGCAATTTTTGTTCGAAGTTATACATATGGAGTAAGAATATACACTTATATGAATACGATTTGTCTAATGATTTACAAGTTTACGTGCTTTGCTATCGTAGATGAAACTAACTGCCAGAAAGATAACGAAACTGCCAATTTTCACACAACACATTTTATTTCTCGCGGTCAGTTTCAGCAGAAAAGCTGTACAGTGTCGTTTAAAGCGCAGAAAATTAATGTCCACCCAAATCTTCATTAGAATATCTTATAAAATTTAGATGCAAATCGCTGAAGAACTGTTCAAAATTTCTCTTCCACTGTTCGAAATTTCTCCTTTACATATTACATATACACTGAAGCGCCAAAAAAAAACTGGTATAGGGATGCCTATTCAAATACCGAGATTTGTGAACAGACAGAAGACGGCGCTGCGGTCGGCAACGCCTGTATAAGACAACAAGTGTATGGCGCAGTTGTTGGATCGGTTATTGGTTTCTGCTGCTACAATAGCAAGTTATCAAGATGTAAGCGAGTTTGAACGTGATGGCGGCACAGGAGCGGCACAGGAGCGATGGGATACAGCATCTCCGAGGCAGCGATGAAGTGGGGATTTTCCCGTACGACCGTTTCACGAGTAACCGTGACTATCAGGAATCCGGTAGAACATCAAATCTGCGACATCGCTGCGGCCGCAAAAAGATCCTACAAGAACGGGACCGACGGCGACTGAAAATAATCGTTCATCGCGACAGATATGCAACCCTTCCGAAAATTGCTGCAGATTTCAATGCTGGGCCATCAACAAGTGTCAGCGTGCGAATCATTGAACAAAACTTCATCGGTATGGGCTTTCGGAGCCGAAGGCCCACTCGTGTACCCTTGATGACTGCACAACACAAAGCTTTACGCCTAGCCAGGACCCGTCAACACCGACATTGGACTGTAGATGACTGGAAACATGTTGCCTGCTCGGACGACTCTCGTTTAAAATTGTATTGAGCGGACGGACGTGGGTGTGGAGACAACATCGTGAATCGATGGAGTTTGCATGTCAGCAGGGGACTGTTCAAGGTTGTGGAGGCTCTGTAATGGTGTGAGGCGTGTTCACTTGGAGTGATAAGGGACCCCTGATACGTCCAGATACGACTCTGACAGGTGACACGTACGTAAGCATCCTGTCTGATCACCTGCATCCATTCATGTCCATTGTGCATTCCGACGGACTTGGGCAATTCCAGCAGGACAATGCGACACCCCACGATCCAGAACTGCTACAGAGTTGCTAGAGGGATACTCTTCTGAGTTTAAACACTTCCGCTGGTGCACCTAACTCCCCAGACATGAACATTATTGAACATATCTGCGATGCCTTGCAACGTGCCGTTAAGAAGAGATCTCCATCCCCTCGTAGTCTTACGAATTTATGGACATCCCTGCAGGATTCGTGGTGTCATTTCCCTCTAGCACTACTTGAGACATTAGTCGAGTCCATGCCACGTCGTGTTGCGACATTTGTGCGTGCTCGCGTGGGACCTACACGATCGTAGGCAGGTATACCAGTTTTTTTGGTTCTTCAGTGGAATTTGGATGTGAAATCTGAGAGGTAAGTTTCTCCTGTGGTACACTGAAGGTACGCCATGCTACTCTTAGATGCTACATCTGCGTTTACATAAACAGTGCACAGGCCACCGTAAACTGCCTGGCGCAGGGTATGCTGTATTAACACTGTAGCGTCGCTACCTGGTCTTAGGTGAAATTTGTAAGAAGCTGCCACTGAGTGCTGCGTTGGGCCGCCCGCTGTGGCCTAGCGGTTCTAGGCGCTTCAGTCCGGAACCGCGCTGCTGCTACGGTCACAGGTTCGAACCCTGCCTCTGGCATGGATATGTGTGATGTCCTTAGGTTAGTTAGGTTTAGGTAGTTCTAAGTCTAGGGGACTGATGACCTCAGATGTTAAGTCCCATAGTGCTAAGGGCCATTTGCTGCGTTGGCTACTGCTGGCCGGTATGCGCAGCTTTGCGACAGGTATGCATGTATGCAAAACGATTGCGAAATGGGGTAGCCGTGTTCTGTGGAACGTGCACCTCCCAGCAACAATAGCCGGCGCTAGCAGAACTGTGGGAAGGCGTCCCCACACCAGGGCTAGAACTGTGTTACGAATTAGGGGACCGAGAGCTAGGCAGTAGCGCAGAAAATGTGCCCCGAGGCCTTATAAACAACTGCGAATTTTGAGAAAAATTCATTCAGGGCCGAGCAGTACTACCAAGGCGCCAGGGCTGTGCCAGCTGCAGCCGCGAGTTCGACACCAGGTCGGGGCAGCCGCCTCTCGCACTAGGTCCACCTCGGAGAATTTGGTGCCACAGTGAAACGGACCTGCCGTCTGCACCAGCCGCCGCCAGCCTCCTGCCAGGAGGCAGCGGATCGTGTCCCGTGCACGGCAGCCGTCCTTCGTCACAGCGGAATACGTGAGCCACGCGTGACTCGCCTCGACACGGCCGTTCGACTTCAGAAGGCAGGCACGGCAAGGAGGAGCAGCCCGCCGATGACGTCACAGCCTTGGCTAGAGCTCCTACATAACAGGCTGAATCGTCCGCCATGTTCTCTCCATCTCTTTCAGCAGTGTTTGCCCTGTAGGTGGTTGACTCATTCACGAAACTTTTTAAAGTATTTTTTATAAAATATTTCGTATTGTATGTATCAACTGAACCAAACAGTAATTAATTTTTATAGAGATATTTAGTATGCCCTTTTCATATAATAGAAAAACTGAAATTTAAAGTTACAAAACTATAGAAATGCAGACTCGGAACTTGGGTGATAATTCGAAGTTATCAAATGTGACGAGTTGAGAACTCGGTACCAGTGTCTTCAAACATGGGTGTTACGCAGTAACAACCTGCGGCTATGTACTAGTTTTGCCTTTAGACAGCCACTTATGAAAGAGGTGTTTATTTTTTTATTCAAAAGGAGGTACTTTAAGAAATGTCGCATTTTCATTGTACTGAGATGGGGGAAAGTATAGTTTCACCTTACAGTGAAATGAATTTTTGTTAATAGTTAGCCGGCCGAAGTGGCCTTGCGGTTAAAGGCGCTGCAGTCTGGAACCGCAAGACCGCTACGGTCGCAGGTTCGAATCCTGCCTCGGGCATGGATGTTTGTGATGTCCTTAGGTTAGTTAGGTTTAACTAGTTCTAAGTTCTAGGGGACTAATGACCTCAGCAGTTGAGTCCCATAGTGCTCAGAGCCATTTGAACCATTTTTTATTAATAGTTTCATCTGTCATGTAACCAGCATTCATTTGATGTACTTCATCATAGGTTTGTTGCTTGTTGAGGCGTGGTAAAGACTGTTCTTTGAAGGTTATGTTACTTGTGGTGGTTCCCTGACAATGACCAACCCACTACAAAAATATCTGAATTATCAGTGCCTATATAAGACATGAATTAAGTATTAATCAATTTGCGTATGTATGTTTATGATAAGACGTAAAATACATAAAAATATTCCTCTCACTTTTCCAGTTGCGAAAATATCTCAGGAACTGAAAATTTTTCAGATGAGCTGCTTCAGTACAGTTTTCGACTGGGAAGAAACGCAACTGCATGCGACTGGCTTTATGTTTATAACTACCTTCATTAGCGTATATTTACAATACACAACTGAACGCCGGGTGGTTTCTATTTGTTTCTCCGACAGTCATCTTTTTCTTCATTCTCGGTCATTAGGAAATCTAAACATACGAAAACCATTTTTGCTCTAGTTAGTGCGGTTCGCAGCTGAGCAGACACCCATATTTAAGACGAATTCTTCAATACACTTAATTAGAAATCTCCCCTAGCACTGTGACTCGTATGTAAACAACCATGAATATCCCATAGTTTGGGGAAAACATGACGGACAGTTCAGCTCGGACTACAGAAGTCAGCCTTGGCATACTGACGGGCCGTCGGCTCGTGGCCGACGTGGCTGACGTCAGCATCCCAGGGCACCAAAGCAGCTACAGTCAGCGAGTGCAGTACTTAACTAAACTACTCAAAACGTCTTCGTCTAGAAAATCGTGATCGGCTATGGTCGAGCCGCCATATTGTAATGGTGCATTCGTAGTTTCTCTGCTTGCGATTTTAGAGTAGTTCGGACACATTATGTCCCGTTAAAAAAAAATGGCTAAAATGATATGGCTGTCGTTTTGCTCTTCAATCCGAAGACTGTATTGATGCAGCTCTCCGTGCTACTCTATCCTGTGCGAGCCTCTTCATCTCTGAATAACTACTGCAACCTACATCTTCCTGAATCTGCTTACTACGTTCATCTCTTAGTCTCCCTCTACCCCTTTATCTCCAACACTTACCTCCAGTACTAAAGTGGCAATCCCTTGATGTCTCAGAATGTGTCTTATCAACCGATCCTTTCTCATACTCAATTTGTGCGGCAAATTTGTTGTCTTCCCAATTCTCTTCATTTCCTCCTCATTAGTTACGCGATCCATTCAACTAATCTTCAGCATTCTTTTATAGCATTATTTTTCAAAATATTTTATTCTCTTCTCGTCTAAACTGTTTATCACCCATGTTACACTTCCATACATGGCTACACTTCGGACAAATACCTTCAAAAGAGTCTTCCTAACATGTAATTCTATTCGGTGCTAATAAATTTCTCCTCTTCAGAAATGCTTTTCTTGCTATTGCCAGTCTACAATGATGAGCCAAAACATTATGACCTGCTTAACAGCTCCTTTGTCCGTCTTTCGAACGAAATACACATCTGATTCTGCGTATCAGGGATCCGACAGTTTGTTGGTGGCTTTGTGTAGATGTGGCATTACATGACTACGTATAGGTCATGTAATTTGCGTAAATAACGGTCCGCTGATTTGGGTGCGCGGTGATGGCGCCCAATAGCGACCCAGATGGGTTCCATAGGATTTACATCAAGCTAATTTGGCCGCCCAGATATTAACGTGAATTCACTATAGTTGTTGTTGTTGTGGTCTTCAGTCCAGTGACTGGTTTGATGCAGCTCTCCATGCTATTCTATCCTGTGCAAGCTTCTTCATCTCCTAGTACCTACTGCAACCTACGTCCTTCTGAATCTGCTTACTGTATTCATCTCTTGGTCTCCCTCTACAATTTTTACCTTCCTCGCTGCCCTCCAATACTAAATTGGTGATCCCTTGATGCCTCAGAACATGTCCTACCAACCGATCTTCTAGTCAAGTTGTGCCACAGATTTCTCTTCTCCTCAATTCTGTTCAATACCTCCTCACTAGTTATGTGATCTACCAATCTAATCTTCGGCATTCTTCTGTAGCACCACATTTCGAAAACTTCTATTCCCTACTTGTCCAAACTATTTATCGTCCATGTTACACGGCTACACTACTATTCACTATAACGCTCCTCAGACCACCGTAGATCTGTTCTAGGTCCGAGATTCGAACTGTTAAACTGCTGAAAGATGACATTGTCGTTGAAGAAGACATCAAGCATGAAGGGATGCAGGTGGTTCGCAGCTGTCAGGCGTGCCTTCAATTACTACCACATGACACATGCAAGCGCAGGAGAATGTATCCTATAGTACACTGAAGAGCCAAAGAAAATGCTTCACCTGTCTAATATCGTGTAGAGCCCTCGCGAACACGCACAAGAGCCTCAACACGACCTGGCATGGACTCGCCTAATTTCTGAAGTAGTGTTGGAGGGAACTGACACATGAATCCTGCATGGCTGTCCATAAATATGTAAGAGTACGAGGGAGTGGAGATCTCTTCTGAACAGCACGTTGCAAGGCATCCCAGATATGCTCAATAATGTTCATGTCTAGGGAGTTTGGTGGGCAGCGGAAGTGTTAAACACAGAAGAGTATTCCTGGAATTGTTCTGTAGCAATTATGGACATGTGGGATCTTGGATTGTCCTGATGGAATTGCTAATGTCCGTCGGAATGCACAATGGACATGAACGGATGCAGGTGATCAGACAGGATGCTTACGTACGTGTCACTTGTCAGTCGTATCTAGACGTATCAGGGGTCCCATATCACTCCAACTGCATCATTACAAAGCCTCCACCAGCTTGAACAGTCCCCTGCTGACATGCAGGGTCCATGGATTCATGAGGTTGTCCCCATACTCCTACACGTCCATGCGCTCGATACAATTTGAAACGAGACTCGTCCGACCAGGCAACATGTTCCCAGTCATCAGCAGTCCAATGTCGGTGTTGGCGGGCCTTGGCGAGGCGTAAAGCTTTGGTTGTGCAGTCATCGAGGGTACACGAGTGGACCTTCGGCTCCGAAAGCCCATATGGATGATGTTTCTTTGAATGTTTAGCACCCTGACACTTGTTGATGGCCCAGCATTTAAAACTACAGCAGTTTCCGGAAATGTTACACTTCTGTCACGTTGAACGATTCTCTTCAGTCGTCGTTGGTCCCGTTCTTGCAGATTCTTTTTCCGGCCATAGCGATGTCGGAGACTTAATGTTTTACCTGATTCCTGAGATTCAAAGTACACTCTCGAAATGATCGCACGGAAAATCCCCACTTCATTGCTACCATGGAGATGCTGCTTCCCATCGCTCGTGGCCCGACTATAACACCACATTCAAACTGACTTACATCTTGATAACCTGCCATTGTAGCAGCAGTAACCGCTTCGCGCTTCAGTGTATAATACAACTCCCAACAGCCTGGGTCCGTAGCGTGCTGCACGTTTCGAGCCGCCGTTCACCACGATGACGGCGTTTGTGGAGGCGACCATCGAGATAGTGTAGCACAGATGTGATTCACCCGAAGAGCCGACTCGTTTTCATTGATCGACGGTCGAATCCCGATGGTTCCGTGCCCACTGCAATCGTAATTTCCGAAGTCGTTGGGTCAAAATGTGAACACGTAGGGGCAGTCTGCTGCGGAGCTCCGTGTTCAAAAATATGCGATGAACGGTGTGCTGCGAAACGCTCGTGTGTACGCCAGCATTGTGTTCTCTCGGAAGAGATGCCACAGATCACCATCTATCCTCTGTGAAGAGTCAACATCCTACCATTTAGCGCCTAGTGGTAGTTTCACTGTCCTTCTACCTCTGTCCGTAGATGCTCACGACAGTAGCACGTGGACATTCGACTAGCTGTGACGTTGTCGACGTACTCGTTCACAGGCTCTGCGTGGTAATGATCTGCCCTTTGTCAAAGCCGCGTATCTCTACGGATTTTCCCATCTGAAGGCCATATCGTCGCTAGGGTGATCCCGCGTTCGTGTCTGCTCCACTTACATACTTTCGTTGCAGCGTCACGTGTCCGAAACGCCACTAGGCGGCATCCAACGTCACGGTGGGTACTGGTCGTAATGTTCTGGCTTGTCAGTGTATACTTGATATCCTCCCAATTTCGACCGTCATCAGTTATTTTGCTGCCCAGATAGTAAAAATATGGATGCAATAATCGATGGCCGACAGGAAGCGGCACTCAATTTCACATGTAACCTACGTATGCTTTAATATAATTGAAAGAAAATTATGTTTGCAAAAGGCAAATGCAGTTACAAAGACACGTAAAATCTTTTCTTGTTTCCCCACGCTCACCCAGAACTTCTAAAGAAATGGATGCATGCAGTGCGAAGGGACTCCGTTTAAATGTAGCGTCAATTAAAGCAATGATTTTTCTAAAGACGTCTGCGTGTCTCGATCATGAGCTGGTGTACAACTGCTGAAAGATGACGCTGTACCTAGTCTTTTCAGTATTCTTGTAAAACTGCAGCTGGATACCAGTCAGCCGGCCAGTGTGGCCGTGCGGTTGAAGGCGCTTCAGTCTGGAACCACGTGACTGTTACGGTCGCAGGTTCGAATCCTGCCTCGGGCATGGATGTGTGTGATGTCCTTAGGTTAGTTAGGTTTAAGTAATTCTAAGTTCTAGGGGACTGATGACCACAGAAGTTAAGTCCCATAGTGCTCAGAGCCATTTCAACCATTTGAACCAGTCAGAGAAGACAAACTGCTCGGAATACACCAACAGTTTCTGAGGTAAAACAGTCAACTAAACTAGCAACATGGATACACATTGCTCTTCATGTATCTTTATGTTGTTGTGGTGGCTAGTAAATATAGCTGATGGACTGATCTCTTTTGGTTTCAGCAAATGAATGAGATCCACCAATACTTTGTGAAAATCCGATGTCAGTCATGTGACATATGATGCAAGCGTTCCGAACAAAGTATCTCGCAGAATAGTGATGCTTAGGAAAACGTGAGAATACTGCACACGAAGTTTAAGTGACGTGAAAAGGCAGAAAACATGACACAATTGATTGCAATGCTGAAGAAAAGAACCTGTCTAAACCACAATCTCGAAAGTGGACTTCAGAACATTTTAGTGATTTAACTTTAGATATTCTCTTTACTCGATTGTAAAACAGTGGTGTTAAAAATCAGTCCAGGGAGTATAGCGAAGCAAGTAAATAATTTGCCTTCATTCTGCTCTGGTGACATTTACTTTGAAGTCAAAGTCTTTTTATGACTGACTTATTAGTTCTGCGTGTTGTTTATTTCATGAACAAGCCGATGTGCTTCGCAAAACACATAGGCTAGTATGTATAGTTGGTTGTGAAGACTTGTATGAATCACAGGTAATGCGACGAATTGCTATTGTCTTCATGTTGTATTACAAGCACACACAAAGAAAGCAATACTTGCTGCACAGAAGGACTATTCTGGTATGAGGAAATGACACAAAACTTAGGCAAGCTATTTCCATTTGCCAATGTGTGGCATAGTGTAAGTGTATGTTGAATGAAACAAAACAATAAATATAAAATTAAATATCCTCTTTATCTGTTACTAATTTGACCATCTTCCTTTCTCAAAATAATGGTCCGGATATTGTTAAAACATTTGTTCTCTGTCTATAGCTTGTTTATATAAAATGTGGAACATAGCACTGGTTTAGCAGTTTTGTTGTTATGATGTGTACAGGACTTTTTTTCTCGCTGGGTATAGAAAAGGAAGCATTTTGTATCACATGACTCTTTGCCTGAAAGTTCGTTATCCATCTTCTGTGATAACTATAATAAGAGATATCTCATGTCAACGTTTTACTCGTGATTCTTCAGTTTCTCCCGGCGTATTTGTTGCTCGAACAGTCCACGGGTATACTGCCAGTTCATAGTGTCCAATGGGCGCAATATTTCAGCGATCAGACATATCACCATCGTCAGGTGCTCTGACGAACTGAGCTCCTGAGGTTTTTTTTTTCCTTTATTGTAATTTTCATCACCTGATACAGGTGGGCTGTCAGCAGCATAGTACGCTGCTCTTCAGCCTTAAGCGGAACAATAACAAGACATACGGGTGATACAGACACTACAGAAAAAACGGCGGGCAAAAAAAAGGAGATTTAAAAAACAATAAACATGAAGCCGTTCACGATGGACCCGAAAAAACAGGAAACACATGGTGACATGGCGCACAGAACACGGATGACGGCGACGGCACACGTGAACAGCTCCTGAGGGCGAGCGGCCGATTTAAATCCCCTCCCCCCGCGGGCCGCTCTCTTCGCCGTCCGCGCCCATTGGACACTATGAACCGGCAATATACCCGTGGACTGTTCGAGCAACGTTTTACTCATTTGTGTCGTTACACAGCCTCATCATTCAGGAAATAAAATGCGCAAAGCGAAAGGAAAAATCTCGTGGACAGCAGTCACACGTAAATGCCAGGCAGAGGGTTCATGCGAATCTCCAAAAAGTATAATTTGTAACAACTATAGCGGCGGTGCGAAAGTAAGAAAAATACGTACGTACACAGAGCAGAGTAAGTGTTAAATTGATCTTGACCGGAGAGATTAGCAGATAGAAAGAAACATTAACAGTGAACTATTAATTAAACCCAGACAGCGTCGCATTGTATCCATAAATCGTAACTGTATTTCTTGTGTATAGCAGAACAGTCTGCCTCTCGTCGACGACGGAGAAATGTCGGAATTAAAAGTAATCATTGGTCCGTCGCTGGGCCCCACTGGCTCATCACTCAGCCGGGCCATTACAGAGTGGTGCGTCCGGAACAATAATATCGACTTTGTTTTCCATCCCACTTCCCTATCTCATTCTCACGATTCCTATGTGAGACATACGTTGGTGGCACCACAATGGTCTCACAGTCCTCTTCAAACATAGAATCTCTCACGAGAACTACATCGTATTTCTTCCAAAGGTCCCTATCTGAGGTCCCCGAGGACTTCTGTTACACTTTCGTATGGGCTACGCAGACCTGTTAACAATAGTAAGCAGTGTCTATCTGAATTTGTTCGAGGTCTGTTGTCATGGCTTCTTAGTAAGACCTCAAAATGCTGGAGCAGTATCATAGAGTTGGTAACACTGCCATCTTGCATGCGATGTCCTATACAGAAGCGCCGCTCTGGCACAAGACCTTTGCAACAGAAACCAAGTCTTCCATTCGCATTCCCTGATACTGACTTTACGAGGTCTTCTCATTCCATGTAGTTTCTTAGAAGGGATAACCTGTCGTAGGCCGCTCTCTAACACAGCCGAAACTTCGCTGGGTGATAGAAGGTTGAAAATAAATGCAAAACGCAATAACTTCTGATAAGTTTCCACGCGACTTCAGCACGCTACTCGCGCGACGGAAAACTAAGTGCTCCGGTAGCGCAGTGGTCAAGAGCACACCGAGCGAGGTGAGGAGGAGAGGAGATTAGTGTTTAACGTCCCGTCGACAACGAGGTCATTAGAGACGGAGCGCAAGCTCGGATGAGGGAAGGATGGGGAAGGAAATCGGCCGTGCCCTTTCAAAGGAACCATCCCGGCATTTGCCTGAAGCGATTTAGGGAAATCACGGAAAACCTAAATCAGGATGGCCGGAGACGGGATTGAACCGTCGTCCTCCCGAATGCGAGTCCAGTGTGCTAACCACTGCGCCACCTCGCTCGGTACCGAGCGAGCTGGCGCATTCGGGAGGAAGACGGTTCAATCCCACGTCCGGCCATCCTGATTTAGGTTTTCCGTGATTTCCCTGAATCGCTCCAGGCAAATGCTGGGATGGTTCCTTTGAAAGGGCACGGCCGACTTCCTTCCCCATCCTTCCCTAATCCGATGAGACCTCGCTGTTTGGTCTCTTCCGCCCAAACAATCCAATCCAATCCAAGAGCACAGTTTCGAAATTTTGCCCGGGGGGAGGGAGACTGAAGTCGTGCCGAAACTTCGTCATTTGCTATGAATTTATTGCGTTTTGGTTTTGGCACATGAGCCAAGATAGGTGGCCATCTATTTTGACCCTTCTATTAGCCTGCCAAGTTTCGACTGTGTTAGAGAGCGCTCTATGACGGGTTACCCCTTGCAAGAAACTACATCAAGTGAGATGACCACGTACAGTCAGTATTCTCGTGTGCAAATCGAATGTGATGTTTGGTTGGTTGGTTGATTTGGGGAAGGAGACCAGACAGCGTGGTCATCTGTCTCATCGGATTAGGGAAGGATTGGGAAGGAAGTCGGCCGTGCCCTTTCAGAGGAACCATCCCGGCATTTGCCTGGAGTGATTTAGGGAAATCACGGAAAACCTAAATCAGGATGGCCGGACGCGGGATTGAACTGTCGTCCTCCCGAACGCGAGTCCAGTGTCTAACCACTGCGCCACCCCGCTCGGTGAATGTGATGTTTGTTTTCTTTTATTGTCGCGGTGTGATCAAAAAGTAACAGGAACTTTTTCTCTTAAAAAATCTTTATTTATTCATAAAAATCAACACTGTCTTCATCAAAGTAATCCCCCCTCACATATACTACACTTGTGCGTGGGCTTTTTTCAATCTTGAAAGAACTTCTGGAACTTACTATTCGGTATGGCGCTCAGTTCATTCAGCGATTCTCTTTTTACTTGGATTGAATAAAAAGTAGTGGCAACACTGCCATAACATGAAGGATGTGCGTCACATGTCATGTCTGCTGTCTGTAACAGACAGCAGAAGGTCATTTGAAGTAGTTCAGTGAGCGGCGACGGTTGCGTTTGAGTCAGTGGCATTGTGTATTGATTGAAAGTGCACGAAGCCACTTCCAGCGCCCTAAGAGTATGTTTAGGAAACACGAACAACATGCGTGGACCAAGACTGAAGGGGTATGTGGTCGGAGCGCGCAACAATCTTCCCTTCCGCCACTGCATCCCGTCCTCCTTCATGACAATGCACTGTGCCACATGGCGAACGCCGTGCAGGAGCTCATGCGTACGTGTGCGGGTGGGAGATGCTGGAACATCCACCACATTCGTCCAATATGAGTTCGTGAGATTACGACCTGTTCTCTAAATGAAGGAATCGCTTCGTGGCAAGTGTTACAACACAAGGGAAAACATAATCCGTGCCACAGGATGGTCCTTGAGAGACATTCGCTGAACTTTTTTTTTTTCTTACACGTCTAGTTCCGTAGTACCAAATTGGGGAGCAAATCTCCAAGGTCAGGGAACATGTCAGTACATGAAATTACAACATGAAAGTAATAACAGATAAAATAAAATGCTTATGAACCCAAAAAAAGTCAAGCCATAAGTTTAAGTAAACGCAATCAACAATGTAACATAAGAGTCATCTTAAGTTTTCAAGGTACTCCTCAACAGAATAGAAGGAGTGACCCATGAGGAAACTCTTTAGTTTCGATTTGAAAGCGCGTGGATTACTGCTAAGACTTTTGAATTCTTGTGGTACTAAAAATGGATGCAGCAGTATACTGCACACCTTTCTGCGCAAGAGTTAAGGAAGTGCGATCGAAAAGCAGATTGGATTTCTGCCGAGTATTAACTGAGTGAAAGCTGCTTATTCTTGGGAATAAGCTGATATTGTTGACAAGAAACGGAAGTAAAGAATTTATGTATTGAGAGGCTAATGTCAGAATACCCTGACTAATGAACAGGGGTCGACAAGAGGTTACACCACTTATTGCCCGAACCGCTCGTTTCTGAGCCAAAAATATCCTTTTAGAATGGGAAGAGTTACCCCAAAACATAATACCATGCGACATAAGCGAACGAAAATAAGCAAAGTAGAGTAATTTTCGTGTCGAACGATCACTTATTTCAGATATCGTTAGAATAGTAAAAATGGCACCATTAAGCCGTGGGCTTTCCACGACGGTTTTCTATCTGAACTCCTAGAATTTCGAACTGTTTAGTTTCACCAATCGTACGTCAATTCTGTGAAATTAAAACGTTAGATTTTGTTGAACTGTGTGTTAGAAACTGTAAAAACTGAGTCTTACTGTGATTTAGCGCTAGTTTATTTTCTACGAACCATGAACGTATGTGATGAACTGCACTATTTGGAACCGAGCCATTGTTGCACACAACATCGTTTACTACCAAGCTAGTGTCATCAGCAAACATAAATATTTTATAATTACCCTTAATACTTGAGGGCATATCATTTATATAAATAAAACGGTGTACGGCGCCCTCGATTCCCGGCCGGAGTGGCCGAGCGGTTCTAGGCACTACAGTCTGGAACCGCACGACCGCTACACTCGCAGGTTCGAATCCTGCCTCGGGCATGGATGTGCGTGATCTCCTTGGGTTAGTAAGGTTTAAGTAGTTCTAAGTTCTAGGGGACTGTGACCTCAGCAGTTAAGTCCCATAGTGTTGTTGTTGTTGTGGTCTTCAGTCCTGAGACTGGTTTGATGCAGCTCTCCATGCTACTCTATCCTGTGCAAGCCTCTTCATCTCCCAGTACCCACTGCAACCTACATCCTTCTGAATCTGCTTAGTGTATTGATCTCTTGGTCTCCCTCTACGATTTTTACCCTCCACGCTGCCCTCCAATGCTAAATTTATGATCCCTTGATGCCTCAAAACATGTCCTACCAACCGATCCCTTCTTCTAGTCAAGTTGTGCCACAAACTTCTCTTCTCTCCAATCCTATTCAATACCTCCTCATTAGTTACGTGATCTACCCACCTTATCTTCAGCATTCTTCTGTAGCACCACATTTCGAAAGCTTCTATTCTCTTCTTGTCCAAACTGGTTATCGTCCACGTTTCACTTCCATACATGGCTACACTCCATACAAATACTTTCAGAAACGACTTCCTGACACTTAAATCTATACTCGATGTTAACAAATTTCTCTTCTTCAGAAACGATTTCTTTGCCATTGCCAGTCTACATTTTATATCCTCTCTACTTCGACCATCATCAGTTATTTTGCTCCCTAAATAGCAAAACTCCTTTACTACTTTAAGTGTCTCATTTCCTAATCTAATCCCCTCAGCATAACCCGATTTAATTTGACTACATTCCATTATCCTCGTTTTGCTTTTGTTGATGTTCATCTTATATCCTCCTTTCAAGACACTGTCCATTCCGTTCAACTGCTCTTCCAAGTCCTTTGCTGTCTCTGACAGAATTACAATGTCATCGGTGAACCTCAAAGTTTTTACTTCTTCTCCATGAATTTTAATACCTACTCTGAATTTTTCTTTTGTTTCCTTTACTGCTTGCTCAATATACAGATTGAATAACATCGGGGAGAGGCTACAACCCTGTCTCACTCCTTTCCCAACCACTGCTTCCCTTTCATGCCCCTCGACTCTTATAACTGCCATCTGGTTTCTGTACAAATTGTAAATAGCCTTTCGCTCCCTGTATTTTACCCTTGCCATCTTCAGAATTTGAAAGAGAGTACTCCAGTTAACGTTGTCAAAAGCTTTCTCTAAGTCTACAAATGCTAGAAACGTAGGTTTGCCTTTTCTTAATCTTTCTTCTAAGATAAGTCGTAAGGTTAGTATTGCCTCACGCGTTCCAACATTTCTACGGAATCCAAACTGATCTTCCCCGAGGTCCGCTTCTACCAGTTTTTCCATTCGTCTGTAAAGAATTCGTGTTAGTATTTTGCAGCTGTGACTTATTAATCTGATAGTTCGGTAATTTTCACATCTGTCAACACCTGCTTTCTTTGGAATTGGAATTATTATATTCTTGTTGAAGTCCCATAGTGCTCAGAGCCATTTGAACCATTTTGAACGGCGCCTTCCATCTTGGTGTGGGAAGGTGATCGAGCTGTGGGGCTATTATGTTGAGGGTGTGTGATACGGTGAAAGTCTGTCAATAAAGTCTGTATGAATTACAACCGCGTTGCAACTACATTTTATTCAAGCCATCTATCTCATCGACGATGAGATGTCCTTTCATGGTTCTCTTCAGCTTCGGGGATAGAAAGAAGTCGCAGGTGACTATGTCCGGTGAACAGGATGGCTGAGGCAACATAACGGTTTCACTTTTATGCCAAAACATCACTAAATGCATTGAGGTGTGAGCATTGCGTGATGCTCCTTCCACGAGTGGTTTTGCCACAATTCCGGTCGGTTTCTTCGGACTGCTGCACTCAAACGGCACGTAACTTCCAGGTAGAATTCTTTATTGATCGTACGGTCATAAGGCAGGCACTCATAATACACTGTTCCAATGAAATCGTAAAAGCAGTGAAAAGAACCTTCAAACGTAATCGAACTTGGCGAATTTTCTTTCGGTTTTGGCTTTTCAGGCAGTTTCCACTGGGACGACTGGTCCTTGGATTCGACCCTTATACAAATGTTTCGTCACCTGTTACAATCTTCTTTACAAGTTCTGGATCGTTGTCCACTTCATTCAACAGTTTCTGAGCGATGTCTACGCGACGTCGTTGTTGGTCGAAATTCAAGAATTTCGGAACAGACTTTGCTGCCTTACATTTCATGCTCAAAACATCCGAAAGAAAAAATGATTGGCGTTAGCAAAAGGATATGCTGACATCATCAGCAACGTATCTGGTGACTCCTTTCACACTGGCGCCAGTAATTGATGCGCTAGGGCGTCCAAGGTGGTCATCGCCTTCGAAGTCTTCTCGAAGCTCTTTGAAACATTTACACCACCCGCAGTCTCTTGTTTTATTCGTAGTAGAGTTGCAAAAAGCCACAGTCAAGATTTCAACTGCGGTGCTTCTCTTTATTCCACAGTTGAAGCAAAATTTAATGCACATTCTTTGATCCATCTTTTCCGAAACCAAAATTTCATCGGGCACTCAGAAACACATATAACCTTCTCGAATGTCATTTAAAAAAAATGGTTCAAATGGCTCTGAGCACTATGGGACTCAACATCTTAGGTCATAAGTCCCCTAGAACTTAGAACTACTTAAACCTAACTAACCTAAGGACATCACACACACCCATGCCCGAGGCAGGATTCGAACCTGCGACCGTAGCAGTCCCGCGGTTCCGGACTGCAGCGCCAGAACCGCTAGACCACCGCGGCCGGCTGTCATTTAAAACTAAATAGTCATATCAGATGAAAATGGAAACATACATCAGGAGCGCGTGCAACAACAATACAAAAAAAATTAAAAATCCGTTGTACACAGCCGCCAAAATAAAAAAAACTCCCGTTACTTTTCGGTTGGTTGGCTGATTCGGGGGAGGGGACCAAACATCGAGGTCATCGGTCCCATCTACATCTACATTTATACTCCGCAAGCCACCCAACGGTGTGTGGCGGAGGGCACTTTACGTGCCACTGTCATTACCTCGCTTTCCTGTTCCAGTCGCGTATGGTTCGCGGGAAGAACGACTGCCGGAAAGCCTCCGTGCGCTCGAATCTCTCTAATTTTACATTCCTGATCTCCTCGGGAGGTATAAGTAGGGGAAAGCAATATGTTCGATACCTCATCCAGAAATGCACCCTCTCGAAACCTGGACAGCAAGCTACACCGCGATGCACATCGCCTCTCTTGCAGAGTCTGCCACTTGAGCTAGCTAAACATCTCCGTAACGCTATCACGCTTACCAAATAACCTTGTGACGAAACGCGCCGCTCTTCTTTGGATCTTCTCTATCTCCTCTGTCAACCCGATCTGGTACAGATCCCACACTGATGAGCAATACTCAAGTATAGGTCGAACGAGTGGTTTGTAAGCCACCACCTTTGTTGATGGGCTACATTTTCTAAGAACTCTCCCAATGAATCTCAACCTGGCACCCGCCTTACCAACAATTAATTTTAAATGATCATTCCACTTCAAATCGTTCCGTACGCATACTCCCAGATATTTTACAGAAGTAACTGCTGCTAGTGTTTGTTCCACTATCATATAATCATACAATATGTATTTGCAATACATTACATTTGTCTATGTTAAGGGTCAATTGCCACTCCCTGCACCAAGTGCCTATCCGCTGCAGATCTTCCTGCATTTCGCTGCAATTTTCTAAGGCTGCAACTTCTCTGTATACAACAGCATCATCCGCGAAAAGCCGCTTGGAACTTCCATCGGAGTAGGGAAGTATGGGGAACGAAGTCGGCCGTGCCCTTTCAAAGGAACAATCCCGTCATTTGTCTGCAGCGATTGAGCGTTAATCGCGGTAAACCTAAATGAAGGTGGCCGCAGGCGTATTTGAATCGTTGTCCTCCCGAATGCAAGTTACGTGCGCCAACCACTACGCCACCGCGCTCCGTGTTAATTTTTGATCACACCGCGTATCACATTAACATTTTATCGTGAATTACAATGGAAGTAACGGCGAAATAAATAAGGATTTGAAACCTTATTAAAAACAGATTTTGTCAATAAGGGTTAACCACCTTCGCACAACTGAAACGATACTCCTTAGGCATGCAATTTGATTAGAAGTAGCTTCTGAGGTACGGTGACAAAAGCCTTCTGGAAATCTAAAAATATGGATGGAAATTGATATCCACAGTTAACAGCAATCATTACTTCGTGGGATTAAAAAATGGTTCAAATGGCTCTGAGCACTATGGCACTTAACATCTGAGGTCAGCAGTCCCCTAGACTCAGAACTACTTAAGCCTAACTAACCTAAGGACATCACACACATCCATGCCTGAAGCAGCATTCGAACCTGCGACCGTAGCAGTAGCGCGGTTCCGGACTGAAGCGCCTAGAACCGCTCGGCCACAGCCGCCGGCCCGTGAGAATAGAAAACTAGTTGTGTTTCACAAGAACCATGTTTTCTGAATCATTGTTGTCTGTTTATTAATAAATCGTTTTCTTCGAACACAGTATATGTTGCAAATTCCTAATACAAATCGACGTTAGAGATGTGGGTCTGTAATTTAGCGTATTACTCCTTCTTTCCTGGGTATTGACGTGACCTGTGCAACTTTCCAGTCTTTAGGTATGGGTGTTTCAACGAGCTATCGGTTGTATTTTGATTGTACTAAATATGGAGCAATTGTATCAGAGTACTCTGAGAAGGACCTGAGTGGGATACGATCAGGACTGGAGGCCTTAACTTTATTAAGTGATTTAAGCTGCTTCCCAACGCCGATAATATCAGTTTCTAAGTTACTCATGTTGGCAGTTGTTCTTGGTTCGAATTCTGGAATATTTACTTTGTCTTCTTTGTTGAAGGAATTTCGGTAAGCCCTATTTAGTATCCCAGCTTTAGTGACGCTGTCATCAGTAACATCACCACTGTTATCGCGCACTGAAGATGTTGATTGTGTCTTTCCGGTGTTGTTATTTACGTACGACCATAATCTCTTTGCATTTTCTTTCGTGAAAATGGCACCATTTCCGTACATTATTGACTCGTGGAGTAGGCAAAACGATTCATACTTACACGACGCTCTGCTTGCCGATGAAATCAGAATGTTCATCAAAACTGATACCGCCAAAGTACATGCCGTTATGTAAACTCTGCGACGCATACTTTTAATGGCAAGTGAAGAACAACATTCGCGGGTACTCTACTCTCACCGCGCATCAAAAGGAAATCACAAGTAAAAGCGACGCAATTGAAGCACACACTTTGGGCCATAATCATTTTCAGGCTCCAGCGTCCGAGAAAATGCTTCGATATGCTTGGTTTATCGCGAAACTGTTACCACATTGCTAGGCTGTTTTCCTAATAATATTCACATAAAAAAAATGTGACTGTGCCTTTGCACGTTGCTCGTGGTGCGCCCAATTTTATGCTCTGAATGTTTTAGTGAATGTACTGGTTCTTTTGAAGCAAAAAAAGTAAAAATCAAAAAGCAAAACTTGAAATACTAGTATTTTTATGTTTTTAATTTTCTATTACCGTTGATTATATAAGGTTATGTACAATCAACGATAAAATCTATTTTATTTCTTTTGTCAGTAGTTCCATTGGATTTCACGATGTCATAAAAAATACTGATGTGACATACTTTCGCGTCAAAAAAAGAAATACAAAACATAACATTGGATTTGAACACGGGATGGGCAATTTCGAAAGCGTGTTCGTAGCCACTGCGCCACCAACTCACTAGGTCATGCGATGACCTAGTGGACTGATGGGCAACACGTCGAAAGTCTGGCCGTCATTTTCTAGAAAACCTGTTGAGTGTTGGCACCTAAGCCGATACAGATGTCCCTTTATTTTCACCCCCCTTTCGTCACGCGAAATTTAGAATATATCAGGGAGCGAGCTAGGCGGGTTCCACTTGTTAGCATTAAACCGTAAACACTTACACTATGTTCTCCAATACTCTTGTTAAAGGTGTTGTGTTACATCTGTCCACATTTGAAGATTCTGGCATTCACTACACTAAATAGAATATTTTTACAAGTCTTTCAGCATCTCCGAACCATCGGCCAACGACAATACTAGTACTTGCCTGCAGAAAACTGCGTCGTCTGTGAACCAATCATCTTACAGCGCTGCTGATTCTGTCTAACAAGTCCTCTACTCTGTTAGTTTCACACTCTGTGGACCTTTTGTAAGATTACTCGTAATAAGTGACTACATGCTCACCGTTTACAAGTGGTTTGTTTAATACAGATGCGAATTTGTAATTCCTGCTCATAACCTTTTGCACATTACAAAAATAGAAATTCTCCTACAAAATAGAACGAGTTGTCATGAAAAAACTTTCTCAGGTTGTTTTCAGATATAACTTTTTTTCGTCTGTCAGACATTTTATATCATTGGGTGGATGAGCAAACGCTTTTGCGGCAGCATTGTGCACCTCTTTTTGTGCGAATGACAAATTTAATGTGGAATAATAACTGCCTTTTTGCATTTGGTGTCTTAATTATGTACGTCATTGCTCCTTTTGACTGTAGTGTGTAATTTGAAACAAACTTCGTAAGGCGATAAATATTCAGTGAGGTAGTAGTCAAAACGCCTAACTCCTTAAAAAGGTGTCTGCAAGATAATTCTTACAGCACGTTTTTGAGAAATTAATATTTTATTTCTTAAAGATGAGGTACCATAGAGCATTATTCCACATGAAGTTACTGAATGAAAACATGTAAAAGTCTCAACTTATCTATATGCTTCTTCCCAAGTTTTGCAACGATTCCAAGCGAAAATGTGGCTGAAATAAGTTGAGTACTCCAAATGCATCTTTTCTTTCTCTTTAAATTCTCATCAGTATTGACACCCAGAATATGTGATGTTTCCACATATTTATTATTATTCCCTCATCATGTAGAACACTTACCATTGGTGTAGTACCTATAGACGAGCAGAACCAAATATGTTAGGTCTTTTTGAAAGTAAGACGAGACCATTTGCGGAAAACCGTTTAATAATACTGTTAAGAATATTATTTACCATTTCTTCTCCTATCGTGTGTACCTTTGGCATGATGAAAATGGTGACACTATCATCTGCAAAAAGAACTAATTCTACTTGTTGTGTATAAGACGGAACGTCATTTATATCAGAAATAATAGTGTACTTAAGACTGAGCCTTGTGGGTTTCTCCCCAGTCGGAAGAATCTATGCTAATTAAAATTATAGAATTATTAAGTACGACATTCTTTTGGTGGGATTTGAAAGTGTCTATTGGTTGGCTATACCCTCAATTCCATAAAACCTTATTTTATCTATGAAAATAATATTGTGATTCACACAGTGATATGCCTTATATAGGTCACAAAAATACCAAGTAGTGCTACTTCGTTATTTAATGTTTATAAAATTTGGTGAGTGAATGTGTAAATTGTATTCTCATTTGAGCAAATCTTCAGTAACCCTGACTATGACTTACTGATGATATTATTGTTGCTCTGGTGAAATATTAGAGTACATCATCTTATCAAAAACTCTGGAAAATGGTATCAGTAGTAAAAGGCAGCGGTTGTTATTTACATCTCTGCTATCATCTTCTTATCGAGGGGTTTAACAATGACGTATTTCAGTTTGTGTGGAAAAACTCCCTGAGTTGATGATGTATTACATATTTCGGAAAAAAAACTTATTATACGGGAACAAGTCTTAAATGACCTGTTCGAAAGACCTTTACATCCAGATAAGCTTTTATTTTTAAGGAAATATATAAGTTTCTTAATTTCAGAAGGAGCAGTGGGTGAGACATCCATATGATTGAATTTTATGAGAGTTACGTTTTCAACATACTGCTTGACTTTTCTCTTGAACTTTTTGTCCCTATCATTTCTACTGTATTTAAGAAATGATTATTAAATATATTTGCCACCTGTGACTCATCATTTATAGCCCTCCCATCAGTTCAGTAGTGACATTATCCGGTTCTGTGACCTGTTCTCCTGCCTCTTGTTTCACTATGTTACATACAGATTTAAATCTGTTGTCGGATCTACTGACTGATGACTTAATGTGCATGTTCCTTGACTTTTTAATAATCTCTCTTAAGAATTATGAGTAGTTTTTGTAGTGTGCAACTACTGTATGATCTTTACTTGGTCTTGAAAAAGGTAATTTACCTTTTCCTTTCACAATATGCTATAAAGCTCTATGGTGGTCCAAGGTTTTTTGCTTAATGTTATTTCTGATTAGTGTATGAGGAAAGCTATTTTCAAATAATGATATGAATTTATCAACGAATGAATTAAAGTTTATGTCAGTATCTGTCTCATTACAAATTTCATCCCAGGTCATCCTTTGTACACTATTCTTAAGAATATGTGTCCTGGAGTCATTAAATATTCTAAGCCATTTCCACTAAAGAGAACCTGTACTATTACACAGTATCTTATCTATACTGACTGTGCGTTGTGGACAGAATGAGCATTAACAGAGAGAGCACTTGTTACCAGGTAGCAGTGCCACGAGAGTAATACGCAAAATATTAGAGGCCTTATGCACCTACTTAGGGCACATCCGATTCTTCTTTCCTTTCTGTACAACATTCGTCTTCGAGAATATTGGCGATGGTACTCCTTGTATCTTATCTGTCAGTGATGTGGCACAGTGTCGAATACTTTACGTTGACTGTGACTGTATCATACTGTAAGATCTGGAAGTCAGTACGCCCATGTAACATTATGCCCCCCTATACCACAATAACTGGACCACTAGAACGATCATGTTCGACAATGTTGGACGTACTGTCGCATAACGAGAGGTGGGAACACCTGCATTCGGGAACACTGTCCAAGGTGATTGTTTTGGTGGTACAAGTACTGTGGTGTTGGGAAGTGTGTTACACTGGTGTACTGACCTCCTAATCCTTGAACACTACACTCACCTGTCATCGTTATTACGACATTGTATTTATTTCCAGAAGGCGTCTTTTGAGGAATGCCTTTGCCCCTGACCGCATGTTCATGGATGGCAATGCACGACCGTTTCGAACACCGCAGATGGAGCATGCACAGCCCTCTGTGGTGATCACACACCTTGTTAAGAACCACGTCCTGCCTTTTGTAATGCTCAGGGGACTATTATTAACCGTGGTGGCTTCAGTGTATTATTGTCTTTGAATAAAAGTGTCATTTCTGTTTGTCTCATTGCATGTTTCTTTCATTTACCTCCTGTACCTCACTGTAGCAGTTCTTTTTATGTAATTGAGCTATGCTACTTGGCAGTGAAACATAATGTGACAGTTACTTTCGTCAAGTTTTGCACACCAGTCTATATTGCTATACGGCTCCCATGGACAACAAAAATTTTGTTTTTCCGTGTTGTTATTGTGGTCATCACTCCAAAAACTGGTTGGTGCAGCCCTCCATGCTACTCTATCCTCTGCCTTAAGCCTCTTCATCTCCGAAAAACTACTGCAAACTACACCTCTCTGAATCTGCTTACTGTATTCATTTCTTGGTCTCCCTCTACGATTTTTACCCCCACCCACCACGCTTCACTGCAGTGCTAATTGGTCATCCCTTGATGTCTCAGAATCTGTCCTAACAACCGATCCCTTCTTTTAGTCAGTTTGCACCACAAATTTCTCTTCTCCCCAAGTCTGTTCAACACCTCCTCATTAGTTACGTGATTTACCAATCGAGTCTTCATCATTCTTCTGTAGCACCACATTTGAAAAGCTTCCATTCTATTCTAATCTACACTGTTTATCGTCCATGTTTCATTTCCATACATGGCTACACACCATACAAAAACTTTCAGAAAGGACTTTCTTGCACTTAAATCTATACTCGATGTTAACAAATTTCTCTTCTTCAGAGACACTTATCTTGTCATTAATAGTCTACATTTTATTTCCTGTCTACTTCGACCACAATCAGTTATTTTACTTCCAAAATAGGGAAAATCATTTCATTTCCTAATCTAATTCCCTCAGCGTCACCTGATTTAATTTGACTACATACCCTTATCCACGTTTTGCTTTTGTTGATGTTCATCTTATATCCTCCTTTCAAGATACTGTCCATTCCGTTGAACTGCTCTTCCAAGTCCTTTGCTGTCTCTGACAGAATTACAATGTCGTCGGCAAACCTCAAAGTTTTTATTTCTTCTCGATGGATTTTAATACCTACTCCGAATTTTTCTTTTGTTTCCTTTACTGCTTGCTCAATATACAGATTGAATAACATCGGAACAGACTACAGCCCTGTGTCACTCCCTTCTTAATCACTGCTTCCCTTTCGTGCTCCTCGGATTTATAACGGCCATCTGGTTTCTGTACGAATTGTAAATAGCCCTTCGCTCCCTATATTTTACCCCTGCCATCTTTAGAATTTGAAAGAGAGTATTTCAGTTAACATTGTCAAAACCTTTATTTAAGTTTACAAATGCTATATATATATATATATATATATATATATATATATATATATATATATATATATATATTTTTGAGAAGATATACTCAATAAAATTTAATATTATCAAATAGTAAAATTTTAACATATTTGAAACACATTATTTTATTTACAAATGTCTTGCTTGCATTTGCTAGATATATTAATATATTACAGCGAACTGGTTTCGACGACACTGACTCGTCATCAGAACTAAAAATCCAATATGTTGTTATGAAAGTAAGCTATCAGGCCGTTATCAAACATTTATTGTGGTCAATAAAAATTTCTATTTCTCTTCTCCCCCTTTCTGTTCTGATCTACCCATCTAATCTTCAGCATTCTTCTGTAGCACCGCATTTCAAAAGCTTCTATTCTTTTCTTATCTAAACTGTTTATCGTCCATGTTTCTCTTCTGTACATGGCTACAAATACTTTCAGAAAAGGATTCCTGACGCTTAAATCTATCCTCGATGTTAACAAATTTCTCTACTTCAGAAACGCTTTGCTTGCCATTGCCAGTCTACATCTTATATCCTCTCTACTTCGACCATTATTAGTTATTTTGTTTCCCAAATAGCGAAACTCATTTAATACTTTAAGTGTCTCATTTCCTAATCTAATTCCTGCAGCATCGCCTGATTTAATTTGACTACGTTCCATTATCCTCGTTTTGCGCTTCTTGATGTTCATCTTATGTCCTCCTTTCAAGATGCTGTCCATTTCGTTGAACTGTTTTTCCGAGTCCTTTGCTGTCTCCGACAAAATTACAATGTCACTGGCACACCTCAAAGGTTTTAGTTCTTCTCCCTGGACTTTTTATTCCTATTCTAAATTTTCTAAACCACTTAAATGTAGTATGTCTATGATATGTGATCAAGAAAATTATGAATACAGGACTGAAAAAGTATGCTGTCAATGGAGAAGCCTCTTTCACGCATTACGTGTTTGCTTTTATTTTAGACACAATTTTATTCACAGAACGATAACAACCGTTACCGGTGTTAGGCATACACTAACCATCTTCAGATTCTGTACGACATAGGCTGTACTTAGTAAAGAAGGCTTTGTCATACTAAATCTATCTCTTACATGTAGTATCACAACGCATTGTCCGGCTAACGCCACATACGTTATTTGGAATCTGAAGACGATCAATATATTTCCGAAATGGATAACGATTTTTGTCATATCATAAACGTCGTTGTGCCTAAAGTAAAAAGAAGTGTATATGTTGCAGAGAGTTGGTTTCTCATCCAAAGTTTTGAAGTGAGTTGGCATAGCGTCTGTTTTCAACAGCGTTTCTTATTCTGGTTCCATCGTCGTCAACGTTCGTAAAAAACGAATTCTGTGTTCTGTCTCGGAAACTTATATAGTTGTCGATAGTTAGATGTTTTTTATGAACCTACTTCGTGATAAATTTGTTGAGTGGTGAAGCGATAGTCAAAAACAAACAGCGACTAAAAATAACTGGAACTATGTGGCAGAGACAGCAAAAAAGAAAGGGTGGGGTTTTCAGAACATTTTTAGAGCAAATAGTTTTCTCGAGGGCCGCCTGCTGTCGATAAAGGAGGTTATTTTTATTGTTATCTTGCAACTTCCCATCAATTAAAGATCTCATGTAAGCAGTAACACCAAAAATGGTTCAAATGGCTCTGAGCACTATGGGACTTAACATCTGAGGTCATCAGTCCCCTAGAACTTAGAACTACTTAAACCTAACTAACCTAAGGACATCACACACATCCATGCCCGAGGCAGGATTCGAACTTGCGACAGTAGTGGTCGCGCGGTTCCAGACTGAAGCGCCTAGAACCGCTCTGCCACAGCGGCCGGAGCAGTAACCCCACATCGTTTACTTAATCGAAATTCCGCGTGTAAAATCTCTTCAAAAGTGCTAAATTAAAACGTCATACTTAATGCCGAAGTTTTACCGTATGAACAGTGAACATTTAATAAGCGATAAACTTTTTTTCTTTTCATTGTTTTGTGTGGGGAGGGAGGGGAGTGGGTCAGCGACAAAAAGTTTCGAAACTGTTTGAAATTGTGTTTAGAACTTATTGGAAGTCGCTGAGTGCCGCCATTATAAAACTCTGGATGATTACAGTATGGGCAGTTTGCACCATGACCTACGTTAACTCAAGACAGATACAGATTTTCGAATTCTAATACTTCTTTTATTGTGTTAAGCATTGAATGAAAGTTTGTGCTTTTTATTGTGTAGATTATGACTGCATTATAAATTTTCAGATTTGGGCAATAATTATATGAAATGCAGGAAGAGCAAAACGGCTAAGCACGAATGGTTAGAGGACAATTGTAAAGATGTAGAAGCATGTATCACTAGGGGTAAGATAGATACTCCCTACAGGAAAATTAAAGAGACCTTTGGAGAAAAGAGAGCCACCTGCATGAATATCCAGAGCTCAGATGGAAAACCAGTCCTAAGCAAAGAAGGGGAACCAGAAAGGTGAAAGGAGTGTTTAGAGGGTCTGTACAAGAGAGATGTACTTGAGGTAATATTATGGAAAGGGTAGAAGACGTAGAGGAAGAGGAGAAGGGAGATATGAACTGCATGAAGAATTTGACAAAGCACTGCAAGACTTAAATCTACAACAAGGTCCTGGGAATAGACAACATCCCGTTAGAGCTACTCATAGCCTTGGGAGAGCCAGCCACGACAAAACTCTTCCATCTGGTGAGCAAAGTGTATGAGACAGGCGAAATACCCTCAGAGTTCAAGAAGAATATAATAATCCCAATGGCAAAGAAAACACTTTCTGACAGATGTGAAAATTATCGAACTACCAGTTTAGTAAGTCATGGGAGCAAAATACTAACAAGAATCCTTTACAGAAGAGTGTTAAACAAAAAAATAAGACTAGAAGGTGAGGAAGGAAGCACTTGTATCAAAAATAGTGTAAACACGGCTGTAGTTTTTTGCTCCTACGGTTCGACCAATACATCGAAGAAGCAGTTGTGGAAATAAAAGGAACTTCAAATGTGGAATCAAAATTGAGGGTGAAATGATATTAATGATAAGATTCACCGATGGCATTGCTGTCCTCTGTGAAAATGGGGAATAATAACAAGACCTGTTGAATGAAATGGACAGTATAATGAGTGCAGAATGTGGATCGAGTGTAAATCGAAGAAGGAGGAAAGTAACGAGATGTGGCAGAAATACAATTAACGATAAACTTAACATCAGCATTGCCGACCATGAACTAGACAAGTGAATCAAATTTGCTACTACCTTCGAAGCAAAATATAGTGTGACGGGCGAAGCATGGGTTTAAAAACTAAACCAGCACAGAAAAGAAGGAATTTCCTGTCTAGAAAAAGAATACTAGTATCGAACACTGGCCTTAAGGGGGGTAGGACATCAAACGGGTCGACTTGGAGCAGGAGAGGCACTACGGGACATTTTAATTTCCGCTATCTATATTTTTACAAATAAATTCATAAAACTTTGTCAGTATATCCAGGAAGGATTCAGGATTCACACTCATAGCAGTGGAAGTACAAAAACATAACAAAATAAAATTTTTTTACATGTGAAATTTCATCATTTTTTCACTTACTATTGGCTGCATTTGTTGCTCTAGGTAAGCTTTTCCTCATAAGTAACAGGGATTCGTCGACGAATTTTGCACAGCATACAAACCATGCTTACAGGTGTATGAAACTCCAGAATTTTCCGAATATATTAAAAACTGTGGCAAAAATTGAGATAATCAACTGTAAAATTTGAGTTTTTTTCTAAACGTGATGTTTGAAATGTAACAACTCATTCATTTTTTCATAAATTAAATAAATTCTAGTGTTTTCAATGCAGCAATAGTAAACGAAAAAATGATGAGATTTCACACGTAAAAAAATTTATTTTGTTAGGTTTGTGAACTTCCACTTCTATGAGCGTGAATCCTGAATCCTTCCTAGTCATGCTGATAAAGTTTTATGAATTTATTTTTAAAAGTATCGACAGCGGAAATTAAAATGTCCTGTGGTGCATCTCCTGCTCCAAGTCGGCCCGTTTGACGTCCTACCTCCCTCAACCTGAGGAAGATTTCTCTGAGAGTGTACATTTGGAGCACAACATTGTATGATAGCGAATCATGGCCTGTGGGAAAACAGGAAAGTAGAGAATAGAAGTACTTGAGATGCGGTGTTACTGAAGCATGTTGAAAATTAGGTGGACTGATTATGTAAGGAATGAGGACGTTCGCCGCAGAATCAGTGAAGAAAGGAACGTATGGGAAACACTGACAAGAAGAAGGAACAGGATGACAGAGCTTATGTTAACACATCAAAGAATAACTTTCACGGTACTAGAGGGAGCTGTAGGGGTAAAAACTGCAGGGAAACACATAGATCGGAATTCACTCAACAAATAATTGAGAACGTATGGGGTGAATACTGCTCTGAGATGAAGATGTTGGCATTAGAAAGGAATTTGTGGCGGTCCGCTTCAGACCATTCCGAAAACTGATACCTAAATAGAAAAAGACGTGCCTTTCACTGCCGCTACTTACATATGTGCCGGAGATGGAACGTGGTATCTCCTGTGCTACTGCTCAGAATTCCGACGCTGACCGTCACCAACGGCGCACCTCCGTGGACTGGACGTGGCCCCACTGGTGAACGCAGGTCCAGGAGAAACAGGCGCGTTCCGGTGGTGCGAGTCCTTATGAAGCCAGCGGGGGTCATTTCGCCAGCTGAGCGTGACGTCTGTCATTTCGCTCTTCCTGCGTTTCGGCCAAACGCCTCTTGTAATTGCCGTGCGCTACGACCTAGCCTCAAGGTCCCACTGTTTATTGCGGTGCCGGCGGCTCGTGTCTTATTTTCACATGTGTTTTCACATGTGTTATCAGCGACAACAGAGCCAGCCTCTGCGTTCGTTCGTCATTGTTCTCTGAGATACTGCGCTGAACACAATAGATGCCCGCCGGCGGCTGTTCCTCCTCTGTGGGGACGAAATTATGCAAGTGGGTTAGATCACTCCGTCACTGACGGTTCATTATCTCTGAACTGCCATTTTCGATGCGGAGACGCCCAATTGTTGCTAACGTTCAGATTATTCCGATAGTGTGTCATTCCCACGCTGCTTGCTGAGGATTCGGATTCGGTAATGATGTTTTGATCGTCTTATACTACCACCCACGCATCTCCCATCTCCCCACTCCTCGTCACGTCGCATAATTACGTCGAGTTGTGCAACAAAGGAAAGAGTGAGGTTTCTAGCGCCAGTGCAATCTTACGAGATAGACTTCAATCATACTGATTAATCTTCAACGGTTACCAACACCTACTCTGCATCTACATATAAATTCCGTAAGCCACCCTGTGGTGAGTGGTGGAATGTATTCTGTGTATCACTATTATTCCCCTGTTTTCCCGTTTCAGCCACTAATTGTGTGCGGGAAAAATATTGGTGGTACCTCTCTTTGTGAGCTCTAATGATTCAAAATTTACATTCATGGACTTGTGTGAGATACACATAGAAACGAACTGCAATGACGGAATCATGAAAGGTTGCCAGAAAAGAAAACCAGAAATATCATTCAAGTATGGATATTAGCTGTAAGTCTTGTAAATTAGGTAGAGGTGCACAGTGCAAGCCGCTTTAGTCAATCCATTAAGAGGTCGTACACGTGTGGTTGGCTTTACGCTTACTAACTGCGATCCAGGGGGAGCGTCTTCGATAAGTAATGAAAACGTCATCGGTTCCGGCTTCGAAACCCGCCACCTCTTAAATTTCGATTAATAGTCAGCATTGGCGGCCGAAAACTCCCAGCATAAGAAGTCACCCTCATTCTGCCAACGGCCTTGTCAAACAGGTCGGAGGAACGGGTAGAGGTGCAGAGCACTTTATTGTCCTTGGGGTGGGAAACTGTTCCTAAAGGTGGAAGAATCAGCAATGATCAACGGCATGAGGATGCAGAAGGCAATGGAAACCACTGCATTGGAAATGGAAATGTCGTGTGGCTAGGGCCTCCCGTCGGGTAGACCGTTCGCCTGGTGCAGGTCTTTCGATTTGACGCCACTTCGGCGACCTGCGCGTCGATGGGGATGAAATGATGATGATTAGGACAACACAACACCTAGTCCCTGAGCGGATAAAATCTCCGACCCAGCCGGGAATCGAACCCGGGCCCTTAGGATTGACAGTCTGTCACGCTGACCACTCAGCTACCGGGGCGGACAACCACTGCATTAAAGACACGTAACGTGTATCCACAGGACATGTGGCCTCTAATTGAAGAAGTGTCATGATGATCTCTCCATTGGCAAAAGATTCCGGAATAGTTCCCCATTCGGATCTCCGGGAGGGGACTGCCAAGGGGGAGGTTACCATGAGAAAAAGATTGAATAATCAACGAAAGGATAACGTTCTACGAGTCGGGGCGTGGAATGTCAGAAGCTTGAACGTGGTAGGGAAACTAGAAAATCTGAAAAGGGAAATGCAAAGGCTCAATCTAGATATAGTAGGGGTCAGTGAAGTGAAGTGGAAGGAAGACAAGGATTTCTGGTCAGGTGAGTATCGGGTAATATCAACAGCAGCAGAAAATGGTATAACAGGTGTAGGATTCGTTATGAATAGGAAGGTAGGGCAGAGGGTGTGATACTGTGAACAGTTCAGTAACCGGGTTGTTCTAATCAGAATCGAAAGCAGACCAACACCGACAACGATAGTTCAGGTATACATGCCGACGTCGCAAGCTGAAGATGAACAGATAGAGAAAGTGTATGAGGATATTGAAAGGGTAATGCAGTATGTAAAGGGGGACGAAAATCTAATAGTCATGGTCGACTGGAATGCAGTTGTAGGGGAAGGAGTAGAAGAAAAGGTTACAGGAGAATATGGGCTTGGGACAGGGAATGAAAGAAGAGAAAGACTAATTGAGTTCTGTAACAAGTTTCAGCTAGTAATAGCGAATACCCTATTCAAGAATCACAAGAGGAGGAGGTATACTTGGAAAAGGCCGGGAGATACGGGAAGATTTCAATTAGATTACATCATGGTCAGACAGAGATTCCGAAATCAGATACTGGATTGTAAGGCGTACCCAGGAGCAGATATAGACTCAGATCACAATATAGTAGTGATGAAGAGTAGGCTGAAGTTCAAGACATTAGCCAGGAAGAATCAATACGCAAAGAAGTGGGATACGGAAGTACTAAGGAATGACGAGATACGTTTGAAGACGAAATGGCTACAGGAAAAATGTGAAGACATCGAAAAGATATGATTGTTGGAAGGACAGACTCAGCATACAGGAAAGTCAAAACAACCTTTGGTGACATTAAAAGCAACGGTGGTAACATTAAGAGTGCAATGGGAATTCCACTGTTAAATGCAGAGGAGAGAGCAGATAGGTGGAAAGAATACATTGAAAGCCTCTATGAGGGTGCATTGAAGACACATAATGTGTATCCACAGGACATGTTGTCTGTAATTGAAAATGTGTCATGATTATCTCTCCATTGGAAAAAGATTCTGGGGTAGTCCCCCATTAGGATCTCTAGGAGGGGACTGCCAAGCGGAAAGTGACCATGAGAAAAAGATTGAATAATCAACGAAAGGAAAACGTTCTGCGAGTGGGGTGTGGAATGTCAGAAGCTTGAACGTGATAGGGGAGCTAAAAAACCCGAAAAGGGAAATTCAAGGGCTCAGTCTAGGTATAGCAGAGGTCAGTGAAGTGAAATGGGAAGAAGACAAGGATTTCTGGTCAGATGTGTATGGGGCATAACCAACAGCAGCAGGAAATGGTATAATGGGAGTAGGATTCGCTATGAATAGCAAGGTAGGGCAGAGGGCGAGTTACTGTGAACTGTTCAGTGATAGGGTAATTCTGATCAGAGTCGACGGCACACCACCACTGACAACGATAATACAGGTACACATACCGACGTCGCAGGCTGAAGATGAAGAGGTAGAGGAAGTATATGAGGACACTGAAAAGGTAATACAGTATGTAAAAGGAGATGAAAATTTAATGGTCATCGGAGACTGGAATGCAGTTGTCGGAGAAAGAATAGAAGAAAAAGTTTCAGCGGAATATGAGCGTGGGACAAGGAATGGGAGAGGAGAAAGAGTAACTGAGTTCTACAATAAATCACAGCTGGTAATACCGAATACTCTGTCAAGAATTGCAAGACAATAAGGTATACTTGGGAAAGGCCGGGTGACACGGGAAGATTTCAGTAAGATTACATTATGGTCAGACAGAGATTCCGAAATCAGATATTGGATCGTAAGGCTTCCCAGGAGCAGATACAGAATCAGATTATAACTTATTAGCGATGAAGAGTAGGCTGACGAGATAGGTCAGAAGGAATCAATACGCAAAGAAGTGGAATACGGAAGTACTAAGGAATGACGAGACACGCTTGAAGTTCTCTAAGGCTGCATATACGGCAGCGAGGAATAGTTCAGTAGGCAGTACAGTTGAAGAGGAATGGACATCTCTGAAAAGGGAAATCACAGAAGCTGGAAAGAAAAACGTAGGTACAAAGACGGTAACTGCGAAGAAACCATGAGTAACAGAAGAAATACTTCAGTTGATCGATGAAAGAAAAAAGTACAAAAATGTTCAGAGAAATTCAGGAGTACAGAAATACAAGTCGCTGAGAAATGAAACAAATAAGAAGTGCAGGAAAGCTAAGACGAAATGGCTGCATGAAAAATGTAAAGAAATCGAAAGAGAAATGATTGTCGATAGGTCTGACTCAGCATATAAGAAACTCAAAACGGCCTTCGGTGAACCTAGAAGCAAGGGTGGTAACATTAAGAGCGCAAGGGGAATTCCACTGTTAAATGCAGAGGAGAGAGCGGATAGGTGGAAAGAATACATTGAAGGCCTATGTGAGGGGGAAGATTTGTCTGATGTGATTGAAGAAGAACCAGAAGTGGATTTAGAAGAGATAGGGGACCCAGTATTAGAATAACAATTTAAAAGAGCTTTGGAGGACTTCAGATCAAATAAGGCAGAAGGGATAGATAACATTCCATCAGAATTTCTAAAATCATTGGGGGAAGAGACAACAAACGACTATTCACGTTGGTGTGTAGAATGTATGAGTATGGACCTACCATATGACTTTCAGAGAAATATCATATAGTCACTTCCACAGACTGCAAGAGCCGCCAAGTGCGAGAATTATCGCACAATCACCTTAACAGCTCATGCATCCAAGTTGGGTGACAATAATAATATACATAAGACTGGAAAAGAAAATTGAGCATGTGTTAGATGACGATCAGTTTGGCTTCAGGAAAGATAAAGGCACCAGAGAGGCAATTCTGACGTTGCGGGCCCGCATCTCGTGGTCGTGCGGTAGCGTTCTCGCTTCCCACGCCCGGGTTCCCGGGTTCGATTCCCGGCGGGGTCTGGGATTTTCTCTGCCTCGTGATGGCTGGGTGTTGTGTGCTGTCCTTAGGTTAGTTAGGTTTAAGTAGTTCTAAGTTCTAGGGGACTGATGACCATAGATGTTAAGTCTCATAGAGCTCAGAGCCATTTGAACCATTTGACGTTGCGGTTGATAATAGAAGCAAGACTAACGAAATATCAAGACACGTTCATAGGATTTATCGATCTGGAAAAAGTGTTAGACAGTGTGAAAAGGTGGAAGATGTTCGAAAGTCTGAGAAAAACTGGGTTAAGCTATAGGGAGAGACGGGTAATATACATCTACAAGAGCCAAGAGGGAATAATAAGAGTGAACGACCAACAACGAAATGCTCGGATTAAAAATGGTGTAAGACCGGGATGTAGTTTTCAGTCTGTGCATCGAAGAAGCAATGATAGAAATAAAAGAAAGGTTCAGGAGTGGAATTAACATTAAAGGTGAAAGGATATCAGTGATAAGATTTGCTGATGACATTGCTTTCCTGAGTGAAAGTGAAGAAGAATTATATGATTACAGAATATGGATTGAGAGTAAATCGAAGAAAGACGAAAGTAATCAGTAGCAGCAGAAATGAGTTTAGCGAGAAACTTAACATCAGGATTGATGATCTCGAAGTAGATGAACTTAAGGAATTCTGTTACTTAGGCAGCAAAGTAACCAATGACGGACGGAGCAAGAAGGACATCAAAAACAGAGAGGCACTGGCAAAAAGGGCATTCCTGGCCAAGGGAAGTCTAGTAGTATCAAACATAAGCCTTAATTTGAGGAAGAAATTTTTGAGAATATACGTTTGGAGCACAGCAGTGTGTGGTGTTGAAACATGGACTGTGGGAAAACCGAAACAGAAGGAAATCGAAGCATTTGAGATGTGATGCTACGGACGAATGTTGAAAATTAGGTGGAATGATAAGGTAAGGAATGAGGAGGTTCTGCGAAGAATCGGACAGGAAAGGAATTTGTGGAAAACTCTGACAAGGAGAAGGGACAGGATGATAGGACATCTGTTAAGACATGAGGGAATGACTTCCATGCTACTACAGGGAGCTGTAGAGAGTAGAAACTGTAGAGGAAGCCGGAGACTGGAATATATCTAAGAAATAACTGAGGACGTAGGTTGCAAGTGCAAGATGAAGAGGCTGCCACAAGAGAGGGATTCGTGGCGGGTCGCATCAAATCCGTCAGGACTAAAAAAGAAAAGAAAACAAACTACCTGCGAATTGGAGCTAAAAAGCGAGACAATCACGTATCTTCTATAAGTAAAAAGCCATAAAAGCCATATATAGAGGCCCACAAACACCATGAAGCAGAGTTCGGAGAGTTCTCCAGAGTTCTCGAGTTCCATCGAATTGAACTCCAGCGACAGCCGCCTCGGATGAATGAGCGTACGGCAGATGCTATTTAAGTGAGCAGTCAGACTCAGTTAACTTTATTTACTAAGAAGGACTTGCAAAAGCTTCTCTGTACGTACCTTTGCGTATGGATTATTGGTTTCCATCGTACATTTGTCTGCATTTATCTATGTCTGTATGTCACATTTTGACGAGCACTTGAACCTAAGTGATCATTTAGAAAATACACTGGCCTCTCCATTGTTCGTGGTCTGTACTACTACACGTTACTGTGTATACCCAAATATCAATGAAGTTATAGGCCGGCAGTGGGCATTTGTTCTCGTAACTGACTGAAGAACCTAGCAAGCCTTAGTTATGTATTTATAAAAACCAGAGTCTGTGTTCTTCTGCAAGTTACTTACTAACACACGATGAGGTAATAAAAAGCAGACTAGTGAGACTGCCCAGAGTCTCATTTCCCTTACCACCACCGCATCTTCCTCCTTAGCCTAACACCCTAGTCATTCTGTACTGTCTCCAACCACAGAGATCTGTAAAATCTCGGTTTGACCCTGCCGCCGTTTCACTCCTGTACGCAGCCGCTTGCGTACCAAGAAACGGATTACCTCAAGATCCTTTGGCACCTCTGGTCTGAGAGTGAGCTTCTAAAGTAAGTATATGGTGACCCAGGTCCGGTTACGACAGTACGTTCTCGAAGTTTCAACAGTAAATGACACCGTGACGCGCAAAGCCTTCCTTGTAGTGTGTGCCTCTGGAGTTAGATGAGGATCTCCATGAACCTTTCATTCTTACTTAGCAAACCTGTGGTGAAACGCTCTCCTATTCTCTGTATACTCTCTGTTTTTGCTGTCAGTCCTCTCTATTGACGGACTGTCGAGCAACAAACTATTATCGGTCGAAAAATGACTTTGTAAGCTTATCTCACTAGCGGGTGGACCACTAGATAATTCTTGAGGATTCTTCCAATGAATCTCAGTTTGCCATCTAGGCCCTACCTGTCATACTATTACTTTTATGTCCTCTCTTAAACCCTCTGTGCTCATACTTTCCGATATTAAATGGGTGTCACTGCTTTAAGTGATTCTTCCTAGTCCTGTAATCAGTATACATACAACAATATTACAGTGTTCGTGGAAGAAGTTGACAATACCTCGAGAACCATCATCAACAGCAATCGTATTACACAGTTGAAAGTTGGAGACCCATCACATTATCTTCTTAACAGTCTGTCCCCATTGCTCCTGCATTGGAAGGGTATGGGAACTCTTTCGAATCCGAGTGAAGTATAGTCCTGTTTCAGAGATTTAGCGACCCTGCGTATGCGAGCTCTTGGCTCGTCCTACCGACTCATTCGGGATGAACCATGACCTTACCACTAACCCTAACCACATCTACTTAGTCCTTAGTCCTTTATTTATTATCATATATTCCCAACCTACAGGGGAAGACGAGGGAAACCACTCATTTTGTTCCTAAGAAAACCCGTCACAGATTTGCCTTCAAAAATCACCTACCGCCAATCACTGATATTTTGGCAGGTGCTTGATCATCATGTTAATCATCAGAACATCTCCTGTCCCTTTCGCATCAATATACCGGGTGATCAAAAAGTCAGTATAAATTTGAAAACTTAACAAACCACGGAATAATGTAGATAGAGAGGTAAAAATTGACACACATGCTTGCAATGACATGGGGTTTTATTAGAACAAAAAAAACCACCCCATATTGCTAGACGCGTGAAAGACCTCTTGCGCGCGTCGTTTGGTGATGATAGTGTGCTCAGCCGCCACTTTCGTCATGCTTGGCCTCCCAGGTCCCCAGACCTCAGTCCGTGCGATTATAAGCTTTGGGGTTACCTGAAGTCGCAAGTGTATCATGATCGACCGACATCTCTAGGGATGCTGAAAGACAACATCCGACGCCAATGCCTCACCATAACTCCGGACATGCTTTACAGTGCTGTTCACAACATTATTCCTCGACTACAGCTATTGTTGAGGAATGGTGGTGGACATATTGAGCATTTCCTGTAAAGAACATCATCTTTGCTTTGTCTTACTTTGTTATGCTAATTATTGCTATTCTGATCAGATGAAGCGCCATCTGTTCAAATGGTTCAAATGGCTCTGAGCACTATGGGACTTAAAATCTGAGGTCATCAGTCCCCTAGAACTTAGAACTACTTAAACCTAACTAACCTAAGGACATCACACAACACCTAGTCATCACGAGGCAGAGAAAATCCCTGACCCCGCCGAGAATCGAACCCGGGAACCCGGGCGCAGGAAGCGAGAACGCTACCGCACGACCACGAGCTGCGGACTAAGCGCCATCTGTCGGACATCTTTTGAACGTTTGTATTTTTTTGGTTCTCATTAAACCCCATTTCATTCCAAGTCAATTTGTACCTCTCTAGCTACATTATTCCGTGATTTATTCAGTTTTCAAATTTATACTGACTTTTTGATCACCCGGTATATTTCATGGGAAGAAGTTCGAGGTGGTTATATAATATTCTCGAAATTTTCAGAATATTCGCGAACCTTAACGAATGTTTTTGAATGCTCCACAATATTCTGCAATGTTGTAGAATACAACTTGGAAACGGCAAATATTGCATTGATCCTCATTCCGCCAAAATCGTCTTAACGGTGTGTTGCGCATCGTAGCGAAGACAAAGGAACAACAAGGAATGGTTGTGGGAGCGAACAATTTTAGCAACAAAAAATAACGCAGTTCACTCAACAAATAAGAGAATTCAGAATATGATACCAAGACATGGAAAACATATTTAAATACATTGATACTAGTATTTAATGTAAATAGCAAATCAATAGCTCGTTTCACTCAGATTCTGTAAAAGTACCTGGATATGTAACCCATCCGTCATAAAGCCACATAAAATGAAAATGGACACAAAAGTAACTGTGTATCTAATCCATCCAACCGTCATAAAAACCTATAAAATGTCATGTGTTTTTACTACGGATGGATGGATTACATATCCAATTACTTTTGAGTCCATTTTCCATTTGATAAATAAGATGAACATAAACAAAAGCAAATCGAGGATAATGAAATGTAGTCGAATTAAATCCGGTGAAAGAGACACTAAACGTAGTAAATGAGTTTTGCTATTTGGGAAGCAAAATAATTGATGATTGTCGAAGTAGGGAGGATATACAATGTAGACTGTCAATGGCAAGAAAAACATTTCTGAAGAGGATAAATTTGTTACCATCGAGTATAGATCCAAGTGTCAGGAAGTCCTTTCTGAAAGTATTTGTATCGAGTGTAGCCATGTATGGAAGTGAAATGTGGACGATAAACAGTTTAACAAGAAGAGAATAGAAGCTTTTGAGATGTGGTGCTACAGAAGAGTGCTGAAGATTAGATGGGTAGATCACACAACTAATGAGGAGGTATTGAACAGAAGTGCGGAGAAGAGAAATTTTTGGTACAACTTGACTAAAAGAAGGGATCGGTTGGCAGGACACGTTATGAGACATCAAGGGATCCCCAGTTTAGTACTGGAGGAAAGTGTGGGAGGTAAAAATCGTAGAGGGAGACCAAGAGATGAATATAGTAAGCAGATTCAGAGGGATGGAGGTTGCAATAGTTACTCGGAGATGAAGAGTCTTACTCGGGATTGGATAGCATGGAAAGCTGCATCAAACCAGTGTTTTGACTGAAGACCACAACAACAAAATGGCTTTATGACGCATGGATTTCATATCTAACTACTTTTACACAATCTGATGATGCCCGGAAAGGATGAAAAGAGTTATTAATATTAAATAAATTCGCAACCAAGACTCTTTTTATTCAGAAACTAGACGGAAGTTTAAACTTCCCAACGGAATTCCTAAATTCGCTCAACGTTACCAATTTGCTCTCGTACAACATTTTAGAAGTGTAAATTATTAACCAGAGTAAAAAATAGGAAAGTCAGTATTCATGCCACTAATTCCACTTATTTCAGCTAACTTGTCGATCAGCCTTAGAAGGATTCAGTTTCCGTCAAGAGAGCGGACAGTATGACTAGCAATAAAGCACAAAGACAAACGTTCCAACGTTGAATTTAAAGGAGTCGTGTTTCCAGCACGGACAGTTATACGTAGCGTGTTCACTAGTCTACGACCACAAAACTTATTTGTCTTTGTACCCGAAATCAGAACACCAAATGCAGTTCATAATTTATTAGACTACACTTCCAATACGTTAGATGGTATACAAATTAGACGGTTAAATTCACATTTCTTTAGAAATTCAGAAAATGAACTGGAGAAACAGAGTAAGCAAAGTTGGTCATTTTCAGCTGTAAGTAGGCTGTTTAGGTTTTTTTTATTGGTAACGCCACGTAGCGCTCTGTATGAAAATCACTGGCTGTGCTGTGTGCAGTCTGTGGCTGGTTTTCATTGTTGTTTGCTATTGTAGTGTTGGCCAGTTGACTGTTAACAGCGCGCAGCGTTGCGCAGTTGGAGGTGAGCCGCCAGCAGTGGTGGATGTGGGGAGAGAAATGGCGTAGTTTTGAGAGCGGATGATCTGGACGTGTGTCCATCAGAGACAGTAAATTTGTAACACTGGATGTCATGAACTGCTATATATTATGACTTTTGAACACTATTAAGGTAAATACATTGTTTGTTCTCTATCAAAATCTTTCATTTTCTAACTATGCCTATCAGTAGTTAGTGCCTTCAGTAGTTTGAATCTTTTATTTAGCTGGCAGTAGTGGCGCTCGCTGTGTTGCAGTAGTTTGAGTAACGAAGATTTTTGTGAGGTAAGTGATCCATGAAAGGTATAGGTTATTGTCAGTCAGGGCCATTCTTTTGTAGGGATTATTAAAAGTCAGATTGCGTTGCGCTAAAAATATTGTGTGTCAGTTTAGTGTTGATCAGAATAAGTAAAGGGAGTAATGTCTGAGTACGTTCAGTTTTGCTCAGCTGTTTGAAAATCAAATAACGTAAGGGGTTTACCAGCACAGTAATTCAATAATTTCACAGCTATTAACAGAATAGTAACAAGGATACAAAAATTTACATATGTTCTGACAATGTTTGTTGAAACCACAAGTTATGTTTACATACTTACGGTAATAATGTTCAATGTTGTCATTGTGGACGAAAGTTTGGTGATCGGAGATCTGAAATTTTACTAAAGCTGGGTGACTGGAAGACGAATTACTGAGACTAGGAATAAAAGGTGCAAAAACTGAGATCTCTCTACCTTATCTTTCTTAATATTTGTAATCGTGTAAAATACTTGTATTTGTTTCGAATAACAGTAGACAGTTACCAACCTTATAATATGCCTTTCTTTTCAAATTCTGGGAGTATCTGTTTCATAGCTTTCATGTACGACGCACCCGCAAAGGCTATCCTGTTTTTATCAGATACAGTTCCATTCATAGAGGCCTCCACGTCAAATTGGGATTCCCCGTCGACGCGCACAATTGGTAGCACTGCCGCCGATGCGAAAACTGCGAACAGCGCGTGCGCCTGCATGTCTTCCAGAAGCTCCTCGAAGGACATCTGTTTGTCTGCACTGACACGAGTATCGTGCATCACCTCGATTAAGTGGTCGTGGTACTCCTTTAGAAGGTCTGTGAAGTGGTCGGCGTACACTTGTTCCGTGAGACTCGTGTGAGTAAAATATTGTAAGTCGATCGAAGGCGAACTGTACGCTGACACCTGGAAGTCGAGTAGAACCACGTCCTGGACGACTCCGCCAGAGTACTGGAACATGATGTTGTTGACCCAGGTGTCAGCGTGAGCTAGCACGCGGAACTTTCCCTCTCGGTTGGCCATCTCTACCAGGCGTGCAAATATGGTTTCTGAGAGAGTTCGCAGTTTGGGTGCGTACTTTGAGTACGATTCCTCTAACGTCTCCACTTGATCTGCAAGTAATTTGCAGCCTTGTGTCAAGAAGGACCTTATACGCCAGGCAATGGGCCCTTCGAACAGCCGGAAGATCTTGTAGTTGTCCATCGCTGCTGGGTTCTGCTCGTAAAGAGCAACAGAAGACGCGTGGAATTCTGCCAGTTTTCTAACCACAAGTCTGGCGTGTGCGAGGTCTAGTCCTTTGGACCTGTTCGCCAGCGCGAACCCTCTGGCCTTCAAGTCCTCGAGAACTACATAGCTCACTGGCTCCTGCCCAGCGGCGAAACACTTTGCTGACAGCTGCGTGTATTTACCGGGGGCTGCCTTCTCCAGGATTTGCGACATCGCCGGAATGGTTTCGCAGAACATGAGAGTCTCCTGCTCGAAGGCTTGCATTTCCTGCGCCATTTTCTTCATCACTTCGCTACTTGGAAGGCATTTTATTATTAACGACACGTACCTCTTGTAATGTTTGATTTTGTGCTGCTGTTGCACTGACATGCGATAGATTTCGCTCACGTAGTTGTCACCCGGAGCTGTCGCTCGTTGGACGTCCACCGATATGACGCTGAAGTCTTCGAAAGTGCTGGACTCCTTCAGTGAGTTTTCTGCGAAATTCTTGTCCAGCCACGCAGGAGGGACGTTCTCAGCGTTGGTAGTCATCGCCTGCAGCAGAAGAAACGAAATATATATTAATTCATCGTGATCTGCTCTTTCATGAATTAATTTGGATCCGATCCGTCGCGAAATGCAAATGCCGGTGAAAATCCAATGAAGCTTAGCACAGATGTGTTGGACAGCGTGTCTGGTTTACCTGTCATTGCATCAAGTCACTCTTTTTGGTTTTGCGCGCACAGTGGAATACATAAAGATGCCTAGAAAACAGTGTCTCCCGACATGTATGAGTGCCCGTCGATAGATTACGCCTGATTTCATGCAGCCCACATAACGTAACTGTCATACTTCCCTTACTCGTGACAATTGTCGACCGCTCCCTGCAGGGGCAATGAAGATGCTCGTGTAGTGTTTTCGACGGGAAGTGTTTGATCACTCACCATACAGCCCAGTCTTGGCTCGCATGAACCTCTGGCTATAGAGACAACATTTTGGTACAGAAAATGGGGCGCAGACCAGCACAGAGAACGGCGGAAAGCACAGGCGGCTGCCTTCTATGACAAGTTGGTACAATTCTACGACAAATGTCTAAGTCGGAGCAGCGACTATGTACACTACTGGCCATTAAAATTGCTACACCACGAAGTTGAAGTGCTACGGACGCGAAATTTAACCGGCAGGAAGAAGATGCTGTAATATGCAAACGATTAGCTTTTCAGAGCATTCACATAAGGTTGGCGCCGGTGGCGACACCTACAACGTACTGACAGGAGGAAAGTTTCCAACCGATTTCTCTTACACAAACAGCACTTGACCGGCGTTGCCTGGTGAAACGTTGTTGTGATGCCTCGTGTAAGGAGGAGAAATGCGTACCATCACGTTTCCGACTTTGATAAAGGTCGAATTTTGGCCTATCGCGATTGCGGTTTAATGTATCGTGACATTGCTGCTCGCGTTGATCGAGATCCAATGACTGTTAACAGAATATGGAATCGGTGGGTTCAGGAGGGTAATACGGAACGCCGTGCTGGATCCCAACGACCTCGAATCACTAGCAGTCGAGATGACAGGCATCTTATCCGCATGGCTGTAACGGAACGTGCAGCCACGTCTCGATCCCTGAGTCAACAGATGGGGACGTTTGCAAGACAACAACCATCTGCACGAATAGTTCGACGACGTTTGCAGCAGCATGATCAGCTCGGAGATCGTGGCTGCGGTTACCCTTGACGCTGCATCACAGACAGAAGTGCCTGCGATGGTGTACTCAACGACGAACCTGGGTGCACGAATGGCAAAACGTCATTTTTTCGGCTGAATCCAGATTCTGTTTACAGCATCACGATGGTCGCATCCGTGTTTGGCGACATCGCGGTGAACGCACATTGGAAGCATGTATTCGTCATCGCCATACTGGCGTATCGGCGTATCAGCCGGCGTGATCGTATGGGCTGCCATTGGTTACATGTCTCGGTCACCTTTGTTCACATTGACGGCACTTTGAACAGTGGACGTTGCATTCCAGATGTGTTACGACCCGTGGCTCTACCCTTCATTCGGTCCCTGCGAAACCCTACATTTCAGCAGGATAATGCACAACCGCATGTTGCAGGTCCTGTACGGGCCTTTCTGGATACAGAAAATGTTCGACTGCTGCCCTGGCCAGCACATTCTCCAGATCTCTCATCAACTGAAAACGTCTGGTCAATGGCGGCCGAGCAACTGGCTCGTCACAATACGCCAGTCACTGCTCTCGATGAACTGTGGCATCGTGTTGAAGCTGTATGGGCAGCTGTACCTGTACACGCCATCCAAGCTCTGTTTGACTCAATTCCCAGCCGTATGAAGGCCGTTATTACGGCCAGAGGTGGTTGTTCTGGGTACTGGTTTCTCACGGTCTACGCACCCAAATTGCGTGAAATTGTAATCTGGTGTAGCATTTTAAATGGCCAGTAGTGTAGCTGGGTGGTGTACTTAACTGTTGAAAGCAAAACATTTTTAATTTTCTCTGTGATTTCCATAGCACTCGTTAGATTGCGACGCCAAGCGTTTACATTTCAGGTATGTTTTATGAAATTAAACATACACTACTAGCAGTTAAGATAACAACACCACGAAGGTGGCATGAAATAAACGACATGTCCTGTAGTACGTTCTTGCATAAGCAAATGATTAGCTTTTCAGCGAGCGCACACAAAGTAGACAGATACATTCTGTACGTAAGAAAAGATTACTCTGTGGGTTTCGCCTTCAGAAATCGCATTTGAGTGGCGCGTTTGCTTGGGAGAAAATCGTATAAGCCTCGCACAAGACGGAGAAATAACGACACGCACATATCAGAATTCCACAGTAGCAGGATCGTTGGTTATAGAAACTGCAGTTTATCGTTCCAGAATATTACTGTGTTCCTTGGTCTGGATCGCACGATTTACAAGCAGACACGGAATCGATGGATTAATGGGGCGGACGACGTACTCTTTGCAGGATCCTAACGGTCCTACGCAACTACCGCCCGAGAGGATACATATAGGTCTTTCGACCTTGCATGATCGTAGGGTAAGTTGGCCTAATTCCGTAGTACCCCTAAACTGTGATAGTACAACGACCTGTTACGGTGTCAGTCTCTGTGAGTTAAACTTTCCGAACTATGCAGATGATAGCACAAGTCGCCTGCTTTCGAGTTCAATCTACCCCAGCACTGTGTGGGAAACGAGACGACTGCAACAGGTGTTGCGCAGTGAGCCTTGGTGAAAAGTTCGAGATTTTCTGTGCTTTGTGACCACGGCTGAAGAAATACAGACCTGAGAGATAAATTTGAATTCAAAAACGTTAATAATAGTGGATAAGTAAATATTCTTACAGGGAATCAATGCTTGTAATTATAACTATACTCTCGTGCTTACACAGTGCTGGAAAAGCGTTCCCGTTTCATGTTTTATTTTCGCATTTTTCTGCAATTTGGCGTTTTACTTAACGAGAGTTACCGTAATAAATATATTTATATGAAATAGAGTTACACGAGCTGCCGCAATTCCAACCGATTAGCAGTCCTGATTGGCACTCGGTTGAAAATTGTAGGCAACACAGGCATTTTTCAAACGACAAAAGAATGACAGAAAGAAAAAAAGTCAGCACGAGGATGTAAATGACGCAGCAAAGTACTGGAAATAAAAAAGTCATTAAACCAATTAACTGAGCAAAAATATAATCGTTGTCTATTTATTCGATTAAGAAATGAACAAATTAGCTGCATCTGACCTGTTTCGAACCTACGACTTTCTACAAGTCAAGCGCATGCGCTAGTGACTGCCCTGTGTGACTTGTATGCGACTTTTTTTTTACCAAAGTTTATTACTTTTTTTTAAAAAAAAAAGACTCTACCACTTTTTTCAGGAAAATTGGACACAGTCAGCTACAGGCTAGGTAGAGACAAAGTGTGCAGGGGTCGAATCCCGGGTCCTAGCCATGATGCCTTCCCCGTATGCCAGTGCGCTGGTCCCTCACAAGGTACTGACTTGTCTTTTTATTTTGTTTTATTTATCTATTTTGGAAATATTACAGCTTGCTACTCCCAACGACTGAAACAAAACCGAACTTAAACCTACATGGCTTCCACTACTTCAGCCGTCTGGACACAGTCCATGACAGACTCAAACTTCGAACTTATCGCACGTTGCCATGCAGCGTCCCTCTTCCGTTAACCCCCTATTAGCAAACTACTGATTCCCGTAGGTGTTCGGACGGCATAAGTGCATTCTCACTGAAACAAACGTCAAGGAGTCGTCGCGCTCTTAGAGAAATGAATATTTTACATTGTTGTCTGTTCTGTTCGATATGTCCGGCAGAACAGACACCACTCAAATATGTACAGAATAAACATAGACAAAAGAGGTGATTAAATAAAATAGTTCATCGATGTGGTACTAGACGTACATGTACATATGGTGAAGTACGTAACAAGTAAATATGTGATTATTATGGAACTAATATGGTGGAATAGATTGTCAGGTAAATCTTGTTATGCCATAAAGAGTTTAACGTCGGAATACCTATTTTTAACAGAGATAATATTCCAGCAGAGGCCATAGTACCGTCTTCAGTCACCGATAAAGCAGCTACTGAAGTTAGTCGGACCTCAGAGGAAGAGAAAATACTGTCCATCCTCGCATGTGAACCATTCCCAGCTAGGAGCACTCGCAGAAAATCACAGACTGCACAAGGTGCATACCGTATCCCCAACTACACGGAGTGCTGGTCCTGAACCTGACTCATCTTCTAAAAAACGACATAGAATAAATGGGGGAAGGAAGGGGGGGAAGAAACGCCAAGTCTCATGGCAACTCTACAAGTTCCGTGTGCGATTTTGACTGTGAATATGATATTAAGAGTTGCACTGAAACAGAGTGGATATAGTGTTGTTTGAATCCTCAGTGGTTGTTGTTGTTGTGGTCTTCAGTCCTGAGACTGGTTTGATGCAGCTCTCCATGCTACTCTATCCTGTGCAAGCTTCTTCATCTCCCAGTACCTACTGCAACCTACATCCTTCTGAATCTGCTTAGTGTAATCATCTCTTGGTCTCCCTCTACGATTTTTACCCTCCACGCTGCCCTCCAATGCTAAATTTGTGATCCCTTGATGCCTCAAAACATGTCCCACCAACCGATCCCTTCTTCTAGTCAAGTTGTGCCACAAACTTCTCTTCTCCCCAATCCTATTCAATACCTCCTCATTAGTTACGTGATTTACCCACCTTATCTTCAGCATTCTTCTGTAGCACCACATTTCGAAAGCTTCTATTCTCTTCTTGTCCAAACTAGTTATCGTCCATGTTTCACTTCCATACATGGCTACACTCCATACAAATACTTTCAGAAACGACTTCCTGACACTTAAATCTATACTCGATGTTAACAAATTTCTTTTCTTCAGAAACGATTTCCTTGACATTGCCAGTCTACATTTTATATCCTCTCTACTTCGACCATCATCAGTTATTTTACTCCCTAAATAGCAAAACTCCTTTACTACTTTAAGTGTCTCATTTCCTAATCTAATTCCCTCAGCATCATCCGATTTAATTTGACTACATTCCATCATTCTCGTTTTGCTTTTGTTGATGTTCATCTTATATCCTCCTTTCAAGACACTGTCCATTCCGTTCAACTGCTCTTCCAAGTCCTTTGCTGTCTCTGACAGAATTACAATGTCATCGGCAAACCTCAAAGTTTTTACTTCTTCTCCATGAATTTTAATACCTACTACGAATTTTTCTTTTCCTCGGTGGTACTACAACAAATATGAGGGTCTAGGGGATGATTATGACGAAGACGTTCATATATATTTGTTAAGTCCAGATTAATGTTTTTGTTTGAACAAAAGGACACACCTTTGGTATCTCTTCCTATATTAGGGCTAGAAATTGATATACTTGTGAGCTGTGCACGGCTCGTGTTCATGACATTTATTGTTTGTCATCTTCTATTACGGTACTGCCGCCTTGTTTTCTTATTCCATTTACTGGCGCCACTAACTTCCTGCCTTACTTGCCCGTGAGCGGCAGCAGCAGCGCGTATCGATAAGTGCACGGTCGTACCAACTCTGGAGCGACCGATAGTATTTCCGGGTCGTCGTGTGTCTAGCAGTCAGTTGGAGACAGACCAGCAGTGCAGTCGGGACGCAGCAGCAGTGAAGTCGGGGGCGGAGCGCCGGTGAGGCGCCGACAGCCAGTGCTCGCCGATCGCTGCCGACACACAAGAACTGTCTGATGAGTGGAGACTGGAGCGGGACGACCATTGGTTGGTCGTTCGGTTGGTCGTCTCATCGGCCGAAGTATACTTGGTCCTTTCACCGTGTCGGGGCCTGGGCAGCTGGTCGGTTGGCGTGGAGCACCGAGGAAATCTCCGCGGCGCGTAGTTTGGCCGTGCTCGCTGGCAGTCTTTATGTGGTGTTGGAGTGTGTGGTGCTGCTCCCATTGTTACGAGATTCGTAGCTCAACGATCCTGGACATGAAAGAAGTTGAGTTTTGACTTAATCTACCAGCAAGTCACGACTGTTCACATTGTGTCGTTTGCAGTTCGTTGTCGGCTGTTGGGATATTCCCGCGAGCAACAACATGTGTTTCCAGGTTGGCAAATTTTAGCCACCGTCCGGTGGAGTTTAACTGTACTTGGTTATTTGAATTGAAGTGCACCAGCGGAATCTTCTGCCTTGTGGCCGTTTACGTTCCGGTTTCCTGCCCTGGTCGCTGTCGTAAATTCAGGCAGTGTATTTTCCTCATCGTGTTGTCGCTCAATGTATAATTGGTTGTTCCATTGAACTCCCTGCTGTGTGCTGGTCGGGTGAAGTGGAGGTTATCTAGTCAGTTGTTCCGTTGACTGTCTGTTGGTTGGGTTGCCGTCGGATGGACAGTGCTTGGGCTGACTGCCTGTCACACCTAAGCGAGCGTTAATGTTTGAATTCCAGGCCGAGCCTCGGAACTTCTGAGCTCCCTTGGGTGTACCGCCTTTTCTTGTTTGTTCTTGTTGTTTGTATTTGTATGGCTTCTAGCCGATTTTTAGATTAAGGTTGTTTTGCCCTTAAGGCATCAGATGGTTTGGGCCTTCAGCCTAATTTAAGAACTGTTTTATGCAAAGCCTTTGGCGTTTTTAAAATTAATGTTATTGAGTCTAAGTGTTGGGCATTCAGCCGATTTTGAATTTAAGTTATTTGCTCTTAAGGTGTCAGATTCTTTGGGCCTTCAGCCTAATTAAGGAACTGTTTCAAGATAAGGCTTTGCCTTTTAAATTTCTGATTTTGGTTGAGCTTCACGTTATTGGCTTTCAGCCGTTTTTACATTAAAGTGGTCTTGCCCTTAAGGCATGAGATTGTACGCCGCATTCAGCCGCTAGTTCCAAAACTAAAGCTGTGTTAAAAAAAATATATATAAAATAAAATAAATAAAAAAAATTACAAAAATATTGGCTCTTGTAATGTTTGATCAAATAAAATGTTTTATGTTCGGGTGTAACTGGCAGCCGCTCACTTTAGCCCCTTTCCGCATCTTAAACTACCTGTCCTGCGGGCTTAGCAGGGCGCATCACTGGTAGCAGAGTGTGGTTGTGCTTGTGCTTGCCATTCTAATTGTGTCAGTTTCACACTTGTTCCGTTTTTGTGTTCTGTGCCACCATACTGTTTGGCTGTTACTTGTTTCAGGTGCTTATCGTAATGGCAGCCAGACAGTGTCCGGGTATCGGCTTGCTCAGAAAGCACCATCTTCCTTACGAGTTGATAGTATGGCACTAGCCGATTGGGGGCTGTGTTTCGGAATTAGTAGCCCGTTTGCTAGCTGCCGTTCTTCAATTTTTTTTTCTTTTTGAACGTATTAATCTTTTTATTGCTTACATCTACATCTACATCCATACTCCGCAAGCCACCTGGCGGTGTGTGGCGGGGGGTACTTTGAGTACCTCTATCGGTTCTCCCTTCTATTCCAGTCTCGTATTGTTCGTGGAAAGAAAGATTGTCAGTATGCCTCTGTGTGGGCTTTAATCTCTCTGACTTTATCCTCATTATCTCTTCGCGAGATATACGTAGGAGGGAGCAATATATTGCTTGACTCCTCGGTAAAGGTATGTTCTCGAAACTTCAACAAAAGCCCGTACCGAGCTACTGAGCGTCTCTCTTGCAGAATCTTCCACCGGAGTTAATCTATCATCTCCGTAACGCTTTCGCGATTACTAAATGATCCTGTAAAGAAGCGCGCTGCTCTCCGTCGGATCTTCTCTGTCTCTTCTATCAACCCTATCTGGTACGGATCCCACACTGGTAAGCAATTTTCAAGCAGTGGTCGAACAAGTGTACTGTAGCGTACTGCCTTTGTTTTCGGATTGCATTTCCTTAGGACTCTTCCAACGAATCTCAGCCTCGGATCCGCTTTACCGACAATCAACTTTATATGATCATTCCATTTTAAATCACTCCTAATGCCTACTTCCAGATAATTCACAGAATTAACTCCTTCCCGTTGCTGACCTGCTATTTTGTAGCTAAATGATAAAGGATCTTTCTTTCTATGTATTCGCAGCACATTACACTTGTCTACATTGAGATTCAATTGCCATTCCCTGCAACATGCGCCAATTCGCTGCAGATCCTCCTGCATTTCAGTACAATTTTCCATTGTTACATCTTCTCGATATACCACAGCATCATCCGCAAACAGCCTCAGTGAACTTTCGATGTCATCCACGAAGTTATTTATGTATATTGTGAATAGCAACGGTCCTACGAGACTCCCCTGCGGAACACCTGAAATCACTCTTACTTCGGAAGACTTTTCTCCATTGAGAAGGATATGCTGCGTTCTGTTATCTAGGATCTCTTCAATCCAATCACACAATTGGTCTGATAGTCCATATGCTCTTACTTTGTTCATTAAATGACTGGGGGGAACTGTATCGAACGCCTTGCGGAAGTCAAGAAACACAGCATCTCCCTGGGAACCCGTGTCTATGACCCTCAGAGTCTCGTGGACGAATAGCGCGAGCTGGGTTTCACACGACCGTCTTTTTCGAAACCCATGCTGATTCCTACAGAGTAGATTTCTAGTCTCCAGAAAAGTCATTATACTCGAACATAATACGTGTTCCAAAATTCTACAACTGATAGATGTCAGAGATAAAGGTCTATAGTTCTGCACATCTGTTCGACGTCCCTTCTTCAAAACGGGGATGACCTGTGCCGTTTTCCAATCCTCTTCTAGAGACCTACGACACACCGCTGCAAGAAGGGGGCCAAGTTCCTTCACGTACTCTGTGTAAAATCGAACTGGTATCCCATCAGGTCCAGCAGCCTCTCCTCTTTTGAGCGATTTTAATTGTTTCGCTATCCCTCTGTCGTCTATTTCGATATCTACCATTTTCTCATCTGTGCGACAATCTAGAGAAGGAAAGATAAGGTATGCGTTGCTTTAGGCACAATACGTTTCCTTGAATTTCGCCATTTAGGCCTTTTTCATGAGATTAGGGTGTCAGCAGTATTAACAGTAAGTAGTGGATCTCAACGTAACGTTAGCAGATGGTGGTTTTGTATATTCTATGTTCGTTGTTTTTGGTCTCCTGGAATTAGCATATCTCGTCACTTGTTTAGGAGCCATTGTAACAGGATTCATTTCTACACTTTTCAGAACATTTTTAAACTTTAATAATTCTCAGTCGAGTAAGAAAAACTGGCCAGCTCCGAGTAGGACCCGCACAGTGGGGGCTCCGTAACAATTTCATTATGTATACAGACAGTTCATCCATCCCGGGAATCGAGTATCTAAACGATTTTTGCCTGATATAGACACTGATACGGGCAAGACATCGGTTCCGGAGATTCCCCGATTTTCGAGAATGTTTTAATTTCAATAATATAAAAGTGACAAACCGTGCAGGAGGCAGACGACCACTGTTACAATAATCAATAGCTCTGCATTGAGGGTGACTGGGTCGGAATGGTAAAAGTCACACGTCAGTCAAGGAATGACTTTATTGCTCATATGACGTGTTTCGGAATTTATCTGTTATCAGATATACAGGAGCGATAACTGCACGTAGATGTGGGGTTTCGAGTTGTATGCGAAACAAACAATGGTCATTACCATCTGCCATGGAAGCACATGTTTATGTTGCTTTCTTGGGTTAAAACTGCTTGGTTTAGCATCTGCACATACATAACAACATAGACAAGCATGATAACGATAAATTATCATGTTGTTGTTGTTGTGGTCTTCAGTCCTGAGACTGGTTTGATGCAGCTCTCCATGCTACTCTATCCTGTGCAAGCTTCTTCATCTCCCAGTACCTACTGCAATCTACATCCTTCTGAATCTGTTTAGTATATTCATCTCTTGGTCTCCCCCTATGATTTTTACCCTCCACACTGCCCTCCAATACTAAATTGGTGATCCCTTGATGCCTCAGAACATGTCCTACCAACTGATACCTTCTTCTGGTCAAGTTGTGCCACAAACTTCTCTTCTTCCCAATCCTATTCAATACTTCCTCATTAGTTATGTGATCTACCCATCTAATCTTCAACATTCTTCTGTAGCACCACATTTCAAAAGCTTCTATTCTCTTCTTGTCCAAATTATTTACCGTCCATGTTTCACTTCCATACATGGCTACACTCCATACAAATACTTTCAGAAATGACTTCCTGACACTTAAATCTATACTCGATGTTAACAAATTTCTCTTCTTCAGAAACGCTTTTCTTGCCATTGCCAGTCTACATTTTATATCCTCTCTACTTCGACCATCATCAGTTATTTTGCTCCCCAAATAGCAAAACTCCTTTACTACTTTAAGTGTCTCATTTCCTAATCTAATTCCCTCAGCATCACCCGACTTAATTCGACTACATTCCATTATCCTTGTTTTGCTTTTGTTGATGTTCATCTTATATCCTCCCTTCAAGACAACATCCATTCCGTTCAACTGCTCTTCCAAGTCCTTTGCTGTCTCTGACAGAATTACAATGTCATCGGCGAACCTCAAGGTTTTTATTTCTTCTCCATGGATTTTAATACCTACTCCAAATTTTTCTTTTGTTTCCTTTACTGCTTGCTCAATATACAGATTGAATAACATCGGGCAGAGGCTACAACCCTGTCTTACTCCCTTTCCAACCACTGCTTCCCTTTCATGTCCCTCAACTCTTATAACTGCCATCTGGTTTCTGTACAAATTGTATATAGCCTTGCGTTCCCTGTATTTTACACCTGCCATCTTTAGAATTTCAAAGAGAGTATTCCAGTCAACATTGTCAAAAGCTTTCTCTAAGTCTACAAATGCTAGAAACGTAGGTTTGCCTTTCCTTAATCTTTCTTCTAAGATAAGTCGTAAGGTCAGTATTGCCTCACGTGTTCCAGTATTTCTACGGAATCCAAACTGATCTTCCCCGAGGTCGGCTTCTACTAGTTTTTCCATTCGTCTGTAAAGAATTCGTGTTAGTACTTTGCAGCTGTGGCTTATTAAGCTGATTGTTCGGTAATTTTCACATCTGTCAACACCTGCTTTCTTTGGGATTGGAATTATTAAATTCTTCTTGAAGTCTGAGGGTATTTCGCCTGTTTCATACATTTTGCTCACCAGATGGTAGAGTTTTGTCAGGACTGGCTCTCCCAAGGCCGTCAGTAGTTCCAATGGAATGTTGTCTACTCTGGGGGCCTTATTTCGACTCAGGTCTTTCAGTGCTCTGTCAAACTCTTCACGCAGTATCGTATCTCCCATTTCATCTTCATCTACATCCTCTTCCATTTCCATAATATTGTCCTCAAGTGCATCGCCCTTGTATAGACCCTCTATATACTCCTTCCACCTTTCTGCTTTCCCTTCTTTGCTTAGAACTGGGTTTCCATCTGAGCTCTTGATGTTCATACAAGAGGTTCTCTTATCTCCAAAGGTCTCTTTAATTTTCCTGTAGTCAGTATCTATCTTACCCCTAGTGAGATAAGCCTCTACATCCTTACATTTGTCCTCTAGCCATCCCTGCTTAGCCATTTTGCACTTCCTGTCGATCTCATTTTTGAGTCGTTTGTATTCTTTTTTGCCTGCTTCATTTATTGCATTTTTATATTTTCTCCTTTCATCAATTAAATTCAATATTTCTTCTGTTACCCGAAGATTTCTACTAGCCCTCGTCTTTTTACCTACTTGATCCTCTGCTGCCTTCACTACTTCATCCCTCAAAGCTACCCATTCTTCTTCTACTGTATTTCTTTCCCCCATTCCTGTCAATTGTTCCCTAATGCTCTCCCTGAAACTCTGTACAACCTCTGGTTCTTTCAGTTTATCCAGGTCCCATCTCCTTAAATTCTCACCTTTTTGCAGTTTCTTCAGTTTTAATCTACAGGTCATAACCAATAGATTGTGGTCAGAGTCCACATCTGCCCCTGGAAATGTCTTACAATTTAAAACCTGGTTCCTAAATCTCTGTCTTACCATTATATAATCTATCTGATACCTTTTAGTATCTCCAGGGTTCTTCCATGTATACAACCTTCTATCATGATTCTTAAACCAAGTGTTAGCTATAATTAAGTTGTGCTCTGTGCAAAATTCAACCAGGCGGCTTCCTCTTTCATTTCTTAGCCCCAATCCATATTCACCTACTACGTTTCCTTCTCTCCCTTTTCCTACACTCGAATTCCAGTCACCCATGACTATTAAATTTTCGTCTCCCTTCACTATCTGAATAATTTCTTTTATTTCATCATACATTTCTTCAATTTCTTCGTCATCTGCAGAGCTAGTTGGCATATAAACTTGTACTACTGTAGTAGGTGTGGGCTTCGTATCTATCTTGGCCACAATAATGCGTTCACAATGCTGTTTGTAGTAGCTTACCCGCATTCCTATTTTCCTATTCATTATTAAACCTACTCCTGCATTACCCCTATTTGATTTTGTATTTATAACCCTGTACTCACCTGACCAAAAGTCTTGTTCCTCCTGCCACCGAACTTCACTAATTCCCACTATATCTAACTTTAACCTATCCATTTCCCTTTTTAAATTTTCTAACCTACCTGCCCGATTAAGGGATCTGACATTCCACGCTCCGATCCGTAGAACGCCAGTTTTCTTTCTCCTGATAACGACATCCTCTTGAGTAGTCCCCGCCCGGAGATCCGAATGGGGGACTATTTTACCTCCGGAATATTTTACCCAAGAGGACGCCATTATCATTTAATCATACAGTAAAGCTGCATGCCCTCGGGAAAAATTACGGCCGTAGTTTCCCCTTGCTTTCAGCCGTTCGCAGTACCAGCACAGCAAGGCCGTTTTGGTTATTGTTACAAGGCCAGATCAGTCAATCATCCAGACTGTTGCCCTTGCAACTACTGAAAAGGCTGCTGCCCCTCTTCAGGAACCACACGTTTGTCTGGCCTCTCAACAGATACCCCTCCATTGTGGTTGCACCTACGGTACGGCTATCTGTATCGCTGAGGCACTCAAGCCTCCCCACCAACGGCAAGGTCCATGGTTCATGGGGATATCATAACACTTAAAAATAATAAATGCACAAACCACAGTCTGAGAAACACAGCGATTGTTTCCTTTTGTTTTGGGAAGAAAGGAGTTGTTGCCACATGAGTGTCAATGAGTTTTTATGGAGATGCAGTGAGAGATAGCGTGTCCAACTATCAAAATCAATTAAACAGTCTAGTTTACTGACACTACAAAAAATTTGGAAATTTGTGCAAGTTCTTATGGGATCATACTGCTGAGGCCATCGGTCCCTAGGCTTACACACTACTTAATCTAACTTAAACTAACTTACGCTAAGGAGAACACACACACCCATGCTAGACGGAGGACTCGAACCTCCGACAGGGGGAGTCGCGCGAACCGTGGCAAGGCGCCTTAAACCGCGCGTCTACCTCGCGCGGCACAGAGAGTACAGTTCCAGTTACCGATAGAATAGCAAATACATACTGCTGAGGTTCAAGATTTTTGTGAACGCTTTGTGTTTAGAGTGGAAGACACGGTAGGAGACTGTGTTCGTAGGACACTGAACGTCCTTACACCCAAACCTCCGGATGTCAGATACTCAGATTTGTACCAAACGTTGCATGTCGATAGAATAATAACCAAAACACCAATCTGGCTTGTACTGTGTGTTGTCGTTCAGCGGAACAGACGGAAACGTTAATTAAAAGTAACACCAGAACTACCAGAGCACATCAAAAGCATGTCTGTGAGTCATTAATACTCATTGTTCCCGTGGGTTTGTTGGTAGAGCGTTAGGTCGTCGTGCGAAGGGTCCCAAGTTGAAATTCCGATAACGTAATTAATTTGTTTATACTGTATTATGCGCGAAAGTGTTACACGGGACACTATGTTTATGACATGTAAAAGGGATGTTTGGAGTTAAAAGCAATGTCCGCTTGGCTTTCGCTCTATTCCTTTTACAGTAGTAAATCTATAGAGTACATCTGTAATTTCACAGAATAAACGTAAAGAATGGGACAATAGAATAAAGAAGCAATAGCATCACATTTGCGGAAGTAATAATAATAATGCACATAGTAAAACTTACGGATCATATGCTTGTACATTCTGAAGAAATGCAGATCAAGAGGGTCGACAAATGAAGGTTGTGTTTGGTGGAATTATATGAATTTTGATTTTGTCTTCTGGTAGGTTATTTTGCATGTGCAGGTCACGAAGAACACTAGGGTCTTTGTGGGACCCGTAAGATTTCAGTATTAGCAGAAGTTTCAATCCACTGATTTGTTCCGCTACCGCTTTTTGTAGAAATATCCTGAATAGTTCTTTGGTCATTTTGCCAGAGGAGTGGACGATTAAATTTGGTGTTGGAACATAGACTGAAGCTCTTGATGGACAATAGACAGTTTTGGAGCAAGTTTGCTCGTCTGTGAAAGTACTGGAATAACTGCGTACGTATGGGTTGTCGCGTGAACGAACTGTACAACCCCTACAATATGTTTAGAACCTCTAGTTGCAAGAGTGCAGCCCACAGACATCTCCTTGTTGAATCCCCTTTCACCGGCGTTGTAGGTATTTGATTCTGTGTACACTGTCATAGGCCCACGATTTGCTTGTTGCCAGTACTGTACCATTCTCTGGATGTTGTTTCTGTTGTGGTACATTTTCACTGTTGCAAAAGATTTGACCTTACGGCTTACAATGTTGTTTTTACGCTTCCGGCGCAAGACCCAACTGTCACTGGCGTCAAATCTTGGGAAATTTAACTGTCTCGCTGTTGTTTTCGCCCACAGTTTGATGTCTACATCGTGAACACATCGACCTACCTGGCGGCAATGTTTGAAGGTCGCCATCACACGCATTGTAATATGCTTGTACGTCTCCTTCACAGTCATTAACTCTCCGCTTTCCCTCTGCCGTTTCGTATACCGTGCAGGACAGCTAGTGCGAAATCTGTTTTTCGCTGCAGACATCGTGTGGTGTGCAAATGTTTGGGTTGACTTCGGTTGATTTTTGACATTAAGTCAATACTTGAGCATTTCGGTTTTCTCGTGTCTTGAATAAAACATTACCCTTTTCTCCTGCTGTGGCATTTCACCATTTCTATCGCTCGAGGACTCTTCTGGCGACGATAACGAAGACGTCGACTCTAGCCCATTCACTTGGTCACAAATGAACAATTCCGCACCACTTGGTATGCGCTCGTCGATATCTAATGTTTCCTCTTCTGTGATGTTCGGCGTATTCTATTGATCAGTTATGTCCAGTAGGAAAGCTGCACACTTTCTCTCGTCTTCAGTTACTTCCGTTGTTGTACGTACTCAACAATCGCTATGCAACAGTTCGACGAGAATGTGAATCATGTTACAGGGATTCAAGTCTCACAACAGCGGTACGTCAGCACAAACACGAGAATCTAGCCACAACACGCGTATCTAATGTACGCTGTGCTGCCATCTGCAGTCAGTTATTTTATTTCTTTCCTTTCTCAGACGTTATGTCTGGTTAAAAATGGAAAGTCACGCGGCCCTTGATCAAGCGTGCCTTCCTTTTAACTGTACGGTATATGTTACATTGCATTTAGGAACTTTCGGGTAATTGAACATGTATCAATAATTACAGATTTCTGTAGTTGTCTACATACGTTTGGATGTCGCTGTATTTCTCCTGTTTTCTTCTGTTTATTTGTTGTATTGGGTATGGATATTTCGATTAGTTGTGTTAATTTCTTCTTTTTATTGGTCAGGTTTGTTATGTGGTGTTGTTTTATCTGTTACAATGGTTCTGTTTCAGTATAATTTGTATTCATCATTCTCCAGTACATTTTGTGGTGCATACTTATATGTGGGAACGTGTTGTTTTATTAGTTTATGTTGTATGGCAAGTTGTTGATGTGTTATTTTTGCTACATTTCATGTCTTCTGGTGTATTCTGTATTTGCTAATATTTTACATCCGCTTGTGATGTGATCTACTGTTTCTATTTGTTGTTTGCAAAGTCTGCATTTACCTGTTGTGGTACTGGGTCCTTTAATAATATGCTTGCTGTAATATCTGGTGTTTATTGTTTGATCCTGTATTGCAATCATGAATCCTTCCGTCTAACTGTATATATTGCCTTTTCTTAGCCATGTGTTGGATGCGTCTTGATCGATGTGTGGCTGTGTTAGATGATACGGGTGCTTGCCATGTAGTGTTTTCTTTTTCCAATTTACTTTCTTTTTTATCTGTTGATGTTATGTGATCTAAAGGGTTGTAGAAGTGGTTATGAAATTGCAATGGTGTAGCCGATGTACAGGGTTATTACAAATGATTGAAGCGATTTCACAGCTATACAACAACTTTATTATTTGAGATATTTTCACAATGCTTTGCACACACATACAAAAACTCAAAAAGTTTTTTTAGGCATTCACAAATGTTCGATATGGGCCCCTTTAGTGATTCGGCAGACATCAAGCCGATAATCAAGTTCCTCCCACACTCGGCGCAGCATGTCCCCACCAATGAGTTCGAAAGCATCGTTGATGCGAGCTCGCAGTTCTGGCACGTTTCTTGGTAGAGGACGTTTAAACACTGAATCTTTCACATAACCCCACAGAAAGAAATCGCATGGGGTTGGGAGAGCGTGGAGGCCATGACATGAATTGCTGATCATGATCTCCACCACGGCCGATCCATCGGTTTTACAATCTCCTGTTTAAGAAATGCCGAACATCATGATGGAAGTGCAGTGGAGCACCATCCTGTTGAAAGATGAAGTCGGCGCTGTCGGTCTCCAGTTGTGGCATGAGCCAATTTTCCAGCATGTCCAGATACACGTATCCTGTAACGTTTTTTTCGCAGAAGAAAAAGGGGCCGTAAACTTTAAACCGTGAGATTGCACAAAACACGTTAACTTTTGGTGAATTGCGAATTTGCTGCACGAATGCGTGAGGATTCTCTACCGCCCAGATTCGCACATTGTGTCTGTTCACTTCGCCATTAAGAAAAAATGTTGCTTCATCACTGAAAACAAGTTTCGCACTGAACGCATCTTCTTCCATGAGCTGTTGCAACCGCGCCGAAAATTCAAAGCGTTTGACTTTGTCATTGGGTGTCAGGGCTTGTAGCAATTGTAAACGGTAAGGCTTCTGCTTTAACCTTTTCCGTAAGATTTTCCAAACCGTCGGCTGTGGTACGTTTAGCTCCCTGCTTGCTTTATTCGTCGACTTCCGCGGGCTACGCGTGAAACTTGCCCGCACGCGTTCAACCGTTTCTTCGCTCACTGCAGGCCGACCCGTAGATTTCCCCTTACAGAGGCATCCAGAAGCTTTAAACTGCGCATACCATCGCCGAATGGAGTTAGCAGTTGGTGGATCTTTGTTGAACTTCGTCCTGAAGTGTCGTTGCACTGTTATGACTGACTGATGTGAGTGCATTTCAAGCACGACATACGCTTTCTCGGCTCCTGTCGCCATTTTGTCTCACTGCGTTCTCGAGCGCTCTGGCGGCAGAAACCTGAAGTGCGGCTTCAGCCGAACAATACTTCATGAGTTTTTCTACATATCTGTAGTGTGTCGTGACCATATGTCAACGAATGGAGCTACAGTGAATTTATGAAATCGCTTCAATCATTTGTAATAGCCCTGTATTTATATGAGTGATTGCTTTGTTTATTTTGCTAGTTTCTGCTCGTTCTATAAAGAATTTTCTTAGACTGTCTACCTATCCATAATGTAGGTTTTTTATGTCGATAAATCCCCTTCCTCCTTCCTTTCTGCTTGATGTGAATCTTCCTGTTGCTGAATGTATGTGATATATTCTATATTTGTGGCATTGTGATCATGTAAGTGTATTGAGTGCTTCTAGTTCTGTGTTACTCCATTTCACTACTCCAAATGAATAGGTCAATATTGGTATAGCATAAGTATTTATAGCTTTTGTCTTGTTTCTTGCTGTCAGTTCTGTTTTCAGTATTTTTGTTAGCCTTTGTCTATATTTTTCTTTTAGTTCTTCTTTAATATTTGTATAATCTGTTCCTATTTTTTGTCTGTATCCTAGATATTTATAGGCATCTCTTTTTCCCATCGCTTCTGTGCAGTCGCTGTGGTTATCCAATATGTAATCTTCTTGTTTAGTGTGTTTTCCCTTGACTATGCTATTTTTCTTACATTTTTCTGTTCCAGAAGCCATATTTATATCACTGCTGAATACTTCTGTTATCTTTAGTAATTGGTTGAGTTGTTGATTTGTTGCTGCCAGCAGTTTTAGATCATCCATGTATAGCGAATGTGTGATTTTGTGTTGATATGTTCCAGTAATATTATATCCATAATTTGTATTATTTAGCATGTTGGATAGTGGGTTCAGAGCAAGGCAGAACGAGAAAGGACTTAATGAGTCTCCTCGGTATATTCCACGCTTAATCTGTATTGGCTGTGATTATTATTATAAACATTATTATTATTACTAATAATACTTCAGCACGTGTGTTGTAACTGTTTCTATATTCCATTGTCCCATTCCTTACGTTTATTCTGTGAAATTACAATTATGCTCTATAGATTTACTACATTAAGAGAAATAAAGTGGTGATAGTCAGTTCTCGTTCAACTAGAGGGTATGAAGCCCGCCTGAAATGAGAACTCAGCGTGGAGTGTGTCACAAAATATTATACGCAGCCACCTGTATCATGTTTAAGTGAATATCTGGCTATGTGGCGCCAACTGCTGCTTAAATTGCTGCTGCAGGAGGAGTACGGTATGCCAGAGCCACACGCCGAATAGGATGCTCTTCCCTCTCGATAATGTCACGTGACTGTTCGGAGCCCGGTCTTGGTGTGATCGTACATTCTCGTGACCACCGCTGCCAGCAGTCATAAACATTGATTACATTCCTGCAAAGACTTCCTGCAGTACCGCAAAAGGAACATACAGCTTCTCGTAGCCCTATTACCCGACCTCGTTCAAACTCAGGGACGTGTTGATAATGGCGTCTTCGTAAGCGTAAAGGGACTCTTTCCTAACATCAACTCACCACGTCCTATCTCAAAGATAACAAACGCTCACGACAGCTGTAGTGTGTATTTAAAGCAGAACTGATTTGCATTCTCTTATTGACCTTACTAGCGCCTCTCTTGTGCGACTGGTGCGATATCTGAATAAATATCATCTTTCAGATGAAGAAACACACCTAGCAACTTTCGTTTGTCGCACAACTCTTTTATTTTTGTTTTATTTTACACGTCTAGTTCTGTAGGACCAAATTGAGGAGCAAATCTCAAAGGTCACGGTACGTGTCAGTACATGAAATTACAACATAAAAGTAATAACAGATAAACTAAAGTATTTATGAACCCAAAGAAAGACAAGCCATAAGTTTACGTAAACGCAATCAACAACACAACATTCAGCTTAATTTTTCAAGAACTTCTCGACAGAATAAAAGGAGTGACCCATGAGGAAACCCTTCAGCTTCGATTTTTAGGATCGTGGATTAATGCTAAGACTTTTAAATTCTTGTGGTATCTGATTGAAAATGGATGCAGCAGTATACTGCACACCTTTCTGCACAAGAATCAAGCAAGCGCGAACTAAATGCACATTGGACTGATTGAAAGCTAATTCTTGTGACTGAGTTGATATTGTTAACAAGAAACGACTCTAAAGAATATATATATATTGAGAGGCCAATGTCAGAACACCCAGACTAGAGAACAGTGGTCGACAAGAGTTTTGCGAACTTACACCACTTATTGCCCGAACCGTCCATTCCTGAGACAAAAATATCCTTGGAGAATGGGAAGAGTTACCACAAAATATAATACCATACATCATAAGCGAATGAAAATAAGCAAAGTAGACTAATTTTCGTGCCGAACTATCACTTACTTCAGATACCGTTCGAACAGTAAAAACGGCAGCATTAAGTCTTTCAACAAGATCCTGAACATGGGCCTTCCACGACAGCTTACTATCTATCTAAACATCTAGAACTTTTGACTGTTCAGTTTCACTAATTATATGTCCATTCTGTGAAATTAAAACTTCAGGTTTTGTTGAATTGCGTGTTAGAAATTGTAAAAACTGTGTTGTACTGTGATTTAGCGTTAATTTATTTTCTACAAGCCATGAACTTATATCATAAACTTTTTGATACAGTGCCAGTGTCACACACAATATCCTTTACCACCAACCTAGTGTCATCAGCGGACAGAAATATTTTATAATCACCTGCTATACTGGAGGGCATATCATTTATTTAAATAAGGAACAGGAGTGGCCCCAGCACTCATCCCTGGGGCACCCCTCCATTTGACAGTGACCCACTCAGACTCCACATCATAGTCATTCTCAGCACTGTGGATAGTGACCATCTGGAGCAATATGTCGTGATCAATAGAATCAAATGCCTTAGTTAAATAAAAAAAGATGTCTAGTGTTCGAAACCTTTTCTTTAATCCATCCAGTACCTCTCAAAGAAAAGTGAATATAGCATTTTCAGTTGTTGTACCACACCTAAAACCGAACTCTACATTTGATAGGAAATTATGTGAAATATAATGATGAATTATCCTTACATACACAGCCTTTTCAATAACTTTGTCAAACACTGATGGCATAGAAATAGGTCCAAAATACTCTACATTATCCCTTTAACCCTTTTAATAAAGTGGCTTTACAACTGAGTACTTCAATCGTAGGACATGTTTTGAGGCATCAAGGGATCACAAATTTAGCATTGGAGGGCAGCGTGGAGGGTAAAAATCGTAGAGGGAGACCAAGAGATGAATACACTAAGCAGATTCAGAAGGATGTAGGTTGCAGTAGGTACTGGCAGATGAAGAAGCTTGCACAGGATAGAGTAGCATGGAGAGCTGCATCAAACCAGTCTCAGGACTGAAGACCACAACAACAACACTTCAATCGTTCAGGAAACTGACTGTTCTTAAAGGAAAAATTACAAATATGGCTTAAGTATAGGACTAACGATGACGACATGTGTACAGACAGAAAATGTTTAGACTGCGACGTGATCACACACCTGAAATTGCAGTAGTGCAAAGAAATAACTTGTAACATGACTGAACAACCAGAAGTTAATCTAATGTATAGTTTTTTTTCACTCCAAGCACCAGAAAACGTTAAAAAAACTGTATTTATCTCGTCAATAGAGCTGAGACAGACACAGACAAAGGCAGTTACGGTGCTATACGAGTGACCAAAAGGAAAACTGCAAGCATTCAACCACTTTGCCACAAGAGAGAAAGGCTTACAAATACTGTATTATTATACGCTGTTCTTTAAGTACCATTCCATTTTATTATAAAAACCTCAATTAATTGTTTTAAATCTGTATTCTGTATGTGTAAACGATAACCTATATGTGCAAACAAAAAAATAGTGTAATATATCAGGACACCCACTGAAGATGCTTTGTAAATATGGTGAAAATGTCCGGGTGCAAAAGGTGTTTTTCTTTTAAACTACCGTAGTTTACAAGTAGTTGGTAAAAATATTCGAGTCGTCGCGGGACATTTGCAATATATCACGTGTCATACTCAGTGGAGGATGCGGAGAGGAGGGGCGTGGGGTTAGCACACCGCTCTCCCGGTCGTTATGATGGTATTCTTGACCGAACCCGCTACTATTCACGAGAATACAACACAATAATAAAATAAGACTGAGGAGAAACAAAAGAACGAAATCCATTTCTATAAGATGAGTGAACGGCATTACGTCAGCTTCCTACGTTGTAGACGACGACTACAGTCAACGCAAAGACTTTCTTCCCGAGATACCTTGACGTTGGCGGACCTCTCCAGCCCACGATTCGTTCCGTTGACAGCCTGTGCAAAAGCCACCATTTCAAATGAACTGCGTAATGATTTTATGTTTCGTTCCGTCCAATTCCTTTTAGGCAGGTATGAATCCAACCGTAATGGTACCACGCCGCCAGTCTTCTTTGCCTCGCTGCCAATCGTCTGCCCAATGCATTACAATCTCTACGATGTTCACACAGTTCCCGTAAAACCCAGCATGCCCTGCCCTGTCTGTTAGTACCTGACGCCTTAGCAACACCACCCCGTCTGTGCACAGCAGGTGGGGCAGTGCGTCGTGATAGCGATTTAGCAGCCTTCCTGGTACTCAGCTGAAGCTGTTTCAGCAAGCGTGGATCAGCTTAGTCTGAGTCACTGGGTACAGGTTTTAACGCTGCTTCTTCCGATACCTTGGAGGACGTAAGCAGTTAAGCAATCACTTTTCACTCTCCGTAGCTTGTCGCCAGCGTTCGTCAAACTAGTACAGGCGCCATTGTTATTCGAATTCTATTACGACGGATGTTTGAAACACACGAATAACAAAGTTATCAACTCGAAAACTGATTGGAAACCTGCAGAGCTTCACACGGCAATGATGTATCGTACTCGTAAGTAAAAGAACTGACTTACTGGTTAATTGAAAGCGATTCCTCAGTATAACGAGCAAACAAAATAAAGACGCAACTTCACATCACCAATATCCACATAATACTGCCAGGTGTCAAGGTCTTCCTAAGCAAAAGACGAAATAATTTGACCGAGCAGAGATCGAACATACCGATTTAGAACTGTTACATTCTTATAGATGGTGACACGCGGCCACAAATTAACACAGTTAAGTGAAATTTTTTTCACATCAAAAACAAAAACATGAAAATTGGGATCATGTGTTTCACTGAAGACTATTGCTTCTTTATTCGTGTTTATCTTATCCGTCATCTTGGTATTACACAGTAGCGCCAAAGAAACTGGTATATCCATGCGTATTCAAATACAAAGATATGTAAACAGGCGGAACACGGCGCTGCGGTCGGCAACGCCTATATAGGACAACAAGGGTCTGGCACATTTGTTATGCCGGTTACTGCTGCTACAATGGCAGGTTATCAAGATTTATAGTCGGCGCACGAGCGATGGGACACAGCATCTGCGAGGTAACGATGAAGTGGGAATTTTCCGTACGACCATTTCACAGTGTACAGCGAATATCAAGAACCAGGTAAAACATCAAATCTTCGACATCGTTGCGGTCGGATAAAATCCTGCTAGTACGGGACCAACGTTGACAAGAGAATCATTCATCGCGACAGAAGCGCAACCCTTCCTCAAATTGCTGCAGATTTCAATGGTGGGAGATCAGCAAGTGCCAGCGTGTGAACCATTCAACGAAGCATAGTCGACATGGGCTTTCGAAGCCGAAGGCCCACTTATGTACCCTTGATGACTGCACGACACAAAGCTTTATGCTTCGCCTGGGCCCGTCAACACTGAAATTGGACTGTTGATGACTGGAAACAAGCTGCCTGGTCGGACGAGTCTCGTTTCAAATTGTATCGAGGGGACGAACGTGTATGGGTGTGGAGACAACCTCATGAATCCATGGACCCCGCATGTCAGCAGGGGACTGTTCAAGCTGGTGGAGGCTCTGTAATGGTGTGGGGTGTACGCAGTTGGAGTGATGTGGGATCCCCGATACGTCTAAATACGACTCTAACAGGTGACACTTACGTAAGCATCCTGTGTGATCACCTTCATCCATTCAGGTGCATTGCGCATCCCGACAGACTTGGGCAATTCCAACAGGACAATGCAACACTCAGTACGTACAGAATTAATACAGAGTGGTTACAGGAACATTCTTCTGAGTTTATACGCTTCCGCTGGCCACCAAACTCCCCAGACATGAACATTATTGAGCATATCTGGGATGCCTTACAACGTGCTGTTCGGAAGAGATCTCCGGCCCCTCGTACTCTTATGGATTTAAGGACAGCCCTGCAGGATTAATGGTGTCAGTTCCTGCCAGCACTACTTCAGTCATTAGTCGAGTCAGTGCCATGTTGTGTTGCGGCACCTCTGTGTGCTCTCAGGGGTCCTACACGATATTAGACTGGTGTACCAGTTTCTTTGGCTCTTCAGTGTATATTGCACAGTTTCAAATAATATAAAAAGCATTAGTATTGATAACACAACACTGTACGAAAATTTTCTGGGCACGATTTGACGATTCACTCGTTATTTACCCCATTTACAATTGTGTCCCTATAATAGACATATTTTACTGTCGATGTATTTGTGAAAATGACGAAGGGAATGGATGAATAGTAAGAGTTTTCGTTATTGTGTATATACACTACACCTAATCAGAAATGGCAACAATTTAACCACTAAAATACATTAATGTAGATCTCCATAACACACCGTGTGTATTAAGGTATCCTACAAACAGGAAGGATTGGGAGAATTCTGAAGTACCTTCACAGCTTTACATTGTATCCTTAAATCGAATGTGCACTTTATACAGCAACTGTCTGAATATTTGTTGTGAGATGAGCATGGGTTGTGTGTTACATGTAATTCACATAAATGACGAATGCATTTCGCCCTCTAACCATTTACACTTTCCCTTCGGAACAGGTAGTATCGCCCAAACTCAGGGGCGTGATCTGGTTTAAAGTGTACTGCATCTCTTGTTGACGCACAGTCACAAGGTCATCCCTGTTCTAACAGTTCCAACTCCTACATGTGTGTTCTGAAACCATTCAGGATTCACTGAGGTTTGTAAGTGAGTAGTCTTTACATGAGTGTATGTTACCTTAAATACAAACCTGAGAATATGAACTGGCAACCTAAATGTGCTACTGACCTCAAAGCCGCATTACTTACCAGAAAATGAAAGGAATCCTGTATGTGTGAAAACTGATCTCATTCGTAAGCAAATAAATAAGCAACCCAATAATTTCACACTCACAAGGGGAGGCCGCCAATTGTGAAATTCAGATTCGATTCATACTGCGCATAATAAAAGCTCATGGCCAGAGGTGTAATGTGGCAAAGCACCAAGATGCACTTCTCAGCCGTTGTCGAGAAAATCGACAGGTAAAAGAAACCGTTGCGGTGAAATACTCTCTACGATTAATGATTTTTCTACAGCGTCATAGCGCAGAGGTAAGCGCTGGGGTTCGTAATCTGAAGGTCGCCGGATCGAATCTCGCTCCATGCAACTTTTTCTTTTTAGTATTTGTTTTTTGTAATTCATATATATATATATTTCCCGGCAATCAGTTGCAACAATTATGGATATAATAAGTTGTTGAAAGTCGTTTGTCGTGGAAAAACTGGCGACTTCGAACATCATTATGTTTTCCGCAAACAAAGTTGTATTTCACAAATGTTATTAATTGTCTTCATAATGTTAGCCACCTATAGTTAACGGAAGACGTAGAAACGAATACGTATAGCGTAAGTCAAACGTTCGAATTAGAATAGAGACCCCACGAACACAAACTTGCAGTGGCAGGTATGAAATATAAACTCCGTTACTCGCTCGTTACACTTGAAGAACAGATGTTGAATGGGCCGAAACGAGCCGCCCCATAACAGCGTAGTTGCCTGCTAACTTCGAAAGAAGGTAGATGTGGTCCCTAGCGCAACTTATAACATCGTCGAAAATCAGTGCGGACGGGACAGCTTCGGTACACCCTGTTAAACAAACGGAAAAATGGAGGCGGTACAATTGGAGAGCGATCTGCCTTCACCAACATGCATAAGCAATTCATTTTATATATATATATATATTTGAATTGCAAAAAACTAATAATAAAAAATATTGCATGGCGCGAGATTCGATCCGGCGACCTTCGGATTACGAACCCCAGCGCTTACCGCTGCGCTATGACGCTGTAGAAAAAAATCATTAATCGTAGAGAGTATTTCACCGCAACGGTTTCTTTTAACTGTCGATTTTCTCGACAACGGCTGAGAAGTGCATCTTGGTGCCTTGCCACATTACACCTCTGGCCATGAGCTTTTATTATGCGCAGTATGAATCGAATCTGAATTTCACAATTGGCGGCCTCCCCTTGTCAGTAGACTTGGTCCCTGCGAACTGTTAAAAAAGACGTAGCCGTATAAAAGAACGGAACCGTAACTTCGACCTGTATAAGAAAGTAACCTAAAACACGACAATTTCTACACTGAGATACAGCCTTGGTAAAATAAAGAAACTGACAGAACCTACTTTGAGCAAAGGAAACGAAACAATCACGTTATGTAATCTCACCTGCCAAATGAAGAACTGGCGGAAACAGCAATACCGCAAGACTGCGCAAAGCTAAAAAATAAAAAAAAATTGCAAAAAATTAACTACAGGTGGTCCAGGGAAATACATGACTCAGCCTTTAAGTTCTGAAATTTCAATTAGGAAGGAACTTATAAAAGAAAACAATTATAGACTCTAATATGAAAATTCATTTAATCTAATAACTTCCACGACACAGTAAATTAACTCAGAAGATCAATCAATAGAAGAAGTGTAAAAAACTCGACTGTGAATATGGTGATGTGGACCAACAATACAAGTCTACAAAAATAAAAAAATAAACCCTTTATCTCATCAAATAATACCTTGTTCTTCATTTCAAAACTTTTTTTTATGCCCGTATGCTATCCAACCATTGTTCTGAGTCATCATGCGTCCTCGTAATAAATCTGCAGCTCACATAGTTCCAAAAGTGCGTCCATGCATTACGAACCCCGCCTGCTGCACACCTCAAGCTTTCCACTATTGATGTCAAAGATAATACGATTTTACAGTGCTGCCATCGCAGACACACATACTGTTGCCTAACACCTGTTTTTCTAACCACAAATATATCATTTTCCTTTACAAATGTTACCACCTCCAATAACATCACCAAAAAATAGCCATCTTATGGGTTTCTTTCTGCCACTTTCTCCTACACAATTTGGAACATCCAAATCAGAAGACCTGAGTGTAAATCACAGGAATCTTATCAGCTGGAATAGCATTTTTCCCGTCGATTCGCTTTTGTCTTCTTCCATTTTACGATGGCACTGACTCAAGCTGAGACACATCATTCTTTGGTTGTTGCTCTTCTACGAGTAGTTGTTTTACAACTTCAGACGCTGTAGATTTGCTGATCGTTGGATCTGCCGTGGAGTAACAGCAGGCTCATCAGTAAATCTACTTCTGCAAGTACACTTGCATGAACGTTTGTTTGTGTTACCATCTGTGGCCCGAGTCTGAGATGATAAACTTCTTTTTCAGTGCTTTTCTTGAATACGAACGTAAATTTAAGGGGCTTAAGGGACTTGCATGCCCTCTTTTTTAGCATAAGACATGCATTTAATCATCTTCAGCTCCTGGATCTTCTTATCAACCAAGGAGACAGGGAATTCCTCATTACACACTAGGTTTTCATCCGAGAAATTTACGTACTAGTTAGATGCATTTAGATTCGTTCTGCCAGCATGATGCGTCATCCTTATTTTCGAGATGTTGCAAGACCATTAGGTTCATAATGAAACGCCTGCATTTCTGGCACCTGACACAGCTGATGGGGTTTGGAATGAATATTAATGTAAGAAATCCAGCTTTAATGCAGTGTCCAGCGTGATTGGCAAATGTAATGCCAGACTAAATGGGGCCGTTTCATTCAGATTTAACGCTCACACGCTACGGTGTATTATGAACTTAATTCGCGCTTTTCTCCTTTCCTTTCTCATGAATCTCTTGTAGTACCTCGTTGCACATTGTCAGTCCATGTTACGTCTTCACTGTAATCAAGAGTGAGCTACACTTTAGCATGATATTATGCCGCTGTTTCTGCTAATAATGATCTATTGCTCTTTAACGATATTAAGGAGTTGGTTAAACCTTGAAGGCCATCTTACATACAGGAAGATGCAATCTTCTCGAAACTACTTTCTTGCACTTTTAACTACGAAAAATACATACTTGACACCTTCGTAGCGCCCATTTAAGATCGAATCTCGTAATTTCAACGATACCTGGTCAAGACGGCTACGGTTACACGCTTCTTTTGTTGATTGGGGATCTTTATTACCCAAACTGCTTACAATGGTTGCTTTTGTCAGCGGGCTGTGGAGGAAGGGGATCGATTGATAGTATGTTCCCACGAGCAGTCATGGAAATAACGATCGATCCAATAGAGCTCAACCTTATCTTAAAAGCCTAATACAACTAGCGCCCCCAGGTCCAGATGGAATCACATTTCGATTTTACAGAGAGTAGTCTGCTGCATTCGCCCCTTACTTAGCTTGCATTTATCACGAATCTCTCGCCCAACGCGAAGTCCCAAGAGACTCAAAAAAGCGCGGGTGACTCATGTGCACAAGAAGTGTTGTTGTTGTTCTGGTCTTCAGTCCTGACTGGTTTGATGTAGCTCTCCATGCTTCTCTATCCTGTGCAAGCTTCTTCATCTCCCAGTACCTACTGCAACTTACATCCCTCTGAATCTGCTTAGTGAATTCATCTCTTGGTCTCTCTCTACAATTTTTACCTTCCACGCTGACCTACAATACTAAATTGGTGAACCCTTGATGCCTCAGAACATGTCCTACCAACCGATCCCTTCTTATAGTCACGTTGTGCCACAAACTCCTTTTTCTCCCCAATTCTATTCAATACCTCCTCATTAGTTATGTGATCTACCCATGTATTCTTCAGCATTCTTCTGTAGCACCACATTTCGAAAGCTTCTATTCTCTTCTTTTCCAAACTATTTATCGTCCATGTTTCACTTCCATACATGGCTACACTCCGTACAAATACTTTCAGAAACGACTTCCTGACATTTAAATCTATACTCGATGTTAACAAATTTCTCTTTTTTAGAAACGCTTTCCTTGCCATTGCGTCTACATTTTATATCCTCTCTACTTCGACCGTCATCAGTTATTTTGCTCCTTTACTATAAGTGTCTCATTTCCTAATCTAATTCCCTCAGCATCACCCGATTTAATTCGACTACATTCCATTATCCTCGTTTTGCTTTTGTTGATGTTCATCTTTTATCCTCCTATCAAGACACTATCCATTCCGTTCAACTGCTCTTCCAAGTCCTTTGCTGTCTATGACAGAAATACAATGTCATCGGCGAACCTCATGGATTTTAATACCTACTCCGAATTTTTCTTTTGTTTCCTGCACTGCTTGCTCAATATACAGATTGAATAACATCGGGGAGAGGCTACAACCGTGTCTCACTCCCTTCTCAACCACTGCTTCCCTTTCGTGTCCCTCGACTCTTATAACTGCCATCCGGTTTCTTTACAAATTGTAAATAGTCTTTCGCTCCCTGTATTTTACCGCCGCCAGCTTCAGAATTTCAAAGAGAGTATTACAGTCAACATTGTCAAAAGCTTTCTCTAAGTCTACAAATGCTAGACACGTAGGTTTGCCTTTCCTTAATCTAGCTTCTAAGATAATTCGTAGGGTCAGTATGTCCTCACATATTCCAATGTTTCTACGGAATCCAAACTGATCTTCCCCGAGGTCGGGTTCTACTAGTTTTTCCATTCGTCTGTAAAGAATTCGCGTTAGTATTTTGCAGCCGTGACTTATTAAACTGATAGTACGATAAGAAGTGTACAAGAACGAATCCGCAAAATTATGGAACAATAAGTCTAACGTCGGTTTGCTACAGAGTTCTGGAAGATATTCACAGAAAAAAATGAATTTCCGGGAGACCGAGAATCTTATGTCCACGAATCAGCACGGTTTTAGAAAGAATCGTTCGCGTGGAACTCAGCTTGTCGTTTTCTCACATGACATGCTCCGAATTATAGATTGAGGGCAATGGGCGGATTCCATATCCAGATTTCCGAAAAGGTTTTGACACGGTGCCCCGCTCCAGACAATAAACGAAGGAACTATCATGTGGAATAGGTTCCCAGAAATGTGAGTGGTTCGAAGACTTCGTAAGTAACAAAACCCAGTATTTTTTTCCGCTACGGTGAGAGTTCATTAGAGACATGGGTATCGTCTGGAGTGCCACAGGGAAGTGTGATAGGACAACTGTTATTTTCTATATATATAAATGGCATGGCGCGCAGGGTTTGTAGCAATCTGTGGTTGTTTGCTGATGATGTTGTGGTCTGTGGGAAGGTGTCGAAATTTAGTGACCGTAGAAGGATATAAGATGACTTAGACCAAATTTCCAGTTGGCGTGATGAATGACAACTAGCTCTGAATGTAGAAAAATGTAAGCTAGTGCGGATGAGTAGAAAAAAAACCTGCAAAGTTCGGGAGTAGTGTCCTGGTTGACACAGTCACGTCGTTTAAATATCTGGGAGTAGCGTCGCAAAGCGATATGAAATGGGACGAGCATGTGAAGATTGTGGTACGGAAGGTGACTGGTCGACTTCGATACATTGGGAGAATTTTGGGAAAGTGTGCTCCATCTGTAAAAGAGACCGCATATAGGACGCTAGTGCGACCTGTCCTTGAGTACTGCTGGAGTGTTTGGGATGCGTGCCAGGCCGGATTGGGGGAAGACATCGTAGCAATTCAGAGGAGTGCTGCTGGATTTGTTACCGATAGGTTCGAACATCACGCAAGTAATGCTGAGGCTCTTCGCGACCTCCCTGGAGTGAGGGTGACGTTCTTCTCGAGGAACGCTGTTGAGAAAATTCAGAGAATCGTCATTTGAAATCGTCTGCAAGACAATTCTACTGTCACCAACATACATTTCGCTTAATGATCATGAAGGTAAGGCACGAGCAATTAGGGCTCATGCGGAAGCGTACAGACAGTCGTTTTCCTCTCCCTCTGTTTGCGAGGGGAACAGGAAAGGAAACGACAAGTAGTGGTACAGTGTACCCTCCGCCAAGCACCGTAAGGCAGTTTGCGGAGTATGTACGTACATGTAGATGGCGATGTGTGGCAGACCCCAGTGTTTTCCCGCTAATGAATGTTTCTCCGTTCATCTGTGTCGAGGACTTGTAGCAAACCACCAGACAGTTTAACGCTCATCGCGATGCGCGAGGTTAAGCCAAGATCCCCGTTCCATGACACATACAACGCTCAACCGCCGCGCCGCACGGTGGTCGAGGAAGTGTGGCCTGGTTGTACAGGCCTGTCGGCGCTCAACAATGGCCATCTCGGGAACCACGTGTTAGCCAAATTGTTACACAGCCAAAAGAGATTCAGCTCCCTGACCATTTACTTCGATCTTGTGGAGCATGTAACTTACGGAATACCGGGTCCACGGTTAGTATTATCCCTCTGAAGGCGCCGTTCAACAAAGACTGTAAGATCCTTCCTCAAACCACACTTATGGTGCCATCATAAGCTACTGTTCCGAAATGGAATTTTATGTTTTGCGATTTGTAACTAAGGTTTATGTAGACGCTCAAACGCTTCACAGTCTGAAACAAGTGAGAAAAATGAAAGATTTCGCATAAAATCTTGAACCTCCTGTTTACTGAACGAGCTGCAAATTCCCAGGTTCTCGCTCAAGCACACAAAGCCGTTATCGTTTCATCTGTCCGCTTCTGATTATTCCGTTCCACAACGCCATTCACGCATGCCCTCCGCATCCGTGCCCTACTTCCCTGATAAATTGAGTCCAAACATCTTTTGTCTAGCCTATCATGAGCAAATTGAACTATCAGCTTCCTTTCACATCTAAACAAGCCACATCTTTCCCCACAGAAACCTCAGAGCTCTACCCAGCAGATCAGCCATAAACTACCCCAATGGCCCATTTCGGAGGCTCCCCCCCCCCCCCTCACTCACCCCCCGTCCCTTTTCCTATATAACTCTAGTCCTGCTTATCTCCTGACACCTACATCCCGTCTATTACTTCATGTCCCCATAAATATACCAAATCCTAACTCATACAACATCGTCTCCAGCTAAATGCATAGGTGACTCGTTACTACCGCAATGAAAAGCTTCATTGCCCTTCAAATTTACTGAAGAACATTGCTTTATTCCACATTTCTTTCCCCACAGAAACCTCAGAGCTCTACCCAACAGATCAGCCATAAACTACCCCAATGGCCCATTTCGGAGCCCCCCCCCCCCCCCCCCGCTCACCCGCCCCCCGTCCCTTTTCCTATATAACTCTAGTCCTATTAGTTCATGTCCCCATAAATATACCACATCCTAATTCATACGACATCGTCTCCAGCTAGATGCATAGGTGACTCGTTACTACTGCAATGAAAAGCTAATGGCCCTTCAAATTTACTGAAGAACATTGCTATATTCCACATTTAGTTGCACTTCACAGTTATCACACTCCGCCGAATGACTGCTTGGCTCTTGTCAGTCGTGTTTGGCGTTCATACATGCAGCTGCCCGACCGCATGATGCGTTACCAAATACAACAATTTTATACACCTGAAGATGAGATTTTAAAGTCCCGAAACTGCTCGAGGTTTTAATAAATAATTGGTACAATTGAAGCGGATTTCTTTAAATCAATTAATCTTAACGGATACTAAAGCACTTTTCCTGTAATAACATTCACTTCAAAACGGACTAGTTGCCACATTACCCTTATTTTAATTTGGAACGAAAGTATAATCAGTGTCATCATACTCCTTCCGTGATATGTACTGAAGAAGCAAAGAAACTGGTACAGCTGCCTCATATCGTGTAGGGCCCCCGCGAGCACGCAGAAGTGCCGCAGCACGGCGTGGCGTGGACTCGACTAATGTCTGAAGCAGTACTGGAGAGAATTTACACCATGAATCCTGCAAGACTGTCTGTAAATCCGTAAGAGTACGAGGGGGTGGAGATCTCTTCTGAACAGCAAGCAGCAAGGAATCCAAGCTATGCTCAATAATGTTCACTTCTGGGGAGTTTGGTGGGCAGTGGAAGTGTTTGAACTTAGAAGAGTATTCCTAGAGCCACTCTGCAGCAATTCTGAACGTGTAGGGTGTTGCATTGTCCTGCTGGAATTACCCAAGTCCGTCGGAATCCAGAATGGACATGAATGGATGTAGGTAATCAGATAGGATGCTTACATACGTGTCACCTCTCAGAGTCGTATTTAAACGTATTAGGGATCCCATATCACCTCAACTGCACCATCTCCACACCATTACAGAGCCTCCACCGGCTTGAACAGTCCCTAGTGACATGCAGGGTCCATGGATTCATGAGGTTGTCTCCATACCCGTCCTCGTCCATCCGCTCGATACAATTTGAAACGAGACTCGTCCGACCAGGCAATATGTTTCCAGTTATCAACGGTCCAATGTCGGTGTTGACGGGCCCAGTCGAGGCATAAAGCTCTGTGTCGTGCAGACATCGAGGGTACACGAGTAGGCCGCCAGCTCCGAAAGCTAATATCGATGATGCTTCGTCGAATGGTTCGCACGCTGACAGTTGTTGATGGTCGAGCACTGAAATCTGCAGCAATTTGCGGAAGGGTTGCACTTCTGTCACGTTGAACGATTCTCTTCAGTCGTCTTTGGTCCCGTTCTTGCTGGATCTTTTTTCCGGCCGCAGCGATGTCGGGGATTTGATGTTTTACCGGATTCCTGATGTTCACGATACACTCGTGAAATGGTCGTACGGGAAAATCCTCACCTCATCGCTCGTGCGCCGACTATAACACCACGTTCAAACTCATTTAAATCTTCATAACCTGCCATTGTAGCATCAGTAACCGATCTAACAACTGCCCCCGAAACTTGTTGTCCGATATAGGCGTTGCCGACCACAGCGCCGTATTCTGCCTGTTTACATATCCCCGTATTTGATTACGCATGCCTGTACTGGTTTCCTTGGCGCTTCAGTGTATTTTCAAATATTCTGGTATAGGCACACGAAATGTCTGTCACATGGCAATGTGACTGAGACATTTCGTGTGCCTGTGAACAGAATAACTGAAAATAAATTAACTAAGGTGTAAGAGAATAGGCCACTGGACAACAAAGTGTCAGTCCCAGCTACAGTTATAACCACGCGGCGTAATATTACCAGAAAATACCATTCACGCTGACGCACGCTAACGACTACAGCCATCAACCTGTTTTGCGAACGGTCCGACGACCTTCCATGCCAGTTGGCTTTTCACGGTACGGCTCGGAACATGTATCCACGCATGTCAGACTTCACTACCTAGAAACTGCTGTCAAATAACCTCACAGACCAAGTTGCCGGGTAATCTCGCACTTCATCCGATCGCTTAAGGGAGCGTTGCATCAGAAAGCTGCAATGTAAAATATAATAAGAATGACATCAACAAGTCAGACACGTCATTTGGCGCTATATTTTAGAACAGTACTATTCGATCCCGCCAGGCACTATAACTTCGTTCATCATAAGAATAAACCTGATGAAAAACAAAAACAAACGCGATGATTGGTCAGAAGTCGTAGCACACGTACACTGGTGTTGTTACGCTCTTGGAAGTAGGTCCTACCTACGTATTAGATATATTATTACTAAGTTATGTTAAATGAAGGATATTCAAATGTATTAACAGCCATCAACGTTTTTCTTAATCACGCTTTAGCTACGCAGTTTGTATTTAAAAAACCATGTACAGTCACAGCCTCTGCACTGTTGTGCTCAGATTGTCGCGCTGTTAAATGCGTAGTATGAAAATGGCTGAGGCTGCTTCCTGTTCCGTATTGAAAGACGCGTGTGGAACACGGTTACAAACTGCCGAGAAATAGGTTGTTCTTGGTGTTTTTCATAAATTTACAGGGATAGTCGGCTTTGAAGTTTTCCAAGGGACTAAATTAGATTCAGTTCAGCCACCGAAACCCACTGGATATGAAGCGGGATCGGTAGAGTAATTGACTTCTTATTTCCTACGGTTCATTGATCGCTAGCTCATACCTCGTCCGAGTCACTGATTTATTTTTTCTCGTTAAATTTGAAAAATCTACATCTCGTAATTGTAAAGTTCATCGTCATTTTTTATTAATAATGCACGTACTGTTGTTTCTAATTACATATTGCATGTAAAATTCCAGTTTTCATTTCAAATGTAAGTTATTAATTATCAATGTTTTATGAAAGACTGTTAATAAAAGTTGCTTAAATTAAGGAAACATAACATTTTAATTTTTTAAGACATAAATGAGAACCAAATACTCTTTGTTTGGTTTATGTCCATCGTTTTATACCGCAGATGTAGATAAGTGTCGAAGAAACATGAAAAACAATCGTTTTCACAGCATCGAGCGCACCATACAAATGCCCGCATCTCGTGGTCGTGCGGTAGCGTTCTCGCTTCCCACGCCCGGGTTCCCGGGTTCGATTCCCGGCGGGGTCAGGGATTTTCTCTACCTCGTGATGGCTGGGTGTTGTGTGCTGTCCTTAGGCTAGTTAGGTTTAAGTAGTTCTAAGTTCTAGGGGACTGATGACCATAGATGTTAAGTCCCATAGTGCTCAGAGCCCAGCACCATACAAATGCATTTTTACGTTTGCCACTGTACCACTGCAGTATGAACCCAACAGAATTGATCTGGAGCCAAGTTAAGGGATTTATCCCGAGAAATAACAAGAATGTTAGGCTTCCAGACGTGCTGAAACTAACGCACGCAGCTTTTCCACGTGTCACTGACGAACGCTGGCGTGATATAGAACGCCTAGTCATAAAGGGAGAAAAAGCGGCGCTTGATTGGCTTCGTGGATTCTATTGTTGACAGGCTCGTTATCCACGTAGCAGGCGACACGTCCAGAGCTGAAATGTATTTCTGCGATTCGGATAAGGAAGGAGCTAAGAGATTACCAGACGACTAACTGTAATTAACACCTTCAGTGGCCTCAGTATTTAACAGTAGGGTGAAATCTCTGCAGTATGCTTTTTCATCACACACAGCTCACTCAGAAAAAATTGCGCTGCGATTAAGTTAGAAATTCTCATCACTCTTGTTTGTAATTAGAATACTACGTCAGGTGTGAGCGAGAGCATTTTATACTTTCCGTCTGCTCACCTAAGAAGCGCGCTGTAATGCTGATGTTTTGCCGAACATTACTTCATTCTCTTTAAAAATTAAATGACATCTGAAGCTATATTGTTTCTTCGCTCGGCTGTTTTTACGTCCTCACTGCAATTGCTCACATCATTACAGGTTAGATGGACCGCTGGCTGGCCAGTGCTGTCCCAAAAGTTTAATGCGCCGGTAAAGCTGTTGACCCGCGTTATCGCCCAGTCTGTGTGCGTGGAACACTACGTAAAACGTATCCTTACGATCGTACTTGACTGTCCTGGTCACAGCTTGGTTTCTGCTCCACGTGAAACGCAGTCCAATGAGATTCAAGCAAACGCGGAAGAATACATGGCATAATGTTTACATCAGGTTTATTCTTATGATTAACAAAGTATAGTTCGCGTCACTGACTATTCCCTGTTTGTTGTCAGTTATGAATGCTCACCTTCTTAAATCGGGTTAATTATTACTGACATGATGATGGTAACTGAAAATAGGAAGGTACTGGAGAGTATGTAATAAGAAAATGGATGTAGGGTGGCACAGGGAAAGGAAGTAAGAGTTGGTTTGTAGTATTTAGACGAGAAAGACTGAGGTTAGGCAGGGAGAGTGTGAATTGGAGGTTTTATTTGGTTCAAATGGCTCTGAGCGCAATGGGACTTAACTTCTTAGGTCATCAGTCCCCTAGAACTTAGAACTACTTAAACCTAACTAACCTACGGACATCACACACATCCATGCCCTAGGCTGGATTCGAACCGGCGACCGTAGCGGTCGCGCGTTCTAGACTGTAGCGCCTAGAACCTCTCGGCCACTCCGGCCGGCAGGTTTTATTTGGGATGGGAGCCGGTGAAGTAGGATGCGGCAAGCAATTAGTCTGTGGTCCGGGTTGAAATTTCCCTGGGAAAATATGCGGAATTTTTCGAGATCAAATGTGGGTGGGACGTGTTGATATAGAAGCAGCAGAGGTTAGGAGTGCCAAGGAAAGGGGATACAAAGGAAGCGTCGGGAATGGAGTTGACACGAGATAAATTGTGGGTGTTGTAGATGTTTGAAGACGTCAGAAAACTTCGTGAGCTGCTACAGGATACGAGTGGGAGAAGGTTGTCCGATGCAGCAATCGCACCGGAGTCCGTTTCATACAATGATTTAGAGCGAGAGGCAAAATGTGAGAGGGCCAGATTTCAGTGCTACGTTCACATTACGAAGATAGGGCAGACGAGGGACTTGTAAGGATGAATGATGGCTGTGGGATTTAATCCCGTGTTCGGACGGTTGCTTAAGATAACTCGAAGGGTAGGTTCAGCGGCGTAATTGGAAGGTTTATCTTGTAAGTAGGCTGGCTCAAATGGCTCTGAGCACTATGCGACTTAACTTCTGAGGTCATCAGTCGCCTAGAACTTAGAACTAATTAAACCTAACTAACCTAAGGACGTCACACACATACATGCCCTAGGCAGGATTCGAGCCTGCGACCGTAGCGGTCGCTCGGTTCCAGACTGTAGCACCTAGAACCGCACGGCCACTCCGGCCGGCGTAAGTAGGCTGTTTAGGTTTTTATGTTGGTAACGTCACGTAGCGCTCTGTATGAAAATCACTGACTGTGCTGTGTGCAGTCTGTGGCTGGTTGGCATTGTTGGAATATTTACCATTGTAGTGTTGGGCAGTTGGATGCGAACAGCGCGTGGAGATCTGGACGTGTGTCCGCCAGAAAGAGTGAATTTGTAATACTGGATATCATGAACTGATCTATATATATAATGACTTTTGAACACTATTAAGATAAATACATTGTTTGTTCTGTATCAAAATCTTTCATTTGCTAACTATGCCTATCAGTAGTTAGTGCCCTCAGTAGAATCTTTTATTCAGCTGGCAGTATTGGCGCACACTGTATTGCAGTAGTTTGAGTAACGAAGATTTTTGTGAGGTAAGTGGTTCATGAAAGGTATAGCTTATTCTTAGTCAGGGCCATTCTTTTGCAGGGATTTTTGGAAGTCAGATTGCGTTGCGCCAAAAATATTGTGTCAGTGTAAGCACAGTCATTTATAATTTTTCTAAGGGGACGTTTCAATCTGCCCTTTGAACAAAATGGCGCCTTACCTTTTCGAAGAGTGAGAGCTGTGTGTTAAGTGTATCTGAGAAGTGCAGGCTGCATGTGGCACCATTTCAGTGTTCATAGGTTTTGGTGCCAGCACAAGATGTAAATAACAGCATCATACCAACATCACGTGACCATCTTGGTTCGATGCTGACCACATGGCGCTGTTAATATGAAGCAAAACCTGGTTCTTTCGCGATTAGCACTAACCTCTTTTCCAAATGAAACGTGGTATTCTGTGTCTCGCTGCCCTCATGCACCCGATCGCTCACCACCACGAATGGTGCACGACCGCAGTGGTTAACCGAGTCCTGGTGAGGTGGCGTTTTCCGACAGTGCGAGCGCTTATGTAGCAAGCGGGGAACCTGCCTCATCTGCCCACCGCTTTCGGTGTGCTTCCACCGGGCACCTCTCCCTAATCACCAGCGTTTGTTGCCTCGCCTATGGAATCTCCTGTTTACTGTCGTCGCTATCGGCTACGCACCAGTGCCTGGTATCAGAGGGAACCGATAGAGCGGTTACTGATAGGAGTCATTGTCCTCTGATACGGTACACGGAAACGCAATAGCTGAGCGACGTCAGCTGTTCGAAATTACGCAGGAGGATTTGGGCGCACCGCTTCTGACGGCTCTTATCTCAAACATGCTGTTTTTAACGCAGACACCCAATTTTACAACCGTTATGCGAGTTTCTCCTGATACCATGTCATTCCGACGTTGTTAGAGCTGAGAAGCAGAGCTCGTTTGCTGATAATATGACGAGATATCTGGTGTGTGCTCAGCGTTTACCTCACCCCCGACCCCTCCCCTCTACCAAACTATTCTGCCCTCTGTGAAACTCAGTAATAGTTACGCACAGTTGTGCAACACAAAAAAAGAACGATATCCTGTACGTGCAGAGAGTTTAGTGGTTTTAAGTGCAGGTTGGATATGGCCTATCACCGACAAATATTAAGATGACATCCTAGGACATTTGTTGTCTCAAGATCGAAAGGAAAATTAGGATTCACCGTCTCGTCGACGACGAGGTAACTAGAGACAGGCGCCAAGCAGTGATAAGGTGAAGGATGAACGAGAAAATCGTCCGTGTACTTATCATATAAACATCCTGCATTTGTGTGTAGTGATTTAGGAACACGGGAGACCTACAAGGGGCGTTTGAAAAGTCCGTGCAAAGTCCCAGAGGTCATAGAGTAAATATCTCTGGAGTGAGCATTGCGTTCTGCGCATGTTGTCAACATTAAACCAGGATTGTCACGTGTTTTCGGGACTTCGCTCTGCGTGTGTTCTTTCTTCAGCGTTTTAAGTTTATAATATCAAGAATTTTTTTGTATTTCACCGTTTGTTGCTAGTGTAATAGTGATAGTGAATTACTGTTGTTGCTACGGATGCAAAGAAAAATATGTGAAAGGAGGGATAGTAACTTTTCATGGGTACATACCACGTAGCTCTAGTTATAGATATATTAGTAAGAGACACTGTATATGTTTAAAAATTTCGAGACGCATTAAAATTAAGGCTTGATTCTGTAGACGGCTCATACAAAAGCTTACAAACAAGCGCTTCCTCTCGTAAATTTGCTAGTGTAACAGGAAAGGGAATGGTTAGTTGATCAGCAACTATTATCCTCCATGCATTTATCAGTGACTTGTCGATTATGTGTATAGATTACTCAGTCTGCTATTTATTTAATAAACTGGGAGCAAGTGCGTAAAATGCGTTAAATAAATACTTCAAAGTATCACCAGTAAGAAAAATTGTGCTTTAGATCGCAAAACGAGAAAATGAATATGCAGAAACAGCAGAAAAAAGGACGAATTAGCAGGGATATAATCGCTGATGTGGCAAATTCGGTGCAAAAGCACTAGCGTACTGTCAAGTCGTTTTGTCAGACTATCACTGCAAAATCGTACGTCTGGCTCAGTAATACTATAAAGTGCCGTATCATACCGAAAACAACCAAAACTCGAGTGCATCTGAACTGTGACACCTATCGCAAAGAAGCAGAATGTAATATCACTTGCCCTTAAAAGTTACGTAGCTGGTTTATTCCCAATATCAAATGGATACTGTTAAAATTTCTGCGCAACATATATAAATAATCCACGACACGTACGAAAAGAATCCGTCTGTACTAGGGATCTAGTGACACTCTAAGTATACAGGGCGCTATACGAACAAACACACGACGTCCCGAGAACACGTGACCAGGCTGGCAATGTATGTAGACAACACAAAATCTGTTATGCGCATGTGGATGCTCACTCCAGAAATATTTACTCTATGATCGAGGTCATGTTTAGTTACAGCATCTTTGGAAAGAGCGCAAACCAAGTTTCAGCCATATTGGTCTATTTCTTTGTGTTTGGCTTTCGTGTGAATCGAGGAAGTCGAGTGATAGTCAAAAAATGGGCGAAAAAGAATTTCGTGTGGTGATTAAACATTACTTTATGAAAGGCAAAACGCCTCAGGAGACTAAAGAGAAGCTTGATAAACATTACAGTGACTCTTCACCTTCGATTATAACAGTTTATAAGTGATTTCAAAATTTTCAGAGTGGCCACATGGGCACAAGTGATGCTGAACGTTCTGGACGCCCTGTGAAGGTTACGACTCCAGAAATCATTGACAAAATGCATGATATGGTGATGGATGACAGAAGAGTTAAGGTGCATGAGATTGCTAGTGCTGTGGGCATCTCGAATGAACAGGTACATAATATTTTGCATAAACATTTGGACATGATAAAGCTTTCTGCAAGATGGGTTCCGCGATTGCTCACGCTTGACCAGAAACGAAATCGTGTGAAGTGTTGCAAGGATGGTTTGCAGCTGTTCAAGAAGAATCCGCAGGACTTTAAGCGTCGTTTTCTCACTGTGGATGAAACATGGATACATTACTACACTCCTGAGACCAAACAACAATCTAAACAATGGGTTATCAGGGAAGGATCTGCACCAAAAAAGGCTAAGACCATTCCTTCGGCCAGAAAGGTTATGGCGACTTTCTTTTGGGATTCGCAAGGGATAATCCTCTTCGACTATCTGGAAAAGGGTAAAACTATTACAGATGCATATTATTCATGGTTAATGGACCGTTTGAAAACCGAGCTGCAAGAAAAACGCCGGCTATTGGACCACAAAAAAGTCCTTTTCCATCATGACAATGCACCAGCACACACCTCAGTAGTTGTGGTCGCAAAATTAATGGAAATAGGATTCTAACTCGTTTCACATCCCCCCTATTCTCCAGACTTGGCTCCCTCGGACTACTATTTGTTCCCCAATTTGAAGAAATGGATGGTGGGACAAAGATTTTATTCAAACGAGGACATGATTACAGCAACTAATAGCTTTTTTGCAGAGTTGGACAATTCCTATTATTCGGAAGCGATCAACAAATTAGAACACCGTTGGACGAAGTGTATAAGTCTAAAAGGAGACTATGTCGAAAAATAAAAAAGGTTTACCCCAAACACGTAAGTTGCTTTTATTTTTGCTGGGACTGTTCAAACGCCCCTCGTAAATCTGCTTAGCTGGACGGGTATTTGAACGGTTAGCCTCCTGAATGCGAGCCTGTTTTACATTAGACTGATTTATCGCATAACTGAAGTTCAACGAATTCCTTTTAGAATTCATGTGGATGACCTCACACTTTTCGTTATTTAGGGTCAACTGCCAATTTTCGCACCATTCAGATATGTTTTCTAAATCGTTTTGCAATTTGTTTTGATCTTCTGATGACTTTATTAGTCGATAAACGACAGCGTCATCTGCAAACAACCTAATACGGCAGCTCAGATTGGCTCCGAAATCGTTTATATAGATAAAGAACAGAAAAGGGCCTATAACACTACCTTCGGAAACGCCAGAAATCATATCTGTGTGACTGTAGGTACCTCGCTCGGTGCTGGCGCAAGGAATTCGTAGTTTGCAATGCTTTTGTCTTAGGCAGTTTATTGTTATATGGAGGTGAAATGTTTCAAAAACTATCGAAATGTAGCCGGCCGGAGTGACCGAGCGGTTCTAGGCGCTGGAACCGCGCGACCGCTACGGTCGCAGGTTCGAATCCTGCTTGGGGCATGGATGTGTGTGATGTCCTTAGGTTAGTTAGGCTTAAGTAGTTCTAAGTTCTAGCGGACTGATGACCTCAGAAGTTAAGTCCCATACTGCTGAGAGCCATTTGAACCATTTTATCAAAATGTATTAATCACGCGTTAATTTGCAGTCCGGTTACTTTAACACAGTTTAAGACAAGAAAGAAAAGGCGCAGCACGAAGGAATTACCCGACTGCGACGGAAATCGGTAGATGTGATCTACATGTACGGAATAACTGGATGGTTTATTCAAGAGAAACAGCTTCAGAAACCAAGTAAGTCAATAATGCATTGGTACACCTCTGGCCCTTATGCAGGTATTTAGTCGGCTTGGATACGATTGATACAGTTGTTGGATGTCCTCCAATTAGCGCGTTAGTTCGTCGATATCCCAAGGTGGTTGGAGAGCCCTGTTCGTAGTCCTCCAGACGCACTCAGTTGGGGAGCGATCCAGAGACACTGTTGGCCAACGTAGGGATTGGCAAACACGAAGAAAATCAGTAGACACTCTCGCCGCTTGCGGGCAGGGATTGTACTGCTGAAATGTAAGCCCAGGATAGCTCGCAATGAAGGGCAACGAAACGGGACGTAGAATATCGTTGATGTTCCGCTGTACCGCAGTGTCGAGAATGACAATCAAAGCGGTTCTGGAATGAAAAGAAATGGCAGCGCAGACCTTCACACCTAGTCGTCAGACCATATGGCAGACGACTCTCAGGCTGGTATCCCACTGTTGTCTAGGGCATCTCCAGACAGGTCTTTGCTGGTCATCGGGGCTCATGAAGACAACTCTACACCAGTCAATGAGAATCCACGCCGAAGACACGTCTGGAGACGCCCTCGACAGTGGTTGTATAACAACCTGCCGTCCACTTGTCATACGGCCAGACCACCAGATTGAAGGTCTGGTCCCATACTGCTCTGAGCCATTTGAACCATTTTATCAAAATGTATTAAGCACGCGTTAATTTGCAGTCCGGTTACTTTAATACACTTTAAGACAAGAAAGAAAAGGCGCAGCATGAAGGAATTACCCGATTGCGACGGAAATCGGTAGATGTGATCTACACGTACATAATAACTGGATGGTTTATTCAAGAGAAACCGCTTCACAAACCAAGTACTTTCTTTTCGTAAGAGATCCCATTTGGTTGTCATCCGCGGTATCATTTCAGCGTAGCGCTACGTCGACTATATTCTACGCCCCGTTTTGATGCCCTTCACGGCAAACCATCCTGGTCTTACATTTCAGCAAGATAACAACCGCTCGCACTTTCTTCAAGCTGTAGGTTATGTTCTGCGGATGCTTCAGGCACACATAGCCCTTCTCCGTGTGAAGCATGACGGACAGACTTTTTCAGTAGATCACTACTAGTTTCATTTTCTTTGCTAGTCCATGCTTAATAGGGGGAACCGAGCGGAAATAATAATTTACTATTTGATCAATGGTCTCGCTCCATACCATACAAAATGCAAAAGACGCTGAACGCCTTTTTGCGTTAATCCCACTTCGTTGAATAATGACACAAGTGTTCGCAAACTATATGTAGTTTCTGCATCTACATCTACATGGATACTCTGCAAATCACATTTAAGTGCCTGGCAGAGGGTTCATCGAACTACCTTCACAGTTTTCTATTATTCCAATCTCGTATAGCATGCGTAAAGAACGAACACCTATATCTTTCCGTACGAACTCTGACTTCCCTTATTCTATTGTGGTGATCGTTCCGCCCTATGTAGGTACGTGTCAACAAAATATTTTGGCATTCGGAGGAGAAAGTTGGTGATTGGAATTTCCTGAGAAGAAAAATGTCTTTCTTTTAATGATGTCAAGCCCAAATTCTGTATCATTTCAGTGACACTCTCTTCGTAATTTCGCGATAATACAAAACATACTGCCCTTCTTTGAACTTTTTCGATGTACTCCATCAGTCCCATCTGGTAAGGATTCCAAACCGCGGAGCAGTATTCGAAAAAAAATTGGAAATTTGTGGTACGGTCTTATGGGACCAAACTGCTGAGGTCATCGGTCCCTAAGCTTACACACTACTTAATTTAACGTAAACTAACTTACGCTAGCCGGCCAGAGTGGCCGTGCGGTTCTAGGCGCTACGGTCTGGAACCGAGTGACCGCTACGGTCGCAGGTTCGAATCCTGCCTCGGGCATGGATGTGTGTGATGTCCTTAGGTTAGTTAGGTTTAATTAGTTCTAAGTTCTAGGCGACTGATGACCTCAGAAGTTAAGTCGCGTAGTGCTCAGAGCCATTTGAACCATTTTAACTTACGCTAAGGACGACAAACACACCCATGCCCGAGGGAGGACTCGGACCTCCGACGGGGTAAGCTGCGCGGACCGTGACTAGGCGCCTCAGACCGCACGGCTACCCCTCGCGTCATGTGCAGCAGTATTCTAAAAGAGGACGGACAGGCGTAGTGTAGGCAGTCTCCTTAGTAGGTCTGTTACATTTGTTACATTTTCTAAGTTCAAAAATGGTTCAAATGGCCCTGAGCACTATGGGACTCAACTGCTGTGGTCATCAATCCCCTAGAACTTAGAACTACTTAAACCTAACTAACCTAAGGACATCACACACATACATGCCCCAGGCAGGATTCGAACCTGCGACCGTAGCGGTCGTGCGGTTCCAGACTGTAGCGCCTTTAACCGCTCGGCCACTCCGGCCGGCCATTTTCTAAGTATCCTGCCAATAAAACGCAGTCTTTCGTAAGCCTTCCCACAACATTTTATATGTGTTCCTTCCAATTTAAGTTGTTCGTAATTGTAATTCCTAGGTATTTAGTTGAATTTACGGATTTTACATTATACTGGTTTATCGCGTAACTGAAGTTCAACGAATTCCTTTTAGAATTCGTGTGGATGACCTCCCACTTTTCGTTTTTAGGGTCAGTTGCCAATTTTCGCACCATTCAGATATGTTTTCTAAATCGTTTTGCAATTTGTTGTGATCTTATGATGACTTTATCAGTCGATAAATGACAACATCATCTGCAAACAACCTAATACGGCTGCTCAGATTGCCTCTGAAATCGTTTATATAGATAAGGTACAGAAAAGGGCCTACCTTCGGAAACGCCAGAAATCATTTCTGTTTTACTCGACGACTTTCCGTCAATTACAACGAACTGTGACCTCATTGGCAGGAAATCACAAATCCAGTCACATAGCTGAGACGATATTCCGTAACTACGCAATTTCACTACAAGCCACTTGTGTGGTACAGTGTCAAAAGCCTTCCGGAAATCCATAAATACGGAACTGATCAGAAATTCCTTCTCAATAGCACTCAGCACTTGGTGCGAATAAAGAATTAGTTGTGTTTCACAAGAACGATGTTTTCCAAACCTATATTGACTGTGTGTTAATAGACCGTTTTCTTCGAGTTAATTCATAATGTTCCAACACAATATAAGTTCCAAAATCCTGCTGCATATCGACGTTAACGATATGGGGCTGTAATTAAGTAGATTACTCCAACTGCCTTTCCTGAAAATTGATGTGACCTGTGCAACTTTCCAGTCTTTCGGTACGGCTCTTTCGTCGAGTGAACGGTTGTATATGATTGTTAAGTATGGAGTTAATGCATCAGCATACTTTGAAAGGAACGTAATTGGTATACATTCTGGACCAGAAGACTTGCTTTTATTAAGTGATTTAAGTTGCTTCACTTCTCCGAGGATATTTACTTCTACGTTACTCATGTTGGCAGCTCTTCTTGATTCGAATTCCGGAATATTTACTTTGTCTTCTTTTGTGCAAGCATTTCGGAAGGTTGTGTTTAGTAACTATGCTTCTGCAGCACTGTCTTCGATAGTATCTCCATTGCTATCGCGCAGAGAAGGCATTGACTGTTTCTTGCCGCTAACATACTTCACACATGGCCAGAATCTCTTTGGATTTTCTGCCAGGTTTCGAGACAAAGTTTAGTTGTGGAAACTGTTATAAGCATCTCGCACTGAAGTCCGCACTAAATTTCGAGCTTCTGTAAAAGATCGCCAATCTTGGGGATTTTGCGTCTGTTTAAATTTGACATATTTGTTTCGTTGTTTCTGCAACATTGTTCTGACACGTTTTGTGTACCAAGGAGGATCAGCTCCGTCGTTTGTTGATTTATTTGGTATAAATCTCTCAGTTGCTACCGATATTATTTCTTTGAATTCAAGACACATCTGGTCTACACTTATATTATTAATTTGGAAGGAGTGGAGATGGTCTCTCAGGAAGGCGTCAAGTGAATTTTTATCTGCTTTTCTGAATAGGTATATTTTTAGTTTATTTTCGGAGGATTTGGGGGTTACAATAGTCAGTCTCGCTACGACAACCCCGTGTTCACGAATCCCTATACCGGTTTTGATGCTCTTTATTATTCTTTGTTGCTAAGAGGTCAAGTGTGGTTTCACAACCGTTTATTATTCGCATGGGCTCATGAACCAACTGCTCGAAATAATTTTCAGAGAATGCTTTTAGCACAATTTGGGATGATGGTTTATACATACCACCGGAATTAAACATGTATTTCCGCCAACATATCGAGGGTAAACTAAAGTCACCACCAACTATAATCGTCTGAGTCGGGTACGTGTTTGAAATGAAACTCATTTTTTCTTTGACCCTTTCAGCAACTGTATCATCTGAACTGGGAGGTCGGTAAAAGGATCGAATTATTATTTCATTCCGGTTGCCAACAATGACCTCTGCCCATACTAACTCACAGGAAGTATCTACTTCAATTTCGCAACAAGATAAGCTACTTCTAACAGCAACGAACACGCCACCGCCAACCGTGTTTAGCCTGTGCTTTCGGAACACAGTTAGGTTCTTCGCAAAAATTTCGGCTGAGCTTATATATGGCTTTAGGCAGCTTTCAGTGCCTATAATAATTTGAGCATCAATGCTTTCTATTAGCGCTTGGAGTTCGGGTACTTTCCAAAACAGCCACGACAATTTACGACTGTTATACCGATAGTTCCTGTATCTACGTTCTTCCTGTGTTCGGCCTACACCCTTTGTGACTGAAGCCTTCTTGTGTTTTCCCGAGCCATCTTTCCCGTGCTGGACGTCACTTGGATCCCTACGGCCGACTCACAATAGTGCTCATCCTCTGCGGCCTCAAGCTGTGTAGCCGAACACGACAATTGTAGTCCCTGTCCATAATAAAGCCCGTGGAAAACTGAACTATGCAGATAAACGGACTGTCGGCACGTACTGCGCAACTCTACTGTAGACCCTGACGAAAACGCACGAACTGTGTGTAGTAAAGTAGAATAATACGCAGAGATTCAAAAACCTAACTACCGAGGCACTCACTTGAAACTAAATAATTAGCCCCTCATTAGGAGCTTGTAATATGTCACAAAATCGGTTTAACTTTCCAGCGCAAACGAAAACGAGAGAACTGTGACTATTAGATATTAAATTAACAAGCAGAAACTCAAGAAACTAAACTATTGAAGCACACAGATGATATCATAAATTTCGCTCCTGGCTAGAAATTCGTAAAAGTCACAAAATCGGTTACTTCCCTATTGCTGCTTGTATCTCGGCCGACTACTGCTGCCTGACTAAGATTTAACATTCTAAATATCTGTGATTACCCTGCAGTTGTAGCAAAAATTGTCAGCACTCTTAACACAATCTCGCAGATTTCTATTCTTTTCTTTTTTTTTTTTCTTTTTTTTTTTTTTTTTTTTTTTTTTTTACACTGTGCGTTTGAAAAGTATCACAAAATCACGTTCCACACTAATCAGAAACATAATATACGAGGGTTGCCCGGAATGTAATGCACCGCATTTTTTTTCTCAGCTGAAAACAATGCTACGGATGCGAAACGTTACGTATGTGTTATTTGAAGTCTCTGAGTGAGAGCGAAGAGTTTCCATCACTTCCGACTGATAGCGTAGCTGCAGGACAGTTTCAAAATGGCCTCTGTAGGTGATTTACGTTACAAGCAAAGTGCCGTCATTGAATTTCTCACTGCAGAGGAAGAAACTGTGGGGAATATTCACAAACGCTTGTGCAAAGTCTATGGAGCATCTGCCGTAGGCAGAAGTACAGTTGAAACTTCCTGGCAGATTAAAACTGTGTGCCCGACCGAGACTCGAACTCAGAAGGTAGGAGACGAGGTACTGGCAGAAGTAAAGCTGTGAGTACCGTGCGCGAGTCGTGCTTCGGTAGCTCAGATGGTAGAGCACTTGCCCGCGAAAGGCAAAGGTCCCGAGTTCGAGTCTCGGTCGGGCACACAGTTTTAATCTGCCAGGAAGTTTCATATCAGCGCACACTCCGCTGCAGAGTGAAAATCTCATTCTAGAAGTACAGTTAGTCGCTGGGCACGGAGGGCGAGGTCATCAGAAGGCGGTTCGGCGGAGCTCCAGGATTTGCAGCGGTCGGGGAGACCATCCACGGCTGTCACACCTGACACACCTCACCTAGCCCCTCGGAGTTCAACTTGTTTGGGCCATTAAAGGATGCCATTCGTGGAAGATATTTTGAGGACGATGAGGAGGTGATTAACACAGTGAAGCACTGCCTCCCCACCAGGACAAGGACTGGAACCGACAGCGCATACGTGCACTTGTTTCGCGCTGGAGGAAGGCCATAGAACGGGATGGAGATTACGTGGAAAAATAGGGTATGCAAATAAAACACCATTCTTTTGTTTGTGTAAGTCTCATGATGGCCAATAGAGAACTGCCAGAAAAAAATACGGTGCGCTACTTTCTGGGCAACCCTCGTAAAACAACAAGTTGCATAAAAATCTCTTCAAGACAAAAGATACAGTCTGATTATAAGCACTAATTTATAATATTACCCGAAGTAGCGGAACTGATATGACATGAGTGTGTATGTTATTACAGTTTTATTTCATTCTCGTCAAATGTTATACAAGTACGTTGGTAATAAATATCTATTATTTTTGTTTATTGGTGAAAACCCTTGTAAAGCTAACACTAGAGCTAGGTTTCGGTTTTCTTTCTGATATAAGCTATCAGCACAAAGGACGTTGTATACTGTTATTAAAGGAATAATTTTAGTATCATCTTCAAGTCGATGGACTTTTAACTCCTCCATAATTCGACATGCAGATATTGAGCCAGAGACACATCGCAATTTCGTGACTGCAAGTAGCTGAAATAGCTTGTTGGACATGTCTTTCAGACAGAATGTGGCGTTGAGGATGTCGTGCAGTGTACGTGATAACGCTACTACATTAAAGCCATTACCGAAATCGTAGCGGAATATCAAGCCCATCATTTTCCGCTGGAGTAATGAGTCTTTATATCATTGTTGAAATTGCTCAAAGAGATTTCGGGATTGCAGCCGGTCGTCGTAAACTTCATTGCACGATATTTCGGCTGGACGACTGCCAGCCATCTTCAGGCGAGCCGAACGAGGACTAACGAAGGCATTTTTTTTTTCTTCTTTATTGAATTTCAATAGAGGGAGCCCAGGGAAAGGACAGAGGAAAGGAGGAGGAGGAGTGAGGATCAGAGTTGATAGGAGGGATAAATGGAGGGAGAGAGGGCAGCATCCGGGAGGGGGAGATGATGGAAGCCACCTTGGGAAAGGAGATGTAGGGTGGAGAGATGGAGGGTAGGGGGGACACAATGGTGAAGACGTGGCAGGGGGCGAGGATGGGAGAGGAGAGGAGCAACCAGGGGGTGAGGGGGTGCAAGACAGCGGGAGGTGTAGAGGATGCGGATATGTTCGAGGAATAGGAGCAGATGGGGGAAAGGAATGAGATCATACAGGATCCGTGTGGGGGAACGAAGGCGTGTTCCGCACCGTTTTATATAGTGCGCTGATAGTACTGCCGTGCATGCGTTGCAATTGCGGAGACAGAAGGGCCACACCGCCCAGCGGCAGCGCCCTCGCTGGTGGAACTGCAAGACTCGGCTGCCGTCGGTATTGTCGCTGGCAGCAGCTTACTACGCCGCTCTTCAGCCTACAGAATTTGTGTTAAAAGATGAAGATAATAAAGAATAACAGTTGGCGATAAAATCGGTGACTTAAAGGTAAAATGGCAGAAAATTCTAGAACTTAAAACATAAAACACAAGGTTGATGAGACTAAGAAAATACACAAGAAGCAGAAAAATAACAGACAGACAGTTAAAAAAACACGGCGACAGTCTGGTTTCTGTTCGCAAGACATAAAATGCACACCCAGCGACAGCATGATTTCTGTTCGCAACACTGTGGAAAGATGCACAACACTGAACACTCACTTAAACACGGCACTAAAAAGTTGGCACAAATATGACATACCATAGCCGAGAGCAGGTGGGGGGGAAACAGGACAGATGACGGAGAAATAAAAAAGGGGGGAAGGAGAGGAAAAGTGAAGGGTGGGAGGGGGGAAGGAAGCCAATGGAGAATGAGGACCCATAAGAGGGGTGGGGGGTGCTGAGCAGACGGGCCAGGGAGTGGGGAAGGCAGAGGAGGGGAATGCAAAAGGACTCGGGGGGGCGGGGGGGAAAGGGACATAGGGGGAGGTTGGGCGGGGAGAAAACACAGGATGGAAGGGGGGAGGAAGAGGGAGCCCAGGGAAAGGACAGAGGAAAGGAGGAGGAGGAGTGAGGATCAGAGTTGATAGGAGGGATAAATGGAGGGAGAGAGGGCAGCATCCGGGAGGGGGAGATGATGGAAGCCACCTTGGGAAAGGAGATGTAGGGTGGAGAGATGGAGGGTAGGGGGGACACAATGGTGAAGACGTGGCAGGGGGCGGGGATGGGAGAGGAGAGGAGCAACCAGGGGGTGAGGGGGTGCAAGACAGCGGGAGGTGTAGAGGATGCGGATATGTTCGAGGAATAGGAGCAGATGGGGGAAAGGAATGAGATCATACAGGATCCGTGTGGGGGAACGAAGGCGTGTTCCGCACCGTTTTATATAGTGCGCTGATAGTACTGCCGTGCATGCGTTGCAATTGCGGAGACAGAAGGGCCACACCGCCCAGTGGCAGCGCCCTCGCTGGTGGAACTGCAAGACTCGGCTGCCGTCGGTATTGTCGCTGGCCGCAGCTATAGAAGTCTTCTGGCATCTTCGTCTCGAGCAAATTTAAGAGATATGCACCTACACCAAGTGCAGTACCTCTTATAAGTTTCGTAAGTGGTGTTGAACAAGCTGTACGTCGCCTTCCTATGGACGCTGCTGAAGAAATAAGAAGGGAAACTGGTCGGGTTCTCCTGAAAGCTCCTCCCCAACGCAGTAATATAACTGCTGAAGAAAGGGCTGCACTACGGAACCTTCGAGAAGATCCGGTGCTGGAGGCCGATAAAGGTAATTCTACCGTTTTGTTACCTCGTAGGTTGTATTTGGAGAAGGTGTATAGTCTACTTAGTGGCACTACGTACAAGTAGACTGATCAAGACCCAACATCACGTGTGCAACGAAAGACGTGTGCACTTTTGAACTCCTCCTCCTTAGTTCTGGAGACCATCAGGTGACTAAGTCCACATGGCAGCGTACCACGAGACTGTATGATCTTCCTAAAGTACATAAAGAAGGTCTTCCTTTACGGCCTATAGTGAGTAATACTGACGCACCCACATATGATTTAGCCAAACATCTAGCTTCTTTGCTGAGACCATTGGTTGGCAAATGTTCACATCATACACAGAACTCTGATGATTTTATCAACAGCCTGGGGGCTCTCCACTTAAGTAGTTCGGATCTTCTAGTGACTTCTGATGTAGTTTCCCTTTTCACAAAAGTACCTCTTGCAGATTCCTTGACGCTAATCAGTCAACGGTTTGAATCGGACATCGCTGCTTTGTTTCTACATTCTCTTTCCTCAACCTATTTTATGTTTAACCAGGAATATTTTGAACAGTCTAACGATGTCGCCATGGGCAGCCGCCTGTCTCCTCTGGTGGCTAACTTTTTTTTATGGAGGATTTTGAGGAAACAGCACTTGAATCAGCGGTTTGTAAACCAACTGTTTTTTGGAGATACGTCGATGATACTTTCTTAGTGTGGCCCCACGGAGAAGAAAAGTTAATGGAGTTTTTTTCATCATATTAACTCCATCCATGAGAATATTTACTACGGAACTAGAGAAAGATGGTTGCCTTCCGTTCCTCGATGTTTTGGTTAAACGGAAGAGTGACGGCTCGGTGGGACATTCTGTTTACCGTAAGCCCACTCACACTGATTTGTACTTGCATTCATCAAATTGTCACCACCCATTCCAAACCACGAGTGTGTGCACAGGGCACATACGATGTCGGATGCAGAGAATTTGCCTAAGGAACTTGCACGTTTGAGGACGGCGCTCAGAGACAATGGATACTCACCCTGACAAATTAACAGGGCCTTCTCAACTAAAGCCAGGAACCGGGAAGTGGATAAAGAGGAGAACGCGCCAGCCAAGTCCGTAGCTTTTCTTCCCTTTGTTGGAAATATCTCCTTCAAAATAGCGAGGATTCTTAATAATTTTCATGTGAAAGTGGTTTTTCGTCCACCTTCTAAGATTTAAGATCTGCTAGGATCGGTGAATGATGATTTGTTGCTGCAGAAGGCGGGAATTTATAAAATGTGGTATGGCCTATATAGGACAGACAACGCGTACAGTGGAAGAGCGTTGTACGGAAAATCAACGTTGCACTCGCCTACTGCAACCCAGTAAGTCTGCAGTTGCGGAACATTGTATTTCCAACGGACATTCAATGGAGTACGACAAAACTTCGATTTTGGCCACAGCAACAGCCTTTAGAGACTCCATTATCAAGGAATCCGTTGAAATACGCATCGCGGAAAATCTAATGAACCGTGACAGTGGCTACCAACTGAATAACGTGTGGAATCCCGTCACCTCCGAAATTTGCTCGAGACGAAGACGCCAGAGGGCTTCGATAGCTGTGGCCAACGACAATACGGACGGCAGCTGAGTCTTGCAGTTCCATCAGCGAGGGCAGCTGCCGCTTGGCGGTGTGGTCCTTCTGCCTCCGCGACAGCAACGCATACGCGGCAGTACCATCAGCGCACTATATAAAACGGTGCGGAACACGCCTTCGTTAGTCCTCGTTCGGCTCACCTGAAGATGGCTGGCAGTTGTCCAGCCGAAATATCGTGGAATGAAGTTTACGATGATCAGCTGCAATCCCGAAATCTCTTTGAACAGTTGATTCGCCGGGAACATTTTAAATTTTCAATTGTTGAAATTGTTCGCACAGTACGGGATCACTAATATTGTTCTGACACCAGTATAAACTTGTGTATTGTGTATTAGACGGGGGACCTAGAAACGAGAGAGAGGCTTCGTCCCGCCATAGCCCTCAGTAGCTCACAACCTGGCTCACAACCCCACAACATGCCACAGCAGTCCACCCACCCCACCTCCGCCCCACACCGAACCCAGTTTTATTGTGTGGTTCGGCCCCCATTGGCCCCCCCCCCCCCCCCTCCCCCTGGGAACGACTCATACCAAACGAGCGTAACCCCAAATGTTTGCATGGTAGAGTAATTAAATTGTGGTGTACGCGTATGTGGAGACTGTTTGTGCAACAATCGCCGACATAGTGTAACTGAGGCGGAATAAGGGGAGCAGCCCGCATTCGCCGAGTCAGATGGAAAAGGGCCTTAAAAACCATCCACAGACTGGCCGGCACACCGGACCTCGACACTAATCCGCCGGGCGGATTCGTGCTGGGGGCCGACACGCCTTCCCGCTCGGGAAGCAGCGCTTTAGACCGCACGGCTACCGGGGCGGGCAGTACATACCTAGTACAGCACGTACGGAATGACATATGTAGCAGACAACTTTTGTGTCATCAATATCACAGTCAACGACCAACTAAAACGACGAACTCAACCAACAGTAGCCGGCCGCGGTGGCCGTGCCGTTCTAGGCGCTTCAGTCCGGAACCGCGGGACTGCTACGGTCGCAGGTTCGAATCCTGCCTCGGGCATGGATGTGTGTGATGTCCTTAGGTTAGTTAGGTTTAAGTAGTTCTAAGTTCTAGGGGACTGATGACCTAAGATGTTAAGTCCCAAAGTGCTCAGAGCCATTTGAACCATTCAACCAACAGTAAACGAGCAGTTAAGACCAACAAGAAAGTAGCCAACACCACTGAACGGTGACTGTTCTCGACAAAAGTAAAATTACCTGTATATCAACAGGATTTTTACACCGATAGAAAAACATGGGAGCACCAAAAAGTAATTAATGTAGAATAATGAAACTTCGGAAATACATTTGGCTAGGTAACATATTTAAGTGTTTAACACTGCAAGATCACATGTTAATGTAAGCGTGAGATAAGCCATTGCAAGTGTGAAATGATGGTACATTAATAACCCGTGTAACCACAAGAATGTTGAATGTAAGCATGCAAACGTGCATGGTTTGCGTTGTACGGGTGCCGGATCTCACTTTTTGGAATGGAATTCCGTAGTTCTTGCAAATGGTTGGTCAATACAGGACGGTTAATGCTGGTTGTGGATGGCGGACGCAATCGACCCCGCTATGTAAACCTTATGCCGTAAGGTTGAGACTTCCCTACTGGCGTTGAGAGCAGCGTTGGAATCTTAGTGGGCGTCATGTCCCATGCAGATCACGTACACCACAAATAATATCAAGACACATCATTGAAGGTGTTGTGCTGCTGCGCTGTCTCCTTGTGAATTTTCGCCCACAAATTTCGCAGCGCTACCTGGAAATTTTCCTATACGTATTTTTGTTCCACTTTGACCCAGCGATTTTTGTAGTTTCAGCGAATTTTGCGCATCGTAGACACTTGGGCTAACTCACATTGATATACCGTTTCTTGCGTTTCAAACGAGACCACGGATTGAACACAAATTATTATCTAGTGCAGACGTTCTCAAACTTTTCCTCTGAAAACTTTGAGAATCTTAGAACTTTGATAACACCTTCTTTATTTTGAAGGTTAATAAAATTTTTAAGAATGATGTAAACTTGTTTTGTTCATTGATTACTTCAATTTGAAATCGTAACTAATATCAAAGTAATCACAACAAAATGTAAAATATATTAGTATGTTCCAAAATACTGAAAAAAACAACGCCATGTTATTAATAGTTTTTCGCGGAGCACTTATTCACATGCTGCGGAACACCAGTGTCCCGAAGAACACAGCTTTGGAAACCCTGACCTAGAGTCATGTTTACTTATTTTATTCATGTCGTATCATGCGTTCCTCACTTTATCTATGTTTATTTACATTCTAGATAAAGCTTTTTGAGATACCGTTTTTTATTACTTGATTTATGGATACCATTGTAGTTGTACTTGCCTTATGCTTGAGTAGTTATCTACGGTTTCACTGATTAAAGACGCAGCGATATCTCGTTTGTGCTTCTTTAAGCGTTCTAAATTTCGTTGCGAAATCATTGCTTTAAGCTTTCCATTTTAAGCGAAGTTTTCTTTTTATTTCAATATTTTTTATTTGGTGCGGCACTGCATCCAACGCTTTCAGATATTATTGCAAAATTCTTTATGAATAGACTCTTGTTAATTAGCTTCGCACACCCTTCTTTTCTGTTGTAGTATTTTCTCACATTGACCCTATAATTTATGTCTTCAAAATGCCCACGTTACTCTTTCCATTTGTCTCGCAACATCCCAATCTACGTAGTCTCACTAGATAATTCTCTACCGTTACCATGAACTTTTACGTTCGAACATCCATATGCTGGGTGTCCTTGAGAATTTTCGTTGGGTTTTCATCCTATAGCGCCCGGGAATGTCCCTGTGCTCCCTGAAACTATCCTCCAAGTTTGGCAATTTTATATGATGACAAACTGCCTATTGGCTCCTGTCTCGGGTTCTTCGGCCGACGTTCATCTAATTTTACTGACGTTTCGCCAGCACGAGTGGCTGGCATTGTCAAAGCTTCACCCTCCATTGCCGGCGGTGAGCTGGAGCGGAGCTCGCGGCCGCAGACAATATGTACCTGGCGCGCCAACGTCCGAGGGCTTCTCCGCGGTCATATCCGGTGTGGTTCTCCTCTCGCTACCTGCGACGGTCGTTCGCTGCAGTACGGGGAGCCAGGATCCGTTTACCTTAAGGCTTTCCTCTTGCTTGCTGAAACTGTTCTCGTGTTTTTGTATTTCTACAGCTTCTCTGAACAAGCGCGTGTGATAGTGCTTCTCTACGGCCAGAACTTCCGTGTCGGCGAATTTTATTACGGGGTCGGTCTCAGTCAGTGGCCACGAAAAAAATTTTATATGATGTTTATTCAACTTTGATCAAGCGATTTCCGTAGTTTTGGCGGATTTTATGTGTGTTCGTTACAGTTAGTTTTCGGCTTCTTTTTTCTTTGTCATCGCACATGTCCATTATAGACTTGTAAAATTAACTGCCTCGGTAGCTGACGTTGATAACGCACGACTATGTCGCTGCGCTGTACTTGGGGTGTGGCCGGGCCGAATATCGGTAGTGCAATAAGCTAGCATCACTGGTATTTGAACAGCAACGGGAGAAGAGGTGGATCAGCAGACTTCACCCCAATGTCATCATCATCATGATCTTGAACAGTTTCCAGCACCAGGTTGGATCTGTTCTGAACACATGCCTCGCCATCTAGTCCTGTTTCACTTTGTGTTCACTTTGGCCCAGTCCTCTTCTCTTTTCCCAACTCACTCCCCCACAGTTTTCAGCCATCTGTCCCTTGGTCTTCCTCTTGGTCGTTTCCCTTGCATCCTCATTTCGTGTACCTTCTTGGGAATCCTCCTGTTTTCCATTCTCTTTAAGTACCCATACCATCTTAGCCTTGATGTTTCTATCCTGCTCTGCAAGGGATCCTCTTTCACTATTTCATTTACCTTTTCCTGTCTCTCTTTGTTACCCCCCTCCTGCTTCTGAGCAACTTCATTTCATATGCCGGTAATCTGCTTACATCTCTGTTCTTCATTACCCATGTTTCAGGTGAATAGGTCACTGCTGAGATGAAGCAACTTCTTTGCTTTTCTGAGCGACGTCTTTGTTCCAAACCAGGTTCCCAACATTTGGCATGTTCACCGATCTCTTTCTCATTTCTTCCATTTTCCTCTGTCACACTTTCGCAGTACTTGACACTTTCCACCTTCTTCGGTTGCTCACCTCCAGTCGTTGTTCCGCTTGTTGTTCTATCTTTCTTTCTAGTTGTAACCAGAATCTCACATTTGTTCACGTCAGATTTCATTCCATATTGTGTCATACGAGGAGCGTTTGAAAACGTGCAAAGTCCGAGAGATGATACCACCGGCTCATATCGAGGTCATGTTTCGTTAGTAGCATCTATGGAAAGATCGCTCATCAAGTTTCAGCCATATTGGCCTATTTCTTTGTGTTTGGTATTCGTGTGAATCGAGGAAGTCGAGTGATTGTCAAAAAATGGACGAAAAAGAATTTCGTGTGGTGATTAAACATTGCTTAATGAAAGGCAAAACGCCTCAGGAGACTAAAGAGAAGCTTGATAAACATTACGGTGGCTCTGCACCTTCGATTAGAACAGTTTATAAGTGGTTTCCAAATTTTCGGAGTGGCCATATGGGCACAAGTGATGCTGAACGTTCTGGACGCCCTGTGAAGGTTTCGACTCCAGAAATCATTCATAAAATCAATGATATGTGATGGATGACAGAAGAGAAGAGTTACGGTGCGTGAGACTGCTAGTGCTGTGGGCATCTCGAATGAACGGGTACATAAGATTTGTCATAAATATTTGGACATGAGAAAGCCATCCGCAAGATGGGTCCGGCGATTGCTCACGCTTGACCAAAAACGGAATCGTGTAAAGTGTTACAAGGATTGTTTGCAGCTGTTCAGGAAGAATCCGCAGGACTTTAAGTGTCGTTTGATCACTATGGATGAAACATGGATACATTACTATACTCCTGAGACCAAACAACAATCTAAACAATGGGTTACCAAGGAAGAATCGGCACCAAAAAAGGCGAAGACGATTCCTTCGGCCAGAAAGGTTATGGCGATTCGCAATGGATAATCCTCATCAACTATCTGGAAAAGAGTAAAACTGTTACAGGTGAATATTATTCATCGTTATTGGACGGTTTGGAAAACGAGCTGCAAGAAAAACGCCGGCAATTAGACCGCAAAAAGGTCCTTTTTCCAATCACGGCAATGCACCAGCACACACCTCAGCAGTTGTGGTCGCAACATTAATGGAAATAGGATTCCAACTCGTTTCACATTCCCCCTATATCCCAGACGTGGCTCCCTCGAACTACTATTTGTTCCCAAATTTGAAGAAATGTCTGACGGGACAAAGATTTTATTCAGACGAGGAGGTGATTGGAGCAACTATTTGCGGACTTGGACAATTCCTATTATTCGGAAGGGATCAACAAATTAGAACAACGTTGGACGAAGTGTATAAGTCTAAAAGGAGACTATGAAGAAAAATAAAAAAGGTTTACCCCAAACACGTAAGTAGTTTTTATTTTTCCACGGACTTTTCAAACGCCCCTCGTAGCTCCTTCCCAAGCATCTAGCTGTTCCTGAATGTCTTCCTCCCTGTTTCCCCAGATCATCAAGTCATCCGCGAACACCGTTGCTTTCATCTTGTCTTCTCCACTACACAACAATGATCTGGATAAAAGTCGGAGGTCTCTCCATAGTGTCTCATGTAGTGGCACTGTTGATGGGAACAATAAGCCCGGCTGCTCCTTGGTACTATTCGAAAGTAGCAGACCACGTGACCGCGCTACGTGTCTTCCTCTCCCTTCTTTCGTCGTGATATGACACAAACATCGCACCACACGGTACACACACGCACTGCAGAGATCTAAGTTCAACAGATACACGTAACACACGACTGACATACACTATGTATAAAGGGCTTATTGTGCTGGATGTTGAACAACACCACACGTTCGCCATCCAACAGCGCCGTTCTTACAAAGCTGGTGTTATACCTGCACTCCGCTCATTGTCATCCTCTGACGTGTTCATTAGTGTCTGTGACATGGATGTTAATCTCGAGGTTCCTAAGTACGTCAGTTTATGAGCCTTGTATGGAACGGATCAAGTAAAAAAAAGGAAACAGCTAGTTTAATGTGAGGAGCTATGATAACAAGAAAATCAGTTTGCAGACGGAGACCGATAGCAAGCGCCCGGTGAGGCTTGGCGTGGGTGGACGGGCTCAACAGCCTTCTTTAAAAAGGCGGAAAGAAGAGGACGCGGCGAAATTCCACTGGCAGCGTGGCTCCAGTAAAAGCCGGCGGCACCCCGTGGTGCAATGGCCCGCGCTGCCTTGTTCACCTAAAACGATGGTACCCACCTGGAAACAAAATCAACGAATCACAGCCCTGCATTTGAATTGTGTTTGCTCTTTTTACTGTAAATAATAAATAAAATATTGGAAACAGACAGGCGAAGGTGATCTGTCTCCCATCAGATCATCTGGGAAGAGTTGTTACTTTTTCAAAGCTGCAGTTACTACAAAAATAACGTTGAAATCTAGAGTAGTGTGGAGGGAAGTATGGGGCTACTAATTGGCTGACACTAGCACTCTTTGTGCCTGAAGACAATACCGTTCGAAAAATGACTTCCTGGGCCCTCGTCAGGGATGGCGATTATTGCTGAAACAACCTGTTTTTGGTTACACACGTTTTTTAAACCCCAGTTTAGCCTAAATGTTGAAACCGCTTGAAATAACGAGTTTCCGAAAAACCAGTTTTCGGTTTTTTATTCCTGTTTTTTCTGTGATAAACATAGAAATCGACTCCCTCAGTTTTAGTATTCATAACATCCAAATAGTAAATTAAACAGCGAAGTAAAAAGAAAACTAAGTCCGTCCACCGTTGGCTGCTTTTCTCCGAAAGTGATAAGTGAATGAATACTACAAAAACCCACCAGTATTCTCTTGGTGGGCCGGACGAAGTAGCCGAGCGGTTCTAGGCGCTACAGTCTGGAACCGCGCGACCGCTACGGTCGCACGTTCGAATCCTGCCTCGGGCATGGATGTGTGTGATGTCCTTAGGTTAGTTAGGTTTAAGTAGTTCTAAGTTCTAGGGGAATGATGACCTCAGAAGTTAAGTCCCATAGTGCTCAGAGCCATATTCTCTTGGTGGTTCTAACTTTTAGAACCTCTGCACAAAAAATCGTGTTGCAATCGAGGATCATACATCTATTTGCGCATTAGGAATAGGCAGTGCTAAAGGCTGATAACTGAATTTAAAGAAGTCTGTTTTTCGTGTGTTCACCTCCACAGCTGAGTTGTCAGCGTGGCAGAATACCCAGGTTCGATTCTCGGCCGCGTAGTAGATTTTCTGTGCTCGGGGACTGGATGTCGTGTTGTCCCCATCATTGCTTCATGCCCATCCACCCGCAAGTCGCCGAAGTGGCGCCAGCTAACAGACGACCGTTCCATCCCAAGGGAGGTCCTTGCCACACAAAAAAGAAAGTGTTGTTTTGTCCGTTTCCAAGGGCTAAAAATATCGTGCTGTTTTGTCCGTCTTCAATGGCTACTATACTTCAGAGTCGAGAACGATGGCGGTCGAGTTTAGGCTTCTTCTGCGCACCTACGTCACGTACGCTCGGACAGCCAATGACTGTTCAATACGTTCAGTGCGCTTTGCTGTGAATGCCGCAGCTAACGCGAGCATTAAACGTGATCGCAGCGAGTTGTTTAGTGAATTTCGACTGTATTTGTTGCGATTGTCATCGCTGATTGTGGTGAGAATGCAATTTTCATAAAAGTTGTCACAGCAATGTGAAGGAAACTACCGTTTTCCTACTCTGATATTATATGCGGACGAGGCAAAGATTTCAAGAGAGAGCATTTTCATCAGTAGGTACATTCATATGTCCAAAGATGATCCCTGTGTGCTTTATACACTCAAATGAAATAAAATAAAATAAAAACGTGACGCACCATAAAGGAATTATCCGAATGGGACGGAAATCGGTAGTTGTACATATACAAACAAACAAATGACTGAAATTTCACATAAAAATTGGATTAGTTGTTCAAGAGTAAGAGATTCACAAATTGGGCAATTCAATAACGCGTTGATCCACATTTAGTCTTTACGCAGGCAGTTATTCGGCTTCGCATTTATTGATAAGTGTTGTTAATTGTACTCCTGAATGATATTGTCCAACTTCTATTAAATTCACCCGTTAGCGGTTAGATTGTCAAAATCCCGAGATGGTTGGAGGGCCCTGTCCATGATGCTCCAAACGTTCTTAATCAGAGAGAAATCCGGCGACCTCGCTGGCGAACGTAGAGCTTGACAAGCACAAAGACAAGCAGTAGAAACTTTCGCCGTGTGCGAGCAGGCGTTATTATACTGAAATGTAAGCTCAGGATGGATTGCCCTGAAGGGCAAGAAAACAGGGCGTAGAACATCGTCGACGTACGCCCATGCTGTTGGGCCTAGAGCTTCAGTCGGTCAATATTTAAAAACTTATGCATCTTACGATAAGTGATCCAGAGTAATCGGCAATCAGCTAAGTGACCTCGTAAGAGATATTTGGATTTTCCAAAAAATGGAACTAAACCTCTAACATCGTGCCTATAGAAATATTATGTCCTACCATGAAAAGAGAATGTTTCAGTTTATCGGAATAGAGAAAAAATGACACAATTTTTGCAGGCATTAATATAAAAATCTTTACTGCAGTTACTGGGATAATCCTAAGGAGTGGAGACTATTCATTGACTCTTCTTTGCACAGTTAAGAAGTTGTACTTTTCCTTACTAGCAATGAAGTTTTCTCAGTTCCAACAGGATATGCTGTTCACATGGAAGAGTCTTGTATAAAAACCAAATGCTTATGTGAAGTCATGAAGTATAGTGAAATCAAATGGCAGAGTCGTGATGACCTTAAAGTCGTTGTACTATCGACGGAAAAAATTCCCACGATTGAGTGAATCCAAGATGGTGTCTTCGTTGGCACACAGATGAGAAAACTTTTCAGAGAGAGGAAATTTGATGTAATTTCATGGCGATGAAAAGGCTGTAAGTAAAAGTTTTAACAACGTTTGTTAAGATTTTTTTTAGAAGCCAAGAGAGTACAGAGTTATTGTGGGTGAATTGTTGTCATGTTGTGAAAACCCTCCTTGTCACCTGGTTCTGAAAATACGCTTCCTTCATACGCAACACGATTCCCTCCCTAAAAATTGTGGAGTTCTTTCTGACGAACGTAGCGAGCGATTTCATCAGGATATTACTGTCATGGAAATGATGTGTGTAGGGATGTGAATTCGTGGTATTTTTGGCTGGTTGTTTATCGACTGTTGATAGGATTGCTCCATATGTAACTTACAAGCGATAAGCGAAGCGGAAACGCGAGACTGATAAAGAATGCTTCAAAATGGCAGGTCAAAACAATGACGATAATAAAAGTGTTTATAGTACGAAATATTATGTACGGTATATATTGTAATTTTTATTATTCATTATAAATTAATGTGTTAATTATGTAAGCTGAATAATTTTTACAAGAAACTGTTAATGACTGTTAGAATATTTTTTTAGTTTTTTTTCATTTAATTTCATAATTTTGTTAGTTGTTGATTATTGAATTTCACCAGCGTTAGTGATTTCATATCTTTCGGGTGATTTTTCACCCTAAGGATTTATAATTATTAACAGATTTCGTATACCAAATGTTTCTACAGTATATCGCTACTTGAATAAGTATGTATGGTCATGGTTTGGAACGGGACACATGTTCGTGAAGCTAAGTATTCCTTTTAATGCCTACTTTTTACCGTATTAAGTTAAAATAAATAAACCCTAAATTTAAGTACTTTTTAAGTTTTCAACGAAAATTTGTTGCACGGTGTAACTTAGGCTGCCGGCAGCACCAATCACGTTCTTACAGGGTCTGTTCCGACTGAGTTACTTCATCCGTCGCATACTGTCGGAGCTCGGAGGTCACAAGACTGCTACATTAGATCCCATTTCTATCAATGAGTCCTAAGACAGTGACTGAAGATTCGCAGTTCACAACTTGTATTAGATTAAGTGCCGTAATGATTCCTTTACGAGGTTGTAATTATTTAACAAAGCTCTATATGCCTCAGACAGTCAGCAGATTTCGGCCTCTGTCGACATTTTCTTGGGATTACTTTAAACGACCGCACAGACAGGGATCATATGCTTCATTAAAGAAGCATAAGATTTTGTCACAACAAGTGAAACTTCCTGGTAGATTAAATCTCGAAAAGAGAACCTAGCCAATGTTAAACTCTGCAGCGGAGTGCGCGCTGATACGAAACTTCCTGGCGGGTTAAAACTGTGTGCCTGACCGAGACTCGAACTCGGGGCCTTTGCAAAGGTGTGAGAATCTCATTCTGGAAACTAGCCAATGTTGCCGAAAGGCACATCACGACCATCCCTCACAGCTCCTTCGTCAGTGCTCAGACATTAACTTCTTTGTATGTGAAGGCAAAGTTCCGGCTTCGAGTCCCAGTCCGGCATAGGGTTTTAAACTACTGGGAAGTTTCACATTTTGCTTTTATTAAAACAGACGTTCGCGTTAACGTTACTGTGGTAAGATTTAATTATTTGTATATTATGTAATACGCACCAGCCGAAAATCACAGCGACCCCTAATTTCCTTTGCAAAGTTTTCCGAATTTCACGTAGTGTGCCGGCCGCTGCGACCGAGCGGCTCTAGGCGTTTCAGTCCGGAACCACGCGGCTGCTACGGTCGCAGTTTCGAATCCTGCCTCGGGCATGGATGTGTGTGATGTCCTAAGGTTAGTTAGGTTTACATAGTTCTAAGTCTAGGGGACTGATGACCTCATGTGTTAAGTCCCATAGTGCTCAGAGCCATTTGAACCATTTCACGCAGTGTCTTACTTCCACGTAAATATCACAATAACTATGATCATTAACGAAATTATGGGCACCACGTAATGAACCTGATATACAGGGTGTTACAAAAGGGTACAGCCAAACTTTCAGGAAACATTCCTCACACACATATAAAGAAAAGATGTTGTGTGGACATGTGTCCGGAAACGCTTAATTTCCATGTTAGAGCTCATTTTAGTTTCGTCAGTATGTTCTGTACTTCCTCTATTCACCGCCAGTTGGCCCAATTGAAGGAAGGTAATGTTGACTTCGGTGCTTGTGTTGAGATGCGACTCATTGCTCTACAGTACTAGCATCAAGCACATCAGTACGTAGCATCAACAGGTTAGTTTTCATCACGAACGCGGTTTTGCAGTCAGTACAATGTTCACAAATGCGGAGTTGGCAGATGCCCATTTGATGTATGGATTAGCACGGGGCAATAGCTGTGGCGCGGTACGTTTGTATCGAGACAGATTTCCAGAACGAAGGTGTCCCGACAGGAAGACGTTCGAAGCAATTGATCGGCGTCTTAGGGAGCACGGAACATTCCAGCCTACGACTCGCGACTGGGCAAGACCTAGAACGACAAGGACACCTGCAATGGACGAGGCAGTTCTTCGTGCAGTTGACGATAACCGTAATGTCAGCGTCAGAGAAGTTGCTGCTGTACAAGGTAACGTTGACCACGTCACTGTATGGTGAGTGCTACGGGACAACCAGTTGTTTCCGTACCATGTACAGCGTGTGCAGGCACTGTCAGCAACTGATTGACCACCACCGGTACACTTCTGCGGCTGGTTCATCCAACAGTGTGTCAATCCTCATTTCAGTGCAAATGTTCTCTTTACGGATGAGGCTTCATTCCAACGTGATCAAATTGTAAATTTTCACAATCAACATGTGTGGGCTGACGAGAATCCGCACGAAATTGTGCAATCACGTCATCAACACAGATTTTATGTGAACGTTTGGGCAGGCATTGTTGGTGATGTCTCGATTGGGCCCCATGTTCTTCCACCTACGCTCAATGGAGCACGTTATCATGATTTCATACGAGATACTCTATCTGTGCTGCTAGAACATGTGCCTTTACAAGTACGACACAACATGTGGTTCATGCACGATGGAGCTCCTGCACATTTCAGTCGAAGTGTTCGTACGCTTCTCAACAACAGATTCGGTGACCGATGGATTGGTAGAGGTGGGCCAATTCCTGACCTCAACCCTCTTGACTTTCATTTGTGGGGCATTTGAAAGCTCTTGTCTACGCAACCCCGGTACCAAATGTAGAGACTCTTCGTGCTCGTATTGTGGACGGCTGTGATACAATACGCCATTCTCTAGGGCTGCATCAGCAGATCAGGGATTCCATGCGACGGAGGGTGGACGCATGTATCCTCGCTAACGGAGGACATTTTGAACATTTCCTGTAACAAAGTGTTTGAAGTCACGCTGGTACGTTCTGTTGCTGTGTGTTTCCATTCCATGATTAATATGATTTGAAGAGAAGTAATAAAATGAGCTCTAACACGGAAAGTAAGCGTTTCCGGACACATGTCCACATAACATATTTTCTTTCTTTGTGTGTGAGGAATGTTTCCTGAAAGTTTGGCCGTACCTTTTTGTAACACCCTGTATAAAGCTACAAGTAATGCAAAAATGAATTTTTTTACCAATTTTTTTCTGTAAAATCGTTTGAGAAAGATTTCAAGGCATGCGCGTCGACTCTGTCATAGCCGGCAGGCCGAAAGGTGGCAAACGTTTGCGGGCCTGCCCTTCTGAACAAACGAATGAACTCGGCCAGCTCCTTGGACGAAAACTGGGCACTGGGCATCGGCCACCGTATCCTGCACGACTTACAGACCTTGACGGTAATTTTAACATTTGCTCTGCGGCTTGGAGTCATTGAAAGCAATGTTAAAGTACTTTAACGCGTTTGATTTACTATTGAAACGAATTTCGTATCGATAAAAATCATCATTCTGGTTATGAAGTTATAGCTAACTACTTACATAGAATCCCTTACTTACCTAACAGAAAAGGGATACTTTATCGAAATGAAACACATGTTTTTGGTGAAAAAATCAATTTATGTCTTGCGACTTTATTCACGTTGAGAAACGAAAGAACCCAACGCTGTGTAAAGTTCGTAACGATTAGGACAGCCTCATCGCTGAATCTACGAGCGCAACACCATTCGCAGTGACCGTTATGCGAGGACATGATTTTTACGACTCTTAGGCAGCTGCTGAAAAAATGCGAATTTCACCAATGTACATATTTGAAAAGTGTAGTGGATCAGACTGAATGATGAACGGCTAGGAATAGTGGAAGTTTTGTCAACTCTCAATGCAACTGCAGAGTTCAAGGAACCTTACATCTTAAAGAAAACGTGAAGCTTTCGATGCAGCTGGGAACTCTACACAGTGAACCTAGGTTGTCTGAAGAAAAGACAAGAGCTTTAACACCAATTGTTCCATTTGTAAAAGAGGAGCATTTATAAAAGTGAGGCGGAACTGACCCTAGTTACCGTGGAGTAGAGCTGGCCAGCATATAAAAGGCTGGAAACCGCTGTGCAGTGTCGAACGACACACTTATTTTCCACGACGCAAGCAATTATGATCCTGGGTATGTGGCGCTGATGTCGCCAGAGTGCTTCCGCTGGGGAACATTTGACTGCCGCATGTCACCCCGTCTATCAGTTCGGACGGACTATGTCTCCGTCAGGTTCTTTGGAACCAGCCCGGAGTGCGAGGAGCAACGTACGAGGGGTCTCACGGAGCTGGGTGCGGAGTGCTACCGGTGGTCACATCGACAACACTCTGAGGCCCGCTACACATGTATGCGGTTCCATTCGTTTCGGTTCTGTTTCGGTCGCTGACGACAAGTGTGAAACGGTCCTTCGATATCTATTCGGTGCCTAATAGAAACAGTAATGCACCGACAACTCCCTCGAAACGAAGGGTTTCATCAGCTGTATATAACGTGCGAATACGTGTCCTGTCCGCAGCTCGTGGTCGTGCGGTAGCGTTCTCGCTTCCCGCGCCCGGGTTCCCGGGTTCGATTCCCGGCGGGGTCAGGGATTTTCTCTGCCTCGTGATGACTGGGTGTTGTGTCATGTCCTTAGGTTAGTTAGGTTTAAGTAGTTCTAAGTTCTAGGGGACTGATGACCATAGATGTTAAGTCCCATAGTGCTCAGAGCCATTTGAACCAAACTTGGTAGCATTAATGCCCAGAGTATGGGGCGTACGATTTCCATGCGTCACACCGCCATCAGTTCCATCTATGGCCAACACGTGTCGTGATCAGTCATCGTGATTCATAGCCTCACACACCTGACAAGTCGCAGTACACTTGTTGACGTGTCAAAGGAAGCAGTACATTATTGGCGAAGCTCTATTACCAAAACAATAGTAATGCCGCAGCTGCAATTCGAGAATATTGCCCTCTGAAAGGATTACGGAAGGGTCCTCTTTCTCCGAATCAACTGGAGAACTGTGCGTCGCTCCATGAAGAGGCCGACGACCGGTTGCACCACAAGTGGTTGATGAAATAGCTGTTACTATGGCAGACAACGGTGCGCGCAATTCCCGATCGCCGGGCAGTGCGCGTGATGTGTCACGACAGTTGTACATCCCGTGGTGCACTGTACGAAAAGTGCTTCGAACCATTCTCAAATGGTATCTGTACATGATCCAAATAATACAGCATCTTGCACCGCAGGACGCACAACGACATGTTTACTTCACTCTCCACTTTCTCGTAAGGATTGAAGTTGACGAGGGCTGGTGCCGGATCATCCTATGGACAGACGAAGCACATTTTTCTCTGACGGATGAGGTGACCCCACAGAATTGCCGAGTGTGGGGATTGTCACCTCCAGTCACTGTGCATGAAGCTCCTCTGTATGGTGAACGTGTCACCGTCAAAAAGAATACCACAAATTTTGGAATTTAAAACTCTGTAACGACAAAAGGCAGAGCTAAGCACTATCTGTCGGCGAATTAAGGGAGCTATAAAGTTTCATTTAGTTGTGCATTTGTTCGCTTGAGGCGCTGTTGACTAGGCGTCAGCGTCAGTTGATGCTAAGATGGCGACCGCTCAACAGAAAGCTTTTTGTGTTATTGAGTACGGCAGAAGTGAATCGACGACAGTTGTTCAGCGTGCATTTCGAACGTAGTATGGTGTTAAACCTCCTGATAGGTGGTGTATTAAACGTTGGTATAAACAGTTTACAGAGAATGGGTGTTTGTGCAAAGGGAAAAGTTCTGGACGGCTGAGAACGAGTGATGAAAATGTAGCACGCATCCAGAAAGAGAATTGGCTGTTCCCTCAGCTCGAACAAGAAGCACAACAATTCATATTTCAGCAGGATGGAGCACCACCACATTGGCACTTATCTGTCCGTAACCTCAACTACCCGAGGCGATGGATCGGCCGCCAGGCAGCCCGTGACAGAGCACTTCATCACTGTCCTCCAAGAAGCCCTGATCTTACCCCCTGCGATTTTTTCTTATGGGGGAATGTTAAGGATATCTCCCAGCCACCATTGATGATTTGAAACGAGAAATAACAGCAGCTATCCAAACTGTTACGCCTGATATGCTACAGAGAGTGTGGGACAAGTTGGAGTATCGGGTTGATATTGCTCGTGTGTCTGGAGGGAGCCATATTGAACATCTCTGAACTTGTTTTTGAGTGAAAAAAAACCTTTTTAAATTTTCTTTGTAATGATGTATAACAGAAGGTTGTATTATGTTACTTTCTTTAAATACACATTTTTAAAGTTGTGGTATTCTTTTTGAATCACCCTGTATTTTGAACAGGTTGGCGCTCAAGGACCAAAGACGTGCAGTGTGACTGGCCAGTGTTCCTGCGATATGCTTCGCCACATGTCATACCCATCCTACTGGAGAGAGACGCATTGAACCATATAGTTTTCTCGCAAGATGGGACCCCACTGCAAATCGCTCGTGAAGTTCACCTGCTTCTCCGAAACACGTTTGGAAACGATCGTATTATCAGTCGATCGTCTCCAAATGCTTGGCCAGCACTGTCTCCTGATACCCACTCCCTGAGTTGTGGGGCTACCTGAAGGATAGTGTTTAGCAGGGAAATATTCGCACGTGTGCTTATCTGAAGCGAAGTATATCGAGGGAGGTGGCCAGCATACCTACGGACATGCTTCGTTATGCTGTGCAGAGTGCAATCCTCCGCTTTCAGACTCTTCTGGACACTGATTGCCGCCATACCGAGCCCCTTTCGTAGCAGTAATGGTAGCGGTAAGTAATGGTACGACGTACCGTAGCAGCACATTAAAAGTGTTTCAACAGATTTGGTACTGCATTATTTCTCTTCCCCATGTCCTTGACAATAATACTTTGGTACTTGTACGGTAATTAGTTTCCGTGTTATAACGTGATAAATAGGGAAACTTTAATTATAACCACCAGGTACATTAGGTACGTAAATGACATCATCATTCTGATAGATGGCACCCACGCAGATATTGAAAATATCCATCAAAATCTCAATCACCTACACCCTAAAATTAATTTCACTATGGACATTGAAAAAGACAATACCTTTAACTATCTATAGCGCACAATCGGAAAAAATAGTAATCACCACGCCTTTGATATCTATAGAAAGAACATCACTTCTGAGAACATTATAAATGCCAATCCATTTCATCCAATGGCTCATAAACTAGCAGTCTTCTTTTCAATGACTAATAGTTTAAATAACCTACCATTACAAAAAACAGCATTTGAAAAAGAACTGAAAGCACTTCGTTATATAGCTTACACAAATGACTTTGACCCCAAAACAATCACAAAATTATACTACAGGTGTAAAACACCAAAGCAGAACGCAGTATACAGCGAGATGTGCCTAACTCGAGAAACATTACCTACACAAAAAATAAGATCCTTATCAACATAAGACTGGAAAACGGCCATAATCTTCCCCACATTAAAAAAGAATGACCCTCTGGATTGTGATAATAACAGACGAATTTCACTACTTAACGTAACCTACAAAATCCTATTACAGTGTCTACTTCAGAGAGTGATACCACTAGCTGAAGAAATTATAGGTGGCTATCAGTGTGGTTTTAGGAGAGACAGGTCAACTTGTGGTTACCTCTTTACACTTCGACAGATAACTGAGAAAGCGTGGGAACATAACGTTGACGTCCACATGGTATTTGTTCACTTCAAAACAGCTTACGACAGCATACACAGGAGCACAATAACCAGGGTTCTCAAAGAGTTTCAATCTCCTGGAAAGTTAATGTGCCTAGTACAGATGTGCTTGGAGGAAACCTACTGCAAAGTAAAGACAAATACAGGAGTGTCAAGGGAGTGTCAAGTCCGAATCCGAACAGGCCGTAGACAATGGAGATCCTTTATCTCCAATACTTTTCAATCTGGTTTCAGAAAAGATAGTTAGAGAACACCAAAAAGCAAACCCAGTTGGAGTGAAGATGGGTAGCAATAAAATACATCGTCTTGATTATGCGGACGATATTGTCCTAATAAGTGGAAACAAAGGAGAACTATAACTCATGACAAGTTCCTATAGAAACATTGCAAGGAAAGCAGGATTAGAAATTAAAGAGGAAAAAACAGAGTCCATGATCGTGAGCAAGGCACCCAATGATGGTAGTCCACTGACTGTTGATAATCTCACTTTTAAAAGAGTAGACACATCGAAATATTTCGGAAGCACCATCAATGAACAGAATAAAATGGAAATTGAAATTAAAACGAGGATAGCAGCAATGAATAAATATTATTTTGGCCTACGAGATGTGTTATCCAGTAGAGCTACTTCCAGAAGCTTCAAATTTAGGCTGTATCAGAGTGTAATTCTGCCAATAGCTGTATATGGACCAGAAAGCTTCACATTTAGAAAAGCAGATGAACTACTTAAAAACCAGGAACTGAAGGAGCTATATCAACAGGCTGATATTAGTCAAAGAATGAAGAGGAGGAGACTGATGTGGGCCGGACATCTAATTAGGATGGAGGAGGAACGACTACCTAAAGTAGCATTCTCTGGATCCATAGAGGGCAGAAGGAAGCGAGGAAGGCCACGGACCACATGGAAGGATGACATCGACGAGGACGCGGTGGCAATGGACCTGAGTAAGGAGAATGGACTACAAAAGCCAGGGACAGAGAGCAATGGAAGAGGAATGTATGGTCTCCAAGGCCCAGGCGTTAAGAAGAAAATCAACAACCTACCTTGGCAGTATCTCCAACAAAATTAATGCACTTCTTAAAGCCACAAATATTCAATTACCATTTCGAATCGATAACAACTTTTCAATAAAACAACGTTCGGCCATCACTAGAACATCCAAGTATGATGCTCCAGGCATATATAAAATCACATGTGGCAGCTGTAACAGCTTTAACATTGGTCAAACACGAATAAATTTTAATGTCAGATATAAGGGACACATTAAAGACAGCTAAAATTATCAGTCGAGCTTCTTTCTTCATTTGAAAATTCAAAATCACACTGCTGATACAATTGAAAATAAAGTCCAGAGTCTGCACGGATTAACAAAAGGTGCAACAATGAAAGACAATCGTGACAAGCTGTAGTTAATAAAATAATATCATTGTTCATCTGCATAATACTGGTAAACATATAGCGTCTTAAGAGTTGAACTGCCAAACTACTGTCAAATATATTATTTTCAATATAATTATGTAAATTAAAATCATATCAAACCAGTGGCAGTTGTAAGACAGTTCACTAACGACGTAATCTGGACGTCAGACCAGCCTAGACGTGAGTACAATATAGTCACTTTAATGTTAATTTCACAATTATACCCGTTCTCACCAAAATTGCATTCGCAGGAGCTTGAAAATGACGATAAATTCCAAAACAGTCTATCGCAAATAAAGATTAGTTATTATAAGCAGCTATTTTGGTGCATCTTGCTAATAATCGTGTCGTCTGAAATATATTATGCTGCTGGCCTTAAAAATTGATGAATTTGACGTCACTAATCGTTGAAAAACTCATTTTTGTCGAATAAGAGACGCAGTACATTATGACAACTGGTAAACTAACCGCGATTTTGAGGAAATTTGAAAGGAAATGATTTGCAAATTAAAAAAATAACCGATGATATTTATTTACCCCTTTCAGACGTTCTGTTACAACTGTGTACATCAGCTGTGTCTTAGCTGCAACAGAAGCGTTTTTCCCCATGGAAACCTGAGTTACACATTTGTGAATGTTCAATCTTTTCATCATTCGCATGTCCGTCCCCGGTAGCTGAGTTAGCCGGCACGGTAGCTCAGCGTGTTCAGTCAGAGGTTTAGTTGCTCTCTGTAATAAAAAAAACAGAGTTAATCGATCAACAAGGAACTTAAAAAGATGTCTTACGACGTCCACCCCGAGAAGATGCAACGAACAAAAGCAACCAAAATGAGATAAAAAAAAAGTTGTCGGCGCAACAGACTGTCAATCCTAAGGGCCTGGGCTCGATTCCCGGCTGGATCGGAGATTTTTCTCCTCTCAGGGACTGGGTGTTGTGTTGTCCTAATCATCATCATTTCATCCCCATCGACGCGCAAATCGCCGAAGTGGTGTCAAATCGAAAGACTTGCACCCGGCGAACGGTCTACCCGACGGGAGGCCCTAGTCACACTTTTTTTTAATTTTTTTTTTATCATGCGCATGTGCTTCCAACTGCTGGACATCACTATGAAAGTATCAGCAAGTCAATGTAGTAGAATGGATAATTGTGTATTGTTATTTTGCACGGTAATTATTGATTTAGCATTTTACTGTCTATTACAATAGAGAATATTTCGTAATTAGTTATTTTAGTCCACCAAATGAAGCCAAATGTACAAAGTATGTTCTGAAAACAAGTACATATATCTGTATTAATCTTGCAAACAAAATCACTAATAGATCACTCAAGAGCATTACCACATAAAGAAAAATTTTCCCGTCCCCCAGAAAAATGCAGGTCTGAAAGGGTTAAATACATGTCAAATTATAATACACTACACGGTTGATTACATTCCTTGTTAAATATATCTTGGCGTTGAAGACGGTTCTTTAGCTCCACGTGTAATTCATCAAATGATTTCGTTGACATCATGAATTAATTAAAGAAATTTTCTTAGTGGTCTCGTAGGTTCGAGAAAATGGTGTGGAATGCTCCAGATTCCTGCCGTAAGTTGATGAGAAAGTACACCAAATGAATTCTAATATTCCTCCTCCGGTTTTTTAAATATTTTTTTTATTCTTCTAGAGAGAAACAAAATAGTAACAACATGACTTTTCTCCTCGATCACTATTGAGCCTGTGTACGGAAGAAAACACGAACTGTGTGAGAAGCGCTGATGTGTGAATGGGTATCATTCGTTTTCGGTTACAACGGCTTCAGTAGATTACAAGTATTACAATCAGATTTCTTTGGGGAGCTGTCGATATAGCCTCATGATCATAGGTTCAAGTCGAGGCGCAGTGTTATGAACAAACGTGTGGAGGTGCATTTAGTGGCGCAGATTGTAATTCACTGTGCTACGGAGATTTGTGGGTGCCCTGTAAGGGCTTGCTTGTGGGTTGCACGCGGGGCCTGCGATAGTGAATGTTATGTAATTCAGGAGAGGCTGGATACGTGGATGTGCTGATCACGAGGGGGCACCCAAAAGATGCCGTACTATTTTTTTACTGGGCAGAGCTTAGTAATACCGTATTCTGCTGCTAGGAGCACAGTGAGCGAACATTCCAGAGTCAGTAAGCCTAGTACCGTTCCCGAAGGAGAGCAGGACTAGTTTCGGCGGAGTTTATAATGACAAGTGATTTGTGTGATTGTCGTTTTTGCACTGGCTGATTTTAGTGAACAGCGTGTGGCGGTGAATTTCTGCTTTTTGCAAGGAAAAACTGGAACAGAATCTTTTGAAATGTTAAGATCGGTGCACAAGAACGTTGCTATGGGGAAAACTCAAGTGTCTGAGTGGTTTTCCCGTTTCAAACATGTGAAAGGTCAGTTGCTGACAAACCTTGTTCTGGTCGTCCTTTCACGGCGCGAAAACAGTGAAAATGTTGAGAACATTGCTGCAATCACCAACGAGAATCTCGACGGACCATCTAAGAAGTTGTGGAGCTGTCGGGAGTGACTTGGAGTTCAGTGCAGCGAACTGTGACAGAACATTTGGGAATGAAAACGGTGGCTGCTCACTGCTGAACAAAAACAAGGTCGCCTGGAAGCATGCTGTACTTTGGAAGAAGAATCCCGAAATGATCCAAACGTTTTTTCAGGAATAATCACAGGTGACTTCAAGTTCGCCTCGCCACAAGAAAGCTCGTCAGGCGAAATCAAACGTTAGGACAATGGAAATTTGTTTTTTTCGGTGTGAGAAGAGTCGTCCATTCAGGCGGTGAACTGGGGTTTCTACCTGCAAATTTTGAAAATATTGTTCGAAATTGTGCGGCGGAAGCGGCCTATTTGTGGCAGTGAGGTGACTGGTTTTTCTGTCATGACAACGCCCGTACTCACACAGCCCTGTCTATACGACAGGTCTTGACCAAAAATGGTACGACATCCGTCGCTCAATTCCTACACTCACCAGAACATGTCTCATAGGACTTATTTTTTGCTTCCTAGGATGAAAACGGACATGAAAGGAAAGCGTGTCAAGCACCTCAAAAGCTGAATTTAAACAATGTTTTAAAAAATGGAATGAAAGATTAGACAAGCGTATTTGTGTAAATAGAGAGTTATTTGAAGGAGATTGAAGATTTGCGCTTAAAAAGTGAATTAGTAAGTTAAAAAAGTTAGGTTTCATTTGCGTACCTATCGTAAATTATAGTCAAAATTGTTTCTGTTTCATCGCTGGTTTTGGTCTTTAAACATTGACTTTTAATTGTGCTAGGGTTTTGTTGTTACCGAAGCAATGGTTCACTTAAGTGTATTAAAGGCTGTTCTACCGTCTTATGTGACTGATTTATCATACATGCAACTGGATTACTGAACATTTAGATTTAAGCATGGGTAGTTGGTCAGTGTGGGTTAGTAGTTGAAGTCTTGGTGGTTGGGTGAAATTAGTAGTTGTAGAGCAAGGAGTGGTTAGTGGCTGTATTGCTTAGTATCCATCCTAGATAAGCTGAGTATTTTCTAGTACAAGAGCTAGCTAGTGTCACGACATCTGAGGGCCGAGGGCCATGTTCTGTTACTTGTTATGGTGTATCTCGCTGCAAATTGTAAGGCCAGGGTATTTATTCTATATTGTGTATTGCCATTTGGAAGAGGATATTTTGTGTTGTTATTTTAGACCTACTAGGTTTCATTATGTGCTTTCGAAATGTGGTGCTACAGAAGAATGCTGAAGATTAGATGGGTGGGTCACATAATTAATGAGGAAGTATTGAATAGAATTGGGGAGAAGAGGCGTTTCTGGCACAACTTGAGTAGAAGAAGGGATCGGTTGGTAGGACATGTTCTGAGGCATCAAGGGATCACCAATTTAGTATTGGAGGGCAGCGTGGAGGGTAAAAATCGTAGAGGGAGACCTAGAGATGAATACACTAACAGATTCAGAAGGATGTAGACTGCAGTACGTACTGGGAGATGAAGCAGCTTACACAGGATACAGTAGCATGGAGAGCTGCATCAAACCAGTCTCAGGACTGAAGACCACAACAACAACAACAACAACAGGTTTCATTAGCCCAACAAAGAATTATATGATACACCAGAGTGAACTATGTACTGTGTATTGATATTCTACATTCTTCCTAAACTATTATTAAAATTTAGCTCTCGTCTACACAACCCTCAGCCCGAATACCACTCCATCCAACTCGCACACATCAACGTGATTTTGATGCACGACGCGAGTGAGCTGCTGTTATGCGGCTGCACATGCGCATCTCCCGCGTTCTCTATCCCGACTAATTCGCTGTATCACTACGTTTCAGTGAGTGACAGAAGAAGACGTGTTTAGAAAACGGTTGCGAAACTTCACACTAAGACAAAAAAAAAAAAAAAAAAAAAAACGACGCACCATGAACGAATTATCTGAATGGGGTGGAGATTGGTAGATGGGACATACATGTACAGGCAAACAAATGATGACAGTTTCAGAAAAATTGGATGACTTGTTCAACAGAAAGAGCTTCACAAAGTGAGCAAGTCAACAACGCGTTGACCCGCCTCTGGCCCTTATACTTGGCATTGATAGAGTTGTTGGTTGTCGTCTTGAGGGATATCGTGCCAAATTCCGTACAACTGATGAGTTATAGTGTTAGACTGTCGAAATCCCGAGCTGCTTGAAGAGCCGTGCACATAACGCTACAAACGTTCTGAGTTGGGGACAGATCGGGTGACCTTGCTGGCCAAAGCAATAGAGGGCAAGCAGTAGAAACTCTTGCCGTAAGACGGCAGGCATTATCTTGCTGAAATGTAAGGCCAGGATGGCTTGCCATGAAAGGCAACAAAACGGGGCGCAGAATATCGTCGACGTATCTCCGTGCTGTAAGGAATGACAACCAAAGGGGTCCGGCTATGAAAAGAAATGGAGACCCAGACCATCGTTCCTGATTGTCGGGGTGTATTGCGGGCAAAAGTCAGGTTAGTATCCCACCGCTCTCTGGGGCGTCTTCGACCTGGAATCTCATTGACTGGAGTAGAATTGTCTTCAGTGATGAGCCCTGCTTCGAACTAAGCCCAGGTTATCTTGCCCAGCAACGTCGCCGAATCTCTCTCCAAGTGAGGACGACTGCAACATTATGGGCAAGGCTCTCCAACCCGCACGCTATTTCGACGATCTAACGCGTCAGTTCGACATAATTTGACACGACACCCTTCAGCATGACACCCAACGATTCTATCAATGAATGCCAAGCCGAATAACTGCTTCCGCAAGGGCCAGAGATGGACCAATATGGTACTGACTGCTCAACTTGTGAAGCTTTCTTTCTTGAACAAACCATCCAATTTTTCTGAAACTGTCGTCATTTGTTTGTGTATATATGTAAGTCATATACATGGTTTTTGTCCCACTCGGGTAATATCTTCATTTTGCGTCGTCGTTTTGGTTCAAATGGTTCAAATGGCTCTGAGCACTATGGGACTTCTGAGGTCATCAGACCCCTAGAACTACTTAAACCTAACTAACCTAAGGGCATCACACACATACATTCTGAGTGACATGTTATCAAGATTTTTGGATCCTCTTTCACTTCTTCATACGAGGCCTGGTGAAGCCTGTCAGCAGATAGGTACTCAAAGAACATGCACCACTGTGCATCAGATAATTCCAATGAGTATTTTGAAGAGTCGTTCCGTAAACATAACTAAGGTGCCTTGCAGTAATAATCTAAGGAAAACGACGAGGAAGACTGCATTATGTGCTAATGCAGCTGCAGTAGACACACCGCTGAGATGCAGTTTACAGTAAGTTCCTAAAATTCTGCGATAACTACTGGCTCAAATGCGCCAACCACAAAATATGACAAATGTTTACAAAACACCATTATTTCCTTTGGACACACATTGGTCTCTTTGATGATTTTTTTTTTTGTTGTGTAAAGGCTCAACCACAAATTTCTTTTCTTGAAGTTAACATAAAGTCACCAGTAAAAAATTTGAATTTGCCCTACGAGTCATGTGATGACGCTCAAACAAAAATGCAGATATAGCCATTCCTTTGATTTTTCGTTTTGAATTTGAGCACGCAATTCCCATACATTCGACGTTTGAACCTTGCTCCCTGAATCCAAGTCTCCCACGAAAGTTAAATGGTGGTAACTTATCACATTTGGGAATTGGTGGGTATACTGACGTCGACCTTCGTAGATTAAACGTTAAATGTAAACGTACGCTTCTGCGGCCATTGTCACAGTCAATAAAGTTTTTCTGGGTTTGTGACCGCATATTCAGTATGTAAAACTACCGACGTTTCGGTCACTGTTGTAAGTGGCCTTCTTCAGGGTGTTTTTGTTTTTGTTTGTATTGTATTGTATTGTATGGAAGTGGTGACCTAGAAACGACGGAGAGGGTTCGTCCAGGCCGGAGCCGTCAGTGGTTCACAAACCCACAACAGGCTACAGCAGTCCACTCACCCCACCACCGCGACACACCGAACCCAGGGTGGTTATTGTATGGTTTAGCTCCCAGTGTCCCCCCAGCCAGGGAACGTCTCTCACCAGACGAGTGTAACCCCAATGTTTGCGTGGTAGAATAATGATGGTGTATGCGTACGTGGAGAAAGTGCGCAGCAATCGCCGACATAGTGTAACTGAGGCTTAATAAGGGAAACCAGCCTGCATTCGCCGAGGCAGATGGAAAACCACCTTAAAAGCCATCCATAGACTGACCGTGTAAGAGGTATGCGATGTATGCGCTGCCTGCAACAGGCAAGGCTTAGGAGAGTCTCTGACCAGAGAGCAGTATGTAGTTAGTTGTTGCTTGTCGTTAGTCTTCAGTAGTCTTCAGTAGTCTGCACGAATCGGCAGTAGTCTGCGTGAGTCTGCAGTAATCGGCGCGTGTCTCCGCGTGTCGGCAGTCTGCTCTGGTCGGGACTCTGGAGGATGAGTATTATTGTAGAAGGTGAAGAAGTAGCCTTGCGCATATCTAGTAATGTATGTTAACTGTCATCCAATTTCTTTAAAAAAATGCCTCAATAATAATTTTTATAATATAAAGTATTTTTTTTTTAAAAAAAGAGCATTCATTTCAATTTAAAGATTAATTCAATGGATTAGCTTTCCTTTCATGAATCACAAAGCATAGGCCAGCATTGCACGGAGCTGTGCCGAAATTTTTTTATGTAAGAGCAGATATATTCGCAGTTTTTATTGAGGTAAGAATTTTTGATTTTTTTATTCAGAATGCAGGGCCGAGACGCAGCGCTGCTGTCGTCATAAAATTTACCAGGTTACTGAATTTTTTTTATTATTTTGGTGTTTAGGAATTTTTCTGTTTCGAACTTAACATTAAATGAGAAAAGAATCTTGTGGGAACATTAAATGTGAATGCATTTCTGCACGGAGTCAATAAATGGGAACCTAATTTTGTTCAGAAGTAACAATATTTAAAAATTCATTTAATTATTATTTCTGTGGGGAGGTTACACTTGGTTCAATTTTAATAATATTTTTGTGGGGAGGTTACAACCGGCACTCCGGATCTCGACACTAATCCGTCGGGCGGATTCGTGCCCGGGACCGACACGCCTTCCCGCACGGAAAGCAGTGCGTTAGACCACACGGCTTTTTTATGTTTATTGCTGAATGGACCGGCCGCGGTGGCCGAGCGGTTCTAGGCGCTTCAGTCCGGAACTGCGCGACTGTATGGTCGCAGGTTCGAATCCTGCCTCGGGCTTGGATGTGTGTGATGTCCTTAGGTTAGTTAGGTTTAAGTAATTCTAAGTTATAGGGGACTGATTACCTCAGATGTTAAGTCCCATAGTACTCAGAGCCATTTGAACTGCTGAATGAGAAAAAATTGTTCAAATGGTTTTGAGCACTATGTGACTTAACTTCTTAGGTCATCACTCCCCTAGAACTTAGAACTACTTAAATCTAACTAACCTAAGGACATCACACACGTCCATTCCGGAGGCAGGATTCGAACCTGCGACCGTAGCGGTCGCGCGGTTCCAGACTGTAGCGTCTAGAACCGCTCGGCCACTCTGGCCGACCTGCTGAATGAGAAAACTTTGTTTCTTGTATACCTGCAGACGTAGCCATTATCTAATTCTGATAGGTTGTTAAGAATGAAGGGGAAAGACAGAAGTTATTTATTGGTGTTTTTATTATTTCTTTTCATTGATGGAAGCCCCGCGTTTTGATTGGTGTTTGCATTACTGCTTGTAACTGGTGGAATCGGCGAATGGGAAACCAGGCGGCAGTTGGGAGTTGGTGTTGTTTACCTGCTTTCCAGCACCGGATGAGGCGCGCCAGTACTTTATGGAAGTGCGGCAGCTGCGGTCTCCCGCGTACTTGTGTGTGTTGCTTCACGTGAGCTGACATCGCGTAACGCTGTTATTGCTGGCAGCCGAAACGTAGGCAGACGCTACCCGTCTTCTCTGTTCATGTTCGCCGGTCGCTTGGCTATTTTATTGCCTCTCTAATCTTCCCCCTGAAAGTAAGAGGCTGTTTCGCCAGTACACGAGCTTCACCAAAATCAAGTTGTTTGCCGCACTCACCCTGCCGTTCTGCCACCGCCGACTTGGTGTGTTGTTTTAGTGGGATATATCTTTCGTGTTCAGTCAGCTATCCGTGTGCTGATGGGTCGCCTCGTCTCGCCTACATATACTAATACACATTCGCACCTGTTTTCATAAACTCCAGCAGCATGTAGTTTGTCAGCTGCATATTTCGTTGTGTTAAGAACATCCTTTGTTCTGTTGCTGCTTCGGAAAATCGACTTGATGCCTGCTCGGCGGAGAATTCCCCCCCCCCCTTCCCCCCCCCCCCCACCCCCACATTTTCGGTGGCACCTTGAACATATGGTAACAGAGCGGTGTCTTGTGCTACCTTCTGCTCTCCTCTATTGCCTTCATTCTCTGTCGCCATAGTTTTATCTCTTAGTTTCATTCCATAACCATTGGTACCAAAAATGGACTTAACGTTTTGTCGTTCCCCCTTTAGATGTTCCTTATAGCTGATCCAGTGAGCCTTCCTGGTTAAAGTGTGCAGGGCGGGTTCCTTCTGCGTAGGGTGATGATGAGAGGAGGCAAGTAGGTACCTGTCAGTGCTGGTTGGCTTCCTATGTACTCTATGGCCCAGCTTACCATCACGCTTTCTGTATACTTCCACGGCGAAGAAAGGCAGCACCCCATTATTTTCTATCTCCATAGTGAATTGGATTATGCTGTGCTGCTGGTTGAGGTGTTGGTGGAAATTTCGTAGCTCTTCCTCACAATGTGGCCACTTAATGAAGGTGTCATTAACGTTTCGGACGCAGGTATATAAGAACTAGTCTTCTCATTCAGCAGCAAACAAAACCAAAAACACCCTGAAGAAAGTCACTTGCAAACAGTGACCGAAACGTCGGTAAGTTTAGATACTGACAATGGAGTCACAAGCCCAGAAAAATTTTATTGTCCGCTGAAACGTTCATCATCAAATGCCTGAGGTACTCACTACGTGCTGAGTCGTTCACATCAAAACAGTCGTCCTTGAAAGGAGAAAACCAGTTTCTGGCGTGATTTTTACTATGGCACTCACTCCACACACAGCATAGTCTTTCGGATTGCCGCTGCAGCATTCGATTCTCTATTAAGACCAACATATCACAACAGAGTTTTTATTCCAATGGAGATTCCACTTTCTAACGCTTAAACAAGACACGTAACCTTCAAATGTGGAAAACTGAGTATATAACCTCAACAGAAATACATCTTAAGAGAAAAGAGATGGCGATCTTAAGACAAAATAGATGGTGACATAGACTACCGCACCTGATTGTCAGACGTATGGTGGGCGACAGCCATGTTGGTATACCAGCGCAGTCAGGGGCGTCTCTAGACATGTCTTTGCCGGCCATCGGGGCTCAGTTCGAAGCTGGAATCATCACTGAAGACAATTCTACCCCATTCAATGAGATTTCAGGCCGAAGACATGTCTGGAGACGCTCCAGACAGTGATGGGATAGCCGGCCGATGTGGCCGAGCGGTTCTAGGCGATACAGTCGGGAATCGCGCGACCGCTACGGTCGCAGGTTCGAATCCTGCCTCGGGCATGGATGTGTGTGATCTCCTCACGTTAGTTAGGTTTAAGTAGTTCTAAGTTCTAGGGGACTGATGACCTCAGATGTTAAGTACCATAGTGCTCAGAGCCATTTGAACCAAATGATGGGATACCAACCAGATTGTCGTCCTCCATACGGGCGAACAACCAGGAGTTGTGGTCTAGTGCCATTTCATTCCACAACAGGACGCCTTTGGTTGTCATCATCATCACACTTACGGCACAGCGGTACGTGGACGATATTCTAGGATCCGTTTGGTTACCCTTCATGGCAACACATCCTGAGCATACTTTCAGCAAAATAATACCCGACCACACAAGGAGTGAGTTTATACTGTTTGTCTTCGTGTCTGCCAAACCTGTCTTGGCCAGCAAGGTCGCCGTATATCTCACCAATCGAGAACGTTTGGAGCATTATGGGTAGGGCCCTCCAACCAGCTCGTGATTTTGACTAGCTAAAGCTTCAGTTGGACAGAATTTGATACGCTATCCCCCGGGAGGACATCCAAAAACTCCATCAATCAACGCCAAGTCGAATGAATGCTTCTATAAAGTTCAGATGTGGGCCAGCTCGTGGTCTTAATAGCTCTTTTTCTGTCGAGTAAATCACCTAATATTTCTAAGATTGTAATCATTTGTTTGTCGTTATATGTACAGCGCATTTACCGATATCCTTTCCATTCAAATAATGCCTTCATGGTGCGCCGTTTTTTTGTGTGTGTTAGAGTGTATTACAATTTCAAATAAAAAACGACCATTGATAAAGAAAATCAGAGCAATCAACGTGCCAAAACGTCAAATAAAATCGTTACAAGGTTTTCTAGTAATCAGATACTTTTATGTAAATTTTAATCCGGATGGCAAACTGTTTCCTTCAATTTTCCTTACATATTATGGTGTATGAGCAGTAGCCACACAGCTTTTGTCACTTCAGTGTTCACTCGATTTATCGAAGAAACTGCACACAGAATTTCACGTGATAATAATAAGTAATTGTGTTCTTGCCAAGGCGAGTGCAGCAACGTGCTCTGTAGGCCACAGGGGAAAGTTTTTCCCCGCTTTGTCACCTGAGTGGGTGCCGGCGGCAGCTGGCTATGGTGAGTTTGCGACACTTGCACGGAGTAACACTCGTACGGCGGGGGAATGTGTTGACATTTGCACGGAGCCCAGGACACTGGATGTAGTGGATGTAGTGTACTGGCCATTACAATTGCTACACCACGAATATGACGTGCTACAGACTCGAAATTTAACCGACAGGAAGAGCATTCACACAGGGTTGGCGCCGGTGGCGACACCTACAATGTGCTGACATGAGGGAAGTTTCTAACCGATTTCTCATACACAAACAGCAGTTGACCTGCGTTACCTGGTGAAACGTTGTTGTAATGCGTCGTGTAAGGTTCAAATGGTTCAAATGGCTCTGAGCACTATGGGACTTAAAATCTATGGTCATCAGTCCCCTAGAACTTAGAACTACTTAGACCTAACTAACCTAAGGACAGCACACAACACCCAGCCATCACGAGGCAGAGAAAATCCCTGACCCCGCCGGGAATCGAACCCGGGAACCCGGGTGTGGGAAGCGAGAACGCTACCGCACGACCACGAGATGCGGGCGTCGTGTAAGGAGGAGAAATGCGTACCATCACATTTCCGACTTTGATAAAGGTCGGATTGTAGCCTATCGCGATTGCGGTTTATCGTATCCCGTCACTGCTGCTCGCGCTGGTCGAGATCCAATGACTGTTAGCAGAATATGGAACCGGTGGATTCAGGAGGGTAATACGGAACGCCGTGCGGCATCCCAACGGCCTCGTATCACTAGCAGTCGAGATGACAGTCATCTTATCCGCATGGCTGTAACGGATAGTGCAGCCACGTCTCGATCTCTGAGTCAACAGATGGGGACGTTTGCACGACAACAACCATCTGCACGAACAGTTCGACGACGTTTGCAGCAGCATGGACTATCAGCTCGGAGCCCATGGCTGCGGTTACCCTTGACGTTGCATCACAGACAGGGGCGCCTGCGAAGGTGTCCTCAACGACGAACCTGGGTGCACGAATGGCAAAACGTCATTTCTTCGGATGAATCCAGGTTCCAGGTTCTGTTTACAGCATCATGATGGTCGCATCCGTGTTTGGCGACATCGCGATGAACGTACATGGAAGCGTGTATTCGTCATCGCCATACTGGCGTATCACCTGGCGTGATGGTATGGGGTGCCATTGGTTACACGTCTCGGTAACCTCTTTTTCGCATTGACGGCACTTTGAACAGTGGACATTACATTTCAGATGTGTTACGACCCGTGGCTCTACCCTTCATTCGATACCTGCGAAATCCTACATTTCAGCAGGATAATGCATGACCGCATGTTCCAGGTCCTGTACGGGCCTTTCTGGATACAGAAAATGTTCGACTGCTGCCCTGGCCAGCCCATTCTCCAGATCTATCACCAATTGAAAACGTCTGGTTCATGGTGGCCGAGCAACTGGCTCGTCATAATACGCCAGTCACTACTCTTGATGAACTGTGGTATCGTGTTGAAGCTGCATGTGCAGCTGTATCTGTACACGCCATGCAAGCTCTGTTTGACTCAATGCCCAGGGGTAGCAAGGCCGTTATTACGGCCAGAGGTGGTTGTTCTGGGTACTGATTTCTCAGGATCTATGCACCCAAATTGCGTGAAAAAGTCATCACATATCAGTTCTAGTATAATATATTTGTCCAATGAATACCCGTTTATCATCTTCATTTCTTCTCGGTGTAGCAATTTTAATAGCCAGTAGTGTAGTACACACCGACCGGTCTGCCCGTCGCTACTTGCGACGTATTCAGGGCAAGGCCTTAGCCGATTTCCCGCACCAGTTCGTAGTGCGCGTGGCTTTCTCCCAAAGTTCAGTACTGCAGTTGACCTATGTGTGGCAAGTAGTGTTCAGCGTTTTAGTGCTGAGATAATGGAATTCACCGAGACTACCAAAGGGAAGCCTTTAATGATATGCAAAGGATGTCAACATATAGTGAATTATGCAAACGAACAAGAAGCGGCTTACTGGCCTTGTGTAACTTTAAAAAGAATAAATGCAAAGAAGGACTATCCACAAAAAATAACACAGTTTTAGGGGAAGCTAACCATGTTTGTATTCCAGATGAAGCAGCAAATGATGTGCGAAAACGTTTCTATCAGCGCGAAAAAGCGGGCAAAAGAAACAGACGCTACAGTTTCTTCAGTTTACATTGAAGAAGCAGTGCTGCTCTTCAAGCGAGAATACGACTTAGTAACATCATTACCAGCACACAGTACTGCGCAACAACCGATATATCCTATCAGGCGAAAATATATGGGAACTACACACTATCCCGCCGAATCTGGAGAAATGTTCCCCTAAGAAAATAATTCACTGATGAATGAACGTAGCAATTTTTTACTTGCTGATCATAACAGGAGACCGAATGAGAGAATACTGGTGTTTTACAGCGAAGTGAGGAAAAAAGTATTTATCAAACTGCGGATCATTCTTTGTGGATGGAACGTTCAGTTTGGGTAGTTATTTACACTCCACGCCAGCCTTAATAGTTCTTAGGAGGAAGCGAATACCATTCCAGTTCTTTAGGCTTTACTGCCGAATAAAAAGCGAGAAGCATAAAAATGTTTTTTTACAGCTATTAAAAATTACGTGCCTGGATGGAACGCTACATCTCTGATGGACTTCGAGCTTGCAGTAGTCCAAACAGCTAACAGTTTATTTCCTGGAACAGAGATAACTAGTTTGTGGAAACAAGTTCAGTGTTGCGGCCTCGTTCCACCTTATAAAACGCTGTCACGTAAGAACGTATTCTGCTGTAGCACATCTTCCCCTGGAAATAATGGATTATGGTTGGCTATTTATTCAGGAGAGTACGGTTGAAAACCAAAGGATTCAGAACTTTTATCACTATTTTCTGGAGCAGAGGCAAGATAACGAACATTCGCCAAGAGAGATGTGGAACTCCAGTGGAAGACGACATCGCATTAACAACGTCTCAGAAGAATGGAAAGAAAGAATAAATACGTTAATATCAAAAGTTCAGTCGAATGTTCACTCATTAGTGAAAAATCTTCGAGAATATGCAGCGTACTACGGCCACCAGTTTGTTCGACTGATTTTAAACTCTCATGGGAAATGAAGAAAAAAGTCAGCAGTGAAAACTGACAGAACGACTGTGACGGCTTTAAGAAGCTTTAACTGATGGGAACTTGTTAGTAAGTTTCGATGTCGTTTCACTCTTCACGAGGGTCCCTCTTTTGGATTCATTGTCACTTATCGGCAATAAGTTTACGGCCGATATAACGGCGCTGTTTCACTATGCCCTTTCCTCTACTTACTTTCTATTTAATAATGAATATTTTGAGCAGCTTGACGGTGTTGCCATGGGTAGTCCTCTGTCTCCTCTGGTAGCAAACTTTTTTATGGAAGACTTTGAGGAGAGGGCTCTCGATTCGGCGATGTTTAAACCAACAGTTTTCTGGCGCTACGTGGACGATACTTTTGTAGTGTGGCGTCACGGTGAAGAAGAGCTTTCACGGTTTTTACAACATCTGAATTCCATCCACACAAACATTCAGTTTACGATGGAAGTTGAAAAGGATGGTTGCCTACCATTTCTGGACGTCATGGTTAATCGCAGGGTGGATGGGTCATTGGGGCATTCTGTCTATCGAAAAGCCACGCATACGGACCTGTACCTGCAGGCGTCAAGCTGTCATCACCCGTCACAAACTATGGGCGTCCTTCGAACGTTGGTGCATAGGGCACATGTCGTGTCTGATAAAGGCAGCCTTGCAGACGAATTAGAGCACTTGAAATCTGTATTTCAACATAATGGATATTGTGCACATCAGGTCAGTACTGCTTTAAGGATGAAAAAACGTGACCACCCACAAGATCAAGAGGATAAGGAGGTGTTTAAGTCCAGAGCATTTCTCCCATATGTCGGGAACATTTCATCGAAAGCAGGCAGAATTTTAAAGAAACATCGTGTGAAAGCAATCTTCCGGCCACCTACAAATACTCGTGCGCTTCTGGGCTCAGCCAAGGATGATCTGGGATTTCGGAAGGCTGGAATTTATAAAATACCTTGCGAGTGCGGGAAAGCCTACATTGGTCAGGCCACACGCACAGTACACGACCGCTGCGTTGAACATGAGCGCCATACTCGCCTTTTACAGCCCAGTAAGTCGGCCATAGCCGAACATTGTATTTCCAGAGGACATACTATGGATTATTCTGCCACGAAAATCTTGGCCCCATCGAGATCCTTCTGGGATTCAGTTGTTAAGGAATCCGTGAAAATACGTTTGGCGAAAAATCTCATTAATCGTGATGGCGGCTTTCAATTGAATAAGGCCTGGGACCCGTTGATTTCTTTAATATCAACCAAAAGAAAACTTTTTATGGCTTCTGACATGTCGAGCGACAAGTAATTTTAATTTCAATATTGAAATTTTGCATTTTATTGTTTTGGACACGTCTGCGTGCATGTTTTACTTGTTTCACGCATTCGTTTGCGCTCCATAGATGCAGTAATATTGTAGAGGGCCTTGGAATCGACAGGTGGCGCGCGTGCAACGGTAACTGGCGTATGCGCGTCTTGCGGCACTTTTACGTATAAATAGAGCGACTTGCACTAGCAATCTCTTCTATCTCACCGTCTATGGCCGTCCCATCGCCCTCACTCCCACCCTTAAGTACCTTGGCGTCACCCTCGACCGTCGCCTCTCCTGGACTCCCCATCTCCAGACAATCCAAGCCAAGGCACGTTCCCGCCTCCGTCTCCTCAAGCTCCTTTCCGGCCGCACGTGGGGTCTGGACCCCTCCACCATCCTCCATACCTATAAATCCCTCATCCGCCCTATCCTTTGTTATGCCCATCCAGCATGGATCCCCGCTCCCCCTACCTTTTATAAATCCCTCCAAATCCTTGAACGCCATGCTCTCCGCCTCGCCTATCGCATCCGTCTCCCCTCCCCCACACAGATCCTGTATGATCTCATCCCCTTCCCCCACCTCATCCTTTTCCTTGAACGGATACGGATCCTGTACACCTCCCGTAAACTTGATCCTCCTCACCCGCTCGTCTCCCCGCTCCTCTCCCACCCCCGCCCGCTGCTGCGCCTGTATTCCCACGTCCCGCCCGGTCTCCATCTCTCCACCCTCCTTACCCTCTCCCAAGGTGGCTTCCGCCAGCTCCCCCTCCCTGATGATGCCCTCCTCCCCTCCATCTACCCCTCCTACCAACTTTGATCCTCCCAACCTCCTCCTGTACTTACTCCTCTGGGCACCCTCCCTCCCTTCTCTCCCTTTTCCCTCCCTCCTCCTTTTCTCCCGGGCCTCCCCTCCCCTGTCCCTATCCTCCTGTCCCCGTCTCCTAAGCCGTGGCATCCTCTTTTCCTCCCCTCTCCCCCTCCTCACCCCTGTTCCCCTCTTGGCAGGTCCCCGGACTCGCACACGCTGAGTGGACTTTCGCGCGCCGGAGATCATCGCCATCAGTGTCTTGTGAGTGCCGTCATGTTTAGTGTTCAGTGTTCCCGTCATACTCCATCGTTCACCTGTGCCATCGCCATCTTCAGTGTTAGTGCATCGTGACAACAGTTTGTAGTGAATTATCGTCGAGTGTGACCGGCTCCGTGTTTGTCTTTATGTGTCTACTGTTTTATTACCCACCGTTATGTCACATTTGTGTATTCTTTCTGTTCTTTCTTTATCTCCTCTACGGCTGAAGAGCGGCGTACCATGCTGCTGACAGCCTGCCTGTTTGCACGGGTTTGAAAATAACAATAAAGAAAAAAAAAAAAAAACTAGCAATCTCCAGTGTCAAACACTCGCCTGAAGATGGCTGTAAGGTTGTCAGCCGAAATATCGTGGAAAGAAGTCGATGAGATCCGGCTGCAATCCCGAACTCTTGTGGAATATTCGATACGCCGGGAAAACTTCAAGAGTCACATAAAATCATAGTATCTGACTTGTGTGGCCCACGCACAAAAGTTACAATGATGAAGGGCACAGGAAAAGAACGTGCTTTGTCCACATTATTAAATTGTTCAGTAGAGCAATTTTAAACTTTGATACTAATGGACAAAATTAATTAACACAAAAGTCACTTCGAAAGACATCTTACATACATCAAATTTAATAAAAACTGATTCCTTCAATTGTGGTTTTATTGGCACAATATTTAAAGTAATGTCATGCACTACAAGGAAAAGATGTGGTACTTGTATATAGCGAAACTCAAGACATTGTTAGTAAAACTGTATTTTTTTCCTAAACATAATGTGTCAGATTATTTGTAATTAAAAACAGTGTTTGAAACAAAGGTACTTCTTGTTAAGTAGATTCCCGTTGCTATTTTCACTTCATGTGATAAAGATGTAAAAAGATTAAAATGTAATTTCTCTTTGTCCCAACATCCACTTATCAGCCAAGCACAAAATGTTTGTGTAAAAACACTCTAGTCTCTGGTCTGCAATCAGAAGGTAAAGAAGAAGTGCCCCATTATTTAAAATTTGCCTGCATCAGTATGACAGCAGGTCAGGTCAGCTGACGGAGCCGGATTCCTCCGCATCGATCCACAGATTGAGGCCCGCACTTGCCGAGTATGGGGAATCCGCCACTCGACCTGAGAACCCCACCCCCATCACATTCTCAAGCAAACACACACACACACACACACACACACACACACACACACACACATACATACATACACATGTGGGAAGTCTAGGTTCGGCGCGAGGTCGTTTGGATTGCATGGTTGGCGTGTGTGGCTGCCTGTAAACAGGTGCACATGAGGTAACGGTCAGCTTCCTTAACATAGACGTAATCTCCGTTAAAAAGGATAATATTTAATACGAGGAGTGTTTTGTAAATAAAAATTAAACAGGAAGACTTGCCTTAGCAATTTTATTTTTACAAGTAAGTCTATAACCCATTGTTTACTGGCGGGACTTTGGAGTCCCAGTAGATTCTGTGTCGAATTACGTAACTCAACAGCCCGTTAAACTTGTAGGGATCGAAAGGTCCCATTCCATATAGTCTGTGCGTTTGTCCTTCCTACGGTGGATGTCACTACAGCCTGCATGCCATTCCGAAGCCTATGGATCAACCTGAAATGTAAACAGCTGTACTACAAATGGCTGCTTGATGTGAAAAACAGCGCTACAACGCTACGTAAATAAAAATAAGGTGTATATTTGAACTGAGGTGAATGATAGTTTCTGTGTAGTCACCTTTATACATACTAAAGTTAATGTGGATAAAATATCAATACAGTACCCTTGTAATATTCAATTACAACGTAACAAAGGATGATTGGGAATTAGCAATCCTGTCAGATACAGGGCACTAACTTCACAAGTTGCAGTTGCATTTACTTTTGGTTGCTTTGCTTTCATGTTTATAGCTTTTTCTACTTTCAGGGCTTTATGCACACGAAGACATAACCTTGCTGAGGACAACATTAGTGAACTTAGTAACATTTTTTGTTATGTTTCAGGCTATGACTGCACATTACAGAATAAGTCTTCCAGGCGAAGAATTGGTGCTCAACTAGAAAATTTCCCAGATGATATTGATACACCATCTGAATGTAGAGATGACAGTGAAGATGAAATGATTGCGCAGTGTCCTGTGGAGCAATAACGCAAAAAGTTTTCAGGCGCGTGCAAGTACTTCACAAAATATTACAGAATCTCAACTAAATGATAATCTGGAAGAGGCAGGCAATGAAAAAAATGTTCAAACTGCCACTCTTCAGGTATTTAATAGTACTACACAGGATATGGATTGACAGTCGTGCAGTCCACTTTCTTTCAAATTATCATGGAAATGCAGGGTATCCAGAAGCCAGAAAGACGGTACAAGACTTAACTGAGGGCACTGACAGTTGTACAAGATTGTAATGAACTCACAGGTGGCCTAGATAAAGCTGACATATTGAAGTTTCTTTATGAGATAGACAGAACGTCTAACAAGTATTGATAAAGGCTGTTATATGCAGTGGAGGAAATGACCCTTGTGAATTCATGTGTTTCATACTGTGACGTACAAGAAACAATTCCATTGATTGACTTCAAACGTAGAACTCCACTTCTTGGTCTACTCACATTTGGAATGCAAATGTTCAAAAAATGGAGAAGGCCCCAAAACGTTAAAAATTTCTCTCTTTCAACTCCATGGAGAAGAAGCACAGTATTTTCGGTAAGAAACGACGTTGACGTTCGATTTCAGAATACAGTTTGTTACTGGCTAACATTTGTCAATTCAGGAGGCAGATGTGTACTTTTCTATGTACAAATGTCGAATCTTGGCCTCATTCAGAGTGTTCAGAGCGTAATATTTTTTGTGATAATGAAAAGAAGAACTGTTTTCGTAAGTGTCACCAGATGCAATAATCCTAGCTGTATGAATCTTTTGGGTCTTTTCGGTCCCCTACTGTACTTCGGCTGCATAATCCTGTCGGAACTTACGAGTCCTCTAAACATATCATGCATTTTAACGACTTTGTATCATTTTTGAAATACAATAATCTGTTGTTAATTCGATAACAGTTCATCAAGTATTAAACCCTGATTTAATATTTCACGATAGCGGTAAAAAAGGATAATCTACTTTTCTGCATAATTTCCTCCAATATTAATGCACTTTTCGTATCGTACAATCAGCATTTGAATACTGTCTTTATAGAAATCTGCCGTCTCATTAGACAACCATTGCAACACGGTCATTTTGACCCCCTCGTGGTCTTGGTGGAAGTGACCACCCAGATGCTTCTTCGTATCCGGGGACACGTGGCTGTTATGGCGCGTTAGATCAGGTTCAAAATGGTTCAAATGGCTCTGAGCACTATGCGACTTAACTTCTGAGGTCATCAGTCGCCTAGAACTTATAATTAATTAAACCTAACTAACCTAAGGACATCACACACATCCATGCCCGAGGCAGGATTCGAACCTGCGACCGTAGCGGTCGCTCGGCTCCAGACTGTAGCGCCTAGAACCGCACGGCCACTCCGGCCGGCGCTAGATCAGGGCTGTACGGAAGGTGATCAAGTTGTTACCAGCCAAATGATACAATCAGCTGTTGAGTTCGATTGGTCGCTTGTGGCCGGTCGTTGTGATGGAGCAAAATGGCTTCCTTTCTCGCAAGTAACACTACCCAAATGCCATTCGCCGATTCCGATACACTTCGAATACGTTTTGGTCTAGGTCAAAATTTGAGACACGTATTTCTCATACGTGCCCAAACGGCCGCTGAAGTGGTGAAAACCCTCCCGAAGAAAACTCTGTTCTTATCTTTCTGAGCGCATATCGTCGAAAACAGTAGGAGATACAACAAAAATGTTGAAACATAATTTCCGTGGTTGCTACTGCACTTTATATCTCTGCCATCACACGTTTAAACATTTCGATATATTTCGAAATCCTCCTCTCACGTCGCATTTTTTGAAACGGTGAAAAGTTTATGTGCAGTAAATCTAATATCGTATTTAACAACATATTCAACCATAGATGATAAAGTTACATGCCGAAGTCGCAGTAGTCAGATATAAGTTGGAATTACCCTTATGTACTGCTATACGCGATCTGTCCGCCGTATGACGCTTGTCATACAAGTCGATAGTGTTGTCTGACGGTGCAACCATAGAACACGGGCTCCTGAAGGATTTAATCGAAACAATAAGGTCTCGCTCTCTGTCAAGTCCGGGAATAACCAACATAGATATGGAGGGATTACTCCCGTTTCGTTTTTTCGTGGTCTTTATCTTATTTGTTTGTTGTTTGTTTTGTTTCGTTTCTTTGGTTGTTTGGTTTTGGATATTATGTTCGACATCTGCTTTGTTATTTTACAGTATTTAGGTGCTGTTGCATTATCTTTGATAGTCAGTGCAATAACTGGTGACGTTGTATTATCCTTTACAAAGAAGTGCTGCATACACACACATTTTGTGCACCACACACATCTGATTATTGCAATATTATTGAACAATTTATAGCATGTAAATGGTTCAAATGGCTCTAAGCATTATGGGACTTAACATCTGAGGTCATCAGTACCCTACACTTAGAACTACTCAAACCTAACTACTTAAACCTAACTAACCTGAGGACATCACACACATCCATGTCCGAGGCGGTAACTAAACATCCGCAAACCATTTAATAGCGAGTTATGATGTTAACTTACCAGATGTTGAAGCAAATGCAAAAATATTATCGGCTTTTTACATAGTTCGTTGAACAATGGGTCCAAACTGGCCACCTGTTTCGTGCAGGACTATGAGCAAAGGAGATTGTAGAGTACCACTTGAAGAGAGGATGGGCTGTATCGTGTAGCTATGGGTTAACGAACTCAACGACCGAGCGAGACATTCAGTTTTTAGTGTTCCCTTAAGGAATACACTCTGTGACCAAAATGGTGCTGCAACAGAGGACTACAGACTAAAGACCGAAATACTAAATGACTTTTTCCAAAGCTGTTTCACAGAGGAAGACTGCACTGTAGTTCCTTCCCAAGATTGTTGCACAGATGATATCGAAATAGATGACAGAGGGATAGAAAAACAATTAAAAACGCTCAAACGAGGAAAGGCCGCTGGACCTGATGGGATACCAGTTCGATTTTACACAGAGTACGGCAAGAAACTTGCCCCCCTTCTTGCAGCGGTGTACCGTAGGTCTCTAGAACAGCGTAGCGTTCCAAAGGATTGGAAAAGGGCACAAGTCATCCCCGTTTTCAAGAAGGGACGTCGAACAGATGTGCAAAACTACAGACCTATATCTCTAACGTCGATCAATAATGACTTTTCTGGAGACTAGAAATCTACTCTGTACGAATCAGCATGGGTTTCGAAAAAGACGATCGTGTGAAACCCAGCTCGTGCTATTCGGCCAAGAGACTCAGAGGGCCATAGACACGGGTTCCCAGGTAGATGCCGTGTTCCTTGACTTCCGCAAGGCGCTCGATACAGTTCCCCACAGTCGTTTAATGAACAAAGTGAGAGCATATGGACTATCAGACCAATTGTGTGATTGGATTGAAGAGTTCCTAGATAACAGAACGCAGCATGTCATTCTCAATGGAGAGAAGTCTTCCGAAGTAAGAGTGATTTCTGGTGTGCCGCAGGGGAGTGTCGAAGGACCGTTGCTATTCACACTATACGTAAATGACAACATCAGAAGTTCACTTTTTGAGGATGATGCTGTAGTATATCGAGAGGTTGTAACAATGGAAAATTGTACTGAAATGCAGGAGGATCTGCAACGAATTGACGCATGGTGCAGGGAATGGCAATTGAATCTCGATGTAGACAAGTGTAATGTGCTGCGAATACATAGAAAGAAAGATCCTTTACCATTTAGCTGCAATACAGCAGGTCAGCAATTGGAAGCAGTTAATTCCATAAATTATTTGGGAGTAGACATTAGGAGTGATTTAAAATGGAATGATCATATAAAGTTGATCGTCGGTGAAGCAGATGCCAGACCGAAATTCATTGGAAGAATCCTAAGGAAATGCAATACGATAACAAAGGAAGTAGGTTACAGTACACTTGTTCGCCCACTGCTTGAATATTGCTTACCAGTGTGGGATCCGTACCAGATATGGTTGATAGAAGAGATGGAGAATATCCAACGGAGAGCAGCGCGCTTCGTTACTGGATCATTTAGTAATCGCGAAAGCGTTACGGAGATTATAGATAAAATACAGTGGAAGACTCTGCAGGAGAGACGCTCAGTAGCACGGTACGGGCTTTTGTTGAAGTTTCGAGAACATACCTTCACCGAGGAGTCAAGCAGTATATTGCTCCCTCCTACGTATATCTCGCGAAGAGGATAAAATCAGAGAGATTAGAGCCCACACAGAGGCATACCGACAATCTTTCTTTCCGTGAACAATACGAGACTGGAATAGAAGGGAGAGTCGACAGATGTACTCAAAGTACCCTCCGCCACACACCGTCGTGTGACTTGTGGAGTATGGACGTAGATGTAGAAGTAGATAGGGTATGACCTTCATGTGTCTCGAAATTAAATCCAGATTGATCCGAATTGTAAACATTTTCCTCTCCTAATGGTGCAATATTCGATTTTACTTTTGCATTAGCTTGTTCTACTAATAGTTCTTTATTGGTTAATTGTTTCTGAGTAACAAATTTATTAATCTTTCTGGAAATAATTCTATGCCTTACTTTAGAGTGGGTAACTCATTTCGTAGATGCCGTGAATAGGTGGCGCGACAAATTAACTTCATCTCTCACCCTGAAAGCCCATTATTTCAGATCCAAGTCATGAACAGGTAGTGATTTATCGCATGCCTTCTGGAACTGTTCCAGTACATATTTGAAAATCTGTAATAATTTTTCGCTTCGTGTCCCACCTTCAGTGACTTTTGTTTCCCATCCATATAGTGCTTTTGTATCCTTACCCTTTCTGAAATTATGATGAACTGCTTTTAAATTTTTATTCCTCTTCTATCCACTGCGTTTTTTATATTTCAAATCTATTACCATTGTACTCTTCTTACTGCCTTCCACAAAATCCTGCCGGCTGAAGTGGCCGAGCGGTTCTAGGCGCTACAGTCTGGAACCGCGTGACCGCTACGGTCGCAGGTTCGAATCCTGCCTCGGGCATGGATGTGTGTGATGTCCTTAGGTTAGTTAGGTTTAAGTAGTTCTAAGTTCTAGAGGACTGATGACCTCAGAAGTTAAGTCCCATAGTGCTCAGAGCCATTGGACCACAAAATCCTCATAATCCTCTTCAAACACATCTTCCACTGTGATAGCCTCAGGAAAAACACTTTTGTCATCATAGGTCAAAGTTCTGTAACTGTCTACAGATAAATCGGTGTTGATGGACTCTTTAATCATATTCGCTAAATGTAATGCGAACGATGTTTCTTTGTCGGTAGTGATAGAGTCGATATCGTATTTCGGATAATCGAAGCTTGTGTAACAGGTGTAATACATTCTTTGGATTCATCGTGCTGTATTGGGAATAAACGTGTATACACCCAATCTGTTACATCGGTGTACGCCATTTGATTTCAATCCGACGTTCGATCTGCAAATTCCGGGCTCCTGTTTATGGGAGCGGTGATTACCGAATGCACCTGTACGCACGCAGTTGGAGTACATGCACAGTAATGCGAAACTGTCCTACCGTCTCGGCCGTTCAACACTTCCTCATCATCGTGTTCCTGCCGAGCGATTCGGGGTCCATATTTGGCCTGCTGCATGAAATGTATTGGTGTAAACACGAGGCGGCCATGCGCATGTCTGCTGAGGTCTTGGATAGACCAAGTGCGTTGTGCTCTCGTCGTCGCCATCCACCACCCCCACACCCCCCCGAATTACACGGTCGCAGTACAAGTCACAACATACATGTGGCCACAATAAATCCATATTAATGCTTCCTACATGCACATAGTTACCGCAGCCTTTGTAATAATTTACATTGTGGATTGGTCTTGTTCGTAATACCCTCTTCTGGCGATCCATCGCAAAATACCTGGAATAGGGAAATAAGGACGTACATCGTGTAACGATTCATCATGTTTTCTCCATACACTTTACTGATCCGACGATAAATTCCAGCCACTTTCATGCCTTTAGCACTAAGAAAACGAATCACAGCGCGTATTTCACAGTTGGCGGAATGAGGCATTCAAATACTCAGAAAGAAATCAACACGCTGATTGACTCGTAATAGTGTAATGGCGGATTTGGTTTGCCTAGTGTGCGTGAGGTACACATCGCGCATGCGCCAAGTTCCGACCGTGGCACTGCAGTGGCGGAATTTCGAAACGGTACTTACTTTAGAAACACACCTCGTATATGGTTACTGTTTCACTTTTATTTGTATTTTAAGATGACTACGCAAGCACAATCACTAACTGTCTCTCTTCGAATTGAACAATAGCTTTCAAACAACTACAAACAAAAGCAGATCAGGTGTTCGAAAGAATAGTAAAACGAGTGAAGTAACTTGTCTCGATCCGCTAAGCGTCTGTGGAAAAAAACCAAACTGACACTTTATGGTTTTTGGCGAACACATTGCAGAGAAACGGAGATCTCTGCCAACATTTATGTCCGCTCACTACCAGAAAATAATAAGCACTCCCATTTTCTTGGCAGAGATGTAAACTTTTAATGCCTCCTGCACAATAAATACTAAGCAGCTCTTTACCGTTCCATCAACCACAAGTGAGGAAACAGTCATGTCACCATTTTGCACGACCGTCGTTTCTTTTGAGAATAATGAGGACCAGGAAAAATCGTAAAACGCCTATACAGGGTTTTCATAGTGTCCCGCTATCGTTTGAAAGCAGCATTACTTGGAAACCATTAGGGACAGAGAATCGTGCATTGTTGTAAAACGTGTAGCTACTCTGAAAGCTTTTTCTTTTGTTCTTTGTAGATTTGACTTGGAGTGCATGAAAATGGCGACAGACTAGAAGAAGGCCAACGGAGGTAATAGAAGCATAATGGAGACGCTAAAAATCCTTAAATTGAAATGACGTTCCTCTAAGTAGACATACCCTGTAACTCAAGCACGTGTTGACAACAGTGCAAACTTTTCAACGTAGCCCCCAGAAGTCAATTCTTCCTGCATCATGCGAATTATAGGAAGCAAGATCAAATGTGTCACATTAGCTCTTACACCTTTTGCGTGCAAAGTGCAAACGGTCCAACCATTACAACCAAACGATCGTCCTATGCGGTATGCATTCGCTGGCTTCGATAAATGCTTACAATGACTGACTGAAAAAATGTCTATTTTTTGATGATGCAATGTTCTCCATTGCTGGACATGTGAATCGCCCCAGCATTACGATTCGGGGCTCTGAAAATACACGCGAACATACCCGTGATAGCCTATATGTTTGGTGTAGCTCAATGCACGATAGGACGGTAGACTGTTTTCCTTCGCAGAGAGAAACATAAGGGGAAACGTTTATCCGGATATGCTAGTACTGTTCCTGTTATCACAGATAATGCATTTCCTGAGAGATGGGAGGGTCGTGGTGGTTCCATCGCATGGCCCCTGCAGTCTCTCTATGTCACGCCATTAGACTTCTTTTTGTTGGGTTACGTCAAGAATCCCTTTGACACAACACCTATCAATGACATCACTACACTTCACGCTCAGATCCATGAAGCAATCAGAACTCCTGACGCTGCAATACTGACCTGTACGACGGGCAGAGCTCAAATTATCGCCTTGATGGTGTACAAGCGACGATTTTTTTCCCTTTATTGTCATTTTATTCCCCTTGACCCATATGGACACCGGGTAAGCTGTCAGTGGATGCAGGTAACCGCTCTTTAGCCATACGAGAGAAAAGATTTTAAAATCTAGTAAAAACTGGACATGGCAGTTGACGAAATAAATGTTTGACGTAATAAAAAGACACAGATACAGTGACACAATTTAAAACATAAAAGGCAGATTAGATGATTAATTAAAACATTGATACAGATGGATACTAGAAGGTATCAGATAGATTATATAATGGTAAGACAGAGATTTAGGAACCAGGTTTTAAACTGTAAGACATTTCCAGGGGCAGATGTGGATTCTGACCACAATCTATTGGTTATGAACTGCAGATTGAAACTGAAGAAACTGCAGAAAGGTGGGAATTTAAGGAGATGGGACTTGGATAAACTGAAAGAACCAGAGGTTGTAGAGAGTTTCAGGAAGAGCATAAGGGAAAAATTGACAGGAATGGGAGAAAGAAATACAGTAGAAGAAGAATGGGTAGCTCTGAGGGATGAAGTAGTGAAGGCAGCAGACGATCAAGTAGGTAAAAGAGGGCTAATAGAAATCCTTGGGTAACAGAAGAAATATTGAATTTAATTGATGAAAGGAGAAAATATAAAAATGCACTAAATGAAGCAGGCAAAAAGGAATACAAACGTCTCAAAAATGAGATCGACAGGAAGTGCAAAATGGCTAAGCAGGGATGGCTAGAGGACAAATGTAAGGATGTAGAGGCTTGTCTCAATAGGGGTAAGATAGATACTGCCTACAGGAAAATTAAAGAGACCGTTGGAGAGAAGAGAACCACTTGTATGAATATCAAAAGCTCAGATGGAAACCCAGTTCTAAGCAAAGAAGGGAAGGCAGAAAGGTGGAAGGAGTATATTGAGGGTTTATACAAGGGCGATGTACTTGAGGACAATATTATGGAAATGGAAGAGGATGTAGATGAAGACGAAATGGGAGATACGATACTGCGTGAAGAATTTGACAGAGCACTGAAAGACCTGAGTCGAAACAAGGCCCCGGGAGTAGACAACATTCCATTAGAACTACTGATGGCCTTGGGAGATCCAGTCCTGACAAAACTCTACCATCTGGTGAGCAAGATGTATGAGACAGGCGAAATACCCTCAGACTTCAAGAAGAATATAATAATTCCAATCCCAAAGAAAGCAGGTGTTGACAGATGTGAAAATTACCCAACTATCAGTTTAGTAAGTCACAGCTGCAAAATACTAACGCGAATTCTTTACAGACGAATGGAAAAACTGGTAGAAGCGGACGTCGGCGAAGATCAGTTTGGATTCCGTAGAAATGTTGGAACACGTGAGGCAATACTAACCTTACGACTTATCTTAGAAGAAAGATTAAGGAAAGTCAAATCTACGTTTCTAGCATTTGTAGACTTAGAGAAAGCTTTTGACAATGTTAACTGGAATACTCTCTTTAAAATTCTGAAGGTGGCAGGGGTAAAATACAGGGAGCCAAAGGCTATTTCCAATTTGTACAGAAACCAGATGGCAGTTATAAGAGTCGAGGGGCATGAAAGGGAAGCAGTGGTTGGGAAAGGAGTGAGACAGGGTTGTAGCCTCTCCCCGATGTTATTCAATCTGTATATTGAGCAAGCAGTAAAGGAAACAAAAGAAAAGTTTGGAGTAGGTATTAAAATTCATGGAGAAGAAGTAAAAAGTTTGAGGTTCGCCGATGACATTGTAATTCTGTCAGAGACAGCAAAGGACTTGGAAGAGCAGTTGAACGGAATGGACAGTGTCTTGAAAGGAGGATATAAGATGAACATCACCAAAAGCAAAACGAGGATAATGGAATGTAGTCAAATTAAATCGGGTGATGCTGAGGGAATTAGATTAGGAAATGAGGCACTTAAAGTAGTAAAAGAGTTTTGCTATTTGGGGAGCAAAATTACTGATGATGGTCGAAGTAGAGAGGATATAAAATGTAGACTGGCAATGGCAAGGAAAGCGTTTCTGAAGAAGAGAAATTTGTTAACATCGAGTATAGATTTAAATGTCAGGAAGTCGTTTCTGAAAGTATTTGTATGGAGTGTAGCCATGTATGGAAGTGAAACATGGACGATAACTAGTTTGGACAAGAAGAGAATAGAAGCTTTCGAAATGTGGTGCTACAGAAGAATGCTGAAGATAAGGTGGGTAGATCACGTAACTAATGAGGAGGTATTGAATAGGATTGGGGAGAAGAGAAGTTTGTGGCACAACTTGACTAGAAGAAGGGATCGGTTGGTAGGGCATGTTTTGAGGCATCAAGGGATTACAAATTCAGCATGGAGGGCAGCGTGGAGGGTAAAAATCGTAGAGGGAGACCAAGAGATGAATACACTAAGCAGATTCAGAAGGATGTAGGTTGCAGTAGGTACTGGGAGATGAAGAAGCTTGCACAGGATAGAGTAGCATGGAGAGCTGCATCAAACCAGTCTCAGGACTGAAGACCACAACAACAACAACAGATGAAATGAAAAGAGAATGTTTCACGAATGATGAAAAACAGAGGGACAGAACCATAAGTTAAATGAAGCACGAAGCCAGTGTCAAGAAGTGAGTGGGCTTAGCCTGCCAGGAGGGGGTTATCATGGGGATGTAGCAGTTGGGGTAGTGACTAAGGGGGAGTCTGTGTGGGCAGATGGATAGAGGAGGAACTCGGAAGAGTGAAGAAGGACCAAGGATTACGATGTGAGTGGAGAGGAGTTGAGAGAAAGGGAGTCTGAGTGGGGATGCTGTGATGGGTTATTTCAGATGTGGTAGAATTGGTATACATCAGGGCGGATTTCATGGTCACGGAAGGAAAAGCGATTAAAGTTTGGTTGGAAGACGATGTGGAGAGTGTGGAGTCGTAGCGTTGGGCGAATGTAGTGGTAGAAGTGTGACAGAGGTTCAAATGGTTCAAACGGCTCTGAGCACTATGGGACTTAACTTCTGAGGTCATCAGTCCCCTAGAACTTAGAACTACTTAAACCTAACTAACCTAAGGACAGGATTGAAACCTGAAACCGTAGCGGTCGCGCGTTTCCAGACTGTAGCGCCTAGACTAATGACCTCAGAAGTTAAGTCGCATAGTGCTCAGAGCCATTTTTGTAGCGCGTAGAACCGCTCGGCCACACTGGCCGGCTGTGACAGAGGGCCAGGAGCGGTGAGCAAGGGAAGAAACTAAGGGGTGGGTAGTGTCGAGTTTGTGGGTAATGTAGGATATTTGGAGATGTTAAGATGGAATAGTAGCGAGGGCAATTTTATAAGTTGGTGCAGGATGTCGGTGGGGAAGGGTAAACGGATTCGAAACGCTAGGCTGAGTGCATCGCGTTTAAGCATCTGAAGGGCGTGATAAGAATGAGGAGCGGAAGTTCATGCCACATTTGTATAGCAGAGGATAGGTCAGATCAGGGATTTATAGGTGTGAGAGGATTGTGGATGGGTGCAACCCCCACGTTGGGCCGGTTAGTAGTTTTGGCAATTTCAGTCTGTTGTGGGATTTCTGTTGAATTTTTAGTAGATGGGGCTTCCATGTTAGTCGGCGATCTAATGTTAGTCGGAGATGTTTTAATGTGTTGTCGCAAATGGTAAGGTAATAGTCGTGGGGATCAGGCTGTGGGTGGTTCAGTCTGTAAGTATTGCCTGCGTTTTGTTAGGGTTGATTTTGAGGAGCGTCTGGTTGCACCAGGAGGTCAACTAATTGAGATGGAGCTGGAGGGATCGTTGGAATTTCTGGAGGGTAGGGCAGAGGGGGAGGAAGGCAGTGTCATCAGTATGAAGGAGCAGATGCAAAGGAGGGCGACTTGCGCGTATTGGCAGCCTAGAAGCCTGCAAGACAGGGGAGAGGACAGGAGAACCTTGGGGCACGCCTGCAGTGGGATGGAAGATATGGGATTTGGTGTTGTTGATGGTGACATAAGATGGGCATTTAGAGACAAAGGAGACGATGAGGCTGATATAATTTATGGAAAGAGCGTTTGTCTGGATCTTAAAGAGGAGCGCAGAATGGCGTACATGGTCGTAAGCTTCCTCAAGATCAAGGGAGACAAAAATGGCGGATTTGCTGTTGTTGATCTGGTGGGAGAGGAGATGAGTACAGTACAGGAGTTGGTAATGGGAGGAAAAGTTGGGACAGAAGCTACATTGATGGACAGGAGTGGATAGGTCTTGTTGTAGGTGTTTATGGATATGTCAGAATAGAAAGGACTCAAGGACCTTGCTGAACATGGAGGTGAAGCTGATGGGATGGTTACAGGAGGTTTCAGTGTTAGGTTTATTAGGTTTCAGGAAGAGGAAGATTCAACAGGTTTTCCACTGCTCAGGATAGAAACCTATGTGGATGATTATGTTGTAAAGGACGGAAAGGAAGGAGAGGGGGTATTCTTTTACGTATCTGAAGTGATGCAGTCGTGTCTGGAAGCCGTGGTGCGTTTGTGAGGGAGCATCTGTTGAATGTCTTGTGTTATTCGAGTATTGAGTTCTGTCTGTGGCATGTTGTCGAGATACTGGAAGCTAAGGGCAAGAAGTGGGAGGGAAGAATTGCTACCTACGTGGACAGTCAGGAAGTGGGAGGGAAGAATTGCTACCAACGTGGACAGTCAGGAATAAGGAGTAATCGAAGTAGAGGTCATGAAGCTGTCAGAGAGGTAGGACGCAAAATGGTTGGCTTTGCGTAAGTTGTTGGGGAGAGAGTGATTATCGTGCTCGAGGGAGTAGGGAACATGGTTGTTGCCACTAAGGCAGTGAAATGCTTTCCAGTACCTGGAAGAGTTTATGGGCAGTTGATATTGACGTTTGTACACGTTTGGCGCCAAACGCGGCGTTTCTTTACAGTCAGCAGTTCGGATGTGTCGTAATTGTTTAGGTGGCATGTAAGTGTGTCTCGGTCATGGGTCTGCAGGAAGGATCGGTTCAGGTGGCAGGAGAGCATGTGGGGTAGTGTGGTTAGATGGGCTTCGTCAGAATGTGATGAGTTATGGCGTTTGACAAAGTCTTTTGTAGGAAGATGGCAGCATGGTTCACGTTATGGGGGTCTTTGAAGACTAAGGGATGGCTTCAAAGTTGAGTGGCAATGATTTCCCTGCAGCTACTCCAGTTGGTACCGGAGTAGTCGTAGATTCTTTCGGAAGAGGCAGGAGGAGTGAGTGCACGGGTAGGATGTGCAATGTAGGGGATGGTAAGTAGGACAGTGAGATGGTCGCGTCTGATGGGAGTCGAAGACTGCTGCAGTAATGCGTCCAAGGAGGTTAGGAGAGGTGAGGATAAAATCGGGAGTGGAATTGCTTTGAGGGCGAATATGTAGTGGGGGAGGGAATATAATACCGTGGAGGGAGTCAGTACACCAATGCCCCTCCTGGAGTTCAGCATGGGACCAGCTATGAATGTTAAGGTCAGTGGCAATAATATGCGTTGAAAAGGTATTGTCTATATGAGTGAGGAAGTCATATGGAATGGGATGATCTGGTCATATACAGACAGTTGCACAGGTAGCAGTTATGGTTTTGAGGAAGAGAGTGAGAAGAAGGTGTTCAGCAGGAGTGTTGTAGAGGGGTTATGGTCAATTGGGGAGGTTCTTGTGGTGGCCAATAGCAACTCCGCCTCGGGCCTTGAGGAGCGGATTATCTGATCGCTGGAGAACGCATGATGGAGTGCAGATAATATGTTGAGGTTGAAGGAAGGTTTCATTCAGGATGAAGACATCAGTATGATGTTGGGAGAGGGTGTGTGTGAAGAGGTGTTTGGCCATCAGCACTTATTTTGCTGCTCAAATAGCAAAACTTACCTACTTGTTTATGTGTTTCACTTCTTATTCGATTCCCTTAGCATCAGCTGATTTAATTTGAGTACATTCCATTATCGTTATTTTGCTTTCGTTGATGTTAATTTTTATATCCTCCTTTCAAGAAACTGTCCGTTCCATTCAACTGCTTTTCCAAGTCCTTTGCTGTCTCTGACAGAATTACAGTGTCATCGGCAAACCTCAAAGTTTTTATTTCTACTCCCAGGGCTTTATTCCTACTCCAATTTTTTCTTTGGTCTCTTTTACTACTTGTTCAACGTACATCTTGAATAACATCGGCGATGGGCTACAACCCTGTCTCACTTCCTTTCCAACGTCTGCCTCTTTTTCATGCACCTCAACTCTTATAACTGCCGTCTGGTTTCTGTTTACAAGTTGTAAATAGCCTTTCGCTCCCCGTATTTTACCCCTGCTTCAGAATTTCAAAGATATGCAATGTTAATAAAGTTTGCTTTATTCAGAAAGCTTTAAGAGTTTTCACACAAAAAATCCGGAGGAGTTACTTTTCAGCACGTCTTCATGTCTACTGACTGCTTGTTGGTGCTGTAACTTTTGTATCTGATGATGGGTGTAAAGCCGAAACCAGTTATCAATTTTAATAAAGCAATACAGAGTCAAGATAATGACTTTTACAATCTAAGTGGACGCTAAGGTCCTCGCTAAGTCCAAGTGACCTCATTTCGCGAATTTAAATTACCATCGTAACTGATGACAGTGCAGCAGTGACGGAATTAAAAACCTTAAATAATTAATAAACACAAGTGGAACAAACCAGAAAAAATCATTAGCATTAAACTCGAAAAACCAACGCCTATTTAACAATTTAAATTAAATAGGACTACCATCACAGACCGTAGCAAAATCAATAAAATTCTGCAACTATAGGATTTCCTACTATATGAGGAACATCACAGCCCAGTATATTTTGAATCGTAAAGATATGACCCAGTTACTAACCAAGAGTCGGATATCGAAGATTACCTATCCTGATTCTTAAGTAAGTCTTATATTGGACAATCGGGCAGAGATATAGCAAATAGGCAGACTGAACGTGAACGCAATTGGTAGGTTGCAGAATTACGACTCCACAGTTGCTGAGCATGTATTGTGAAGGTCACATACCAGCCAGAGTCCTATGTCCTCCACTTGGCAAATAAAGACCGAAAACTCAATCTTCTGGAAGCCGTGGAACTCAGGATACATTTGGTCCACATTCCTGATTTATTATTAAATGACCAAACACAACTGAATACTTCTCCTCTTCTAAACTTCACTGAATCTTACAGTTTTCCAATGCTTCCCGCGCTGAGTTCTATTTTATGCCTCCATTTTTCCTGTCCTTATTTGCTTTATCATTATTGTCTGTGTACTCCATATATTTTGTTGTTAGAATGGCCATTTCCGTCTTGTATTGTTCTCTGAATCACGTTCCGAGTGTAGCAAGTCTGTAAGCTATTCTTCAGCACTCTGGTGCTGTACTAATTTTATTTTATTTGGATCATTAATTGAAATTGTTAAATAGGCCTCGATTTATTCGAGTTTGGTATTAATATTTTTCTGCTTTGTTCCCATTATATTTATTTGCTGTTTATCGTTTTAACTGGATTGCCACTGCACTGTGAACGATAACTTCCGTATCTCACTCTCGATGTGTAGCATGTTTTTCGGTGTTATTCACGAATAATCTGCACCCCTTGACGACAAAATAAATACTGTAGAACATACACAGTAGCGATCTCTCCCTTTATCATTTAAATAACTCAGTTATCTTCTTGCTGAAAGCGAGCTTTTGTACCATTTCCGATTCGGTTTTATGTTCTTCATATAAATTTAGCAAGAAGAGATAAATTAAGGAATCCCATCTCGACGATACCCATTCTCTTTCATTGAAAGGGCTTCTCACTTCACGGGATCCCGGGTTCGATTCCCGGCCGGGTTGGGGATTTTCTCTGCCCGGGGTCTGGGTGTCTGAGTTGTCCTCAGCCTTTCATCATAATCATCACCTGTGACAGTGGCCAGATTGGATTGTGTAAAAATTGGACTGTATGCGAATTGGGACTGGGTGCTGATGACCGCGCAGTTGAGCGCCCCACATACTAAAACCATCATCATCATCATCATCATCAGCTTTTCACTTTACAGTCACATTCAGTGGTGGAGCTGTGCGACGCAGATAGGTGTGGCAGTGTCACGAGTGTCCAGTTTACTTTGACTGGAACTAAACGGACTCAGTGCAGAAGGACTGGGGCCAAATCTACCGCTCGTGTGTGGCGGTCATAAGGTAAAGTCCATTTTATACAGCGATTTCCTAGTCGAGATCGTCTGTTCATGATGGGTGCGGGTCACGTGCCAGCGAGTAAATCAGCCGCCGACAACGACGCCCATGGGCGAGGCCAATGTTGCCCGACGCACTTTGCGAACACTCGGCTACGTCGGTAGCCAGCTGGGAAATCAGTATGTTAATGAAAAGGTACCCAATCAAGTCCTTAACCTTGTCGTATGTTTACGGGAGCTTGAGTGCATTTAAACGTCCAGCAGCGAAATATTAAACTGGTCGAAATAGTCACCCGTTCCCTGCTGGAGAGGGTAGTTGCAACTGGTAAGACCTGTAGTGTGAAGTGTTGTGGCGTACGTCACAGGCCCCGTGTGTAGTTCAGTGACTTCAGTGATCAATTGGTTGTCACGAGAGTGGAGTTATAAACCAGTGAGTACGCTGCAGACTGTGCACAAGCAGAAAGGGGACAGTGGCGTTGTCTGCTAATATCGAAAGAAAAACCTATTTCATTGCGCTCACTCATGTTACAGTAACGCATTTTGTGCTATTGAGTATTTTTTATCTTCATTTTCTTCCTCGAACGACTTTCACTATGACAAACTGCCTGTTAGCTTCCGTCTCAGGTTCTTCGACCGACGTTTGTTTGATGATTTTTCTGACGTTTCGTCAGCACGGGTGGCTGGCATTGTCAAAGCTTCACCCTCCATTGCTGGTGGTGAAATGGAGCCGAGCTCGCGGCCGCAGATTATACGAGGGGCGTTTGAAAAGTCCGTGCAAAGTCCGAAAGACGGCACCATCGGCGCGTATCGAGGTCATGTTTAGTTAGTAGCATCTATGGAAAGAATGCACACCAAATTTCAGCCATACTGGTCAATTTTTTTGTGTTTGGCATTCGTGTGAATCAAAGAAGTCCAGTGATTGTCAAAAAATGGACGAAAAATAATTTCGTTTGGTGATTAAACATTACTTTATGAAAGGCAAAACGCCTCAGGAGACTAAAGAGAAGCTTGATAAACATTATGGTGACTCTGCATCTTCGATTAGAACAGTTTATAAGTGGTTTCAAAATTTTCGGAGTGGCCATATGGGCACAAGTGATGATGAACGTTCTGGACGCCCTGTGGAAGTTATGACTCCAGAAATCATTGATAAAATCCATGATATGGTGATTTATGACAGAAGAGTAGAGGTGCGTGCGATTGCTAGTGCTGTGGGCATCTCGAATGAACGGGTACATAAGATTTGGCATAAATATTTGGACATGAGACAGCTATCCGCAAGATGGGTTCCGCTATTGCTCGCGCTTGACCAAAAACCGAATCGTGTGAAGTGTTGCAAGGATGATTTGCAGCTGTTCAAAAAGAATCCGCAGGACTTAAAGTATCGTTTCGTCACTGTGGATGAAACATGGATACATTACTATACTCCTGAGACCAAACAACAATCTAAAAAATAGGTTACCAAGGGAGAATCTGCACCAAAAAGGGCGAAGACCATTCCTTCGGTCGGAAAGGTTATGGCGACTGTCTATTGGGATTCTCAAGGGATAATCCTCATCGATTATCTCGAAAAGGGTAAAACTATTACAGGTGCACATTATTCATCGTTATTGGACCGTTTGAAATCTGAGCTGCAAGAAAAACGCCGGTCTTTTCCATCACGACAATGCACCAGCACACACCTCAGCAGTTGTGGTCGAAAAATTAATGGAAATAGGATTCCAAATCGATTCACATCCCCCCTATTCTCCAGACTTGAGCCCCTCGGACTACTATTTGTTCCCCAATTTGAATAAATGGCTGGCAGGACAAAGATTTTATCCAAACGAGGAGGTGATTGAAGCAGCTAATAGCTATTTTGCAGAATTGGGCGATTCCTATTATTCGGAAGGGATCAACAAATTAGAACAGCGTAGGACGAAGGGTATAAGTCTAAAAGGAGACTATGTAGAAAAATAAAAAATGTTTGCCCCAAACACGTAAGTAGTTTTTATTTTTGCACGGACTTTTCAAACGCACCTCGAATGTGTGTGGCGCGCCAAGGTCCAAGGGCTTCTCCGCGGTCCTTTCCGGTGCGGTTCTCCTCTTGCTACCTGCAACTGTCGTTCGCTGCAGCACGGCAAGCCGGGATCCATTCACATCGAGGCTTTCTTCTTTCTTGTTGGAGCTATTCTAGTGTTTGTGTATTTCTACAGCTTCTCTGAGCAAGCTGGTCTAATACCTCTTCTCTACAGCCAGAACTTCCGTGTGTCGGCGAATTTTACTATGCGATGGCCTCACGCAGTGCGTGCTCTGCTACGGGCGATTTCTCCACCTGCCCAACCTGCAATGTCGCTTACGTTCTGTGACCCTGGTGTTGACTGATCGTCCATTCATTCCAACATAAACTTTTCCGCATGTGCATGGTATGCGGTATATTCCCGACATTGCAAGTGGGTCCCTCTTCTCCTTTGCCGATCTGAGACACACTTTCGTCTTCTTTGTCGGTTTTTTAAATAGTCTTTAAGCCATGTTTGCGCAATATACGGCCGATTCTGACCATCGTTCTTGGAATTTATGACAGAAAAACCGTACCCGGCATTTCTTTCTCCGATATGACACTTCGCCTAGTGTTTAACTCTCTTACACTTCTACACCGAAGTGCCAAAGAAACTGTTATAGGCATTGGTATTCAAATACAGGGATACGTAAACAGGCTACGGTCGCCAGCGCCTATATAAGACAACAAGTGTCTGGCGCAGTTGCTAGGTCGTTTACTGCTGCTACAATGGCAGATTATAAAGATTTAAGTGAGTTTGACGGTGTGTGTTATAGTCGCCGCACGAGCGATGGAACGCAGCATCTCCGAGGTAGCAGTGAAGTGGGGATTTTCTCTTACGACCATTTCACGAGTGCGCCGTGAGGATGAGGAATCAGGTAAAACATCAAATCTCCGAATCGCTGTGGCCGGGAAAAGACCCTGAAATAATGAGACCAACGACGACTGAGTAGAATCGTTCAACGTGACAGAAGTGCAAACCTTCTGCATATTGCTGCAGATTTCAGTGCTAGGCCATCAACAAGTGTCAACGTGCAAACCGTTCAACGAAACATCATCGATCTGGGCTTTCGAAGCGGAAGGCCCACTCGTGTACCCTTGATGACTGCACAACAAAGAGCTTTACCCCTCGCTCGAGCCCGTCAACACTGACAATGGACTGTTGATGACTGGAAACATGTTGCCTGGGCGGACGAATCTCGGTACAATTTGTGTGGAGACAACCTCATCAATCCATGGACCCTGCATGTCAGCAGGGCAGTGTTCAAGCTGGTGGATGCTCTGAAATGGTATGGGGCGTGTGCAGCTGAAGTGGTATGGGACCCTTGATACGTCTAGATACGACTCTGACAGGTGTCACGTATGTAAGCATCCTGTCTGATCACCTGTATCCATTCATGTCCATTGTGCATTTGGACAGACTTGGGCAATTCCAGCAGGACAGTGCGACATTCCATACGTCCAGAATTACTACAGAGTTGCTCCAGGAACACTCTTCTGAGTTTAAACACTTCTGCTGGCCACTAAACACTCCAGACTTGAACATTATTGAGCATATCTGGGATGTCTTGCAACGTGCTGTTCAGAAGAGACCTCCACCCCTCGTACTCTTACGGATTTATGGACAGCCCTGCAGGACTTGTGGTGCCAATTCCCTCCAGCACTAATTCAGACATTAGTCGAGTCCAAACCACATCATGTCGCAGCACTTCTGCGTGCTTGTCTGGGTGCTACACGATATTAGGCAGGTGTACCAGTTTCTTTGCCTCTTCAGTGAAATATAACTGGTGGAGTGATCATTGCTCCACAAAACGCTTTCCAGGTGTTGAGTTTTGCGTCTGAAGTGCTCCGGCTCATTTCACTTTGTGCCACACATTCTTAAAGTGATGGTCATAATCGGCCGTATATAGTGTAAACACGGCGTAAAGACTATTTATAAACTCACAAAGAAGATCAAAGCCTGTGTTAGATCGGCAAAGGAGAAAGGGGACTCACTTGCAATATCGGGAATATACCATATACCATGCACACGTCTATAAGTTTATGTTGGAATAAGTAGACGATCAATCAACACCAGGATCACAGAACACAAGCGACATTGTAGGCTGGGGCAGATGGCTAAATCGGGCATCGCAGAGCACGCCCTCTGTGAGGCCGACCACGTAGTAAAATTCGCCGACACGAAATTTCTGGCTGTAGAGGAGAGCTTTCTCATCCTCTTGTTCAGAGAAGCTTTTGAAATGCACAAACACGAGAATAGCTCCAACAAGAAAGAAGAAAGCCTCGAGGTGAATGGATCCCGGCTTCCCGTGCTGCAGTGAATGACCATTGCAGTTAGCAAGAGAAGAACCGGACCGGAAATGATCACGGAAAACCCCTTCGAATTTTTTTGGAAATTTGTCGTAAGGTCTCATGGGACCAAACTGCTGAGATCATCGGTCCCTAAGTTTACGCACTACTTAATGTAACTTAAACTAACTTACTCTAAGGACAACACACACATCCATGCCCGAGGAAGGACTCGAACCTCCGACGGGGGGAGCCGCGCGGACCGTGACAAGGCGTCCCAGACCGTGCAGCTGCCCCGCGTGGCCAGCCCTTAGACGTCGGCGCGCCAGACACACACAATGTGCGGCTGCGAGCTCGGCTTCAGCCCACTACCAACAGTGGAGGGTGAAGCTCTGACAATGCCCGCCACTCGTGCTGACGAAACGTCAGAAAAATCATCAAACGTCAGTCGAAGAACCCAAGACAGAAGCCACCAGGCAGTTTGTCAAGAAGTGGCCACAAAAGCCTTAAACATTTTGGAGTTTCACTATATTTCTGTGCCGTTCCACACTCGAATTGCGCGTGGCTAAAACGAACACTTATATTTTTGCGTGCGAGCTCTGATTTCTTTTATTTCATTACTGAGATCATTTCTCCCTGCGTATGTGGGCGCCAACAAAATATTTTCCCATTAGATGGAGAACGTCGGGCAGTGAAATTTCATGAAACGATGTTGTCGCAACGAAAAACGCCTTTGTTTCAATGACTGCCGGCCCAACTCGTGTATCACATCCGTAACACACTCTCGCTTATGTCGAGATAGTACGAATTTCCCTTATTTTAATATTTTCGCTGTCCTCCGTCAGTTTTATCTGATGCAGATCCCACAGAACTGCAGTACTCCAGAACAGGGAGGACAAGCCAAGTGTAGGCAGTCTCTTTAATAGATCTGTTGCATCTTCTAAGTGTTGCCGGCCGGAATGGCCGAGCGGTTCTAGGCGCTTCAGTCTGGAACCGCGCGACCACTACGGTCGCAGGTTCGAGTCATGCCTCGGGCATGGATGTGTGTGATGTCCTTAGGTTAGTTAGGTTTACGTAGTTCTAAATTCTAGGGGACTGACGACCTCAGACGTTAAGTCCCATAGTTGTCAGAGCCATTTGAACCATTTTTTTCTAAGTGTTCTGCCAATAGAACACAGTCTTTGGCTCGCTTTCCCCATAACATTATCTATGTGATCGTACCCGTTTAAGTTATGAGTCACTGTAATCGCTAAGTATTTAGTTGAGCTGACAGCCTTCAGATTTGTCTGATTTCTAGTGTAACTAGTATTCATGTGCATGACCTCACATTTTTAATTATTTAGAGTCATTTGCCATTTTGCGCAACTAACAAATACCGTGTCTAAGTCAATTTGTAATTTGCTTCTAACTTCTGATGACTTTACTATACGGTAAATAACAGCAGCATCTGCATACAATCTCAGAGAGTTGCTCAGATTGTCTTCTAAATCGTTTATGTAAATCAGAAAGATCAAATGGCTACCTTGGGGAAAGTCTGATATCAGTTCCGTTATAATCGATGAGTTTCCGTCAGTTACTACGTACTTCGATCATTCTGACTGGAAATCACGAATCCAGTGTCACAACTAAGATGATGCTCCGTAGGTATGCAGTTTGATTAGAAGTCGATTCAGAGAAACGACACCAAAAGCCTTCTGGAAATATAATAATATGGAGTTAATCTGAGATCCCGTTGCCGGCCGTAGTGGTCGAGCGATTGTAGGCGCTACAGTCTGGAACCGCGCGACCGCTACGGTCGCAGGTTCAACTCCTGCCTCGGGCATGGATGTGTGTGATGTCCTTAGGTTAGTTAGGTTTAAGTAGTTCTAAGTTCTAGGGGACTGATGACCTCAGAAATTAAGTCCCATAGTGCTCAGAGCCATTTGAACCATTTTTTGAGATCTACATCTACATCTACATCTACATCCATAGTCCGCAAGCCACCTGACGGTGTGTGGCGGAGGGTACCCTGAGTACCTCTATCGGTTCTCCCTTCTATTCCAGTCTCGTATTGTTCGTGGAAAGAAGGATTGTCGGTATGCATCTGTGTGGGCTCTAATCTCTCCGATTTTATCCTCATGGTCTCTTCACGAGATATACGTAGGAGGGAGCAATATACTGCTTGACTCTTCGGTGAAGGTATGTTCTCGAAACTTTAACAAAAGCCCGTACCGAGCTACTGAGCGTCTCTCCTGCAGTCTTCCACTGGAGTTTATCTATCATCTCCGTAACGCTTTCGCGATTACTAAATGATCCTGTAACTTTATTTGGTCATTCCATTTTAAATCACTCCTAATGCGTACTCCCAGATAATTTATGGAATTAACTGCTTCCAGTTGCTGACCTGCTATATTGTAGCTAAATGATAAGGGATCTATCTTTCCATGTCTACATTGAGATTCAATTGCCATTCCCTGCACCATGCGTCAATTCGCTGCAGATCCTCCTGCATTTCAGTACGATTTTCCATTGTTACAACCTCTCGATACACCACAGCATCATCTGCAAAAAGCCTCAGTGAACTTCCGATGTCATCCACCAAGTCATTTATGTATATTGTGAATAGCAACGGTCCTATGACACTCCCCTGCGGCACACCTGAAATCACTCTTACTTCGGAAGAATTCTCTCCATTGAGAATGACATGCTGCGTTCTGTTATCTAGGAACTCCTCAATCCAATCACACAATTGGTCTGATAGTCCATATGCTCTTACTTTGTTCATTAAACGACTGTGGGGAACTGTATCGAACGCCTTGCGGAAGTCAAGAAACACGGCATCTACCTGTGAACCGGTGTCTATGGCTCTCTGAGTCTCGTGGACGAATAGCGCGAGCTGGGTTTCACACGACCGTCTTTTTCGAAACCCATGCTGATTCGTACAGAGTCTCCAGAGTCTCCAGAAAAGTCATTATACTCGAACACAATACGTGTTCCAAAATTCTGCAACTGATCGACGTTAGAGATATAGGTCTATAGTTCTGCACATCTGTTCGTCGTCCCTTCTTGGAAACGGGGATGACCTGTGCCCTTTTCCAATCCTTTGGAACGCTACGCTCTTCTAGAGACCCCGTGTTGACAGCACTCATTACTTCGTGTGAATAAAGAGGAAGCTGTGTTACACAAGAATGATGTCTTCTGAATCCCTGCTGACTACGTGTCAACAGATCGTTTTGTTCGAGGTAATTCATAATGTTCAAACATGGTACATGTTTCACAATCCTGCTGCAAAAGTTCCTTAAGAGTATTGGGCACAATCAGCAGGTTTCAGTGGTGTACATATCCTGTTTCTCTTTCTTCCTTCTGTAGATATTTCAGGAATGGTGTGAACTGTATCTCAACACAATTTTAACTACCTTTTCATATAATTGTTGGAAAAATATAGCGGACACAGCTGTGACGGTTTGAGGTTTCTCTGCTTCTAAATACGTATTTCTGTAGTCTTTTCTTCTATTCTATTTACATTGCAACTGTATTTTATTGATGACTAAATCGAGTTGCTACTCGGAAGGCCAAATATATAAAAAAAAATCGACGCCAGCCATATGGATCAGCGCATTACTCCTACCTCCTTCTTTGATTGTTGATTTGTTGGTGTGACCTGTACGACTTTACAGTCGTTATGTGCGGATATTGTTGCTAAGTATGACGCTAATGTATCAGTATACTCTGAAAGGAACCTAGTTGATGTACGATCTGGACCGGAGGCCTTGCTTTTATTAAACGATTTCAGCTGCTTCGCTACGAGGTTCATTCAAATGGAATGTGGTCAGTGCGTCTACCTTTGCCTCACACGTAATGTGGCACCACGTAACTGCGGGTATGGTGGTGCCATCTATTGGTACAGAGACTGACGCCTGCGTACCGTTTGATGTTGCATAGCGCCAATGTGTCTCACGCCGAAGAGAAGGTGGTCACACAAGTGATTCGAGTTTTGGCGGTGGAGGCCGTGAAATGTATCGACGGATGCAGGCTGCGTACGGTGAGTCAGTCTGAGTCGTTCAAATGTTGTGGAAGGGCACAAACGATTCCTTGAGGGGCGCGAGTCACTGGAAGACGATGCTCGTCCTGGACTGGCTCATCGTGTCATCCCACCGGAAATGGTTGCGGAAGTGAATGTTTTAGTCTTGGACAGTCACAGAATCACCGTGCACGAGATACGAGGTGCATTCAAGTTCTAAGGCCACCGATTTTTTTTCTAATTAACTACTCACCCGAAATCGATGAAACTGGCGTTACTTCTCGACGTAATCGCCCTGCAGACGTACACATTTTTCACAACGCTGACGCCATGATTCCATGGCAGCGGCGAAGGCTTCTTTAGGATTCTGTTTTGACCACTGGAAAATCGCTGAGGCAATAGCAGCACGGCTGGTGAATGTGCGGCCACGGAGTGTGTCTTTCATTGTTGGAAAAAGCCAAAAGTCACTAGGAGCCAGGTCAGGTGAGTAGGGAGCATGAGGAATCACTTCAAAGTTGTTATCACGAAGGAACTGTTGCGTAACATTAGCTCGATGTGCGGATGCGTTGTCTTGGTGAAACAGCACACGCGCAGCCCTTCCCGGACGTTTTTGTTGCAGTGCAGGAAGGAATTTGTTCTTCAAAACATTTTCGTAGGATGCACCTGTTACTGTAGCGCCCTTTGGAACGCAATGGGTAAGGATTACGCCCTTGCTGTCCCAGAACATGGACACCATCATTTTTTCAGCACTGGCGGTTACCCGAAATTTTTTGGTGGCAGTGAATCTGTGTGCTTCCATTGAGCTGACTGGCGCTTTGTTTCTGGATTGAAAAATGGCATCCACGTCTCATCCATTGTCACAACCGACGAAAAGAAAGTCCCATTCATGCTGTCGTCGCACATCAACATTGCTTGGCAACATGCCACACGGGCAGCCATGTGGTCGTCCGTCAGCATTCGTGGCACCCACCTGGATGACACTTTTCGCATTTTCAGGTCGTCATGCAGGACTGTGTGCACATACCCCACAGAAATGCCAACTCTAGAGGCGATCTGTTCAACAGTCATTCGGCGATCCCCCAAAACAATTCTATCCACTTTCTCGATCACGTCGTCAGACCGGCTTGTGCGAGCCTGAGGTTGTTTCGGTTTGTTGTCACACGATGTTCTGCCTTCATTAAACTGTCGCACCCACGAACGCACTTTCGACACATCCATAACTCCATCACCACATGTCTCCTTCAACTTTCGATGAAATTCAATTGGTTTCACACCTCGCAATTTCAGAAAACGAATGATTGGACGCTGTTCAAGTAAGGAAAACGTCGCCATTTTAAGTATTTAAAACAGTTCTCATTCTCGCTGCTGGCGGTAAAATTCCATCCCGCCGTATGGTGCTGCCATCTCTGGGACGTATTGACAATGAACGCGGCCTCATTTTAAAACAATGCGCATGTTTCTATCTCTTTCCAGTCCGGAGAAAAAAAATCTGGGGCCTTAGAACTTGAATGCACCTCGTACATCGGTCTCTGGGTATTAGCGTGGGCACCGCCCACACCATAATGCATCAACACTTGAACTTCCGAAAAATCTGTGCGCAGTGGGTTCCCCACCAACTGACCACCGAACAGCGCTATACTCGAATGGCGCTGTATTTGAGTCATCTGCAACGTTATCACGAGGATGAATACGGCTTTCTGCCGCGTATTGTGACAGGTAACGAAACAAGGTGTCACCATTTTGAACCGGAAAGCAAGCGTCAGAGCAAGCAGTTGAAACATGCGACTACACCACGTCCAAAGAAATCAATGCTCGTGCACACCAGTTCTGATAACGTCATGATGTCCTTTTTTGACCACAGGGGCCCACTGCTTGTCGAGTTCCTGGAATGGGGAACCTCCATCAACCCCCAGCGTTAACAAGCCGCTCTACAGAACCTTAGACGAGGCATCAAGTCGAAAGGTCGAGGCATGTTGTCCAATGCCGTTATCCTCCTGCATGATAATGCACGCCCACACGCGACCAATGCGGTGAACACGACATTGCAGCAGTTACGGTCGGAAACGCTGGAACATCGTACAGTCCCGACCTTTCACCGTGTGACTTTCATGCGTTTGGACCTCTAACACAAGATATTCGGGGACACCGATGCGCAACGGATGACGAAGTGTGTGGCTGGGTCCAGGTCTGGATCCGACAGCAGCCTACTAGCTTCTTCGAGGATGGAATCGACCGGCTAGTGTCGCAATGGGACAGATGTGCCAACAGTTTTGGCGGCTATTTTTGAGTATGTATACTGTGTATAACTACATTTTTGAGTTAGTAAAATCGTTACCATCTGAATGTCCCTTATACTTCGTAGTTACTCATATCGACAACTTTCCTTGCGTTGATCGGAATCCTGGGACGTTTACTTTGTCTTCCTCGGTGAAGGAACTCGGCTTTAGTGACACTGCCATCGGTAACATTACCATTACTATCACAAAGTGAAGATACTGATTGTGACTTGCCGTTAGTGTACCAAATCTCTTTGGATTTTCTGCCAAATTTAGAGACAGAATTTCGTTGCGGAAACTATTAAAAGCAACTCGCATTTCGTGACATAATGTAATGGTTGCAGGAGGATTTGATATTTTTCCTGATAGAGTGGCCATGATGAAATCAGACGTCTCAAGTTCATACCCGCTGCTTGTAGTCCACATGTGTCGAGCGCTGATTCCTTCGCTCCTTCGTAGCTTCGTAGCTCCTTCGTAGCTTTGTTGCTGCAGTAGGTCAGCGCCACGTGTGGTTTCAGTCTTCGTTTAATGTTGCGCTGGCGTGCGTTTGGTAGTGTGCGAAATGCATGAGCAGGGCCTCCGTGTAGCGTTACCCCAGTAGGTGTGCGTAAAGGGGGTAGAGACATTCCAAAACAATCTAAAATTCTATCGAATGTACTCAGGTTGTTTACTGATCAACACCAAAGAAACCAGGATTAACATAAATTTTGCGCAAGTTCATAAAATTACAACAAAAGCTCATAGTATTTCGGAATCGACTGGACTCCGCACTAACAGTGCAGCAAACTCGACAGGATGTCTAGATGTGGGCTGTTTGGGTCCCCCAATAAAGGGATGTAAACGGAAACGGAAATCTACGGAATGTGATGATTTTGACAGATAGTTCGTAGAATTATTCCTAGATACTACGACAGATGAGAGTTTCCGCTGGCTAGAGAAGTGTGGGATGATCTCAGTGAAAAAATTAGTTGTTGTGGCCCAGAGACGTCCTTCATTTGCTTTTTCCTCTCTCCTGGTTATTGAATCAGAAAGTGTAAAGGTGGTCGAAAATTTGTAGTGGAATGCAGAAACATTGTAGCAGAAAGAACGAAGTTTTGTGTACAATGCACTTATTGCTGGCTGAGGACAACAGTCGTGTAGCACATTTCCTTAAAACTAGGATTTCTCATAAAACCAACGCTAAATATATTTTGCTCCTCGTCAAAGGAAGTAGTGGTTTGAAAGTACCTACAGCTGCTTTTGTGTAGCGTATATCGCCGATTTGGGTGATGGGTGCAGTGACGGAGAGTCAGCAAGAGCTGTAAAATTTTTGTGAAGGTATGGAATATTCTCGGTTGCACTAAGGCCAGACGTTGGAATAAAAATACTGGCGGCGGCACACAATTCTCGCGCGCTGCCACGCACAGATTCTCTCACAAATAAAATGAGTTCACACGTGATACGATACAACAATGATGTCTCAGAGTTACTAAAACTAAATTCACAGTTTTCTTAACAACTTTATCGCTGGAATTTTCTACAAGGTGCCACCGAACGCAAATTCATCGACAACGACACTTTTCATTCCACGTACGGAACAGTTTCACACCATTTACGGTATTTTATTTTTTATCTCTGAATAATTTTATTTTATATCACGCGCATCTATAAACTTTCAGAATTTTCTTGTATTCTGCTCAGTTCAAATATATCAGCGATTCTGTCTTACCAAGAGGCTGAAGTAAAAAAATGTTTTCTTCAATATTTCTTGTAACGTCAGTTCTTATTTGTTTCGTAGTAGCTGGCAAGAATTTTCTTTTGGAAACTACTCCATCACATTCTGCACTAAAAATAGATTTTTCTACTTTTTTTAGAATTTTTACCAACACTTGAAATTACCACTAGCTGGCAGTTCTGTAAAACGGTGAGATGACATGGAAGTGACATTTTCGTGACAGCCGCTATATTGTTGATCCACAAGAGAGACCAAATATCTGAAGGTATATTGCTATTTAGGTTTCACAATACCTGAACAAAGACAAAGCCTACACTGTACATAAAGGGTGTTTCAAAAATGACCGGTATATTTGAAACGGCAATAAAAACTAAACGAGCAGCGATAGAAATACACCGTTTGTTGCAATATGCTTGGGACAACAGTACATTTTCAGGCAGACAAACTTTCGAAATTACAGTAGTTATAATTTTCAACAACAGATGGCGCTGCAAGTGATGTGAAAGATATAGAAGACAACGCAGTCTGTGGGTGCGCCATTCTGTACGTCGCCTTTCTGCTGTAAGCGTGTGCTGTTCACAACGTGCAAGTGTGCTGTAGACAACATGGTTTATTCCTTAGAACAGAGGATTTTTCTGGTGTTGGAATTCCACCGCCTAGAACACAGTGTTGTTGCAACAAGACGAAGTTTTCAACGGAGGTTTAATGTAACCAAAGGACCGAAAAGCGATACAATAAAGGATCTGTTTGAAAAATTTCAACGGACTGGGAACGTGACGGATGAACGTGCTGGAAAGGTAGGGCGACCGCGTACGGCAACCACAGAGCTGCGGTCCAAATGACGCCAACGTCCACGTATCGTCTCATGCGCCAGAGTTTACACCTCTATCCATACAAAATTCAAACGCGGCAACCCCTCAGCGCCGCTACCATTGCTGCACGAGAGACATTCGCTAACGATATAGTGCACAGGATTGATGACGGCGATATGCATGTGGGCAGCATTTGGTTTACTGACGAAGCTTATTTTTACCTGGACGGCTTCGTCAATAAACACAACTGGCGCATATGGGGAACCGAAAAGCCCCATGTTGCAGTCCCATCGTCCCTGCATCCTCAAAAAGTACTGGTCTGGGCCGCCATTTCTTCCAAAGGAATCATTGGCCCATTTTTCAGATCCGAAACGATTACTGCATTCTTCGTGAATTTGTGGCGGTACAAACTGCCTTAGACGACACTGCAAACACCTCGTGGTTTATGCAAGATGGTGCCCGGCCACATCGCACGGCCGACGTCTTTAATTTCCTGAATGAATATTTCGATGATCGTGTGATTGCTTTGGGCTATCCGAAACATACAGGAGGCGGCGTGGATTGGCCTCCCTATTCGCCAGACATGAACCCCTGTGACTTCTTTCTGTGGGGACACTTGAAAGACCAGGTGTACCGCCAGAATCCAGAAACAATTGAACAGCTGAAGCAGTACATCTCATCTGCATGTGAAGCCATTCCGCCAGACACGTTGTCAAAGGTTTCGGGTAATTTCATTCAGAGACTACGCCATATTATTGCTACGCATGGTGGATATGTGGAAAATATCGTACTATAGAGTTTCCCAGACCGCAGCGCCATCTGTTGTTGAAAATTGTAACTACTGTACTTTCGAAAGATTGTCTGCCTGAAAATGTACTGTTGTCCCAAGCATATTGCAACAAACGGTGTATTTCTATCGCTGCTCGTTTAGTTTTTATTGCCGTTTCAAATATACCGGTCATTTTTGAAACACCCTGTAAATACGACCATAAATAGATAAATAATTTTTAATAAAAATAGTTTCTTCAGCGAAAAAGTCAGATCTACTGCACGATAAAATAGTTTTCGATAATACTTGGGAGTTAGCAAGAGAACAATATGCAAAGGAGAAAGTAAAATGTTGCTGTTTACTACTTTCTAAGTACTGTTCAATGTATTCTTATGTATATAGGCCGGGCAACGGCAGTCTGATGATAAGGGCAGAACAAAATTTTCTAGACAGCCACAGGTTGGAAACGCTCCTTGTGGAGCTATAGTCGCAAAACGACAACCAATCAAAACAAGCACGCTCAAGTGCTAATAGTCATTATGTTAATGGGAACAGTTTTAGCTGAAGGAAATGTGCTCAACTGAATAGACAAAGCTAGGTAAATTCTAAATTCCTGCCCATGGCTAGTTACCGTTAGACGCGAATTTTCTGCGGTGTTTACTGGGCTAAGTCTGACTATTACATCAGGTATGGTAAATGTGCCATAATGCCATAATTTGTCAAGAATAATACGCTGTACTGCAAAAACAGCACTGCACTGAATAATACCCAACCATTCGTTTGTTGCGATAGTCGTCGGCGACTGTTCATTGAAGATGAATCACAATATCTTACTTTGTTGCACTCTTTGTCGACGAACTGTGTCAGAGGGGGTTCACTGGCTTAATGAAAAAAAAAAAAAAAAAAAAACAAAGAGACTCGTACACTACTTCTGAGCTCCCATTTGAAGAGCTAAGAAGCAACAAGGACAGGTTTCTCTTGTTTTAAATTTCTATTTGATTCCTGCTACAAGTTTCTACAAACAGATTGGTCTGTTGAACAAACGTCTACGAACTCATATTGAACAGCAACATGTACTACAGTTTAACTAACAGAAAATAATTTTCGATTTCAGTAGAGAAAGTATTTGACAACGTTGACTGAAATACGCCATTTGGGTGTAAGACGAACATCAACTAAACATTAACTGTCGGTAAAGTATGTACAAAGAAATAAACGACGTGGTTCATCTCCATGGAAAAATCGCCAACGACTATAGCAATGAACTGTAGAGATCAGAAACTAATAGTCGTTCTGTTACTGTCTGTTTCCGCTACCGACGTGGTTAGAAATCTGGACATTTTCGGGTGCCCGAAAGTTGACAAGTGGAACAAAGGTATGTTTAATATACTTTATAAGGCAACTAGTTGTAGTCTCTACACAAACCATTCGCTCTCTAACCGCTGGCGCTGTACTGAGCGTCCAGAATCGATAAAATTAATTCTAAATATTCGAACCTATTTTTATTGTTTGACGAAACTCACATTACCACCCGATTTTCAATAACTGATAGTTCTATACACAGTCAAAGCAAATATTGCGAACTGCTACGCAACCCATCATTTGCAGGTGCAAGTCTTTCCGTTAGTCTGGCCAAGACTATACTAAGAGAACGTCTAGTTCAAAACGTCTGTTCTGAACGTATGTCAAACACTGCTGGATTCCACGCGGTTATTGTAGTGCCATGATGACAAAGCTACAGCTGTTTAGCTGCACATTTCTACATTACAGTCTACGTCTTTACTCCGAAGGTCATCACCCCTATGTATGGTAGGCGCAAAAAGGGAACTTTTCGGCCAACGACTCAGAAAACAGGTAAGTGTTAGAAATACTAAAAGATACTACGACATGGTCGAAATGTAGACTAGATGAAGGACAAAAGCGTGACAGAATTTCACTAGAAACAATCTCATTCTAACATTGGTCCTCTCGTTTCACCGAAATTTCCAGTACCAAGGACATTTAAAACTAGATAAAGAAGTGTTGTGATTCCCCTGATACTTAAACTTACGTATTTTGCAGATACCCTTTCTGCTACAACGAGGAATATCTTCGCACTACGAAAACTTGACTTACACAAACTATCCCATCTCTAGCGCGTCGCTGTATTGGATACACTGACTTAAAGGAACGCTGTTAAAGGAAGCGGGCAACACCATCAATCCGATGAAGACGCTTAGATTATCTCAACTCTGGGCGAGAAAACACATTACTGTGAACGAATCGCCGTCCACTAACGAGGTTGCGAGAAAACAGTAAGGAACTGAGATGGTACCGTTTCGTGGATATCATCACTGCACAAACACTGCATTCAGTGAAGGCCAGCGTCCGTAAAGTTGCTTCATATATCTCTCCTAACGCAACACATGCAGGCACTGTTTGCAAAATTAAAAGAAAAATAGATCCATTTGAGTTCTGAACTGCACCGGCAGAAAAATACTGACTTTTAGGAGACCATTACGCAAACTCAAGTTCTCTAAGAAATAGTGGTTGGAAACTATGAATTATTGTTCCTAGCGCGCCACAACTTACGTCGACCACTGTGCTTGTAAAAAAAATCTGTATAATTACATGCTACGTATGTAACTAAGAAATAAATACGCCACTGTACCGCCCTGATTTTTCTCCATCCGCATCAATTCGCCCTTAAGATTTTGCCTCTCGGTTTTTTAACACTGGCGGCTGTAGTCGCAGATGACAGCAGGTCGCTGACGTACGAAATGAACAGCGAGGGTGTCAACACACTTTCTTGGGAAGCATCTGAAGTTTCTTGTACACCTGTCGACGAGTTCCAAAAATTCTCATAGGACTTCATTCAATTCCTGAGCAGTCCCTCTGCACCATCTATGTACTGTCGCTTATGTTCAAAGACAGCAAGTACGTAGCCACTGAACTTCTGTGTTGGTTCCTTGGTGTTTCCCTTTTTCCGTTTTTCCGAAGAATTCCTCAACTATCCTAGTCCAGCACTGGTGTCCCTACCATAGGATGCACAGGTACCTCAATTTTCAGTGTTAACCGTACTGAAGATAGGCGAAACGGACGGGTTAAAACTGGTACTGGAACTTTAGTTCTGAACAAACGTTTTTTTCGGTATGTTTTGTCTCGAGGTCGGCAGGCAGCCAGGTGGGAGAGCTGTGTTGCGTCACGAGGTGACGGCCCCTCTGCCTGCAGTAAAAGGTTTTCTTTATTTTTTACGATAACCGAGTAAAGACAAACCTAATATCAATCAACCATAAGATTTCATTTTTAAATAAACCTTATCCTTACAAAAGGAGTAATTTTTATTCGTTAAATTCGCTTTGCTTTGAAATATTGCATTGCTATAGAGAATGGGAAAAGGGAGCAGTGCTATTTTAGTAATAATACCTACAGAAAAGCAACAAATACATGGCATAAGAATTGGTACATCACCGCCGACTCGATAATGTCCCTGTTGTCGTGTGTCGTGGCTTACAGTTTGCATGCATTGTGCAAGAGTTGCCCCCATCAGCTCTACACGGCTGCGTCTACATAATACTGCGTTATCTACTTGATGTCCCTAAAAACGAACAAATTAGCACCAAAAACAGGTTTCTTCAACCTCAGTTTTCATCCTCTAGTACTGACTATTGGTAATGCCCAGTTTTCATCCTTTAGTACTGACAATTGGTAATTCCCAATTAGTACACTGAAGAACCAACAAAACTGGTACTCCTGTCTAATATCGTGTAGGGCCCGACTAATGTATGAAGTAGTGCTGGAGGGAGCTGACACCACGAACCCTGCAGGGCTGTCCATAAACCCGTAAGAGTACGAGGGGATGGAGATCTCTTTTGAACAGCACGTTGCAAGGCATCCCAGATATGCGCAATAATGTTCATGTTTGGTGGCCAGCGGAGTTGTTTAAACTCAGAAGAGTATTCCTGGAGCAATTCTGGACGTGTAGGGTGTCGCATTCTATTACTGGAATCGCCCGAGTCCGTCGGATTGCACAATGGACATGAATGGTTGCAGGTGATCAGACGTGATGCTTATGTACGTGTCGCCTGTCAGAGGCATATCTAGACTTATCAGGAGTTTCATATCACTCCAACTGCACACGCCCCACACCATTACAGAGCCTCCACCAGCTTCAACAGTTCCCTGCTGACATGCAGGGTCCATGGATTCATGAGGTTGTCTCAATACCCGTACACGTCCATCCACTCGATACAATTTTAAACGAGACTCGTCCGACCAGGCAACATGCTTCCACTCATCAACTGTCGAATGTCGGTGATGAAGGGCCCAGGCGAGGCGTAATGCTTTGTGTCATGCAGTCATCAAGAGTACACGAGTGGACCTTCCGCTCCGAAAGCCCATACCGATGTTGTTTCGTTGAATGGTTCGCATGCTGACACTTGTTTATGGCCCAGCATTGAAATCTGCAGCAATTTGCGGAAGGGATGAACTTTGTCACGCTAAACGATTCCCTTCAGACGTCGTCGGTCCCGTTCTTACAGGATCTTTTTCGGGCCGTAGCGAAGTCGGAGATTTGATGTTTTACCAGATTCTTGATATTCACGGTACACTCGTGAAATAGTCGTAAGGAAAATTCCCACTTTATCTGTACCTCGGAGATGCTATGTCCCATTGCTCGTGGTGCGACTATAACACCACGTTCAAACTCACTCAGATCTTGAGAACCTGCCATTGTAGCAGCAGTAACCGATCTAACAACTGCGCCAGACACTTGTTGTCTTCTATAGGCGTTGCCGACCGCAGTGCCGTATTCTGCCTGTTTGCATATCTCTGTATTTGAATATGCATGCCTATACCAGTTTCTTTGGCGCTTCAGTGTATCATTGACCCCGATTAGAACACGATTTTTAAACCGATTTAAAAAGAAAAATGAGTGGGAGAATACTTGTGATTTTTTGTTGTTCTACGATTTATCACTTTTTGAGGAAAGCAGCGGACGGCGGACGAACTCAGTTTTCTTCAATGTGTCTGTCTAATTTAATATTTTGATTCTATGTATCTTGAAACTGAGAAAGTCAAAAATTTTCCATCTTTATTCGATTTCTACAGCCGACCGGTGTGGCCGAACGGTTCTAGGTGCTTCAGTCTGGAACCGCGCGACCACTACGGTCGCAAGTTCGAATCCTGCCTCGGGCATGGATGTGTGTGATATCCTTAGGTTAGTTAGGTTTAAGTTCAAATGGTTCAAATGGCTCTGAGCACTATGGGACTTCACTTCTGAGGTCGTCAGTCCTCCAGAACTTAGAACTACTTAAACCTAACTAACCTAAGGACATCACACACATCCATGCCCGAGACAGGATTCGAACCTACGACCGTAGCGGTCGCGCGTTTCCAGACTGTAGTGCCTAGAACCGCTCGGCCACTCCGGCCGGCACCTGATGGGTCTAACAGAGTATACTGAACCTATTGGTATACAAGGAAGGACAGCACGAGTGGTCATAAGTTTGTTTGACCCATGGTGGACCGTCGCGGAATAGGTAAAAAGACTGAATTGGCAGGCGCTCTAAGCCTACCTACAGAGTTCCAAGGTCCACGTCGAAGTGAGGAATCTACGAATATCCTACAGCCCCTACGTATCGCTTCAATAGGGAGCGCAGAGACAAGATTAGGCTGATTCCAGCACGCGCAGAGGTGTAAAAATGATTATTATAAAGGCGTTCCATGTTTGGATTGAACAGGAAGATGCCCTAATAACCGCCACAATAGAAATGACCCTCTGCCATGTACTCCAGTGGGGTTTGCAGTGTATGGATGTAGCTGCAAATGCAGATTTTTCCCAATTGCATCTACTCACCTTCCAGTCGGTCGTCACATCTTTCCAAGTGCCTTGTCTTCCAGTAAAGTATTTGCCTTTTACATCTGGTTTCCAATATCCTGGCTATATGTCATTCTCACCTCCATTTAATTTTCTTTACTCACCCACTGACTTCTTCCTCTCCAAGCTGTTCCCTCATCCAGTCGTGCAGGGTTCTCCTGTTCTAGTCATTACACATCTCCATTATCACTGGGCAACCCTCAGTTTATGAATGGTATTATAATTAAAGTCTAAATACCATTACACAACAAAAGTAATTTATAATCACTGAACTTGCTAACATATCCCAAACAATGTTTTAAAAACTTTATTTACTATGTCACAACCTGACACTCGCCATTCGTCATCCGTTTCCCGTCTAGCTTACCAAACTAAAAGTGATCTGTAGTATTGTACACTAAAGGTAAACTGAATGAGGTTGCACTGTTTTAAACAGAGTATTCGGGCGAGTGGTGACTCCATATTTCACCCAGCCATTCTGATTTAGGTTTTCCATTATTTCCCTAAATTATTTCAGCAAACGTCCGCATGGTTTCTACATTAAGGTTATGATCAACTATCTGTCCTGTTCTTGTCATTCTAGACCTGCAATAGATGAAGAGATGTGCAGATGAATACAACTACCAGTACAACTGTTACTATTCGTAAGTTGCCCTTCTTTTGTTTTCATTTCATAGGGTAATTCATTTTGTGTCAGTAAATTTCATTTTTAGTTATCTAAATTGTCTGTTTCATTCTCTAATAGCTTAAGTTTTATAACAATGTTTCTTGTAAATTGTTTAAAATAATTAAACTTGTTTGAACCATGAAATTTGGGGTTTACTGTCTGATATTGGTAACTTCTAGTTACGATATTTTAACACTCAGTTCGTTGGGAAATTTTTAAATCTCACAACTTTCACAACGTCGTATCACCAATTACACCAAGTGCAACACAACTTTTTAGAGTTCAAAGTAAAAGACTTAGTAAATACACTAATAGATGAAGTGATCAATTTATGATAATGATTCAATATTACTCATCAGCTGTGCCTACAAATGCTGACTATTCAGACTCCTCCATTTCGCATCACGAATATATAGCACTGCTCTGTTACATTGTAAGTAACTTTTAGTTCTCTGATCTGTGAGTGTACCAAGTATCAGTTTTTCACATTTATTACAATCTAGGATACTGAAACTCATCTTGTTCTTATGAATCTTTTGGAAATGTCTAAAATGAAGTATTTTGAGTTCAGCAATTTAACACAGCAAAATATAAGTAAGTGTGCTTAGTTCTTGGCATTGAAAGTAAAGCAAAGTAAAAGGAGATGTTTAATGAAGTGGCATTAAAATACTCTGATAAGGAGCTTACATTGTCTTCTCATATATCAATGATGCTGATAATGAGATATGGGAGCTTTGTTTTAGCATGTAGTGAAACTCAATTTTATTTGAGTCTCTGCAAGAAATGGAAGAAAATTAGTTATTTATCTACCAACCAGAACCATTGATACACATCTTTTCTAAACAAAAAAGGATGACACACAGCTTTTTAGTTGTCTTTTATTATTGCTACTGGTTTCTATTTCACACCATCATCATGGTATGTGTATACATCAAGACAGCATGAAACAACCATGAATGCATACAGTCCAACCAATTATATATGGATGGTATAAATTAATACTTACAAAAGTCAAATGCTATTCCACTGTCCTAGCATATTATATCAGTACAACAATACACATAACTGCTGCCTCTTCTGAACTGTTGGAAATTCACAGATCCTGATAGGTATCTGTGCACAGTAAGTGGTGTGGCCAGTGATTCTTTGATCACATAATGAAAAATGTATTACAGCATAAAAGGATGAATATTCCTGGGGAAATTCGTCATTAAGAGAGAATGTATTCATTGCACAAAAGCAGGTAATCATAATTGTAGAGGGAGCCCACCCAAGATCACCTTGTAGACATTTTTTTAAGGAACTCAGGATATTCACAGTAACTTCACAATACATATATTCACTTATGAATTTTGTTACTAATGATCCATCCCTATTCAAAAATATCAGGAAAGTGCGTAGCTACAACGCTGGAAGAAAGGGTGATCTTCACTATTCTGGATTAAATCTCACTTTGGCACAGAAAGGGGTGAATTATGCTGCCACGAAAAACTTTGGTATTTTGCCAAATAGCATTAAAAGTCTGACAGATAGCCCACCAACATTTGAAAGGAAATTAAAAGAATTTCTGAATGACAACCCCTTCTGCTCAATAGGTGAATTTTTAGATATGAAGTATTAACTATAAAAAATTAATTAATCTTTTGTGTAAAGAAAACGTATGTTAAAGTGACAAGTTCCACATCATTAGGGAAATGTCGTATTCATGATTTATGGAACAAGTATGTATGTATGTATGTAAAAAAATGAAATGAGCGTATTGCATCGTTGGTTGGGAGGCCCCTATTCACAGAAACTAGGCCGCCAAGTGCAAGTCTTATTTCATTCGACGCCACATTGGGTGACGTGCGCGCCGGTGGTGAGGATGAAATGATGATGAGGACAACACAACACCCAGTCCCCGAGCGGAGAAAATCTCCAACCTGGCCGAGAATCGAACCTGGGCCCGCTTGCATGGGAGGCGACCACTTTACCAACCACCTAAGCAGGCGGACATGTATGTATGTGTGCATGTACCATAGTAATAGAATTACTTTTTATAGATTTATCTGAGAATTATTTCAGTTTTGATGGAGATCTTGATAAGAACTACAGGATCTGCTCTTCTGTTACAGTTCAGCTGGTACCCCCTGTTGATATATTCGCAGAAAACATTAAAAATAAAATTTAACAACTAAGTTAGAAAATAAAATAAAACACTAAGAAAAGAAAATAATACTCTACAAAAGATGTGTTGATGACACTTACTGTTTTGAAGTGGCTTACAAACAATCTACATAAGTTAGATCAGTCTTACATTCAGGCTTACATCCAGCTATCAAATTTACATTAAAAATTCAAAAGAATGGAGGGATTACTTGCCTAGATTTATGAATAAAAAATAGAGGGGGAGAGAAATCGTCAGTTCAGTATATTCCAAGAACCCACAACTATTGATGTTATTATACATGAAATATCTGATCACCATGTCCTGTAAAAATGCGGTTTCTTTCACTCAGGTGACAATACTAATGATAAACTAAAAACATTGTCTCACATTAGTTGGCAGAATGGTTATGAATAAATTTTATTTGTTAGAGTATATCAGAAGAAAATTAAAATAAAATGAAATGCCGCAACACATGAAATAACATTGATGGATATGGATGACAGATTGAAAACTAAATATCCTGTTCGCCGACATCTTGAAAGAGTTTCAGAGGAAATTAGTCACTTATTCAAAAATAGTAATGTCTCCACCTCTTTCCAGACTGACAATAATTTAGGTTTAAAACTGCAAGACAGTATTAAAAAAAAAACTTACATGATCAGTCAGGAGTATATAAAACCTTATATCTACACTATAACGACTTTTATATTGGGCAGACAGGGAGGATGCTAAAGACCAGGTTCAAGGAAGACCTTTACCAAAGCAACTCATCAGCTTCAGATACCCATGTAAAAACTCACGAGCATTCACTTAATAATATGAATGAACAAACGGAGATGCTACATATTGCCAATGAAGCAGTAAGCACGACTTTATATGAAGAAATAAAAATGTTTTCCAATATGTTTAAAGACCAAGAAAAAATCTTTAATGAACCAATAAGTTTAAAAAAAAACTGCTTAAAAAACTACATTGACTTGTTCAGTTTGTTACAAGCGATCACCTACATTTTAAGCCTTCATCCACACATCTACCTTATATGGCCTTGTTTTCTAGTATTGCATTATGTGATGTCCACCGTTTGGTCTAATTGATCGTGTAATAACATGAATTACGCAGGCTTAGACACCAATACATGTATGTTGTACCTGGGTCTCGCAATCCTATGTGACTTTTCTCTAGGATGATAATACTTCCAAAGACAATGTTGCATGGTTACTTATAACCTTAATGCTTCATCGTTAATAACTCCCCCCTCCCCAAACTCTCTTTTGTTGCATTGTCTACTTAATTCCTATTAATACTGTGGTCTTATTTGGATAGGAAAAGAAGCTGCATGTTAATTACATTTGTAATACTGGTTATATGACTTCATGATACTTACTGTTACTTAATATTTTGTTCTTTTATTGTGTCTCCAGCCTTTGCCTGAGCTTAATAGTAGTCATGCTTATATCTTATGTGAGTTGGCTGTCAGTTTGCTTCTGACATTCACATTTGAAATTCGTTACAATCTGCTAATGTGTTAAATATTACACATTAAATGTTGGGCACTGTTATTTCCAAATATTCTAGCTGTTTTAGCACATTAACACTTGCATTATTGCCTCCAAACTAGTAAATATACCACAGGGCACGTTTTTTTACCATGTGCAATGATAGTTATACGACTTAGTTGTCAGTTTTATTGATTTACGCTAGCATGTACATGATGGTTCCCACCCACTGTTATGCTGGACAGTAGATAACTGACAACTACGACACGTGCATTCAGAAGCGCAATGACGGTGGACGCTATTTAAATGTACACAGGCGCAGATACTTGTGTGGTATAATATGCCATCGGTGAACTTCTTTTAAAGATACTTTCTACCTGTCTATGAATGAAATTAGCGATAGTACAGCAAATAAAGGAAAATATTAAGTTGAAGGCAGCATTGAGTCATTTAAACAATTCATTATAACTGCAGGCCAAGTCTCAATGAACAATCCTCTTAGCATACGATAGTGCCCTAACCTTCTTATTAATTTCGATAACTCCCGACTATACTTTTCCATCTCCGCTATCCATTGAGGTCACTTCTTCCGAATCCTGAGTTTGTCAGTAGTTACAATGTACGGAACCAAGGATTGTCTGCAATTTATGTAGAAACCAATCTGCATTTTTAATAGTCGAGGATCATAAAACGAAGACGCTACTTGAAAAAAGGGGTGAAACAGGGCTGTATCCTATCCCTGATCTTATTCAATGTACAATGGGCAAGCAGTAAAGGAAACTAAGAAGGAATTTGGAAACGGAGGAGGAGATTAGTGTTTAACGTCCCGTCGACAACGAGGTCATTAGAGTCGGAGCGCAAGCTCGGGTGAGGGAAGGATGGGGAATGAAATCGGCCGTGCCCTTTCAAAGGAACCATCCCGGCATTTGCCTGAAGCGATTTAGGGAAATCACGGAAAACCTAAATCAGGATGGCCGGAGACGGAATTGAACCGTCGTCCTCCCGAATGCGAGTCCAGTGTGCTAACCACTGCGCCACCTCACTCGGTAATTTGGAAACGGAACTGCACAGCCTGGGGAGAAGAAATGAAAGCTATAAGGTTTGTCAGCGACTTTTTAATTCTGTCAGAGACGGCAAACGACTTGAAAGATCAGCTGAACGGTATGTATAACGACTTGGAAACATGCTGTAAGATTAGGACAAATCAAAGTAACACATGGATAGTGGAATGTTGTCGAATTAAGTCAGGTGATACCGAGGGAACAAGATTAAAAAAGAAGACGCTAAAAGCAATAACCGAGGTCTGTTGTCTGGGCAGCGAAAAGACTTGTAATTTCAGCAGTAGAGAAGATATAAAACAGAGACTGGCCACAGGCTGGATAGATATGGTGAAAGAGAGGAAAATGCTAACAGCGAATAATGAATCAAGTATGACGAAATGTTTTGTGAAAGTATTTTTGTGGGATGAAGATTTGTACTTTCGACGAAACATGGAAGAAATACAATACGAACATTAACAAAAGGGAAATATAGTTCTAAAGAGGAATACTGAATATTAGATGGCCGGAAAATACAACTAGTGAAGAGGTACAGAACCGAAACAGGGAAAAAGTGCGAAGGGGCGACCGTATTTCGGGACACATCCAAAATCATCAAGAATTTGATAATCGGGGCGTGAAGTAGTGGAGGGTGGGGGGAAGGGGAGAGAGTGCCTTGAATACAGTGAGCATGTTGAAATGCATGTATACTGCAGTAGTTATGCAGATATGCAGGAGTTCCACAGGCTGCAGAATGACGTGAAGAGCTGCTTCAAACCAGTCTTCGGTCTGAAGACCGCAACAATGTCAACACCTTCCTTACAGTTAATGGTATCTTTTCCAACGGTATCAATGAACGGAATACGAGGCACAAATTACTGATACTTCCTACTGAATGAGATATTCGAGATGTGCCAGCTGCGAGACTCTTTGTTCCTAAGGGCTACCATGTTTTTGATTGCACTGCCTAGAGTTACACATAAGGACCAGCCCACGAAATTTGAGTTCTCTTTTTACTGTAGACTACGCAAAAGCCAATAGTGAGTTGATGGAGGTAGGTACAATGAAATACAAGGTGCTGCTTCCCCATTTTCTTTGTAGAAAGCAAAAAATGGGTGTTTTTCTCCAACTTGTTCTGGAAAAATAGAGTGGTATCTACGCTGCGAGTAACCAGCTTACTCAGGGACTTTCTTATCTATACTGCGCCTAGAATCTAAGTTTCACGTAAGTACTGAGATGTACATGCATCATTCACGGCAAGCCAGATGGCAGTAGTTAGATATTCTTATTACACTTCACTCGTGTATCTTGTTTTCTTACAAACTACGCGACGGATCGCAGGTGCCATCGGTAGCATACTGTTGCCATATTATTTAATTAGGTAGAAGTATGTTCTTTATCTTTTTTAAGAATTGCATGGGTATCTGGAAGGTCAAGTAGAGGACTGGTGAAACACAAGAACAAATTTAAGAACAGTTAAAGAAGATGATTAAACAGTTCTCTAACTCATGCAATGTAGGCTTTCACAGTCGGTGTTGTCTTCAGTTGAAACTTCCGGTCTTAGAGGCCGTGGTCGATGTATAAAATTTCCACGTAACGTTTCGTTTCCATCTGCTGGAGACATCTTCTGAATTCGTCCGGCTCCTGCCACTGAGGCTCCACGTATTCTCGCATTTATAGAGCGCATAGTAAAAAGCCAGCTAAGTGGTACCGCTATGTTGATGACACATTTGTAGTGTGGACTCATGGTGAAGAAGAGATGGATGTCTTCTTGCTGCATCTGAACAGTATTAACCCGAAGATACAGTTTACGATGGAGAAAGAGAGCAACGGTCGACTCAATTTCCTGGGTGTGTCGGTAATTAAATGGGTGGATGGGACGCTGCGCCACAAGATATATAGAAAGAACACTCACACGGATCGATACCTCCACAAGGAATCAAACTATCATCCTAGGCAAAGAAGAGGTGTCATGAAAACCTTGGTGGACAGAGCCAACAAAATCTGCGAGCCGGCTTACTTGCATGATGAATTAAATCATTTACGGTCAGCCTTCATGAAAAACGAATATACCAGCAAGGAAATTGATCGAGCCCGCCATCAAAGAAGAAAAGAAGCCAGAAGTCAAGAGCAACAACGGTCACCTATTGGAAAAGTTTTCCTACCGTTCATTAATAAAGTCAAGGAACGTATCGGGAAAGTTCTGGCCATTTATGGGATAGGAACAATCTTCAGACCTACAAAGAAGATTAAGGAATATTTAAGAACTGCAAACGACGCCCGACACCCCCTAGCAACACCTGGGGTATACAAAAATCCATGCAGTTGTGGACAAGTATATATTGGAATAACGAAAAGAAGTGTTGGTTGGTTGGTTTGGGGAAGGAGACCAGACAGCGAGGTCATCGGTCTCATCGGATTAGGGATGACGGGGAAGGAAGTCGGCCGTGCCCTTTGAAAGGAACCATCCCGGCATTTGCCTGGAGCGATTTAGGGAAATCACGGAAAACCTAAATCAGGATGGCCGGACGCGGGATTGAACCGTCGTCCTTCCGAATGCGAGTCCAGTGTAAAAGAAGTGTAAACACCCGCTTAGCCGAATATAAAAGAAACTGTCGCTTAGGACACATCGAAAAATCGGGCGTAGCTGAGCGTGTTTTTCGAGATGGAAACCACGAAATTAAATTTAATGAGACAAGCGTTCTAGCACGAACATCCCGTTATCATGCGCGCATGTATAGAGAAGCAATAGAGATTCACAAACATCATAATATTTTTAATAGAAAAGAGGAAGTTTTTAAGTTGGACAAAATTTGGATGTCGACGTTGTGCCAGCAAAATGACAATCGATTACTCTTAATCGAGAAGGATGACTCCTTCCAAAGATAGGCATACCGTCGGCATCACGTGACGAATAGTGGTGGCCTCTATGCGCTCTATAAACGCGAGAGTACCTGGAGCCTCAGTGGCAGTAGCCGGACGACCTTAGAAGATGTTTCCCGCAGATGGAGACGAAACGTTAGGTGGAAATTTTATACATCGACTACGGCCTCTCAGCCCGGAAGTTTCAACTGAACAGTTCTCTATCTCATCATTCAAATTTTACTGGTTATAGCTTACAACTAAGAGGTTAAGGAGACAAGGTTTCTGATTCCGAGAAATATATTTGATATAAATATTTCATATCTAATTTTATTGCGTCTGCACTAGACAGATTTATTTTCACGCTGGTCAGTTACCGGTACAGAAAACATGGACACTCGGTCAAGAACATGGATGGTCCAGTCGTCGAACACAAGAAAGTACATACTTCGGGAACACTATCCACATCGAGTCTATCAAGTAACCACATATTAGTCTTAAGCAACTACACAGTCCATCCGAAATCGACAGGGGTTCAGAGTGTAAAAGTTTGTGCCTCATGTCGAAGCACCATGCTGACGTTGACCTCGGTATGCAGCGTAGAGTGGGGCGTGGGCGAGCCTTACATTTAGGCCCAATTTGTAGTCGTGATGTGAGGTACACAGGTAGATTCCAACGAGCTGTCTGAAGCGGATTAGGCTGTAATGCACTCATAATACGCGTAGGGTGTACAGTGCTACGATCACGCACATTCTAGAGCGTCTTTCGTATTAAGTTGGCTAACTTACGTTTCTCCTCTTTCATAAGGAAATGAGCGTAGTGGAGGCAGTGGCGAAATTGGGAGAGCAAATCAAGAAGGAGAAAATTCGTCCATCCTGAGTGAGTTGCTTCTGACACGCAACAAGGCGACTACAGTTGGCCTCTCTTTTCAAATTCTGGCAGCATTTGTTTTATAGCCTGCGTATACTGAGCGCTCGCGAAGGTGTTTCTGTTGGTAGCACTGTCACTTTCGTTCAGAGACGCTTCCACATCGAATCTAGTTTCGTCTTGAGTGCGCACGATTGGCAGCACTGCTACTGCCGAAAAAACGGCGTACAGTGCTTGCGCCTCGAAGTCCGCCAGTAGCTCCTCAAAGGATATCTGTTTGTCCGTACTGATACCAATATCGTTCATCACCTCGATTAAATGGCTGTGGTACTCCTTCAGAAGGTCTGTTAAATGATTGGCGTACACTTCTTCCGTAAGGCTTGTGTGAGTAAAATATTGCAAGTCAATCGAAGGTGAACTGTAGGAAGACAACTGGTAATCGAGAAGGACCACGTCTTGGACGACTCCTGCAGCGTATCTGAACATGATGTTGTTGACCCAGGTATCTGCGTGGGTTAGCACACGAAACTTTCCCTTCCGCTGCGTCAAGTCAGCTAGCCGTGGAAATATGCTTTCTGCGAGAGTTCGTATCCTCGGCGCATACTTTGAGAACGATCCGTCTAACGTGTCCAACTGATCCGCAAGTAACCTGCAACCCTGTTTCAATAAGGACTCCACATGCTGCGCTGTAGGTCCGTGGAACGCGTTGAAGACCAGGTAGTTGTCCAGAGCCGACGGGTCCTGCTCGAACAGCTTGACGGAGGCCGCGTGGAACTCTGCCAGTTTCCTGACCACGAGTTTGGAGTGCGCCAAATCGAGTCCGCTGCACCTCTTCGCCAGCGAGAACCCTCTGGCCTTCAAGTCCTCGAGAACCAGATAGCTGACTGGCTGCTTCCCAGAGGCGAAACACTTGGCAGACAGCTGCGTGTATTTACCGGGTGCCGCCTTCTCCAGGATTTGTGACATCGCGGGAATGGTATCGCAGAACATGCGAGTCTCTTTCTCGAAGGCTTGCATCTCCTGCGCCATCTTCTGCATCGCCTCTCGCGTCGGGAGGCACTTGATGATCAGCGACAGGGAGCTGCCATGGGGACTGGCGTCGCGCTCCAGCTTGACAGTCATGCGGTAGACGTCGCTGAGGTAGTTGTCGCCCGTAGCCGTCGCCCTGTGCACAGCCACCGAGCCGACCTTCAAGTCTCTGGACGCGTCGCTCTCCTTCAGCGAGGTCTCCGCGAACTGCTTGTCCAGCCACGCAGGCAGCACGGTGGTGGCTTCCGCGGTCATCACCTGCAGTGCAACAGAAATGAAAGGGTCGGTCTAGAGACGATTGAGACGAATTGTCTTGAATCGCAAATAAATGCTATTGGTGTACCTAATAAATTATGCAGAATCATAATACGAAAGCACACTCATAACAGCGAGAATTAATATAAACTTTCGTCTTTTCTTAAATTTCGAGTCCCCACGAGCAGGCAGGTTCTCAGAGACTAAAATCATTCTCGATGTTGGAGCGCGACTTCTCCGTTTGGTCCCCTCCCACAGACCAACCAACCAACCACTCTTCATGCAAAAGTTTTAGATGTTTAATAAGACCTTTTTATTACATAAAACTGATAAAACAATTCTGTTTTTTCAAAGTACGCGATTTTAGATAACTTAAGATACACAACTAAATTTGACATTTTCAGACGGAAGAATGCGATCTACAAGAACTACATTGACGGAAAAGGTTGTAACACCAAAATATAATTAACGTAGAGTAATGAAGTTGGGGAATGTCTCCTTACAGGTAACATATTTAACTGACTAACATTGGAAACCACTGAAAAGCCGGCCTAAGTGGCCGAGTGGTTCTAGACACTTCAGTCTGGAACAGCGAGACCACTACGGTCGCAGGTTCGAATCCTGCCTCGGGCATGGATGTGTGTGATGTCCTTATGTTAATTAGGTTTAAGTAGTTCTAAGTTCTAGGGGACTCATGACCTCACATGTTAAGTCCCATAGTGCTCAGAGCCATTTGAACCAAAACCACTGAAAATGTAAATTAGTGGTACATTAATAACCGCTGTAATAGCCTGAATGTTGAACGGAAACATGCAGACGGTCATCCATTGTGTCGTACAGACGCTGGACGTCAGGTTTTGGGACGGATTTCCATGCCTGTTGCACTTCATCTGCCAATACTGGCACTGTTAATGCTGATATGTGAATGACGCTGGAGTTGTCTCCTGATGGTGTTCTATACGTGCTCGATTGGAGACAGATCTGATGTTACAGCAGGCTAAGGGAACGTGTCGACACTCTGTGGAGCATGTTGGGTTACAACAGCGGTATGTGGGCGAGCATTATCCTATTGGAAAACACTACCTGAAATTCTGTTTATGAGTGGCAACACAGCAGGTTGAATCTCCAAACTGACGTGGAAGTTTGCAGTCAGGGTGCGTACGATAATGACGAGAATGCTCCTGCTGTCATACGAAATCACACTCCAAACCCTAAATCCGGGTGTAGATCCAGTATACCTGTCACACAGACAGGTTGGTTGCAGTCCCCCAACCGGCCTCTTTCTAACCAACACGGCCTTCACTGCCAGCGAGGCAGAAGCAACTTTTGTCAGAAAATACAACAGACCTCCAACCTGTCCTCCAATAAGCCCTCACTGAACACCACTGAAGTCGCAAATGGCAGTGGTTTTGAGTCAGTGGACAGCACGGTACAGATCATCTGGTTTGGAGCTGTCATTGAAGTCACTGATTTGTAACAAATGGCTTTTGATGTCGCTGAGCAACAGTCATACAATTATTGTTAAATGAATAGCAATAATTGTTAAACGAATCGCCATTTAACCTTATTGTTGTTTATGTAATTACGACCCAGGTTTCGGCCTTTTATGCGCTTTTCAAGTAATTGAGTTTATGTCATTAACGTATATTGCAGGACATCACACACAAACCTGGCCATAAATTAAGAAAAATATTCGCTCCCCACGAAATGCCAGATGAAATGTCATCATCCTGTAAAAAGATCACTAAATATGTTAATAACATAAACTCAATCACAAAAATGGCATTAAATGCCGAAACCTGGGTCATAATTGCATAAACAACAATGCAGTGAAATGGCGGTGTGTTCATTTAAAAATGATTTGTAACAGTTCGTTTTTCCACTGTGGTGCCAACTGCTGCTAAAATTGCTGCTGCTGATGCAGTGCGATGCGCCAGAGGCATACGCCGAACACGATAGTCTTCCCTCTGGGTTGTGCCACGTGGACGTCCGGAGCCAGGTTTTGTTGCGACCGTATCTTCTTATGACCAACGCTACCAGAAATCGTGTACAGTCGCTGCATTCCTGTCAAGTCTTTCTTCAGTATCGCGGAAGGAATATCCCGCTTCTCGTAGCCCTACTACCAGATCTCGTTCAAATTCGGTATTATGCTGACAATGGCGTCAGTGTTGACTAACATCAGGCCGCCACCTCCAGTCTCAATGGTAACTAACGTTCACGACCGTTACAGCGTGTATTTGAAGAAAACCTGATTCGCTCCCTCTTTGGCACTACTAGCGCCACTTCCATGCGACTGACGTGAAATCTGAACAGACGTCATCTTTCAGATGTAGAAGCACGGCTACCATCTTTCGATTATGTCGTACATCTCCTACTTCGTATACATTCATCTATTCACATATGTGTCCTAGAATGAGTTTTGACTCTGCAGAACAGAGTGCTTTTATTTGAATCTGCCTGCTACGCTCAAACTGTATACCAGACTGGTAGTCGAACCAAGAACCTCTCTTTGCCTTCCTAACGACTGACCCATTCAAGGGTGATTGATGACCCATGCAGAGTTCGAGTCCCGGTCTGGCACACAGTTTTCATATGTTACGGCGTTTCACTCAGCGCCCCACTCCACTGGAAAGTGAACACTCGTGTTGGAAACAGTCCCTTACTCTCTGGCTATATCCTTTCTTCCAAGAGTCCTAGTCCCTCAAGGTATGCAGGAGATTTGCGTGGTGCTTTGAAGCTAGGAGGTGCGGCACTGCCGGAAATAGGGCTCTGAGGGCGAGTAGTGAGTCGTGTTTGGATAGCTTAGACGGCAGAGCATTTGCCCCCCAAAGGGAAAAATAAATGTGTGTGAAATCTTATGGGTCTTAACTGCTGAGGTCATCAGTCCCTAAGCTTACACATTACTTAACCTAAATTATCTTAAGGACAAACACACACACCCATGCCCGAGGGAGGACTCGAACCTACGCCGGGACCAGCCGCACAGTCCATGACTGCAGCGCCCAAGACCGCTCGGCTAATCCCGCGCGGCCTAGAGGGAAAGCTCCCAGGTTCGAGTCTCGGTCCGATACACAGATTTAATCGGGCAGAAAAAATGGTTCAAAAGGCTCTGAGCACTATGGGACTTAACATCTGAGGTCATCAGTCCCCTAGAACTTATAACTACTTAAACCTAACTAACCTATGGACATCACAAACATCCATGCCCGAGGCAGGATTCGAACCTGCGACCGTAGCGGTCACGCGGTTCCAGACTGTAGCGCCTAGAACCGCACGGCTACTCCGGCCAGCAATCGCGCAGAAAAAAAATTACAAATATTTTGATCGCGTTTGGTTGATTTGACAGTTAACCGGTTTCGACTCTAATGAATCGTCATCAAAAACAAAAATTCTGAAAAGAAAAAAAAAATGCAAGCTTACTATTCAACACAAAATGACTGGACTTGTTACTTTTGACTTGCTCTTCTTAACATTTTTATAACTTCAGATGTAATAATAGCAATGAGCCATTTCTGTCTTTTCTGGATTTTTAGTTCTGATGGTCGCTCATTAGAGAAGAAACTGATTAACAGTCAAATAAACCAAATGCAGTCTCGACAGTTGCGAATAAAAGACTGTAGATAAAGTGTAATCAAAGATGATGCTGTCGCGCTATAATGGTGATACTGGTGGTGCTTGAAAATGATCATGTTCATCACGGGAGTGAAGTGAGTAGTGTCCACGCAGGGTACGGTGGCCGCCGCGCAGTGACCAGTTCTCGTCCAAACCGCTGGGCGAGTTCACTTGTTTGTTCTGATAGGGAGGCCGACGTTGTTTGTTCGCTTCTGGCCGGTTGGCGATGCTCCGTGCTGACAAAATCGAGTGGCACACCGTGCAATCTTTCTCAAACGATTTTACAGAAAGTATTCAGTAAAAAAAGAAAAAAAAAAGTATAACTTACAGCTTCACATCTTAGCTTCATGGTGACGCGTCCATCATTTCGTTAATGATCGTAGTTATTGTGATATTTTCGTTTGAGTAAGGCATTCAGAAACTGGAAAAAGTTTGCAAGGAAAAGTAGGGGTCCCTATGATTTTGCACTGGTGTACATGTTGCTGGATATGACATTTAGCTAACATTTTGAATTTTTCAGCGTCTTTGATTAGTAATCAAAACGCCCACGGTATGGGTTTCGAATCCCGCCACGGCTTAAATTTTGAATAAATATCTTCCACAATGGCGGCCGAAGACTTCTGTGATAAGAAGTCACCCTCATTCTGCCATAGGTCTTGCGAAAGAGGGCGGAAGAGCGAACAGAAATTTAGGACTTTCCCTTGCCCTTGGGATGGAAAACTGCCCGTAAAGACGGAAGAATCAGCAATGACCTTCGACATGGAACAACTGCATTAAAGACACAATATTTATCCGTAGGACATAGGGCCTGTTATTGGAAAATAAATTTCATGATGATCTCTCCCTTGACGAAAGATTACGGATCTTTCCCCCATTCAGATCTCCGGGAGGGGACTGCCAATGGGGAGATGACCACGAGAAACAGATGGATTAACCAACGGTAGGATAACGTTCTAGCAGTTGGGACGTGGAATGTCAGAATTTTAAGCGTGGTACGAAATATAGAAAATTTGAAAAGGAAAATGCAAAAGCTCAATATAGATATAGTGGGGGTCAGTGTGTAAGTAGGCTGTTTAGGTTTTTTTATTGGTAACGCCACCTCTGTATGAAAATCACTGGCTGTGCTGTGGGCAGTCTGTGTCTGCTTTGCATTGTTGTAATACTCGCCATTGTAGTGTTAGGCAGCTGGCTGTGAACAGCGCGTAGCGTTGAGGCTGTTTAGGTTTTTTTATTGGTAACGCCACCTCTGTATGAAAATCACTGGCTGTGCTGTGGGCAGTCTGTGTCTGCTTTGCATTGTTGTAATACTCGCCATTGTAGTGTTAGGCAGCTGGCTGTGAACAGCGCGTAGCGTTGCGCAGTTGGAGGTGAGCCGCCAGCAGTGGTGGATGTGGGGAGAGAGATGGCGGAGGTTTGTAATTTGTCATGAACTGCTATATTTATATATGATGATATCAAGGTAAATACATTGTTCGTTCTCTATTAATATCTTTCATTTGCTAACTATCCCTATCAGTAGTTAGTGCCTTCCATAGTTTGAATCTTTTATTTAGCTGGCAGTAGTGGCGCTCGCTGTATTGCAGTAGCTTGAGCAGCGAAGATTTTTGTGAGGTAAGTGATTTGTGAAAGGTATAGTTTAATGTTAATCAGGGCCATTCTTTTGTAGGGAATTTTGAAAGTCAGATTGCGTTGCGCTAACAAAATATTGTGTGTCAGGTTAAGGACAGTCGTGTATAAATTGTTCAAAAAGGGGAAGTTTCATATGTCGACCCTTAGCCAAGGATACCTCACTGGAATCTTCTGATTTTTTGTTGTAGTTTGTGTAATTAGTGTAGATTTTGTTTATTGCTAGCGCGTAATTGTAGAGAAAATCTCCTTTGTAGTGGCAGACTTTCTTTGTTGTACAGTAAAACAGTTGTGGCATGCATACAGATTTGCACCAAGTATTTAGCAGCTACGCTTGCAATTAACTAGATATTATTTTCAGTGCTATGTTAATGTGTTCTCCTATTTTTGCACTTCAAATTGTGCTTTTCTGTGTTATCGTGTGAAATATTGTGACAATTATGGCGTGTGAAAAACGTAACACTAGGCTCCAAACTAAACTGAGAAATAATAGTGACGACGAGCGTAGCTTATCAGCGCCGCCGAGTAATGAATTAACTGATGTTCAAAGTAGTAATTTGGTAACTGTGCACAGGGAAATGGAGCGGGCGTCAAACAATGGCGTGGACAGTGAAACAATTAGTGAAGAGGGAAGCATTATCGATCGATCGGTCGGCAATAGCTCGCCTCAGGAAGCCGAAATGACAGGACACGATCTCGCAAATACTGTAGATTCAGGTTTTGGATCCTCACCGTTTTCTCAAATAAGTCAAGACACATTTTCTGCTTGTCAAAATGTGAATGTTTCCGGTGTAAATTCACTGCCGAAAAGCACTGAGGAACATGTTTCAGACACCAATGCATTGTTATTACAATTAATACAACAAATGGGACAAACACAGCAAAAGCTTCAAAAGTTAGACACAGTGGAACAAAATCTCAAAAAGTTAGACACAGTGGAACAAAATCTTAAAAAGTTAGACACACTGGAACAGAATCAGAGACAAACACAGCAACAGCTTCAAAAGTTAGACTCATTGGAACAAACTCTTGAACAAACGCGTGAAGATTTAACTACTGAGTTACATAACATTGAATCGAAATGTCAAAAAGTCTGTAATGACGTAAAAACTCAAATTTGTGAGCATTTTCAACCTATTTTTCCGCGGCATGAAAACGCATTACAGAATCACGAAGCAGCCATAAAAGAACTGCAAATTATTGTTCATGAAAATCATGAGACCTTGCAAGCTAAATTTGACTCAGTTGCATCTACCGATTCGGTTACGCAACTTGCAAAAACTCAGGAAAACTTAAAGAACACAGTAGATTCGATTTCAACACAAATGGACACTCTGAAACTTGGCTCAGAAAAACACATTGAGGAAATGTGTTCGCTATCGGAGAAAGTAGCCGAACTTTCGGATCAGTTCACTAACTTATCTACGAAGGTAGATGATAATCTGAACGACACAAAACCGGTAGTCTTTAATGACACAGAAGAGTGCGAACAAATTAGGAAATTCAAACAAAATCAGAATCAAATTAATACGCAACACCAAAGAGAAATCCGGGAAGTACAAGATCAGTTGACTCAGGTAATACAAGAATTACGTATTTCAGAGGCCACTCGCGCTCCAATACGGGAAGAGGGACTTAGAAATACGGAACAACCACAAAATAATAACACAGGACACTTCGGAAGTTATGAAAGAAATTGGCAAGGTGCACCGAATTTTGAAATGGAACCGCCGAAACGACGTAACAATGACCGATATGCGACTCGCCGACATGATGACTTTGACTATAAGCTGTTCATTACTACACGTAAATTCAAAACATTTAAGAATTCTGGCAACGACATTCATCCACAAGCATGGCTTCATCAATTCTCGCATTGTTTTCCTCCCAACTGGTCGTTAGAACACAGATTAGAATTTATGTGTGGCTACTTGGAGAATGAACCAGCTGTAAGAATGCGATCGGTAATTCACGATTGCCACAGTGAAGGAGAGTTTTACCATGCCTTCCTCTCAGCATATTGGTCTCACGCTACACAAGACCGTGTAAAACATAGCATCATGATGATGAAACACTTTGAACAATCTGAATTTTCCAGTCTTGTGAAATATTTTGAAGACATGTTGCACAAGAATCAGTACCTGACAAACCCATACAGCCCCTCAGAACTCATTCGCATTTGCTTAATCAAATTACCTGAACATTTACGACATATTATTTTGGCAGGACGTTGCAAAGACGACATTGAAGCTTTTCAGGGACTGTTACAAGAACTGGAAAGTGACATTGAAAATCGCGGAACGCGAAAACAGGGACACAACAATTACAGGTCACATCCGTCACAATTCCGTGACGACAGAAACAATAACCGGACACGACTGGTCTATTCTTACAACGCAAATCGTGACCAAAATAGACACCACCCGTACGACAACCGTTGGCAGAGTAATAATAGTTACAGAGAAGGATCGCATTTCCGTAGTAATGACTATCACAGAGACACTCAGAGAAACAGACAATATGGGAACCAAAACAAGTATTATCAAGGGAGGCAGAATAACTTCAGACGCTAACCTTGAGAAAAATTCCAGTATTCTTTGCCGACGTATACCGCATGACAATTGCATTCAAGTTCAAATTCTGAGTACTATGAAGAGTAAAGGTTTACACCAGGTTTCACATGTAAAACCGTTTATTGAAAGATAATCTGCTTTTTAACTTTGTCTTTGCCATAAAACTTTTCACTTCACATTTCTAGTATGCTTTGTCAGATTTAGAATCTGTTAACATGTAACAATGTTTGAAGTGAAATATCCAGTCAAGAACCAAGAGAACTTATTTAAACAGAAATTACGAATGCATTGTTATAGTGAACAGACGTCACAGTGTTATTGTGTGTGTACATTCTTGCTTGTTAGTTGCACGATTACGTAACGACTATCAGGCTTACATACTTAGGACACATACTGGTACTGCTAATGAGATTTTAATGCAACATTTTGGTTTACTTGAAAATACATTCTCGGTTTACAGTACTTTCTGTGAGATACCAAATGACACAGTGTTAGTTTATGTGACAGCTACACGATTTTATCACGACGCTACTAATGAGTGACAATTTACAATGTTGCTTTTGCAGTGTATCTGTTTTATATCTGCACAGTTTTCTGAATTCTTCTAGGAAGAAAAACATGTTTTAGTAGTAACTTTTGTGGTATAGCAACAATGAGACAGCCTTTTTCGTGGCATAACAATACGTTACTGTACAGTACTTTCTTCATCACGCCAATAAGCGTAATAACTACGATATCTATACGCAAAGCATTTCACTTTTGTTTATCATGTGGTAAGTACATTGACTTCTGCAGAACTTAGCTTTCGGAGGACGATAACTACGACACTTCCACAGAGATTATGTTGCGACAAGATGCACAGTTTAGCGCTACAGTACACGCATTTGAGTGATCAATCTTATACTTAAAACACTTATTTTTAAATATTTTTTTTAATTACAAAGAAAGTTTTCCGTGATACATTTCATTCCATTGCTGTAATTTGTAACACCTGGGAGTATAATTACATTTATCCTCATGGGGGTACACGCTTACTTTGTGGACCATGTGTGTGGCAACCACAAGGAGCCCTAGCTAATATGGTATTTGCTTACACAACTTTACACATCGGTACCATATTTCTCTAACACATAATTACACAGCTATCTGATCATTTAACTGAGAGAGACAAACTTTTTTTTTACTACATCAGTGACAGATGTTTACGTAATTATACCGTTGGATAACTTCACACTTACGAAATTGTATTTTGTCTGTACTTAGTGAACTGTTCATATTTTTTTGGAACCATTGTGATACTATGAGAGCTTTGAATGATATATTTGGTATGGGATCATGATTTTTAAAGTACGTTTGAGGCAGATGACACTTTTGACATGAGCAGAGAATTTTTTTTAGGTTTTGAAATTATTGCAGAAAGCTACGACGATTTTGAGATTTGACTGAGGTGTTATGATGTTATTTTTACGACGACGATGTGTATTATGCTGTTGAGATATGTTTATGATCAATAAAATATTGCTACCGTATATGAGGAATAAGAAGTATGTTGGAAACCAAGAATCGTACTTTAAGAGTTATGAAATGTGCGTAAATGCGTGACTGTATCACAATGCTGACGAATATTTTATTTGGACACTTATATTTATAGGATTTTCTTTCTACAGATTTGCAACGCTAATTCTTGACCTGTGAAATATTTTTATGTGAGACTGTCACTGTAGCGGAAACTGCTGTCGTAAATATTTCCGTAAGAAAGTTAAGTGACCACCTGCACGTAATGCATCGTGGGCACCCAGCTGTGTCGGACGCCTGGAGAGAGGGCCATTGGCGCGTGCCTTTCAGAGCACAGGAAGGAAAAAAAAAGGGAGGCCATTATCCTGGCCATTATCATTCCTTTAGAGAAAGCATCGCAAATCCGACACGCTAATTACTTGGAAACATATCGTACTTTCTGATATTTACTGAAATGCCTAATGAAATGACAAGAAATAGTTTGTCTACACACCTGACTATGACTACTGTCTTCCTAGATGAGAGATTTTATTACTACTTATGAAATGCCACATGACTATTGAACGATGTTCTTACGCTTTGCTTTGTACATAGTTGCTTATTTCATTTGATATCTAGTTTCTAGCTGCACTGCAGCATTGGTTAAAATAAAATTTTATAGATGTACTAATATAAATATTTTCTGTCTACAGATCGAGTATATAATAATTTTTTCCAAAAAAATGAGGGAGCACAAAGCGACATTTACCTTCACAGGAACTGCATTCATAATTTTCTTTTCAAGTACTTGGTAATTTCTTTTGTAGAATAAATTGTGATGCATCACTCTAGTGTTAAGATGTGACATAGGTATTAGACATGGCCATTTTTAGTGTAATATTTTTTTCTGCTTGAGCTATGTCATGTTTTGATATAAGTTATTACATTTGCTGCTGCTAGCTTTGCCAATCTGTATTTTTTGTCATTGCTGCTTGTGTTAATTGTTTTGTGCTGCTGCATTGCCTCGTCCCTGAGTTTAGCATTTGAGCTCAGTAGATTTAAGTTAGCTTCAGAGGGGGTAGACTATATAAGAAACTGACTATGGAGAATAGGTAAAGAATGCATTGAGAAGTTATACAAAAAAAAGTACAGAAAACAGGTTTAGGTAGGATTTTCTTGGAAATAAATGTTGAGGTGAGAAATGTGTGAACATATAAATACAGAAAGCATGCTTAGATAGAATTTTTTTGGTGGAAACAAAGGATGAAATAAGAGGAAAGATATATGAAGTTTTGGGTTGGACTGCAGTACCAAAGGTTACACTGAAAACGAACCCTATCCTTTCCTATTGGTGTTATCCCACTATGTGTTTGTGTACCCTTGTGTAGTTGTTTTCTTCCTGTCTCTGTGTAGTTTCATAGAATTTTTTCCTCTTTTAATATTAAGCTACATTCACTATGATGAGGAATACTGTTATCCTCAAATATAATTGGCATTAATAATATGTTATTTACTTTGTAAAGATGTTAGACATTATTCATTCTGTTTAAATGCTCATGTGTGAAGTTGATGTTTCGCAAGTTATTCTGATCTTCTATGTATGTACTCATGTCATAATTCCTGTAACACTGACGTATATGTTTATTTCTATTCTTTTGTAAAGCCCCTATTACTACAAATGTTATCTGTATTATTATGTTTTTAATGATGTGTTTTGTACCTTTGTTATTGTATTCTTATGTTATAAAATTGTATAGACACCAGTTCTTCAAATTAAGTTACATTTCACGGCACACGTTTCTGTTGGTCATAGTATATGGACAATATGTGAGAAGTAGGGACTGATAGTGTTTGCACGTGTGTTAATAATTCAGCAAGGGACTGGATAACAGCATTGCTGGTTCTAAGGACAATTCCAAAAACTTTGTGAGTGCACAAGTGGTGGTTATGGACTTGCTATATCATCCGCAAGACGCTTCAATGGTGATTGTGCACCTGCACAGTCACAACAGATGGCTGCTGGCTATCTCTACAAGGACTACAGTGGGTCTACATCAACCATCAATACCATCATCTCTACAAGGACTGCAGTGGGTCTGCGCCTCTGGTGGCCCACCAATACCGTAATCTCTACCAGGACTCCAGTGGGTTTGCTCTGTGATGACCTACCTACCAATATTCTTCAAAACTTCGAATGACTCTGCTGTGGGTTTGCTCCATTGTGGCCCATTACCTGTCAGCATGTCAAGAGTCAGCACTGTCTTTCCGTTGGAAGGACAACACTGCTTCTTCAAGACTGTATGGAAATCCACTACTTCCGTGTGCATTTTCTTTTACTGCTCAGACTTTGAGAAAAACACTGAAATTTTACAGTGATGAACAATCTGGACTGTCTTTATGGACTGTGAAAAAAATTTTAGCTTTTGACCAGCATTGTATAAATAAGTGTGTGCATTTGATATCTTTGTTATTGTAATTATGAAAAATTTTTTCAAATCATTATTGGCCACTGCCCAAAAATATTTTGTAAAATTTTTTGTGGGGAGCATGGGGGCTATGTAAGTAGGCTGTTTAGGTTTTTTTATTGGTAACGCCACCTCTGTATGAAAATCACTGGCTGTGCTGTGGGCAGTCTGTGTCTGCTTTGCATTGTTGTAATACTCGCCATTGTAGTGTTAGGCAGCTGGCTGTGAACAGCGCGTAGCGTTGAGGCTGTTTAGGTTTTTTTATTGGTAACGCCACCTCTGTATGAAAATCACTGGCTGTGCTGTGGGCAGTCTGTGTCTGCTTTGCATTGTTGTAATACTCGCCATTGTAGTGTTAGGCAGCTGGCTGTGAACAGCGCGTAGCGTTGCGCAGTTGGAGGTGAGCCGCCAGCAGTGGTGGATGTGGGGAGAGAGATGGCGGAGGTTTGTAATTTGTCATGAACTGCTATATTTATATATGATGATATCAAGGTAAATACATTGTTCGTTCTCTATTAATATCTTTCATTTGCTAACTATCCCTATCAGTAGTTAGTGCCTTCCATAGTTTGAATCTTTTATTTAGCTGGCAGTAGTGGCGCTCGCTGTATTGCAGTAGCTTGAGCAGCGAAGATTTTTGTGAGGTAAGTGATTTGTGAAAGGTATAGTTTAATGTTAGTCAGGGCCATTCTTTTGTAGGGAATTTTGAAAGTCAGATTGCGTTGCGCTAACAAAATATTGTGTGTCAGTTTAAGCACAGTTATGTATAATTGTTCAAAGGGTACGTTTCAAGTGAATTGAAAAGGGAAGAAGACAGGGATTTCTGGTCAGATGAGCATAGGGTAATATCAACAGCAACAAAAATGGGGTAACGAGAGTAGCATTCGTTATGAATAGAATGGTAGGGCAGAGATTGAGTTGCTGTGAACAGATCAGTGATAGGATTTTTCTCATCAGAACTGACAGCGAACCAACAGCGACAAAGGTAGTTAAAGTATACATGCCGACGCCACAGGCCCTAGATGAAGGGACAGAGAAAGTATATGAAAATATTGAAAGGGTAATTTAGTACGTAAAGGGAGATGAAAATCCTGGAAAGAGGTTGTAGGATAAGCAGTAGAAGAAAACTTTATTGGAGAATAAAGGCTCTGTACTAGGAATGAGAAATGACAAAGACTAACTGAGTTCTGCAATAAAGTCCAGCTAGTAATAGCGAATACACTGTTCAAGAACCACAAGAGAAGGAGGTAACTTGCAAACGGACGGAAGATACGGAAGAGTTCAGTGAAATTACATTACGGTAAGGCAGAGATTCCGAAATCAGATACTAGATTGTAACGTGTACAAAGATTCAGATATAGACTCAAATCACAATTTAGTAATGATGGTAATGATGGAGAGAAGGCTGAAGCTTAAAAGAATAGTCAGGAATGTTTTTTGATGGTCGCCTGGAACTGTGAGCGTGGATAGCCTCCACTTAATATTTGCAAAGAATGTGAGTGTAGGCTTCAGCTTAGAGCGACACTTCTCCAGCACTCGGCATTTCACCTACACTGCATGCCCGCAACGGCCACCACCACTGCTATCCCCACACTTGACCTGCCGACTGCGCAGCTGCTGGTCACTTTATTTTGCGCGCGCTCTACTACAGTAGGTCCTCGTTGAACTGCACGGAGTAGCCAACAGTTACTAATAGGGGAGGATGGAAGAGGGATAAATCTATGCATTAAGTGAAGTCGAGTGTTGTTGACTAGGACTGCAAATAAGATGTATCTTAGGATGGATTTCATTGTCACATGTCAAGGGGTGGTTGAATTTCCGGTGGTAGGTAGCTGAACTGGCTTTCTGCTAGATGTTTTGGATAACGTATTAAGCTGCGTATAAGGCGGGATGTGGGTGCAGTTGCAGAGTAGGTAACTGTGGTTAGCGATTATTGGATGGTATATTGGGTGTTGGGACTGATATTTCCGATTAATATATTGGCTGTGAAGGTGCTCCAAGGTAAGACGTAAGTATGGGAAAATAATTAGTTGGTGTAGGAACTTAGATGGAGAAGTTTGGCAGATGCAGAACCGTGCCATACTGCATGTCATTCAAGGTTTTCGAGCGATTGGTAGAGTTAAGGAGACGTGGAGATCTTGGAAATATTAACACAAGTTTGATGGAGTCTGATGTAGGAGTTATAGGTGAGGACAGTGGTGGAAGGTTGTAGGTTACAAGTATGGCCTTTTAGTAGTTACAGTCGCTTAAGTCAGTTTCGAACTTTGTATTGGACGGTAGGGAGGTATTCATTCCATGTTCGTTTTCTGTCAAGGGTCAATCCTATACGCTTTACTGTGTTTGCTGTAGCTGGAAAGGCAGAAATCTGGACAATGGAATCAGCGAGTGGCGCGTACAGAGATGGTGGTATCGATTGTCGGTGGAGTTACTTGAAGCGTCCGCATATTACATCACTCGTCCAGACATTAAGTGGCTTTCTAGCCGGGCGTGGGACAGTTGGAGTACGCTGTGGGTACCTAGGTACGCACTGCCATTATAATATTATAGCAGATAAGTGGAGGGCTGGGAATATGGAAAGTGTACCGTGTTCATCGCTTTTTATTTATGTACATTATACAAATTTCTCGTGAGTCACAGCTTCGCTCAGGATATACATGTATAATTCCTGCTGAACAATGCTGCTGAATTTTATCCATTGTCACCATGCATTTCGGCCCCAGAGATGAGAATCTGATGTTGACTCCTCCAATAATCTGCTGTCTGTTTCCTGACACATTTGTTAATAATAATATTGTCCTGTCTTTGTTAACATTCTATTTAAAATTAATGCTCATTGATGGTATAACAGGCTTATGGTTATTGCCTCCCTCCTCCGCTGTAACTAACCGATAACCGCGGAGAACGGTGTTGATTCCATTTGAGAGTCCCTTGAAAACCTCCTAAGTGGCTATTTATTAATGAATAGAAAACCGAATTGGGACGTTCAGAACGCTACTGGAAGTGGTACACTTATCTAAGACACGATGTTTGGGTTGACGAACAGGTAAAGTGAAATTATAGGGAGAACAAAACAGTTTCCTGAAACCTAATGATGATTCAAAGCGAGCTACAAATGCTAAAAAAAGTTTTGAAATCTGCACAATCATGCGTGACCGAATATTAGATCATCTGTGGCAAACAATGCAACACTGCAAATGCATCCAGTGCTCAAAACACCTTTTGCCGACTCTCAGTTGTTTCAGGAATGATTTATTTAAACCGCCAAAAGCTGATATATCAAAATAATTTTTGTTGCCCTCGAGATTGAATCATAGGTTGTCGTCATGTCACATAATATTAAAAATTTAAAACGGTAGTGCGTTTCGTTGACATCAGAGGTATGAGCGGTGTATAAGAGCCGACTCTACTAAATATCATGCCTCCATCCCAGACCAGTTTGATATTAACTGCTATATTTACAATACTGTATCAAGATTTCTATGAGTGCAGAGTAAGTGTACCGTGAAACTTCCTGGCAGATTAAAACTGTGTGCCCCACCGAGACTCGAACTCGGGACCTTTGCCTTTCGCGGGCAAGTGCTCTACCAACTTTTTTTATTTTTATTTTTATTTTTTTTTTTTACAGCTGAAAATGTGTGCCCCGACCGGTATTCGAAACCGGGATCTCCTCCTTACATGGCAGACGCTCTATCCATTTTTTTTTCTAATGTCAGGCTTACCACCTTTGCTGACATACATTTTGTTGTACTATCGCATAAATAGTGTCTACAAAGTCCATACGTTAACAAATGGTGGCTAATTAGAAAATTAATTAATTAAGGAAATGAATAAAACTGAAAATGCCCAAATGAAAGACATGAAGACATTGCGGATAGTACAAATACAAAAGAAACATGCTCCTATAGCAATGAAATGAAATTCGTGTCGGGGGCGACACCTGCACACGACCCGACGTTTGATAGAGCTAGAGAGCCATCTATCGACTCGTTCTCCAGACGTTGGTGTAAGACTGGGTCGTCTTCTCGAAATTAACTAAGGGTCCGTAAGTGTGATCGGTGTCTATCTCGGCTTCTTCGTCTATCTCATCTCTCACCCGTCACACCCCATCTGGCCGGCGGGTCGGTAAATGTAAGTCGCAAGTAATTAGCGAAGTCTTGCCTATATTTCTTATGCTGTTGCAGCTTCGTGTGTCCATCCAGGAGAAAATGCCAAAAATCAATTTTGTCCTTTTCCGATTCGTTATACACGTAGCCCACCACCATTCCCCGCACCCATGTCACTGCATTGGTTTTTTGGACCGGGAAATAAGATTCTTGGGGGAAAAAAGTGTGTCTGATGAAATTGTGTGAGAGGCGGAGCGTAACAGGAACGCCAATATCTGTTGTGCCAAGTGCCACACTGGAGCCGTCCCACTACATGCTAAACGATGTTCATCAGTGTCCACTGTTGCGCAGCCTAAACATAGTGGAGTGTCTGCCAAATGAATCGCGTGTGGCCGTTGATTCGTTGCGAACTTCCTATTTATCACCACATACCATGTTGAGCGTACCGACGTTGGGAGGTAAACGTTCCGTATCACGCGCCATATCTGTAGCCAGTTCTTGTGTGGGTACTTCTTTTCCAGGGTATTCCTGGGGCACCGGCGCAGTAAGAGTTGGTATACGTCTCGCGTCGTCGGTAGTCGTGTTGTTGGGAAGGAATCTCTGACATAGCTAAGCTCCAAAAAAAAAAGACTTGAAATGTGACAGCTTCGGTGAAATACGGCCCACATTAACTGGGGGTAGCATTGAAGTGGGCGCTAGTACATCGGCCAACGCACCCGAGATATTGCGAAATTGACTGCGCCACTGTCGGAAAATCGTACTGACGAATAGCGCCCGTGCCTTTTCATATACGTTCACTAGACCAAGTCCACCCCCCTCCAGGTGGTACCGTAAGCGTTGTGTATCGGATCTTAAACAGGTGTCCCACACTCACGTAGGTTCCGAAAGTTGCTTGTATCCGTGATGCCATTGTGCGCGTTAAAGGCAGGACATGCGCTACGTGATTGAGACTCGGTGCTAGGTATACGTTAACATAGGTCACCCTCTGAATCATATCCAACGCTCTTAATTTCTGTAACAGCACCATTGTCCGCATCAGCTTCAATATGCGTCGGTAGTTATCCGCTGCTGTCCGCTGCACATCCGTGTGGAACGTAATACCTAGGCATTTTATGGTCTGAACTAAGATGAGCGGGCCTTCCTCCCCCGGTTGTAATCCTCGACCGACATTCATGCAGCGTGATTTTTGTAGATTAAGCACGCTTCCTGCCGCCATCCCGTATCGCTGTATCCATGCCAACGCCGTACGTACTTCTTCGCCTGTCCGTGCCACCAGCATCACATCGTCAGCATAAGCGCGGCAATGAAAGGTCAGTTGTGGCAACGGCACTCCCTCCAACCGTCTTCGGAGACCATATAGACAGGGTTCCAAAGCCATTGCATACAAAAATATCGAAGAGGGGCAACCTTGACGAACTGACCTTGAAATAACAATGTAGTCAGTGCCCCGCCCATTCACCGAGACCTTTGATCGTACGCCATGTAACAGTCGCATAATCACTAGGATGAAGGCCTGTGGGATTCCCAATCTGCCCATCACCGCATGCAAAAAAGGTATGATCCACTCTGTCGAACGCATGATCGAAGTCAATTGCGACGAGTGCCCCACGCACTCGGCATGCCGCTACTAATGCGATGATATCTCGGTAGTCACCGAGCGCCGTATGTACGTTACTCTTACCGCCGAGGCAAGTTTGATCTATGAGGAGTCTATCAGAAAGTGAAGACCGCAGGCGAACCCCAAGGATGCACGCGAAATTCTTATAGTCGCAGTTCAAGAGAGTGAGTGGTCTATAATCTCCTGGATTTCTGCCACCGCGTGGTTTGGGTATTGGGATGATGATACCCTCCGTGAATTCGGCAGGTATCTCAGTCTGCGGTAACAGTAGTTCGTTGTACATCTGAATCCAGGTCCGTCCCATGAGGTATGCAAAGGCGCGGTAAAATTCAATTGGGAAGCCGTCCTGTCCTGGGGACTTGTTCGGAGCCCCCCTGGCAATTGCGTCTGTCAGCTCGTCCTCTGTTATCGCTGTGATGAAAGTCTCTGCATCCAGTGGTGGTCCTCTATCTGGCATTTCCGAGATGACATCATGTAGTGTCTCGTGGTTCACACGTACAGGTCCATATAACTGACGGAAATAGTCGGTAAACACATGCGCAATATCACGCTGGTGCACAACTTGCTGGCCAGTTTCAGAGATTAGTTCCCTGATCAATGTCCTGCGTCGTCGTTGGCGTTCACGTACCACGTGGTGCATGGAGGGGGTTTCGGCAGCAACTGTGTCCGCCAATCTCGCCCGGACCATTATACCTTCCATTCTTAGTCTCGTCAGCTGTAATAACTTGGCTTTTATCCTGCGCATGGCCGTGTGCCTTTCCGGCGATGGTTGTTGGGTCATCAGCTCCCTCAGGGCTGTAAAATAAAAAATCAGCCGTCGTGCGGTTCCACTGCGATTTGTCCTGCCCGTATCGTATCAACGTTCTCCGTAACGTTGGTTTTGCGCATTTAATCCACCACTGGAGAACCGAGGTGTATGCTCGTTGGCGGCGAACGCAGGTCTCCCAGGCCGCCTCTATCGACCGGTGACATTCAGTGTCACGTAAAAGTGCACAATTCATTTTCTAGTGACCCTTACTCCGCCATATCTTCTGACGCGTTAGTGAAATCGTACAGACGTACGCCATATGATCCGTAAAAGCCGCTGGCCAGATTTCGGCATCCAGTATCGCCGTCCGTAGAGCTCGTGTCACATACACTCTATCAAGTCTACTCGCCGAGTGTCCCGTGACAAACGTATAACCCGGTCTGTCACCATGCTGCTGTTCCCAGGTATCTAGAAGCGCCATTTCGGTAATCAACGCACGCAGTTCCATGCATGACACATAATGAGGTACTTGGTCCTTTTTGTCGACGACACAAAGTCGCCGCCCACTATATAGTTATCATAGCGTCCAGTGAACAACGGTGCTATCTCTTCGGTGTAAAAAGTCGCCCTTTCTCTTCGTTTTGTGGAGCCAGATGGTGCGTATAAATTGATGAAACGAACGCCGTCGACAGTGATCGCTATGCCACGTGCCGAAGGGAGAGACCTGACGTCCTCCACTCCTATTCCTTCCCTGGTGAGAATCGCCACACCGCATCCACTTTCATTGTGCACTGAATAATGTGCCTCGTAACTGTAGAACTCTGGCGGCGATGTGAAACGCACTTCTTGTAGGAGTACAATATCCACGTCCGCAGCGCGTAACATATCTTTCAGCATTTGAATTTTAAGCGGTGTCCGTATGCCATTAATGTTTATCGTGGCAATGCGGTACGCCTGGCTTGTGTTCATCAGTTGTAGGGCGGTGTCATTAAGCGTCCATCTGCACCCCCGGCGCTCCTCAACACACTAAGTTGTTCAACATTTCCCGACCCCTCCCGGCCTCTGGCCAGGACTATCCTCAATCGTCGCGTTCGTATTTTCATCCTGTTCCTGTTGGTCCATTTCTTGCGCCCAGTCCCCCAGCATATTTCCGGAACTGGTCGAAGGATGGTAGGCAACGTTGTCATCGCTCTGATGTTGGACAGGTGTCATCTCCACTTCCGCCTTCCGGTCACCAGAAGGAGAGGTCAAGTTATCGTCGCTGTGTAGTTCCTGCACAGTCATCTCGGTATCTGTTGAATCCACTGGTCTCAGGTCGATACTGTCGTTGTCGTCCACTGTCCCCTCGGAACTACGGCTATCGTCAGCAGAAGTCAGTCGACGCTTCTTTCTTCTCTTCGGCGAACGCTGTTTCCGTTGCCTTGCTTCCGCATCGGCTGTTTGGGTTGCGTATCCTCCGTCTTGGTCCTGGCCTATCACGCTCTCGGTGGAAGCACTAGCAGCCACCACGGATGAGCCTGGAGCGGCCGTCAGCTGCATCTCTTGTGTGGTGTCCTGTGGCTGCTGTGGTGGAACCGGTGGTCGGAGGTCCAGTCCGTTGGTGTCCATGTTCTCTATAGGGGGCAGCTGCTGGTGTCCATCGGAAATCTCCCTCACGTCGCCTCTCAGGGCTTCCACAAAGGTCAACGGTAAGACAGTCGTCTGTTGTGGCGCCTGAACGTCATCCCGTGGAGTTTGCACTAAACGTCGCCGGAGGCATTCCGAGCGGACGTGACCTTCTTTCCCGCACCCCAAGCAAGTGCGAGGTTGCCCATCATAGATTATAATCGCTCGACAACCTCCTATGTACAAATAAGAGGGGACGTGCTTTCGCAGTTCTATCCGTATTTGTCTCACCCCTTTTAAAACGGGGTACGTGGTAAAACTCGTCCATTTTTCGGCCACATGGGATAGAACTGTACCGTATGGTCGAAAGGCGTCGGTAATAAGTTCAGACGGGACCTCAAACGGAAGTTCGAAGACTCGTATAGTGCGGATCCCCATTCCTGCGTGATCGACTGTAACCGCACCAACATTCCCATTGGCATGACAGAAACGATACCCGTTCGGTGATCGTTGTAGAAGTCTTTCGCCAGCAGCCTCGTCAACAAGCTTGACATAGACGACGCTTGAAACGAGCGATAAATTGATTCCCACGATTTCCTGTGGATCGATTTTTACCTCTTCTCTGAAGAAACGTTCAATCTCGTGTGCCTTTGGTCGTGTATAGTCGTTCGCAAAACTGAACTTCAAAGTCGTTTTTCTGTTCGAGTGTGCCATCTCGTTCTAGATTCACAACACCGCACACGCGAAGCTGCTCAAGCGTAAACAAACAGGCGCGCGCACCTCAGCGCGGCCGGCAGGCAACACGGTCCGCACTGTGCCACTGCCGAAGGCAGACTGCCAACTGAGCTACCGAAGCACGACTCACGCCCGGTACCCACAGCTTTACTTCTGCCAGTACCTCGTCTCCTACCTTCCAAACGAGACGAGGTACTGGCAGAAGTAAAGCTGTGGGTACCGGCCGTGAGTCGTGATTCGGTAGCTCAGCTGGTAGAGCACTTGCCTGCGAAAGGCGAAGGTCCCAGGTTCGAGTCTCGGTCGGGCACACAGTTTTAATCTGGCAGGAAGTTTCATATCAGCGCACACTCCGTTGCAGAGTGAAAATCTCGTTCTAAGTGTACCGTCTTCGTCGCTTTTTATTTACGTATATTATACTACTTTACTTTATAAATATAAAAGATTATAGCATCTATCTACTGTTTGAAGATGCCATTCCCGCCCACAGTTTAATATTAGATCCTGGGTGTAATTATTAATGTTATTATAACAAAATTTTCGAAAATGAAAGGTCACTTGTTGCCCCAGCCTCAATATTGTCATAACATCAACAACACTCCCTGAGGCGGCTGTCGTGCACCCCCCCCCCTCCCCCGCCCCGTGACGTCACACTAATCACCGAAAAGCGCTGAGTCCTGAGATCTCTGGATTCCCAGATGTACTGGTTCGGTTCTCCGCATGTTTACTTATCAAATTATGTAATTATCCTGAAGCTGTCCCCTGGATCCTGAGATGTATGTCGTAATTTCATCAGATAATTACGTATGATTTTATCAGACAATCACGCCGTTCCCTGGGTCCTGGTTCCCAGATCCTGATACGTATGTCATTTTTTTATCAGATAATTACGCTGTCCCCTGTATCTGAGCACAGGACTCTGTGCTCTTGATATGCTTCAACATGCTTTAGATGCGTGTCTTAATTTCGTCAGATAATTACGCTTCAGATGTATATACTAGAATCTTTTCGTTTGACCTGTTAGGCACTTGTGATTTCACCAGACAATTACGCTTACTAGAGTATGCCTTAGCTGTTTTGCACATGTAATTTCATCCACTAGCACGTCTATGAGACGTTTCTAGCTCAGGAGTTAAGATTTTCCCAAGATGAACACAATATTAATTAAGTACGACGTTATCAGACAATTACGCTACTCCTTAGACATGAAACTTGGATACAGAGATGTATGCAACATGCTTTAGGCGTATCTCATGCAGTTACGTTACTGCATTAACCCTGTAGTGAGGTGTAATTTAAGCAGACAATTAAGACTCAATAATAAATTCAACGCTAGGCACAGAGATTTTCATTTTGTGACACAACCTTTGTAGTGTCGTGAAATTTGTTCCACATTAGTAGCGGCTTTCCTCAGTGAAGAACCGGCTGTTACTTGTTTTGGCTCCTCACCATGTTTCTTTTGGTATTTTGCATTTGTCTGTCTTCTTTTCATTTTTTCTCATGATACCTGCCACAATATTATAAAAATAAGATTTTGTAACAACTTCTATCATATATAGGTATTTTATATCTGGGTATAGACAATCATCAAACAAAATTGTAACAAGGTTCTTCCTAATCGTTAACACTGTAATAATTTACCCCATGTTATAGCAAGATACAGTTCTGATGAATAACTAACTGCACATTGTTCTGCAAACCGCACTTTCTTAACAGTATGAGAAGTCATGATGAACGGAATATTGTTTGACAATGAGAGTCGTTTTAACCCACCAGTTTCGTTAATAGTATATGAAGCCATGTTGAAGTTAATATTGTTTTAAAACCGTAGCGCAGTACAGTCGCTAAGTGTAACAGATAAATGTATAGTGCAAATGTTTTGCTTAAACTGTTGTTATTTATTGCGTCCTGCAAGGTTTCATCATATATGGCAAACCTAGTGACAAATAGGTAAGACGAACTCGGTCGACGTCTACTACGTGTCCTTGATGAACGCAATTTTGTTTTAAGACCGTAGCACAAAACAATAGCTAAGTGTTAAAGAAAATGTACAACGAACTAGCTACCAAGTTGTTTGGCTTTCATCATAAATGAAAAAACTGCTCACAAACGTGAAGTTAGGCTAAGATATTCTGACTCGATGTTTACAATGTATCCCGAAACCTATCGATGGCGAAAGTGGGAATTTAAACGGGCGTGTCGTCAGTGAAACCGCTGGGATCCTGTCCGCTGGTTATCCGTAATTGTTTCAGCTCACCCGATGGAAACATCTGCAGATCCTGTTGAAGGTGTTCCACTATACACCATTACATATAGTGAACAGTTATGAATCGAATAAGTAACATATGTAAAAAAGTTATTGTCAAACGTGTCAGTACTTGCCCGCTGCGAATTTCAGCCATGTGAGAATAATTTCTATTTATGTTGCCACTGTTTTTGGGCATTCATATATGGCACTATAAATGTACAGTACGTGCAGGACACTGGAACTGAACTGAAACTACATTTAAAGCAAAACATCTATTCTACAACATATAAAAAAACTTCGAAATAAATGAATGTATAAAGCGTGTTTATGTTTCACTAGAAAGTCTCGTACAAAGTAAAACAAACGTCTATTCTGCTAAATGTCAAGGTGAAAGAACCACATCCTCTGAATTTTCTTCTGACTTAACCCGTCCAGATGGAGCCTTCTTTTTCCTTTTTTCTTTAATTTTTTTTTGAACACCTCTATGTATTTTCTAAGCCTTTGTTCCAGTGAAAGTATCAAATCCCAGTGAAAGTATCAAATATGAAAAGAATAGTGAGCGGAATCCGTGGTTTAACATGTAGTGAGTTTAACGACGTTATACCGGTACCACTACCAGCTGAGATAAAACGTAACTCGGTTGTTATACGTGACCTGTGGAAAACCAACTCGGATAAGGAATTACTTTTGGTTTGACAGGCATAACAATACGGATTCATTTTACACTTCTCAGCCATAATTAAAAGTACCTAAACAGCTGATTTGTGACAATATGAATATTATTTTAGTTTTCAAACAGGACGTCACGAATATGGAGCAAATTTGTGAAGACAACTTCAGTATGGGTCGTTGAATGTTAATTTAGAACGATTTTATTATTTGCACCCACTTGCTATTTAACACGAGCTGTAAGGTTTCACCATAATATGGAAACCTGCTCATGATGCAAAGTTAACCAAACTGTATTTCGTGTGTTTACGACGCGTTAGGTAACATATGAAATACACCCATGAGGAAAGTGAAAGCTTCATGCGGCTCACGATTCACTCACGACGAAAGACAAAACAGGAAACTCTTCAGAACGATTTCCCTGATTTATGTATTTCTTGCTACATTTTTTTCTTTTTTGACAATAAAATAGCCACGCCTCGGTTGTAACAACGATAAATAAAAATAGTTGAATAACATTTGGTCAACAGGTTATGTTAAACCGTCAACGTGAAGAGATCTTCCCGCCAACCAAGTAAATGATAAATGAAATCTACTAATGTTTTTGTTTAACTGTGAAACAATGAGTTGTTGTTTCTATCATTATGGGTAATGTCGTGATTCTGGACGCTCACTCAGCACCGCTAGGTATGGTTTTAACAGTAGCGATTCGAAACGTATGGTTATAAGTTTGTATTCCAACTTTAAAAGTAGTTTTCCCGTACGAATATTTACATTCAGAATGCATGTATACATATGAGTTACATCTTGCATTTCACCTCACCGTGCTGTTTTTCCGCTAAATCACGCCTCACAGTATTGTAGCAGAATTTGCCTATACATCAACACACATATAGAGACAGTACAATGGAACTGTTCGAATGTTACGTCTCTGAGTAATGAATTTTGAATGTGAAAAACATGAAAATGAAATACATTTTAGCCTTATTTGTACAAATTATTCTTTATTCTTTGTCGGATTCGATCACAGGGATCATCAACACACAATATCAAATTGGTATCTATGTGGATATGGTTTGTGAGTCTTGTGGAGGATTAAGATTTCGTAGTTGAGGGAATCCTTGTTACTGAACTAACGTGTTCCAGATTACACTGTAGTCTTCGCCTGTAGTGCAGTCAACACTCATCGAACAGAATGACTTACTAGATAAAATTTGTTAGAAGAACTTGTAAAGGGACACCGTCCTCTAGCATTGCATTTCCTCAACAGAAGTAGTCGATACCGGAACTAATTTCCGAATTTGGGACAGGTCAATATTATCTCTACTGTTTATCTGTATAATTTCATATAATTTGATACACAATGTATTATATTTCAAGATAAAAACTATGAAAATGAAGTACTTTATTTTCGTTGTCACAATCGATATGTACTATCTCTGTATGTACAGTTAAAATTATTTTTTTACAAACATTTGAAATTGCTAAATATTTGGCACACTTAAAATTTCTATTATTAATTACGCAATCTGGTGCCGTTTATTACGTTTATTTCTGGATTCATTTATACATTGATAGAAATTCATTTGTCAAGCAAATTTATAAATTCTCTGGAGTATTGTTATTACTGCAGAATGAGGAAGTAGTACTGGGCATGCCTTTGATGTAATCGGACGTGTTTTTGTATTTTGGGAGAACGTTGTAATTTCGGCTCTGTTAATGTGAAAATTCAAAAGACAGTGTGATATAGTAAAATGTGAAGCAAATAAAGATAAAAAACATATCTGCACAGTGCGGTAGCGTTCTCGCTTCCCACACCCGTGTTCCCGGGTTCGATTCCCGGCGGGGTCAGGGATTTTCTCTGCCTCGTGATGACTGGGTGCTGTGTGCTGTCCTTAGCTTAGTTAGGTTTAAGCAGTTCTAAGTTCTAGGGGACTGATGACCTAAGATGTTAAGTCCCATAGTGCTCAGAGCCATTTGAACATATCTGCACAGGCAATCATCAAATATATTTACGTCAATTGGAACATGAGAACCTAAAATGTAAAAATTTCAGCTTCAAGAATCAGACCCCTAGACAGGAAGAACTGGAGCCAACTGCGAGAAAAGAAGGTAAGTAAAAAGTTTATTGTAAATATTACTACTCTCGTATTTTTTGAATAAACTTTACCATCGACAATAGTAGAGAGAAACACAAAGGATGGAGGGGTAGATTACGAACTGTCAATTAGTTATAACAAAGGGTTAATGTGAGTATATGGTCAACGCACTGAACGAAAAAAAGTAAAAAGTATTAGGTCAGTTTGAGGGTGTCTTTTCTGTTTTTTGCAATCAGGTTAGTTGGAAAAACGATTGGTTTGACAGAAAGAAGAAATTAACAGAAGAGTAAAAATACCCCGATATGATGACAGTAAACTAAATAAAGATATCAGAACGAAGCTTCCAATGTGACTGAAAAGGAATTCCGTTTTCACTTATGACTGTGAGTAATGGACTTTGAATATGAAATCCATAAAAATTGTGATCTACTCAGTGCTAAAAGTGTAAACACTCAATACGATGCAACTGTGTTGTTGGAGCAGGACAATTGTAAAGTGTGCCTACCTCGTCACCTTACAACAATGATCGACGACGATGTGGAGTTTAGTTGTAGGAACGTGTAGGTGACCGACAGCGACATAGACAGACTGGCCGACGTTGGAATTCTCACTGAATGAAGTTTATTATATCTCTGCTGTATTTTTTTTTAACTGAATGCGTGCATATTAAAATATGTTTACTCTTATGTCTCCCACATTCTTCTCCTACGTCCAACAGAATAACCGTATTGTACTCACCGAGCACCGTTCCGCTTCCTGTGCCATTCTGCTGCCGACTGAAGGAGAAACGTTAGACGGATGCTGTCACCGTTCACAGCTTTCTAAAGACTACGGTGCAGGTACCCTACAGGCGGCGAGCTTTAGTACAATATTCCGTAACTAGAATTTAGACTATGAAATGAGATGCTGTCCAGTGAAGTAAACTCTACGCTATTACAATTCAATTTTCCCCGAGACATTAAAGTCTCGTCATTATCTACGATAGTGCTGAAAGCTGAAGAAAGGAATTAAAATTCGTGCCAGGTCCGGGACTCGAAGCCGGTTTTCTTGCTTAATAGGCAGAAAGACTGACCTTTACACCACCGCAGCGCTACGGCCAACTATGCTACATCTACATCTACATCTATATCACATTTAAGTGCCTGGCAGAGGGTCCATCGAACCACCTTCACAATTCTCTATTATTCCATTCTCGTCTAGCGCGCGGAAAGAATGAATACCTACATCTTTCCGTACGAGTTCTGATTTACCTTATTTTATCGTGGTGATCGTTCCTCCCTATGTAGGTCGGTGTCAACAAAATATTTTCGCATTCGGAGGAGAAAGTTGGTGACTGGAATATCGTGAGAAGATTCCGTCGCAACGAAAAACGCCTTTCTTTTAATGATGTCCAGCCCAAATCCTGTATCATTTCTGTGACACTCTCTCCCATATTTCGCGATAATACAAAACGTGCTGCCTTTCTCTGGACTTTTTCGATGTACTCCGTCAGTCCTATCTGGTAAGGATCCCACACCGCGCAGCAGTGTTCTAAAAGAGGACGGACAAGCGTTGTGTAGGCAGTCTCCTTAGTAGGTCTGTTATGTTTTCAAGTGTCCTGCCAATAAAACGCAGTTTTTGGTGAGCCTTCCCCACAACGTTTTCTATGTATGCCTTCCATTTTGAGTTGTTCGTAATTGTAATTCCCAGCTATTTAGAAGCTTTGATATTAGACTGATTTATCGTGTAACCGAAGTTTAACGAGTTCCTTTTAGCACTGATGTGGACGAACTCACACTTTTCGTTATTTAGGGTCAACTGCCACTTTTCGCACCATTTGCTTATCTTTTCTAAATCGTTTTGCAGTTTGTTTTGATCTTCTGATGACTTTATTAGTCAATAAACGACAGCGTTATCTGCAAACAACCGAAGACGGCTGCTCAGATTGTCTCCCAAATCGTTTATATAGATAAGGAACAGCAAAGGGTCTATAATACTACCTTGGGGAACGCCAGAAATCACTTCTGTTTTACTCGATGACTTTCCGTCAATTACTACAAACTGTGATCTGTCTGATATAACTGAGACCATATTCCATTATCACGCAATTTCACTACGAGCCGCTTGTGCGGTACAGCGTCAAAAGCCTTCCAGAAACCCAGAAATACGGAATCGATCTGAAATCCCTTGTCAATAGCACTCAACACTTCAGGTGAAGAAGGAGCTAGTTGTGTTTCACAAGAGCGATGTTTTCTAAACTCATGTTGACTGTGTGCCAATAGACCGATTTCTTAGAGGTAATTCATAATGTTCGAACACAATATATGTTTCAAAATCCTGCTGCATATCGACGTTAACGATATGGCCCTGGAATTAGAAGGATTACTCCTTCTACCATTCTTGAATATTGGTGTGACCTGAGCAACTTTCCAGTCTTTGGGTACCGATCTTCCTTCGAGCGAACGGTTGTATATGATTGTTAAGTATGGAGCATACTCCTAAAGGAACCTAATTGGTATAGAGTCTGGACGAGAAGACTTGCTTCTGTTAAGTAATTTAGGTTGCTTCACTACTCCGAGGATATTTACTTCCACGTTACTCATGTTGGCAGCTGTTCTTGATTCGAGTTCTGAAATATTTACTTCGTCTTCTTTTGTGAAGGCATTTCGGAAGGCTGTGTTTAGTAACTCTGCCTTGGCAGCATTGTCTTCGATAGTATCTCCATTGCTATCGCGCAGAGAAGGCATTGATTGTTTCTTGCCGCTAACATACTTCACATACGACCAGAATCTCTTTGAATTTTCTGACAGGTTTCGAGACAAAGTTTCGTTGTGGAAACTGTTATAAGCATCTCTCACTGAAGTCCGCTCTAAATTTCGAGCTTCTGTAAAAGATCGCCAATCTTGGGAATTTTGCGTCTGTTTAAATTTGGCATATTTGTTTCGTTGTTTCTGCAACAGTGTGTACCAAGGAGGATCAGCTCTGTAGAGTGTTAATTTATTTGGTATAAATCTCTCAATTGCTGTCGATACTGTTTCTTTGAATTTAAGCCACATCTGGTCTACACTTACATTATTAATTTGGAAGGAGTGGAGATTGTATCTCGGAAGGCGTCAAGTGACTTTTTGTCTGTTTTTTTTTAATAGGCATATTTTTACGCTTCTTTTTCGAGGATTTGGGGATTACGATATTCAATCTCGCGACGACAACCCTGTTTTCACTAATCCATGAATCGGTTTTGATGAACTACCCAAGTTCCGGTCTCGGCCGTGGCAGAAATTTTAGTTCATTTCTTCAGTTTCCAGCATTATCTACGCTATTACTACGCTTCTTGAAACTGTTTTTCACTTGCTCGACGTATCGGTATCCTACTGTGCTCGGTGTCAGTTAGCAAGGAGTTTAAAATTTGAAAAGTTTACCAACGCTATGGTGAGGACGGGACTGCCTCAGGGGGTCTTTCTGACATCCAGTCCATGTCTACTGTACATTGCAACCATTTGCAGTACAGCTAACAAGGATTGGGTGTAGAATGACTTGTATTGCTGTTTTAATGTGAATATATCGAATTATCCGTCCATCGAGGGCAATGTTTACTATGTGAATAAGGAAGTCTACATACTATCGTCAGATACAGGTCCGATTCGTATGTGTGATAAGTGTTGCAAGTTAGCTGTTGCTGTATCTCTGCGAAACGTGCATGCGAATGATTTTTGTCTCGCACGAGTAGAATTGATGTTTATATTCTAAGGAAGTTACCTGAATGCAGAGTGTTAACGCACCTAACATGCTGGTGAAATTATTGAAACATTGGCTTTCTATGTGCGTAAACACCTCTGTTCGGGTGTAAGCGCAAATCTGCGCACAGCGAAGAGGAGAAAGGTGGAGAGTAATGCTATGTCTTCCGCAGTTTACAAATTCTATGGATATGTGTATTTTCTTGTAACAATACTCTTCAAATGATTTTACGTTGCAAGCTCTAAATATTTTAACCAACCAGCGATATGAAACGAATCATGAAATTTTTTAACTCCACACTTGCAATTTATTAGGCATGAGTTGTAGAAGATGTTTTTTTTTTATTTGAACGTGTAAGTACTCAGATGTTGTACTCATTTCTTCAAGAATGAGATTTTCACTCTGCAGCGGAGTGTGCGCTGATATGAAACTTCCTGGCTGATTAAAACTGTGTGCCGGACAGAGACTCGAACTCGAGACCTTGCCAGCGAAAGGCAAAAGTCCCGAGTTCGAGTCTCCGTCCGGCACACAGTTTTAATCTGCCATGAAGTTTCATATCAGCGCACACTCCGCTGCAGAGTGAAAATCTCATTCTGGAATATCCCACAGGCTGTGGCTAAGCCATGTCTCCGCAAATTCCTTTCTTTCAGGAGTGCTAGTTCTGCAAGGCTCGCAGGAGCGCTTCTGTAAAGTTTGGAAGGTAGGAGACGAGATACTGGCAGAAGTGAAGCTGTGAGGACGGGGCGTGAGTCGTGCTTGGGTAACTCAGTTGGCAGAGTATTTGCTCGCGAAAATAAAAGGTCCTGAGTTCGAGTCACGGTCCGGCACACAGTTTTAATCTGCCAGGACGTTTCATACTCATTTCTTTTCCGTAGCACGGCTTTGTTACGTGTGTGACAACATTCCTCTCATAGGCCCATTGATGTTACTTAAGCGACCTCCCTCCAGCACGACTGAAGCTGCTTTCCATCCTTCTATACTGACAAGGAAGCACTTGAGTGCGAGGTCGCAAGTTCAATCTTTAGTAAGGCTCATTTGAAAGTGTTATGTTAACAACAAAAAATATTAATTGCTAATTACTCACCATGTGGATCAGGAGGCCGATAGTGTCTAGAAGACGCAGAAATCAGCCTATGGGACGTACGTATTACACTTTACACAATGGACAGCGTCGACATTCAATAAATTTTTAAAACAAACCATTAACTTGCACTATGAACAACGAATGAAAAATAGCGCGTCACAGTGACCACAAAGGTTCGCACCATCTAGATGGAAAGCGGATTTTTTAGGAGTTACAAACAGTGCAAGACGTTCGGCTACGTGTCCACTCTTGAGGAATGCAGTTAGAATCGTATTGGTGCAACAGAGTGATGAGAACTGATGGAATCTGACGGCGTGCAAATGCAAATAAGAAACTGTCTGTTGTGGAACTTATCGTGAAAGTGGCTATCCTTTAAGGCATAGCTGCAGATAAACTGATAAGCCAAAACATTATGCCCACTGCTCACAGCGGCAGTGGATCCCACTTGGTTGATTTGCTGGAACGGGACGTGGTAACAATACTACGTAAGCGGAGACGACACGGGTGGGGGATAACCCTAGCGAAGATACGGGCTGAAAATGGGGAAGTCCAATGAGATAAGTGACTTTAACAATGGCTGGTTATTGTTACGCAGTGCCTGTGAACGAGTATCTCGAAAACGGCAAAGCTTTTCGCATATTCACGTGCTACTGTTGCGAGCATCTACGGATAGATGATGATAATGTTTTGGATCGTGGGGCGCTCAACTACGCGCTTATCAGCGCCCGTACAAATTCCCAACACTTCCTCAGTCCAATCTTGCCACGTGCATGAATGATGATGAAGTGATGAGGACTACACAAAGACTCAGTGATCTCGAGGCAGGTGAAAATCCCAGACCCCGCCGGGAATCGAACCCGGGACCCCGCGACCGCGAGACCACGAGCTGCGGACTCTACGGAAAGAGGTAGACGGGCAGTGAAACTACCTCTAGACGCTGAATAGTTGGATGTTGACGACTCTTCACAGAACTTGGGGTTCGGAGGCTTCTCTTCTCTGCAAAGTAGATAGATGATTATCTGTGCCATCTCTACCGAAAGAACACAATGCTGGTGCACTCACAAGTGTTTCGCAGCACGTCGTTCACCGTACATTGCTGATAGCGGAGCTCTGCAGCACATATCCGATACGTGTTCACATGTTGACCCAGCGACATCGTCGGTTGCGATTGCAGTGGGCACGGTACTTTCGGTATTCGACCGTCAAACAGTGGGAACGTGTCAATGGTCGATGGTCGATCGTCGTCTCCACAAACGTCGTCATCAGCTGCCCGAAACGTGCAGTGCTCTACGGATGAAGGCTGGTGGTAGCAGTAGTATGTTGTGGAGACATTCTCCTGCGCTTGCATGGGAACTGTGGTAGTAATGGAAGACACAATGGCAGCTGAGAACCACCTGCACCCCTTTTTGTTTGATGTCTTTCCCGACGGCCGTGTCACCTTTCAGCAGTATAACTGTCCGTGTCACGAAGTCAGAACCGTGCTACATTGGTTTGAGAAATATTATAGTCAACTCACGTTGATGTCTCTGCGATCGAATTCAACTGACACAAATCCTATGCAACCCATCTAGGTCACTGTCAGGCGCCATCGCCGAGTACGCACATGAGCGGTCCGTTATTTACGCGGATTACATGACCTGTCCGTACACATATTACATACGTGACCTGTGCGTAGACATCTAATGCCACATACCTCCACAAACCTCTGTTGGAAGCAGGTGGTCATAATGTTATGGCTCATCGGTGTAGTCCCATAATATGTCTTATGTGCATAATATAATATGTGTACTACATCGTGCATAATATAATATGTCTTATATACGGGGTGGCCCATTTATCGTGATCGGGCCAAATATCTCACGAAATAAGCGTCAAACGAAAAAACTAAAAAGAACAAAACTTGTCTAGCTTGAAGGGGGAAACCAGATGGCGCTACGGTTGGCCTGCTAGATGGCGCTGCCATAAGTCAGACGGATATCAACAGCGTTTTTTTTTTTAATAAGAAACCCCATATTTTATTACATATTCGTGTAGTACGTAAAGAAATATGAATGTTTTAGTTGGACCACTTTTTTCGCTTTGTGATAGATGGCGCTGTAATAGTCACAAACATATGGCTCACAATTTTAGACGAACAGTTGGTAACAGGTAGGTTCTTTAAATTAAAATACAGAACGTAGGTACGTTTGAACATTTTATTTCGGTTGTTCCAAAGTGATACATGTGTCTTTGTGAACTTATCATTTCTGAGAACGCATGCTGTTACAGCGTGATTACCTGTAAATACAAGATTAAATGTTCAAAATAATTTCCGTCAACCTCAGTGCATTTGGCAATACGTGTAACAACATTCCTCTCAACAGCGAGTAGTTTGCCTTCCGTAATGGTCGCACATGCATTGACAATGCGCTGACGCATGTTGTCAGGCGTTGTCAGTGGATCTCGATAGAAAATATCCTTCAACTTTCCCCACAGAAAGAAATCCGGCGACGTCAGATCCGGTGAACGTGCGGGCCATGAAATATTCTATTCAATACCGCTTCAACCGCACGCAAGCTATGTGCCGGTCATCCATCGTGTTGGAAGTACATCGCCATTCTGTCATGCAGTGAAACATCTCGTAGTAACATCGGTACAACATTACTTAGCAAATCAGCATACATTGCACCATTTAGATCGCCATCGATAAAATGGGGGCCAATTATCCTTTCTCCCATAATGCCGCACCGTACATTAACCCGCCAACGTCGCTGATGTTCCACTTGTCGCAGCCATCGTGGATTTTCCGTTGCCCAATTGTGCATATTATTCCGGTTTACGTTACCGCTGTTGGTGAATGACGCTTCGTCGGTAAATAGAACGCGTGCAAAAGATCTGTCATCGTTCCTTAATTTCTCTTGTGCCCAGTGGCAGAACTGTACACGACGTTCAAAGTCGTCGCCATGCAATTCCTGGTGCATACAAATATGGTACGGGTGGAATCGATGTTGATGTAGCATTCTCAACACCGACGTTTTTGAGATTCCCGATTCTCGCGCAGTTTGTCTGCCACTGGGTGATGTCGTCCAGAATACCGAGCAGCATTCATAGCACACGCCCGTTGGGCATTTTGATCGCAATAGCTATACATCAACGCGATATCGACCTTTTCCGCAGTTGGTAAACAGTCCATTTTAACACAGGTAATGTATCACGAAGCAAATACCGTCCGCACTGGCGGAATGTTACGTGACACCAAGTACTTATACGTTTGTGACTATTACAGCGCCACCTATTACAAAGCGAAATAAGTGGTCCAACTGAAACAATCATATTTCTTTACGTACTACACGAATACGTAATAAAAAATGAAGGTACCTATTTAAAAAAAAAACGCAGTTGGTAACCGTTTGACCTATGGCAGCGCCATCTAGCGGGCCAAACATAGCGCCACCTGGTTTCCCCCTTCAAGCTAGACAAGTTTCATTCTTTGTTGTATTTTCGTTTGATGCTTATTTCGTGAGATATTTGGCCGCTCCATCAATTGGCTGTCACGAGAGTGGAGTTATAAATCAGTGAGTACGCTGCAGGCTGTGCACAAGCAGAAAGGGGACAGTGACGCTGTCTGCTAACATCGAAAGAAAAACCTATTTCATTGCGCTCACTCATGTTACAGTAACGCATTTTGTGCTATTGAGTATTTTTTATCTTCATTTTATTCCTCGAACGACTTTCACTATGACAAACTGCCTGTTAGCTTCCGTCTCAGGTTCTTCGACCGACGTTTGTTTGATGATTTTTCTGACGTTTCGTCAGCACGGGTGGCTGGCATTGTCAAAGCTTCACTCTCCATTGCTGGTGGTGAAATGGAGCCGAGCTCGCGGCCGCAGATTATACGAGGGGCGTTTGAAAAGTCCGCGCAAAGTCCAAAAGACGGCACCATCGGCGCGTATCGAGGTCATGTTTAGTTAGTAGCATCTTTGGAAAGAACGGACACCAAGTTTCAGTGATATTGGTCTATTTCTTTGTGTTTGGCATTCGTGTGAATCAAAGAAGTCGAGTGATTGTCAAAAAATGGACGAAAACGAATTTCGTGTGGTGATTAAACATTACTTTATGAAAGGCAAAACGCCTCAGGACTAAAGAGGAGCTTGATAAACATTATGGTGACTGTGCATCTTCGATTAGAAAAGTTTATAAGTGGTTTCAAAGTTTTCGGAGTGGCCACATGGGCACAAGTGATGCTGAACGTTCTGGACGCCCTATGGAAGTTATGACTCCAGAAATCATTGATAAAATCCATTATATGGTGATTTATGACAGAAGAGTAAAGGTGCGTGAGATTGCTAGTGCTGTGGGCATCTCGAATGAACGGGTACATAATATTTTGCATAAAAATTTGGACATGAGAAAGCTATCCACAAGATGGGTTCCGCGATTGCTCACGCTTGACCAAAAACGGAATCGTGTGAAGTGTTGCAAGGATGATTTGCAGCTGTTCAAAAAGAATCCGCAGGACTTAAAGTGTCGTTTCGTCACTGTGGATGAAACATGGATACATTACTATACTCCTGAGACCAAACAACAATCTAAAAAATAGGTTACCAAGGGAGAATCTGCACCAAAAAGGGCGAAGAACATTCCTTCGGTCGGAAAGGTTATGGCGACTGTCTATTGGGATTCGCAAGGGATAATCCTCATCGATTATCTCGAAAAGGGTAAAACTATTACAGGTGCACATTATTCATCGTTATTGGACCGTTTGAAAACTGAGCTGCAAGAAAAACGCCGGTCTTTTCCATCACGACAATGCACCAGCACACATCTCAGCAGTTGTGGTCGAAAAATTAATGGAAATAGGATTCCAACTCGATTCACATCCCCCCTATTCTCCAGACTTGAGCCCCTCGGACTACTATTTGTTCCCCAATTTGAAGAAATGGCTGGCAGGACAAAGATTTTATCTAAAGGAGGAGGTGTTTGAAGCAGCTTATAGCTATTTTGCAGACTTGGACAATTCCTATTATTCGGAAGGGATCAGCAAATTAGAACAGCGTAGGACGAAGGGTATAAGTCTAAGAGGAGACAATGTAGAAAAATAAAAAATGTTTGCCCCAAACACGTAAGTAGTTTTTATTTTTGCACGGACGTTTCAAACGCCCCTCGAATGTGTGTGGCGCGCCAAGGTCCAAGGGCTTCTCCGCGGTCATTTCCGGTGCGGTTCTCCTCTTGCTACCTGCGACGGTCGTTCGCTGCAGCACGGAAAGCCGGGATCCACTCACCTCGAGGCTTTCTTCTTTCTTGTTGGAGCTGTTCTCGTGTTTGTGTATTTCAACAGCTTCTCTGAGCAAGCTGGTCTGATACCTCTTCTCTACAGCCAGAATTTCCGCGTGTCGGCGAATTTTACTATGCGATGGACTCACGCAGTGCGTGCTCTGCTACGGGCGATTTCTCCACCTGCCCCAACCTGCAATGTCGCTCACGTTCTGTGACCCTGGTGTTGACTGATCGTCCATTCATTCCGACATAAACTTTTCCGCATGTGCATGATATGCGGTATATTCCCGACATTGCAAGTGGGTCCCTCTTCTCCTTTGCCGATCTGAGACACACTTTCGTCTTCTTTGTCGGTTTTTTAAATAGTCTTTAAGCCGTGTTTGCACAATATACGGCCGATTCTGACCATCGTTCTTGGAATTTATGGCAGAAAAACCGTACCCGGCATTTCGTTCTCCGATATGACACTTCGCCTAGTGTTTAACTCTCTTACACTTCTACACCGAAGTGCCAAAGAAACTGTTATAGGCATTGGTATTCAAATACAGGGATACGTAAACAGGCAGAATGCGGCGCTACGGTCGCCAGCGCCTATATAAGACAACTAGTGTCTGGCGCAGTTGCTAGATCGTTTACTGCTGCTACAATGGCAGATTATAAAGATTTAAGTGAGCTTGACGGTGTGTGCTATAGTCGCCGCACGAGCGATGGAACGCAGCATCTCCGAGGTAGCAGTGAGGTGGGGATTTTCCCGTACGACCATTTCACGAGTGCGCCGTGAGGATGAGGAATGCGGTAAAACATCAAATCTCCGAATCGCTGTGGCCGGGAAAAGACCCTGAAATAATGAGACCAACGACGACTGAGTAGAATCGTTCAACGTGACAGAAGTGCAAACCTTCTGCATATTGCTGCAGATTTCAGTGCTAGGCCATCAACAAGTGTCAACGTGCAAACCGTTCAACGAAACATCATCGATATGGGCTTTCGGAGCCGAAGGCCCACTCGTGTACCCTTGATGACTGCACAACAAAAAGCTTTACGCCTCGCTCGAGCCCGTCAACACTGACAATGGACTGTTGATGACTGGAAACATGTTGCCTGGGCGGACGAATCTCGGTACAATTTGTGTGGAGACAACCTCATCAATCAATGGACCCTGCATGTCAGCAGGGCAGTGTTCAAGCTGGTGGATGCTCTGAAATGATATGGGGCGTGTGCAGCTGAAGTGGTATGGGACCCTTGATACGTCTAGATACGACTCTGACAGGTGTCACGTATGCAAGCATCCTGTCTGATCACCTGTATCCATTCATGTCCATTGTGCATTTGGACAGACTTGGGCAATTCCAGCAGGACAGTGCGACATTCCATACGTCCAGAATTACTAGAGAGTTGCTCCAGGAACACTCTTCTGAGTTTAAACACTTCTGCTGGCCACTAAACACTCCAGACTTGAACATTATTGAGCATATCTGGGATGCCTTGCAACGTGCTGTTCAGAATAGACCTCCTCCCCTCGTACTGTTACGGATTTATGGGCAGCCCTGCAGGACTCATGGTGTAAATTCCCTCCAGCACGAATTCAGACTTTAGTCGAGTCCAAACCACGTCGTGTCGCAGCACTTACGCGTGCTCGACTGGGCCTTACACGATATTAGGCAGGTGTACCAGTTTCTTTGCCTCTTCAGTGAAATATAACTGGTGGAGTAATCATTACTCCACAGAACGCTTTCCAGGTGTTGAGTTTCGTGTCTGAGGTGCTGCGGTTCATTTCACTTTGTGCCACACATTCCAAGAGTGATCGTCATAATCGGCCGTATATAGTGTAAACACGGCGTAAAGACTATTTATTAACTCACAAAGAAGATCAAAGCCTGTGTTAGATGGGCAAAGGAGAAAGGGGACACTTGCAATATCGGGAATATACCATATACCATGCACACGCCTATAAGTTTACGTTGGAATAAGTAGACGATCAATCAACACCAGGATCACAGAACACAAGCGACATTGTAGGCTGGGGCAGATGGCTAAATCGGGCATCGCAGAGCACGCCCTCTGTGAGGCCGACCACGTAGTAAAATTCGCCGACACGAAATTTCTGGCTGTAGAGGAGAGCTTTCTCATCCTCTTGTTCAGAGAAGCTTTTGAAATGCACAAACACGAGAATAGCTCCAACAAGAAAGAAGAAAGCCTCGAGGTGAATGGATCCCGGCTTCCCGTGCTGCAGTGAATGACCATTGCAGTTAGCAAGAGAAGAACCGGACCGGAAATGATCACGGAAAACCCCTTCGAATTTTTTTGGAAATTTGTGGTAAGGTCTTATGTTACCAAACTGCTGAGGTCATCGGTCCCCAAGTTTACGCACTACTTAATGTAACTTAAACTAACTTACTCTAAGGACAACACACACATCCATGCCCGAGGAAGGACTCGAACCTCCGACGGGGAGAGCCGCGCGGACCGTGACAAGGCGTCCCAGACCGTGCAGCTGCCCCGCGTGGCCAGCCCTTAGACGTCGGCGCGCCAGACACACACAATGTGCGGCTGCGAGCTCGGCTTCAGCCCACTACCAACAGTGGAGGGTGAAGCTCTGACAATGCCCGCCACTCGTGCTGACGAAACGTCAGAAAAATCATCAAACGTCAGTCGAAGAACCCAAGACAGAAGCCACCAGGCAGTTTGTCAAGAAGTGGCCACAAAAGCCTTAAACATTTTGGAGTTTCACTATATTTCTGTGCCGTTCCACACTCGAATTGCGCGTGGCTAAAACGAACACTTATATTTTTGCGTGCGAGCTCTGATTTCTTTTATTTCATTACTGAGATCATTTCTCCCTGCGTATGTGGGCGCCAACAAAATATTTTCCCATTAGATGGAGAACGTCGGGCAGTGAAATTTCATGAAACGATGTTGTCGCAACGAAAAACGCCTTTGTTTCAATGACTGCCGGCCCAACTCGTGTATCACATCCGTAACACACTCTCGCTTATGTCGAGATAGTACGAATTTCCCTTATTTTAATATTTTCGCTGTCCTCCGTCAGTTCTATCTGATGCAGATCCCACAGAACTGCAGTACTCCAGAACAGGGAGGACAAGCCAAGTGTAGGCAGTCTCTTTAATAGATCTGTTGCATCTTCTAAGTGTTGCCGGCCGGAATGGCCGAGCGGTTCTAGGCGCTTCAGTCTGGAACCGCGCGACCACTACGGTCGCAGGTTCGAGTCATGCCTCGGGCATGGATGTGTGTGATGTCCTTAGGTTAGTTAGGTTTACGTAGTTCTAAATTCTAGGGGACTGACGACCTCAGATGTTAAGTCCCATAGTTGTCAGAGCCATTTGAACCATTTTTTTCTAAGTGTTCTGCCAATAGAACACAGTCTTTGGCTCGCTTTCCCCATAACATTATCTATGTGATCGTACCCGTTTAAGTTATGAGTCACTGTAATCGCTAAGTATTTAGTTGAGCTGACAGCCTTCAGATTTGTCTGATTTCTAGTGTAACTAGTATTCATGTGCATGACCTCACATTTTTAATTATTTAGAGTCATTTGCCATTTTGCGCAACTTACAAATACCGTGTCTAAGTCAATTTGTAACTTGCTTCTAACTTCTGATGACTTTACTATACGGTAAATAACAGCAGCATCTGCATACAATCTCAGAGAGTTGCTCAGATTGTCTTCTAAATCGTTTATGTAAATCAGAAAGATCAAATGGCTACCTTGGGGAAAGTCTGATATCAGTTCCGTTATAATCGATGAGTTTCCGTCAGTTACTACGTACTTCGATCATTCTGACTGGAAATCACGAATCCAGTGTCACAACTAAGATGATGCTCCGTAGGTATGCAGTTTGATTAGAAGTCGATTCAGAGAAACGACACCAAAAGCCTTCTGGAAATATAATAATATGGAGTTAATCTGAGATCCCGTTGCGGCCGTAGTGGTCGAGCGATTGTAGGCGCTACAGTCTGGAACCGCGCGACCGCTACGGTCGCAGGTTCAACTCCTGCCTCGGGCATGGATGTGTGTGATGTCCTTAGGTTAATTAGGTTTAAGTAGTTCTAAGTTCTAGGGGACTGATGACCTCAGAAATTAAGTCCCATAGTGCTCAGAGCCATTTGAACCATTTTTTGAGATCTACATCTACATCTACATCTACATCCATAGTCCGCAAGCCACCTGACGGTGTGTGGCGGAGGGTACCCTGAGTACCTCTATCGGTTCTCCCTTCTATTCCAGTCTCGTATTGTTCGTGGAAAGAAGGATTGTCGGTATGCATCTGTGTGGGCTCTAATCTCTCCGATTTTATCCTCATGGTCTCTTCACGAGATATACGTAGGAGGGAGCAATATACTGCTTGACTCTTCGGTGAAGGTATGTTATCGAAACTTTAACAAAAGCCCGTACCGAGCTACTGAGCGTCTCTCCTGCAGTCTTCCACTGGAGTTTATCTATCATCTCCGTAACGCTTTCGCGATTACTAAATGATCCTGTAACTTTATATGGTCATTCCATTTTAAATCACTCCTAATGCGTACTCCCAGATAATTTATGGAATTAACTGCTTCCAGTTGCTGACCTGCTATATTGTAGCTAAATGATAAGGGATCTATCTTTCTATGTCTACATTGAGATTCAATTGCCATTCCCTGCACCATGCGTCAATTCGCTGCAGATCCTCCTGCATTTCAGTACGATTTTCCATTGTTACAACCTCTCGATACACCACAGCATCATCTGCAAAAAGCCTCAGTGAACTTCCGATGTCATCCACCAAGTCATTTATGTATATTGTGAATAGCAACGGTCCTATGACACTCCCCTGCGGCACACCTGAAATCACTCTTACTTCGGAAGAATTCTCTCCATTGAGAATGACATGCTGCGTTCTGTTATCTAGGAACTCCTCAATCCAATCACACAATTGGTCTGATAGTCCATATGCTCTTACTTTGTTCATTAAACGACTGTGGGGAACTGTATCGAACGCCTTGCGGAAGTCAAGAAACACGGCATCTACCTGTGAACCGGTGTCTATGGCTCTCTGAGTCTCGTGGACGAATAGCGCGAGCTGGGTTTCACACGACCGTCTTTTTCGAAACCCATGCTGATTCGTACAGAGTCTCCAGAGTCTCCAGAAAAGTCATTATACTCGAACATAATACGTGTTCCAAAATTCTGCAACTGATCGACGTTAGAGATATAGGTCTATAGTTCTGCACATCTGTTCGTCGTCCCTTCTTGGAAACGGGGATGACCTGTGCCCTTTTCCAATCCTTTGGAACGCTACGCTCTTCTAGAGACCCCGTGTTGACAGCACTCATTACTTCGTGTGAATAAAGAGGAAGCTGTGTTACACAAGAATGATGTCTTCTGAATCCCTGCTGACTACGTGTCAACAGATCGTTTTGTTCGAGGTAATTCATAATGTTCAAACATAGTACATGTTTCACAATCCTGCTGCAAAAGTTCCTTAAGAGTATTGGGCACAATCAGCAGGTTTCAGTGGTGTACATATCCTGTTTCTCTTTCTTCCTTCTGTAGATATTTCAGGAATGGTGTGAACTGTAACTCAACACAATTTTAACTACCTTTTCATATAATTGTTGGAAAAATATAGCGGACACAGCTGTGACGGTTTGAGGTTTCTCTGCTTCTAAATACGTATTTCTGTAGTCTTTTCTTCTATTCTATTTACATTGCAACTGTATTTTATTGATGACTAAATCGAGTTGCTACTCGGAAGGCCAAATATATAAAAAAAATTCGACGCCAGCCATATGGATCAGCGCATTACTCCTACCTCTTTCTTTGATTGTTGATTTGTTGGTGTGACCTGTACGACTTTACAGTCGTTATGTGCGGATATTGTTGCTAAGTATGACGCTAATGTATCAGTATACTCTGAAAGGAACCTAGTTGATGTACGATCTGGACCGGAGGCCTTGCTTTTATTAAACGATTTCAGCTGCTTCGCTACGAGGTTCATTCAAATGGAATGTGGTCAGTGCGTCTACCTTTGCCTCACACGTAATGTGGCACCACGTAACTGCGGGTATGGTGGTGCCATCTATTGGTACAGAGATTGACGCGTGCGTACAGTTTGATGTTGCATAGCGCCAATGTGTCTCACGCCGAAGAGAAGGTGGTCACACAAGTGATTCGAGTTTTGGCGGTGGAGGCCGTGAAATGTATCGACAGATGCAGGCTGCGTACGGTGAGTCAGTCTGAGTCGTTCAAATGTTGTGGAAGGGCACAAACGATTCCTGGAGGGGCGCGAGTCACTGGAAGACGATGCTCGTCCTGGACTGGCTCATCGTGTCATCACACCGGAAATGGTTGCGGAAGTGAATGTTTTAGTCTTGGACAACCACAGAATCACCGTGCACGAGATACGAGGTGCATTCAAGTTCTAAGGCCACCGATTTTTTTTCTAATTAACTACTCACCCGAAATCGATGAAACTGGCGTTACTTCTCGACGTAATCGCCCTGCAGGCGTACACATTTTTCACAACGCTGACGCCATGATTCCATGGCAGCGGCGAAGGCTTCTTTAGGAGTCTGTTTTGACCACTGGAAAATCGCTGAGGCAATAGCAGCACGGCTGGTGAATGTGCGGCCACGGGGTGTGTCTTTCATTGTTGGAAAAAGCCAAAAGTCACTAGGAGCCAGGTCAGGTGAGCAGGGAGCATGAGGAATCACTTCAAAGTTGTTATCACGAAGGAACTGTTGCGTAACATTAGCTCGATGTGCGGGTGCGTTGTCTTGGTGAAACAGCACACGCGCAGCCCTTCCCGGACGTTTTTGTTGCAGTGCAGGAAGGAATTTGTTCTTCAAAACATTTTCGTAGGATGCACCTGTTACTGTAGTGCCCTCTGGAACGCAATGGGTAAGGATTACGCCCTCGCTGTCCCAGAACATGGACACCATCATTTTTTCAGCACTGGCGGTTACCCGAAATTTTTTTGGTGGCGGTGAATCTGTGTGCTTCCATTGAGCTGACTGGCGCTTTGTTTCTGGATTGAAAAATGGCATCCACGTCTCATCCATTGTCACAACAGACGAAAAGAAAGTCCCATTCGTGCTGTCGTTGCGCGTCAACATTGCTTGGCAACATGCCCCACAGGCAGCCATGTGGTCGTCCGTCAGCATTCGTGGCACCCACCTGGATGACACTTTCCGCATTTTCAGGTCGTCATACAGGATTGTGTGCACAGAACGCACAGAAGTGCCAACTCTGGAGGCGATCTGTTCAACAGTCATTCGGCGATCCCCCAAATCAATTCTCTCCACTTTCTCGATCATGTCGACAGACCGGCTTGTGCGAGCCCGAGGTTGTTTCGGTTTGTTGACACACGATGTTCTGCCTTCATTAAACTGTCGCACCCACGAACGCACTTTCGACAAATCCATAACTCCATCACCACATGTCTCCTTCAACTGTCGATGAATTTCAATTGGTTTCACACCACGCAAATTCAGAAAACGAATGATTGCACGCTGTTCAAGTAAGGAAAACGTCGCCATTTTAAGTATTTAAAATAGTTCTCATTCTCGCCGCTGGCGGTAAAATTCCATCTGCCGTACGGTGCTGCCATCTCTGGGACGTATTGACCATGAATGCGGCCTCATTTTAAAACAATGCGCATGTTTCTATCTCTTTCCAGTCCGGAGAAAAAAAATCGGGGGCCTTAGAACTTGAATGCACCTCGTACATCGGTCTCTGGGTATTAGCGTGGGCACCGCCCACACCATAATGCATCAACACTTGAACTTCCGAAAAATCTGTGCGCAGTGGGTTCCCCACCAACTGACCACCGAACAGCGCTATACTCGAATGGCGCTGTATTTGAGTCATCTGCAACGTTATCACGAGGATGAATACGGCTTTCTGCCGCGTATTGTGACAGGTAACGAAACAAGGTGTCACCATTTTGAACCGGAAAGCAAGCGTCAGAGCAAGCAGTTGAAACATGCGACTTCACCACGTCCAAAGAAATCAATGCTCGTGCACACCAGTTCTGATAACGTCATGATGTCCTTTTTTGACCACAGGGGCCCACTGCTTGTCGAGTTCCTGGAATGGGGAACCTCCATCAACGCCCAGCGTTAACAAGCCGCTCTACAGAACCTTAGACGAGGCATCAAGTCGAAAGGTCGAGGCATGTTGTCCAATGCCGTTATCCTCCTGCATGATAATGCACGCCCACACGCGACCAATGCGGTGAACACGACATTGCAGCAGTTACGGTCGGAAACGCTGGAACATCGTACAGTCCCGACCTTTCACCGTGTGACTTTCATGCGTTTGGACCTCTAACACAAGATATTCGCGGACACCGATGCGCAACGGACGACGAAGTGTGTGGCTGGGTCCAGGTCTGGATCCGACAGCAGCCTACTAGCTTCTTCGAGGATGGAATCGACCGGCTAGTGTCGCAATGGGACAGATGTGCCAACAGTTTTGGCGGCTATTTTTGAGTATGTATACTGTGTATAACTACATTTTTGAGTTAGTAAAATCGTTACCATCTGAATGTCCCTTATACTTCGTAGTTACTCATATCGACAACTTTCCTTGCGTTGATCGGAATCCTGGGACGTTTACTTTGTCTTCCTTGGTGAAGGAAGTTCGGAAAATCGCGCTTAGGAACTCGGCTTTAGTGACACTGCCATCGGTACCATTACCATTACTATCACAAAGTGAAGATACTGATTGTGACTTGCCGTTAGTGTACCAAATCTCTTTGGATTTTCTGCCAAATTTAGAGACAGAATTTCGTTGCGGAAACTATTAAAAGCAACTCGCATTTCGTGACATAATGTAATGGTTGCAGGAGGATTTGATATTTTTCCTGATAGAGTGGCCATGATGAAATCAGACGTCTCAAGTTCATACTCGCTGCTTGTAGTCCACAGGTGTCGAGCGCTGTTTCCTTCGCTCCTTCGTAGCTTCGTAGCTCCTTCGCAGCTTTGTTGCTGCAGTAGGTCAGCGCCACGTGTGGTTTCAGTCTTCGTTTAATGTTGCGCTGGCGTGCGTTTGGTAGTGTGCGAAATGCATGAGCAGGGCCTCCGTGTAGCGTTACCCCAGTAGGTGTGCGTAAAGGGGGTAGAGACATTCCAAAACAATCTAAAATTCTATCGAATGTACTCAAGTTGTTTACTGATCAACACCAAAGAAACCAGGATTAACATAAATTTTGCGCAAGTTCATAAAATTACAACAAAAGCTCATAGTATTTCGGAATCGACTGGACTCCGCACTAACAGTGCAGCAAACTCGACAGGATGTCTAGATGTGGGCTGTTTGGGTTCCCCAATAAAGGGATGTAAACGGAAACGGAAATCTACGGAGTGTGATGATTTTGACAGATAGTTCGTAGAATTATTCCTAGATACTACGACAGATGAGAGTTTCCGCCGGCTAGAGAAGTGTGGGATGATCTCAGTGAAAAAATTAGTTGTTGTGGCCCAGAGACGTCCTTCATTTGCTTTTTCCTCTCTCCTGGTTATTGAATCAGAAAGTGTAAAGGTGGTCGAAAATTTGTAGTGGAATGCAGAAACATTGTAGCAGAAAGAACGAAGTTTTGTGTACAATGCACTTATTGCTGGCTGAGGACAACAGTCGTGTAGCACATTTCCTTAAAACTAGGATTTCTCATAAAACCAACGCTAAATATATTTTGCTCCTCGTCAAAGGAAGTAGTGGTTTGAAAGTACCTACAGCTGCTTTTGTGTAGCGTATATCGCCGATTTGGGTGATGGGTGCAGTGACGGAGAGTCAGCAAGAGCTGTAAAATTTTTGTGAAGGTATGGAATATTCTCGGTTGCACTAAGGCCAGACGTTGGAATAAAAATACTGGCGGCGGCACACAATTCTCGCGCGCTGCCACGCACAGATTCTCTCACAAATAAAATGAGTTCACACGTGATACGATACAACAATGATGTCTCAGAGTTACTAAAACTAAATTCACAGTTTTCTTAACAACTTTATCGCTGGAATTTTCTACAAGGTGCCACAGAACGCAAATTCATCGACAACGACACTTTTCATTCCACGTACGGAACAGTTTTACACCATTTACGGTGTTTTGTTTTTTATCTCTGAATAATTTTATTTTATATCACGCGCATCTATAAACTTTCAGAATTTTCTTGTATTCTGCTCAGTTCAAATATATCAGCGATTCTGTCTTACCAAGAGGCTGAAGTAAAAAAATGTTTTCTTCAATATTTCTTGTAACGTCAGTTCTTATTTCTTTCGTAGTAGCTGGCAAGAATTTTCTTTTGGAAACTACTCCATCACATTCTGCACTAAAAATAGATTTTTCTACTTTTTTTAGAATTTTTACCAACACTTGAAATTACCACTAGCTGGCAGTTCTGTAAAACGGTGAGATGACATGGAAGTGACATTTTCGTGACAGCCGCTATATTGTTGATCCACAAGAGAGACCAAATATCTGAAGGTATATTGCTATTTAGGTTTCACAATACCTGAACAAAGACAAAGCCTACACTGTACATAAAGGGTGTTTCAAAAATGAGCGGTATATTTGAAACGGCAATAAAAACTAAACGAGCGGCGATAGAAATACACCGTTTGTTGCAATATGCTTGGGACAACAGTACATTTTCAGGCAGACAAACTTTCGAAATTACAGTAGTTACAATTTTCAACAACAGATGGCGCTGCAAGTGATGTGAAAGATATAGAAGACAACGCAGTCTGTGGGTGCGCCATTCTGTACGTCGCCTTTCTGCTGTAAGCGTGTGCTGTTCACAACGTGCAAGTGTGCTGTAGACAACATGGTTTATTCCTTAGAACAGAGGATTTTTCTGGTGTTGGAATTCCACCGCCTAGAACACAGTGTTGTTGCAACAAGACGAAGTTTTCAACGGAGGTTTAATGTAACCAAAGGACCGAAAAGCGATACAATAAAGGATCTGTTTGAAAAATTTCAACGGACTGGGAACGTGACGGATGAACGTGCTGGAAAGGTAGGGCGACCGCGTACGGCAACCACAGAGCTGCGGTCCAAATGACGCCAACGTCCACGTAACGTCTCATGCGCCAGAGTTTACACCTCTATCCATACAAAATTCAAACGCGGCAACCCCTCAGCGCCGCTACCATTGCTGCACGAGAGACATTCGCTAACGATATAGTGCACAGGATTGATGACGGCGATATGCATGTGGGCAGCATTTGGTTTACTGACGAAGCTTATTTTTACCTGGACGGCTTCGTCAATAAACACAACTGGCGCATATGGGGAACCGAAAAGCCCCATGTTGCAGTCCCATCACCGCCATTTCTTCCAAAGGAATCATTGGCCCATTTTTCAGATCTGAAACGATTACTGCATCACGCTATCTGGACATTCTTGGTGAATTTGTGGCGGTACAAACTGCCTTAGACGACACTGCAAACACCTCGTGGTTTATGCAAGATGGTGCCCGGCCACATCGCACGGCCGACGTCTTTAATTTCCTGAATGAATATTTCGATGATCGTGTGATTGCTTTGGGCTATCCGAAACATACAGGAGGCGGCGTGGATTGGCCTCCCTATTCGCCAGACATGAACCCCTGTGACTTCTTTCTGTGGGGACACTTGAAAGACCAGGTGTACCGCCAGAATCCAGAAACAATTGAACAGCTGAAGCTGTACATCTCATCTGCATGTGAAGCCATTCCGCCAGACACGTTGTCAAAGGTTTCGGGTAATTTCATTCAGAGACTACGCCATATTATTGCTACGCATGGTGGATATGTGGAAAATATCGTACTATAGAGTTTCCCAGACCGCAGCGCCATCTGTTGTTGAAAATTGTAACTACTGTAATTTCGAAAGTTTGTCTGCCTGAAAATGTACTGTTGTCCCAAGCATATTGCAACAAACGGTGTATTTCTATCGCTGCTCGTTTAGTTTTTATTGCCGTTTCAAATATACCGGTCATTTTTGAAACACCCTGTAAATACGACCATAAATAGATAAATAATTTTTAATAAAAATAGTTTCTTCAGCGAAAAAGTCAGATCTACTGCACGATAAAATAGTTTTCGATAATATTTGGGAGTTAGCAAGAGAACAATATGCAAAGGAGAAAGTAAAATGTTGCTGTTTACTACTTTCTAAGTACTGTTCAATGTATTCTTATGTATATAGGCCGGGCAACGGCAGTCTGATGATAAGGGCAGAACAAAATTCTCTAGACAGCCACAGGTTGGAAACGCTCCTTGTGGAGCTATAGTCGCAAAACGACAACCAATCAAAACAAGCACGCTCAAGTGCTAATAGTCATTATGTTAATGGGAACAGTTTTTAGCTGAAGGAAATGTGCTCAACTGAATAGACAAAGCTAGGTAAATTCTAAATTCCTGCCCATGGCTAGTTACCGTTAGACGCGAATTTTCTGCGGTGTTTACTGGGCTAAGTCTGACTTTTACATCAGGTATGGTAAATGTGCCATAATGCCATAATTTGTCAAGAATAATACGCTGTACTGCAAAAACAGCACTGCACTGAATAATACCCAACCATTTGTTTGTTGCGATAGTCGTCGGCGACTGTTCATTGAAGATGAATCACAATATCTTACTTTGTTGCACTCTTTGTCGACGAACTGTGTCAGAGGGGGTTCACTGGCTTAATGAAAAAAAAAAAAAAAAGAGACTCGTTCACTACTTCTGAGCTCCCGTTTGAAGAGCTAAGAAGCAACAAGGACAGGTTTCTCTTGTTTTAAATTTCTATTTGATTCCTGCTACAAGTTTCTACAAACAGATTGGTCTGTTGAACAAACGTCTACGAACTCATATTGAACAGCAACATGTACTACAGTTTAACTAACAGAAAATAATTTACGATTTCAGTAGAGAAAGTATTTGACAACGTTGACTGAAATACGCCATTTTGGTGTAAGACGAACATCAACTAAACATAAACTGTCGGTAAAGTATGTACAAAGAAATAAACGACGTGGTTCATCTCCATGGAAAAATCGCCAACGACTATAGCAATGAACTGTAGAGATCAGAAACTAATAGTCGTTCTGTTACTGTCTGTTTCCGCTACCGACGTGGTTAGAAATCTGGACATTTTCGGGTGCCCGAAAGTTGACAAGTGGAACAAAGGTATGTTTAATATACTTTATAAGGCAACAAGTTGTAGTCTCTACACAAACCATTCGCTCTCTAACCGCTGGCGCTGTACTGAGCGTCCAGAATCGATAAAATTAATTCTAAATATTCGAACCTATTTTTATTGTTTGACGAAACTCACATTACCACCCGATTTTCAATAACTGATAGTTCTATACACAGTCAAAGCAAATATTGCGAACTGCTACGCAACCCATCATTTGCAGGTGCAAGTCTTTCCGTTAGTCTGGCCAAGACTATACTAAGAGAACGTCTAGTTCAAAACGTCTGTTCTGAACGTATGTCAAACACTGCTGGATTCCACGCGGTTATTGTAGTGCCATGATGACAAAGCTACAGCTGTTTAGCTTCACATTTCTACATTACAGTCTACGTCTTTACTCCGAAGGTCATCACCTCTATGTATGGTAGGCGCAAAAAGGGAACTTTTCGGCCAACGACTCAGAAAACAGGTAAGTGTTAGAAATACTAAAAGATACTACGACATGGTCGAAATGTAGACTAGATGAAGGACAAAAGCGTGACAGAATTTCACTAGAAACAATCTCATTCTAACATTGGTCCTCTCGTTTCACCGAAATTTCCAGTACCAAGGACATTTAAAACTAGATAAAGAAGTGTTGTGATTCCCCTGATACTTAAACTTACGTATTTTGCAGATACCCTTTCTGCTACAACGAGGAATATCTTCGCACTAAGATAACTTGACTTACACAAACTATCCCTTCTCTAGCGTGTCGCTGTATTGGATACACTGACTTAAAGGAACGCTGTTAAAGGAAGCGGGCAACACCATCAATCCGATGAAGACGCTTAGATTATCTCAACTCTGGGTGAGAAAACACATTACTGTGAACGAATCGCCGTCCACTAACGAGGTTGCGAGAAAACAGTAAGGAACTGAGATGGTACCGTTTCGTGGATATCATCACTGCACAAACACTGCATTCAGTGAAGGCCAGCGTCCGTAAAGTTGCTTCATATATCTCTCCTAACGCAACACATGCAGGCACTGTTTGCAAAATTAAAAGAAAAATAGATCCATTTGAGTTCTGAACTGCACCGGCAGAAAAATACTGACTTTTAGGAGATCATTACGCAAACTCAAGTTCTCTAAGAAATAGTGGTTGGAAACTATGAATTATTGTTCCTAGCGCGCCACAACTTACGTCGACCACTGTGCTTGTAAAAAAAATCTGTATAATTACATGCTACGTATGTAACTAAGAAATAAATACGCCACTGTACCGCCCTGATTTTTCTCCATCCGCATCAATTCGCCCTTAAGATTTTGCCTCTCGGTTTTTTAACACTGGCGGCTGTAGTCGCAGATGACAGCAGGTCGCTGACGTACGAAATGAACAGCGAGGGTGTCAACACACTTTCTTGGGAAGCATCTGAAGTTTCTTGTACACCTGTCGACGAGTTCCAAAAATTCTCATAGGACTTCATTCAATTCCTGAGCAGTCCCTCTGCACCATCTATGTACTGTCGCTTATGTTCAAAGACAGCAAGTACGTAGCCACTGAACTTCTGTGTTGGTTCCTTGGTGTTTCCCTTTTTCCGTTTTTCCGAAGAATTCCTCAACTATCCTAGTCCAGCACTGGTGTCCCTACCATAGGATGCACAGGTACCTCAATTTTCAGTGTTAACCGTACTGAAGATAGGCGAAACGGACGGGTTAAAACTGGTACTGGAACTTTAGTTCTGAACAAACGTTTTTTTCGGTATGTTTTGTCTCGAGGTCGGCAGGCAGCCAGGTGGGAGAGCTGTGTTGCGTCACGAGGTGACGGCCCCTCTGCCTGCAGTAAAAGGTTTTCTTTATTTTTTACGATAACCGAGTAAAGACAAACCTAATATCAATCAACCATAAGATTTCATTTTTAAATAAACCTTATCCTTACAAAAGGAGTAATTTTTATTCGTTAAATTCGCTTTGCTTTGAAATATTGCATTGCTATAGAGAATGGGAAAAGGGAGCAGTGCTATTTTAGTAATAATACCTACAGAAAAGCAACAAATACATGGCATAAGAATTGGTACATCACCGCCGACTCGATAATGTCCCTGTTGTCGTGTGTCGTGGCTTACAGTTTGCATGCAGTGTGCAAGAGTTGCCCCCATCACCTCTACACGGCTGCGTCTACATAATACTGCGTTATCTACTTGATGTCCCTAAAAACGAACAAATTAGCACCAAAAACAGATTTCTTCAACCTCAGTTTTCATCCTCTAGTACTGACTATTGGTAATGCCCAGTTTTCATCCTTTAGTACTGACAATTGGTAATTCCCAATTAGTACACTGAAGAACCAACAAAACTGGTACTCCTGTCTAATATCGTGTAGGGCCCGACTAATGTATGAAGTAGTGCTGGAGGGAGCTGACACCACGAACCCTGCAGGGCTGTCCATAAACCCGTAAGAGTACGAGGGGATGGAGATCTCTTTTGAACAGAACGTTGCAAGGCATCCCAGATATGCGCAATAATGTTCATGTATGGGGAGTTTGGTGGCCAGCGGAGTTATTTAAACTCAGAAGAGTATTCCTGGAGCAATTCTGTACGTGTAGGGTGTCGCATTCTATTACTGGAATCGCCCGAGTCCGTCGGATTGCACAATGGACATGAATGGTTGCAGGTGATCAGACGGGATGCTTATGTACGTGTCGCCTGTCAGAGGCATATCTAGACTTATCAGGAGTTTCATATCACTCCAACTGCATACGCCCCACACCATTACACAGCCTCCACCAGCTTCAACAGTTCCCTGCTGACATGCAGGGTCCATGGATTCATGAGGTTGTCTCAATACCCGTACACGTCCATCCGCTCGATACAATTTTAAACGAGACTCGTCCGACCAGGCAACATGCTTCCACTCATCAACTGTCGAATGTCGGTGATGAAGGGCCCAGGCGAGGCGTAATGCTTTGTGTCATGCAGTCATCAACAGTACACGAGTGGACCTTCCGCTCCGAAAGCCCATACCGATGTTGTTTCGTTGAATGGTTCGCATGCTGACACTTGTTTATGGCCCAGCATTGAAATCTGCAGCAATTTGCGGAAGGGATGAACTTTGTCACGCTAAACGATTCCCTTCAGACGTCGTCGGTCCCGTTCTTACAGGATCTTTTTCGGGCCGTAGCGAAGTCGGAGATTTGATGTTTTACCAGATTCTTGATATTCGCGGTACACTCGTGAAATAGTCGTAAGGAAAATTCCCACTTTATCTGTACCTCGGAGATGCTATGTCCCATTGCTCGTGGTGCGACTGTAACTACACGTTCAAACTCACTCAGATCTTGAGAACCTGCCATTGTAGCAGCAGTAACCGATCTAACAACTGCGCCAGACACTTGTTGTCTTCTATAGGCGTTGCCGACCGCAGTGCCGTATTCTGCCTGTTTGCATATCTCTGTATTTGAATATGCATGCCTATACCAGTTTCTTTGGCGCTTCAGTGTATCATTGACCCCGATTAGAACACGATTTTTAAACCGATTTAAAAAGAAAAATGAGTGGGAGAATACTTGTGATTTTTTGTTGTTCTACGATTTATCACTTTTTGAGGAAAGCAGCGGACGGCGGACGAACTCAGTTTTCTTCAATGTGTCTGTCTAATTTAATATTTTGATTCTATGTATCTTGAAACTGAGAAAGTCAAAAATTTTCCATCTTTATTCGATTTCTACAGCCGACCGGTGAGGCCGAACGGTTCTAGGTGCTTCAGTCTGGAACCGCGCTACCACTACGGTCGCAAGTTCGAATCCTGCCTCGGGCATGGATGTGTGTGATATCCTTAGGTTAGTTAGGTTTAAGTTCAAATGGTTCAAATAACTCTGAGCACTATGGGACTTCACTTCTGAGGTCGTCAGTCCTCCAGAGCTTAGAACTACTTAAACCTAACTAACCTAAGGACATCACACACATCCATGCCCGAGACAGGATTCGAACCTGCGACCGTAGCGGTCGCGCGGTTCCAGACTGTAGTGCCTAAACCGCTAGGCCACCCCGGCCTGCAAGGTTTAAGTAGTTGTAAGTTCTAGGGAACTGATGACATCAGATGTTAAGTCCCATAGTGCTCAGTGCCATTTGAACCATTTTTCGATTTCTACATTTATTACAAGAGATAATAGGAACAAAAAACCGATTATAGGTTATTTCAGAAACTGTTATTTTGAGCGGTTTTTACGTTCAGGTTAAACTGTCGTGGAAAAGAACCGTTATCACCGAGAACCGGTGGTTCCAGCGATGAAAGCCATCCATAACAGGTGCTGACTGCTCGCTACGCCTGAAGATGACGTAGAGACCTTGTTGAGCTTGCAGATAATTATGAATTCTTGCAAATGATACAGTCGTCTACAATACACTATTGTTTGAAAATAGCAGCAGAAATACTCAGCCAAATCTTGAAAAGATTTCAAACGGTGCGAAAACTGGCAATTTGCTTTAAGTGTTCGTAAACATAAAAATGGCAGTTCGCGAAACGAAAATCCCTAGTATCCTATGATTACAATATCAGTAGGTCAGTCGGAATCAGTCAACTCATACAAGTTCCTGAATGTAACAGTTTGTAGAGGTATGAAATAGAACGATCACACTGGTTCAGTCGTAGGTAAAGCAGCTGACAGGAATCGGTCCTCTGACTATGCTAGGAAAATGCTATCAGTTTGCAAAGATTTGCTCACAAAACATTCGTGAGACCTTTTGTGACGGCTCCCAAACCCAAGGTCCTCAGCGGTACTTTTGGGGCAGCACCACAAATTGTATAAAGCGTGGGTAGTGACCACGATGTAGCTATCTATGTCTGTCGGCCGAAAAGTAATTAATGACAAGAATTGCGCCAGCTAGAATGAAGAGATAACTTATCTTTACTTCTGACGAAACGTGCACCAGCCATACAAGTCCAAGTAATATCCAAGAGTAATCTGTGTACTGAGCCTAGTCGAATACAATAGCAAGTATCACACTGCAATGGCTCCGCTATAAACTCCACGAAAGGCTTGCAATAGACAATCGACAATAGGCTGTCCGTCTCGGGGCCAGCGCTCCTCCTTATATGCAAAAGGCAGAGGGCGCTGCGGACCCGAGCTCAGCCATGGCGCGACCTCTTCCGTCGGCGGTAACGCCCTGAGACGCTGACGGCCGCGACGGGAACTGTGGCCAGCGATGTCACGGTCAGGGCGCGCGTGCGCGAGTTGGTTGGTTGGTTGGGTGGTTGGTTGGGTCCGTGGATACAACAAGACCTATGCTACAATAAGGCTCCAGTGTGTGGGACTCGTACCTGATGGGTCTGGCTGGTTGGCTCTGAGCACTATGGCACTTAACATCTGAGGTCATCAGTCCCCTAGAACTTAGAACTACTTAAACCTAACTAACCTAAGGACCTACACACATTCATGCCCGAGGCAGGATTCGAACCTGCGACCGTAGCGGTCCCGCGGTTCCAGATTCAAGCGCCTAGAACCGCTCGGCCCCTCCGGCCGGCACCTGATGGGTCTAACAGAGTATACTGAACCTATTGGTATACAAGGAACGACAGCACGAGTGGTCATAAGTTTGTTTGACCCATGGTGGACCGTCGCGAAATAGGTAAAAAGACTGAATTGGCAGGCGCTCTAAGCCTACCTACAGAGTTCCAAGGGCCACGTCGAAGTGAGGAATCTACGAATATCCTACAGCCCCTACGTATCGCTTCAATAGGGAGCGCAGAGACAAGATTAGGCTGATTCCAGCACGCGCAGAGGTGTAAAAGTGATTATTATAAAGGCGTTCCATGTTTGGATTGAACAGGAAGATGCCCTAATAACCGCCACAATAGAAATGACCCTCTGCCATGTACTCCAGTGGGGTTTGCAGTGTATGGATGTAGCTGCAAATGCAGATTTTTCCCAATTGCATCTACTCACCTTCCAGTCGGTCGTGACATCTTTTCAAGTGCCTTGTCTTCCAGTAAAGTATTTGCCTTTTACATCTGGTTTCCAATATCCTGGCTATATGTCATTCTCACCTCCATTTAATTTTCTTTACTCACCCACTGACTTCTTCCTCTCCAAGCTGTTCCCTCATCCAGTCGTGCAGGGTTCTCCTGTTCTAGTCATTACACATCTCCATTATCACTGGGCAACCCTCAGTTTATGAATGGTATTATAATTAAAGTCTAAATACCATTACACAACAAAAGTAATTTATAATCACTGAACTTGCTAACATATCCCAAACAATGTTTTAAAAACTTTATTTACTATGTCACAACCTGACACTCGCCATTCGTCATCCGTTTCCCGTCTAGCTTACCAAACTAAAAGTGATCTGTAGTATTGTACACTAAAGGTAAACTGAATGAGGTTGCACTGTTTTAAACAGAGTATTCGGGCGAGTGGTGACTCCATATTTCACCCAGCCATTCTGATTTAGGTTTTCCATTATTTCCCTAAATTATTTCAGCAAACGTCCGCATGGTTTCTACATTAAGGTTATGGTCAACTATCTGTCCTATTCTTGTCATTCTAGACCTGCAATAGATGAAGAGATGTGCAGATGAATACAACTACCAGTACAACTGTTACTATTCGTAAGTTGCCCTTCTTTTGTTTTCATTTCATAGGGTAATTCATTTTGTGTTAGTAAATTTCATTTTTAGTTATCTAAATTGTCTGTTTCATTCTCTAATAGCGTAAGTTTTGTAACAATGTTTCTTGTAAATTGTTTAAAATAATTAAACTTGTTTGAACCATGAAATTTGGGGTTTACTGTCTGATATCGGTAACTTCTAGTTACGATATTTTAACACTCAGTTCGTTGGGAAATTTTTAAATCTCACAACTTTCACAACGTCGTATCACCAATCGCACCAAGTGCAACACAACTTTTTAGAGTTCAAAGTAAAAGGTTTAGTAAATACAGTAATAGATGAAGTGATTAATTTATGATAATGATTCAATATTACTCATCAGCTGTGCCTACAAATGCTGACTATTCAGACTCCTCCATTTCACATCACAAATATATAGCACTGCTCTGTTACATTGTAAGTAACTTTTAGTTCTCTGATCTGTGAGTGTACCAAGTATCAGTTTTTCACATTTATTACAATCTAGGATACTGAAACTCATCTTGTTCTTATGAATCTTTTGGAAATGTCTAAAATGAAGTATTTTGAGTTCAGCAATTTAACACAGCAAAATATAAGTAAGTGTGCTTAGTTCTTGGCATTGAAAGTAAAGCAAAGTAAAAGGAGATGTTTGATGAAATGGCATTAAAATACTCTGACAAGGAGCTTACATTGTCTTCTCATATATCAATGATGTTGATAATGAGATATGGGAGCTTTGTTTTATCACGTAGTGAAACACAATTTTATTTGAGTCTCTGCAAGAAATTGAAGAAAATTAGTTATTTATCTACCAACCAGAACCATTGATACACATCTTTTCTAAAAAAAAAAGGATGACACACAGCTTTCTAGTTGTCTTTTATTATTGCTACTGGTTTCTATTTCACACCATCATCATGGTATGTGTATACATCAACACAGCATGAAACAACCATGAATGCATACAGTCCAACCAATTATATATGGATGGTATAAATTAATACTTACAAAAGTCAAATGCTGTTCCACTGTCCTAACATATTATATCAGTACAACAATACACATAACTGCTGCCTCTTCTGAACTGTTGGAAATTCACAGATCCTGACAGGTATCTGTGCACAGTAAGTGGTGTGGCCAGTGATTCTTTGATCACATAATGAAAAATGTATTACAGCATAAAAGGATGAATATTCCTGGGGCAATTCGTCATTAAGAGAGAATGTATTCATTGCACAAAAGCAGGTAATCAGAATTGTAGAGGGAGCCCACCCAAGATCACCTTGTAGACATTTTTTTTAAGGAACTCAGGATATTCACAGTAACTTCACAATACATATATTCACTTATGAATTTTGTTACTAATGATCCATCCCTATTCAAAAATATCAGGAAAGTGCGTAGCTACAACGCTGGAAGAAAGGATGATCTTCACTATTCTGGATTAAATCTCACTTTGGCACAGAAAGGGGTGAATTATGCTGACACGAAAAACTTTGGTATTTTGCCAAATAGCATTAAAAGTCTGACAGATAGCCCACCAACATTTGAAAGGAAATTAAAAAAATTTCTGAATGATAACCCCTTCTGCTCAATAGGTGAATTTTTAGATATGATTTATTAACAATAAAAAATTAATTAATCTTTTGTGTAAAGAAAACGTATGTTAAAGTGACAAGTTCCACATCATTATGGAAATGTCGTATTCATGATTTATGGAACAAGTATGTATGTATGTATGTAAAAAAATGAAATGAGCGTATTGCATCGTTGGTTGGGAGGCCCCTATTCACAGAAACTAGGCCGCCAAGTGCAAGTCTTATTTCATTCGACGCCACATTGGCTGACTTGCGCGCCGGTGGTGAGGATGAAATGATGATGAGGACAACACAAGACCCAGTCCCCGAGTGGAGAAAATCTCCAACCTGGCCGAGAATCGAACCTGGGCCCGCTTGCATGGGAGGCGAGCACTTTACCAACCACCTAAGCAGGCGGACATGTATGTATGTGTGCATGTACCATAGTAATAGAATTACTTTTTATAGATTTATCTGAGAATTATTTCAGTTTTGATGGAGATCTTGATAAGAACTACAGGATCTGCTCTTCTGTTACAGTTCAGCTGGTACCCCCTGCTGATATATTCGCAGAAAACATTAAAAATAAAATCTAACAACTAAGTTAGAAAATAAAATAAAACACTAAGAAAAGAAAATAATACTCTACAAAAGATGTGTTAACGACACTTATTGTTTTGAAATGGCTTACAAACAATCTATATAAGTTAGATCAGTCTTACATTCAGGCTTACATCCAGCTATCAAATTTACATTAAAAATTCAAAAGAATGGAGGGATTAATTGCCTAGATTTATGAATAATAAATAGAGGGGGAGAGAAATCGTCAGTTCAGTATATTCCAAGAACCCACAACTATTGATGTTATTATACATGAAATATCTGATCACCATGTCCTGTAAAAATGCGGTTTCTTTCACTCAGGTGACAATACTAATGATAAACTAAAAACATCATCTCACATTACTTGGCAGAATGGTTATGAATCAATTTTATTTGATAGAGTATATCAGAAGAAAATTAAAATAAAATGAAATGCCGCAACACATGAAATAACATTGATGGATATGGATGACAGATTGAAAACTAAGTATCCTGTTCGCCGACATCTTGAAAGAGTTTCAGAGGAAATTAGTCAGTTATTCAAAAATAGTAATGTCTCCACCTCTTTCCAGACTGACAATAATTTAGGTTTAAAACTGCAAGACAGTATTAAAAAAAACATACATGATCAGTCAGGAGTATAGAAAACCTTATATCTACACTATAACGGCTTTTATATTGGGCAAACAGGGAGGATGCTAAAGACCAGGGTCTTTACCAAAGCAACTCATCAGCTTCAGATACCCATGTAAAAACTCACAAGCATTCACTTAATAATATGAATGAACAAACGGAGATGCTACATATTGCCAATGAAGCAGTAAGCATGACTTTATATGAAGAAATGAAAATGTTTTCCAATATGTTTAAAGACCTAGAAAAAATCTTTAATGAACCAATAAGCTTAAAAAAACTGCTTAAAAAACTACATTGACATGTTCAGTTTGTTACAAGCGATCACCTGCTTTTTAAGCCTTCATTCACACATCTACCTTATATGGCCTTGTTTTCTAGTATTGCATTATGTGATGTCCACCGTTTGGTCTAATTGATCGTGTAATAACATGAATTCCGCAGGCTTAGACACCAATACATGTATGTTGTACCTGGGTCTCGCAATCCTATGTGACTTTTCTCTAGGATGATAATACTTCCAAAGACAATGTTGCATGGTTACTTATAACCTTAATGCTTCATCGTTAATAAATCCCCCCTCCCCAAACTCTCTTTTGTTGCATTGTCTACATAATTCCTATTAATACTGTGGTCTTATTTGGATAGGAAAAGAAGCTGCATGTTAATTACATTTGTAATACTGGTTATATGACTTCATGATACTTACTGTTACTTAATATTTTGTTCTTTTATTGTGTCTCCAGCCTTTGCCTGAGCTTAATAGTAGTCATGCTTATCTCTTATGTGAGTTGGCTGTCAGTTTGCTTCTGACATTCACATTTGAGATTCGTTACGATCTGCTAATGTGTTAAATATTACACATTAAATGTTGGGCACTGTTATTTCCAAATATTCTAGCTGTTTTAGCACATTAACACTTGCATTATTGCCTCCAAACTAGTAAATGTACTACAGGGCACGTTTTTTTACCATGTGCAATGATAGTTATACGACTTAGTTGTCAGTTTTATTGATTTACGCTAGCATGTACATGATGGTTCCCACCCACTGTTATGCTGGACAGTAGATAACTGACACTACGACACGTGCATTCAGAAGCGCAATGACGGTGGACGCTATTTAAATGTACACAGGCGTAGATACTTGTGTGGTATAATATGCCATCGGTGAACTTCTTTTGAAGATACTTTCTACCTGTCTATGAATGAAATTAGCAATAGTACAGCAAATAAAGAAAAATATTAAGTTGAAGGCAGCATTGAGTCATTTAAACAATTCATTATAACTGCAGGCCAAGTCTCAATGAACAATCCTCTTAGCATACGATAGTGCCCTAACCTTCTTATTAATTTCGATAACTCCCGACTATACTTTTCCATCTCCGCTATCCATTGAGGTCACTTCTTCCGAATCCTGAGTTTGTCAGTAGTTACAATGTACGGAACCAAGGATTGTCTGCAATTTATGTAGAAACCAATCTGCATTTTTAATAGTCGAGGGTCATAAAACGAAGACGCTACTTGAAAAAAGGGGTGAAACAGGGCTGTAGCCTATCCCTGATCTTATTCAATGTACAATGGGCAAGCAGTAAAGGAAACTAAGAAAGAATTTGGAAACGGAGGAGGAGATCAGTGTTTAACGTCCCGTCGACAACGAGGTCATTAGAGACGGAGCGCAAGCTCGGGTTAGGGAAGGATGGGGAATGAAATCGGCCGTGCCCTTTCAAAGGAACCATCCCGGCATTTGCCTGAAGCAATTTAGGGAAATCACGGAAAACCTAAATCAGGATGGCCGGAGACGGAATTGAACCGTCGTCCTCCCGAATGCGAGTCCAGTGTGCTAACCACTGCGCCACCTCGCTCGGTAATTTGGAAACGGAACTGTACAGTCTGGGGAGAAGAAATGAAAGCTATAAGGTTTGTCAGCGACTTTTTAATTCTGTCAGAGACGGCAAACGACTTGAAAGATCAGCTGATAGGTATGTATAATGACTTGGAAACATGCTGTAAGATTAGGACAAATCAAAGTAACACAAGGATAATGGAATGTTCTTGAATTAAGTCAGGTGATACCGAGGGAACAAGATTAAAAAAGAAGACGCTAAAAGCAATAACCGAGGTCTGTTGTCTGGGCAGCGAAATAACTTGTAATTTCAGCAGTAGAGAAGATATAAAACAGAGACTGGCCACAGGCTGGATAGAAATGGTGAAAGAGAGGAAAATGCTAACAGCGAATAATGAATCAAGTATGACGAAATGTTTTGTGAAAGTATTTTTGTGGGATGAAGATTTGTACTTTCGGCGAAACATGGAAGAAATACAATACGAACATTAACAAAAGGGAAATATAGTTCTAAAGAGGAATACTGAGTATTAGATGGCCGGAAAATACAAGTAGTGAAGAGGTACAGAACCGAAACAGGGAAAAAGAGCGAAGGGGCGACCGTATTTCGGGACACATCCAAAATCATCAAGAATTTGATAATGGGGGCGTGAAGTAATGGGGGGTGGGGGGAAGGGGAGAGAGTGCCTTGAATACAGTGAGCATGTTGAAATGCATGTATACTGCAGTAGTTATACAGATATGCCGGAGTTCCACAGGCTGCAGACTGACGTGAAGAGCTGCTTCAAACCAGTCTTCGGTCTGAAGACCGCAACAATGTCAACACCTTCCTTACAGTTAATGGTATCTTTTCCAACGGTATCAATGAACGGAATACGAGGCACAAATTACTGATACTTCCTACTGAATGAGATATTCGAGATGCGCCAGCTGCGAGACTCTTTGTTCCTAACGGCTACCATGTTGCTGATTGCACTGCCTAGAGTTACACATAAGGACCAGTCCACGAAATTTGAGTTCTCTTTTTAGTGTAGACTACGCAAAAGCCAATAGTGAGTTGATGGAGGTAGGTATAATGAAATACAAGGTGCTGCTTCCCCATTTTCTTTGTAGAAAGCAAAAAATTGGTGTTTTTCTCCAACTTGTTCTGGAAAAATAGAGTGGTATCTACGCTGCGAGTAACCAGCTTACTCAGGGACTTTCTTATCTATACTGCGCCTAGAATCTAAGTTGCACGTAAGTACTGAGATGTACATGCATCATTCACGGCAAGCCAGATGACAGTAGTTAGATATTCTTATTACACTCCACTCGTGTATCTTGTTTTCTTACAAACTACGCGACGGGTCGCAGGTGCCATCGGTAGCATACCGTTGCCATATTATTTAATTAGGTAGAAGTATGTTCTTTATTTTTTTAAGAATTGCATGGGTAGCTGGAAGGTTAAGTAGAGGACTGGCGAAACACAAGAACAAAGTTACAGAGCAGTCCTTTTTTAAAGAAGATGATTAAACAGTTCTCTAACTCATACAATGTAGGCTTTCACAGTCGGTGTTGTCTTCAGTTGAAACTTCCGGTCTTAGAGGCCGTGGTCGATGTATAAAATTTCCACGTAACGTTTCGTTTCCATCTGCTGGAGACATCTTCTGAAGTCGTCCGGCTCCTGCCACTGAGGCTCCAGGTATTCTCGCATTTATAGAGCGCATAGTAAAAAGCCAGCTAAGTGGTACCGCTATGTTGATGACACATTTGTAGTGTGGACTCATGGTGAAGAAGAGATGGATGTCAACTTGCTGCATCTGAACAGTATTAACCGGAAGATACAGTTTACGATGGAGAAAGAAAGCAACGGTCGACTCAATTTCCTGGGTGTGTCGGTAATTAAACGGGTGGATGGGATGCTGAGCCACAAGATATATAGAAAGAACACTCACACGGATCGATACCTCCACAAGGAATCAAACCATCATCCTAGGCTAAGAAGAGGTGTCATGAAAACCTTGGTGGACAGAGCCAACAAAATCTGCGAGCCGGCTTACTTGCAAGATGAATTAAATCATTTACGGTCAGCCTTCATGAAAAACGAATATACCAGCAAGGAAATTGATCGAGCCCGCCATCAAAGAAGAAAAGAAGCCAGAAGTCAAGAGCAACAACGGTCACCTATTGGAAAAGTTTTCCTACCGTTCATTAATAAAGTCAAGGAACGTATCTGGAAAGTTCTGGCCATTTATGGGATCGAAACAATCTTCAGACCTACAAAGAAGATTAAGGAATATTTAAGAACTGCAAACGACGCCCGACACCCCCTAGCAACACCTGGGGTATACAAAAATCCATGCAGTTGTGGACAAGTATATATTGGAACAACGAAAAGAAGTGTAAACACCCGCTTAGCCGAACATAAAAGAAACTGTCGCTTAGGACACATCGAAAAATCGGGCGTAGCTGAGCGTGTTTTTCGAGATGGAAACCACGAAATTAAATTTAATGAGACAAGCGTTCTAGCACGAACATCCCGTTATCATGCGCGCATGTATAGAGAAGCAATAGAGATTCACAAACATCATAATAATTTTAATAGAAAAGAGGAAGTTTTTAAGTTGGACAAAATGTGGATGTCGACGTTGTGCCAGCAAAATGACAATCGATTACTCTTAATCGAGAAGGATGACTCCTTCCAAAGATAGGCATACCGTCGGCATCACGTGACGAATAGTGGTGGCCTCTATGCGCTCTATAAACGCGAGAGTACCTGGAGCCTCAGTGGCAGTAGCCGGACGACCTCAGAAGATGTTTCCCGCAGATGGAGACGAAACGTTGGGTGGACATTTTATACATCGACTACGGCCTCTCAGCCCGGAAGTTTCAGCTGAACAGTTCTCTATCTCATCATTCAAATTTTACTGGTTATAGCTTACAATTAAGAGGTTAAGGAGACAAGGTTTCTGATTCCGAGAAATATATTTGATATAAATATTTCATATCTAATTTTATTGCGTCTGCACTAGACAGATTTTTTTTCACGCTGGTCAGTTACCGGTACAGAAAACATGGACACTCGGTCAAGAACATGGACGGTCCAGTCGTCGAACACAAGAAAGTACATACTTCGGGAACAGTATCCACATCGAGTCTATCAAGTAACCACATATTAGTCTTAAGCAACTACACAGTCCATCCGAAATCGACAGGGGTTCAGAGTGTAAAAGTTTGTGCCTCATGTCGAAGCACCATGCTGACGTTGACCTCGGTATGCAGCGTAGAGTGGGGAGTGGGTGAGCCTTACATTTAGGCCCAATTTGTAGTCGTGATGTGAGGTACACAGGTAGATTCCAACGAGCTGTCTGAAGCGGATTAGGCTGTAATGCACTCATAATACGCCTTGGGTGTACAGTGCTACGATCACGCACATTCTAGAGCGTCTTTCGTATTAAGTTGGCTAACTTACGTTTCTCCTCTTTCATAAGGAAATGAGCGTAGTGGAGGCAGTGGCGAAATTGGGAGAGCAAATCAAGTAGGAGAAAATTCGTCCACCCTGAGTGAGTTGCTTCTGACACGCAACAAGGCGACTACAGTAGGCCTCTCTTTTCAAATTCTGGCAGCATTTGTTTTATAGCCTGCGTATACTGAGCGCTCGCGAAGGTGTTTCTGTTGGCAGCACTGTCACTTTCGTTCAGAGACGCTTCCACATCGAATCTAGTTTCGTCTTGAGTGCGCACGATTGGCAGCACTGCTACTGCCGAAAAAACGGCGTACAGTGCTTGCGCGTCGAAATCCTCCAGTAGCTCCTCAAAGGATATCTGCTTGTCCGTACTGATACCAATATCGTCCATCACCTCGATTAAATGGCTGTGGTACTCTTTCAGAAGATCTGTTAAATGATTGGCGTACACTTCTTCCGTAAGGCTTGTGTGAGTAAAATATTGCAAGTCAATCGAAGGTGAACCGTACGAAGACAACTGGAAATCGAGTAGGACCACGTCTTGGACGACTTCTGCAGCGTATTTGAACATGATGTTGTTGACCCAGGTATCTGCGTGAGTTAGCACACGAAACTTTCCCTTCCGTTCCGTCAAGTCAGCTAGCCGTGGAAATATGCTTTCTGCGAGAGTTCGTATCCTCGGCGCATACTTTGAGTACGATCTGTCTAACGTGTCCAACTGATCCGCGAGTAACCTGCAGCCCTGTTTCAAGAAGGTCTCCACATGCTGCGCGGTAGGTCCGTGGAACGACTTGAAGACCAGGTAGTTGTCCAGAGCCGATGGGTCCTGCTCGAACAGCTTGACGGAGGCCGCGTGGAACTCTGCCAGTTTCCTAACCACGAGTTTGGAGTGCGCCAAATCGAGTCCGCTGCACCTCTTCGCCAGCGCGAACCCACTGGCCTTCAAGTCCTCGAGAACCAGATAGCTGACCGGCTGCCTCCCAGAGGCGAAACACTTGGCAGACAGCTGCGTGTATTTACCGGGTGCCGCCTTCTCCAGGATTTGTGACATCGCGGGAATGGTATCGCAGAACATGCGAGTCTCTTTCTCGAAGGCTTGCATCTCCTGCGCCATCTTCTGCATCGCCTCTCGCGTCGGGAGGCACTTGATGATCAGCGACAGGGAGCTGCCATGGGGACTGGCGTCGCGCTCCAGCTTGACAGTCATGCGGTAGACGTCGCTGAGGTAGTTGTCGCCCGTAGCCGTCGCCCTGTGCACAGCCACCGAGGCTACCTTCAAGTCTCTGGACGCGTCGCTCTCCTTCAGCGAAGTCTCTGCGAACTGCTTGTCCAGCCACGTAGGCAGCACGGTGGTGCCTTCCGCGGTCATCACCTGCAGTGCAACAGAAATGAAAGGGACGGTCTAGTGACGGTTGAGACTAATTGTCTTGAATCGCAAATAAATGCTATTGGTGAACCTAATAAATTATGCAGAATCATAATACGAAAGCACACTCATAACAACGACAGTTAATATAAACTTTTGTCTTTTCTTAATTGTCGATTCCCCACCAGAGCAGGCAGAGTCACAGAGACTAAAACCACTCTTCATGTGGGAACGATTACCTCACTGTTTGGTCCTCCCCTCAGACCAACCAACCAACCAACCACCCTTCATGCAAAAGTTTAGTTGTTTAATAAAACTTTTAATCACATAAAACAGATTAAAAAAATTCTGTTTCTCAAAGTACGCGAGTTTAGATAACTTAAGATACACCGCTAAATTTGACATTTTCAGACGGAAGGATGCGATCTACAAGAAATGCATTGACTGAAAGAAATTGCAGCTCCAAAAAATAATTAATGTAGAGTAATGAAAATTGGGAATGCCTCTGTATAGGTAACACATGTAAGTGATTAACATTGCAAGTTCACAGCATGAGATACCCCATTGAAAATGTAAATTAGTGGTACATTAATAACGGGTGTAACAACCTGAATGTTGAACGGAAACATGCAAACGGTGATGCATCGTGTGGTACAGATTCAGGATGTCAGTTTGTGGGACGGAGTTCCATGCCTGTTGCACTTCGTCTGCCAGTATTGGGACTGTTAATGCTCATATCACGCCGGTGGAGTTGTCGTCTGATTAAGTACTGTATGTGCTCGATTGGAGTCAGATCTGATGTTCCAACAGGCTAAGGGGACATGTCGACACTCTGTAGAGTATGCTGGGTTACAACAGCGGTATGTGGGCGAGCGTTATCCTGTTGGAAAACACTTCCTGAAATTCAGTTCATGAATGGCAGCACAGCAGGTCGAATCTCCAAACTGACGTAGAAATTTGCAGTCAGGGTGCGTAGGATAAAGACGAGAATGCTTCTGCTGTCATACGAAATAACACTCCAGACCCTGAATCCGGGTAGTAGATCCAGTGTACCTGGCACACAGACAGGTTGGTTGTAGTCCCCCAACTGGCCTCTTTCTAACCAACACGGCCTTCACTGCCACCGAGGGAGAACCAACTTTTATCCGAAAATACACAGACCTCCAACCTGCCCTCCAATACCACTGAAGCCGCAAATGGCAGTGGTTTGGGGTCACTGGACAGCACGGTACAGAGCGTCTGGTTTGGGGCTGTCACTGATTTGTAATAAATAGCTTTTGATGTCGCTGAGCAACTGTCATACAATAATTGTTAAAAGAGCTTATCGCCATTTAACCGTATTGTTGTTTATGTAATTACGACCCAGGTTTCGGTTGTATCCGAGAATGTTTGCCTATCGAAGCCGCGGGCTCCAAACGATAGATATCGAACGCGCGATTCTAAATCGATCACGCAACCATGGTGGCGCGCGTTATGAAAGCGAGATGCTACGAAAACCCAAACGATTTATGACGGTAGTGAGTGGGATATCTGGTATTGTAGCCGGTTCTTCGGGCGATTGCCTCACGCGGAAGAATCTAATTCCATGCTTATGCAATGTGGAAAATTGTTTGTGTTTTTGTCGGAAATGTGACACTCTACCCATATTTTTGAGTGGCACTTGCAGAGTCCACTCAGATTACGGCAAAAATGGTATTCTTTCCGTAGCATACACATCAAACTGACTTCCTCATGACCACAACGTCGACGACGAGTGAGGTAAGTCGTTTCCTTTGTAATTACAACTATTTTAGTAACGCTCTTCTTTTGCCGTTGCTGCACTGACCACTATAAACATGCTCATAATGCGCGCCACCACAGTGGCGTGATCGATTTAGAATTGCGAGTTCGATATCTATCGTTTGGAGCCCGCGGCTTCGATAGGCAAACATTCTTCGAAATTACCCAGGTTTCGGCCGTTTATGCAATTTTCAAGTGACTGAGTTTATGTCATTAACGTATACCGCAGGACATCAAACACAAACCTGGCCGTAAATTAAGAAAAATATTCGCTCCCCACTAAATGCCAGATGAAATGTAATCATGTTGTAAAAAGATCACTAAATATGTTAATAACATAAACTCAATCACCAAAATGGCATAAAAGGCCGAAACCTTGATCATAACTACGAGGGCTGTGCAGAAAGTAAGTTACGATCGGTCGCGAAATGGAAACGACTATGAAAATCCGATAAAGCTTTGCAAAGATGTGTTGGGCAGTGTCTCTAGTATGACTCTAGGTAGAATTATGTCGCTCTTTTCATTCCTGAGCTCTTAGTGAGCGCGTAAAGATGTTATAGAAAATAGTGTCTCCCGCCAAGTATGAGGGCCTGGTGAGAATTTTCCCCTGAAGCTATGCAACCAACATTACATAACTGTCGTGCGGTTTCTTCTTCAAGACAATTCTCAGCCTCATTCTGCAGGGGCAATGAAGATGTTCCTGTATCGTTTCAATTGGAAATGTTTGGTTACCCACATTACAGCCCGTAATTGTCTCCCACTGAGTTTCATCTCCGCTCAAACGAACCGCTGGCTATGAAGACAACATTTTGGCACAGACAACGAGCTTTAGGCCAGTGTAGAGAATTGGCGGAAAGCGCTGGCGGCTGCCTTCTATGATGAGGGTATTGGAAAGTTGGTACAACGCTACGACGAATGTCTGAGTCAGAACTGCGACTACGTAGAGAAGTAGCTGAAAGGTGTAGCTAACTGTTAACAAATGAAACATTTCTGATTTTCACTGTGTTTTTCATTTCGCGATCAATCGTAACTTACTTTCTGGACAGCCCTCGTGCATAAACGATAATGCAGTCAAATGGCGGTGTGTTCATTTAAAAATGATTCGTTTTGTCACTGTGGTGCCAACTGCTGCTAAAATTGCTGCTGCAGATGCGGTGCGATGCGCCAGAGTCATACAACCAACACGATAGTCTTCCTTCTCGGTAGTGCCACGTGGACGTCCGGAGCCTCGTTTTCTTGCGACCTTACATTCTCGTGACTGCCGCTGCCAGCAGTCGTGTACAGTGGCTACATTCCTGCCAAGTCTTTCTGCAGTATCGCAGAAGGAACATCCAGCGTCTCGTAGCCCTATTACCCGACCTCGTTCAAATTCGTCATTATGCTGACAATGGCGTCAGTGTTGTCCAACATCAGGTCACCACTTTCAGTCTCAATGGTAATTAATGATCACGACCGTTACAGCGTGTATCTGAAGAAAACCTGATTCGCACCTTCTTTGGTACTACTAGCGCCACTTCTATGCGACTGACGTGAAATCTGAACAGACGTCATCTTTCAGATGTACACGCACGGCTACCATCTTCCGTTCATGTCGTACATCTCCCTCTTCGTATACATTCATCTATTCACATATGTGTCCTAGAATGAGTTTTGACTCTGCAGAACAGAGTGCTTTTATTTGGACCTGCCTGCTACACTGAAACTGTATACCAGACGGGCAGTCGAACCAAGAACCTCTCTCTGCCTTCCTACCGACTGAGCCATTCGAGGGCGATTGAAGACCCACGCAAAGTTCGAGTCCCGGTCTGGCACACAGTTTTCATATGTTACGGTGTTTCAATCAGCGCCCCACTCCACTGGAAAGTGAACACTCGTGTTGGAAACAATCCCCTACTCTCTGACTATATCCTTTCTTCCAAGAGTCCTAGTCCCTGAAGGTATGCAGGAGATCTGCGTGGTGCTTTGAAGCTAGGAGATGCGCCACTGCCTGAAGTAGGGCTCTGAGGGCGGGTAGTGAGTTGTGCTTGGATAGCTTGGACGGCAGAGCATTTGCCCCCACAAAGGGAAAGCTACCAGGTTCGAGTCTCGGTCCGATACACAGATTTAATCGGCCAGAAAAAAATTACAAATATTTTGATCGCTTTTGGTTGATTTGACAGCTAACCTGTTTCGACTCTAATGCATCATCATCAAAAACAAAAATTCTGAAAAGAAAAGAAATGCGAGTTTACTATTCAACAAAAATGACTGGACTTTGTAAGTAGGCTGTTTATGTTTTCTCTATGTAAGTAGGCTGTTTATGTTTTCTTATTGGCAACGTTACGTAGCGCTCAATATGAAAATCACTGGCTGTGCTGTGTGCAGTCTGTGGCTAGTTTGCATTGTTGTCTGCCATTGTAGTGTTTGGCAGCGGCAGCTGGCTGTGAACAGCGCGTAGCGTTGCGCAGTTGGAGGTGAGCCGCCAGCAGTGGTGGATGTGGGGAGAGAGATGGCGGAGTTTTGTAATTTTTCATGAACTGATATATTTATATATGATGATATTAAGGTAAATACATTGTTTGTTCTCTATTAATATCTTTCATTTGCTAACTATCCCTATCAGTAGTTAGTGCCTTCCATGGTTTGAATTTTTTATTTAGTTGGCAGTAGTGGCGCTCGCTGTATTGCAGTAGCTTGAGCAGCGAAGATTTTTGTGAGGTAAGTGATTTGTGAAAGGTATAGTTAAATGTTAGTCAGGGCCATTGTTTTGTAGGGAATTTTGAAAGTCAGATTGCGTTGCGCTAACAAAATATTGTGTGTCAGGTTAAGCACAGTCATGTATAACTGTTCAAAGGGGACGTTTCATATGTCGACCCTTAGCCGAGGATACCTCACTGGAATCTTCTGATTTTTCTTGTAGTTTGTGTAATTAGTGTAGATTTTGTTTATTGCTAGCGCGTAATTGTAGAGAAAATCTCCTTTGTAGTTGCAGTCTTTCATTGTTGCACAGTAAAACAGTTGTGGCATGCATGTAGATTTGCACCAAGTATTTCGCAGCTGCAATTAACTAGATATTATTTTCAGTGCTATGTTAATGTGTTCTCTTATTTTTGCTCTTCAAATTGTGCTTTTCTGTGTTGTCGTGTGAAATATTGTGACAATAATGGCGTGTGAAAAACGTAATACTAGGCTCCAAAGTAAACTGAGAAATGACAGTGAAAATGAAAGCAGTGTGTTAGCGCCACCGAGTAGTGAATTAACTGATGTTCAAAGTAGTAATTTGGTAATTGTGAATAGGGAAATGGAGCGGGCTGCAAATAATGGTGTAGACAGTGAAACAGGTAGTGAACAGGGAAGCATTATCGATCGATCTGTCGGCAACAGCTCGCCTCAGGAATCCGAAATGACAGGACACAATTTCGCAAATACTGTAGATTCAGGTTTTGGGTCATCACCGTTTTCTCAAATAAGTCAAGACACATTTTCTGCTTGTCAAAATGTGAATGTTGCCGGTGCAAATGCACTGCCGAAAAGCGTAGAGAAACAGATTCCAGACACTAATACATTATTATTGCAATTAATGCAACAAATGGAACAAAATCAGAGACAAACACAGCAAAAGCTTGAAAAGTTAGACACAATGGAACAACACCAGAGACAAACACAGCAACAGTTAGACACAATGGAACAAAATCAGAGACAAACACAGCAACAGCTTCAAAAGTTAGACTCATTGGAACAAACTCTTGAACAAACGCGTGAAGATTTAACTACTGAGTTACATCACATTGAAACGAAATGTCAAAAAGTCTGTAATGACGTAAAAACACAAATTTGTGAGCATTTCCAACCTATTTTTTCGCGTCATGAAAATGTATTACAGAAGCACGAAGCAGCCATAAAAGAACTGCAAACTATTGTTCATGAAAATCATGAGACCTTGCAAGCTAAAATTGACTCAGTTGCATCTACCGATTCGGTTACGCAACTTGCAAGAACTCAGGAAAACTTAAAGAACACAGTAGATACCCTGAAAATTGGTTCAGAAAGACACATGGAGGAAATAAGTACACTATCAGAGAAAGTAGCCGAACTTTCGGATCAGGTCACTAACTTATCTACAAAGGTAGATGATGATCTGAATGACACAAGACCCGTAGCCTTCACTGACACAGAAGAGTATGAACAAATAAGAAAATTCAAACAGAATCAAAATCAAATCAATACACAGTACAAAAGAGAAATCCGGGAAGTACAAGATCAGCTGACACAGGTAATACAAGAATTACGTATTTCAGAGGACACTCGCGCTCCAATACGGGAAGAGGGACATAGAAATACGGAACAACCACAAAATAATAACACAGGACACTTCGGAAATTATGAAAGAAATTGGCAAGGCGCATTGGATTTTGAGATGGAACCGCCGAAACGAAGTAACAATGACCGACATGCGACTCGCCGACATGACGATTTTGACTATAAGCTGTTCATTACTACACGTAAATTCAAAACGTTTAAGAATTCTGCCAACGACATTCATCCACAAGCGTGGCTCCATCAATTCTCTCATTGTTTTCCTCCCAACTGGTCGTTAGAACACAGATTAGAATTTATGTGTGGCTACTTGGAGAATGAACCAGCTGTAAGAATGCGATCGGTAATTCACGATTGCCACAGTGAAGGAGAATTTTACCATGCCTTCCTCTCAGCATATTGGTCTCAAGCTACACAAGACCGTGTAAAACATAACATCATAATGATGAAACACTTCGAACAATCTGAATTTTCCAGTCTTGTGAAATATTTTGAAGACATGTTGCACAAGAATCAATACCTGTCAAACCCATACAGCCCCTCAGAACTCATCCGCATTTGCTTAATCAAACTGCCTGAACATTTACGACATATTATTTTAGCAGGACGTTGCAAAGACGACATTGAAGCTTTTCAGGGACTGTTACAAGAATTAGAAATTGACACTGACAATTGCGGAACGCGAAACCAGGAACACAACAATTACAGGTCACATCCGTCGCAAATCCGCGATGAAAGAAGTAATAACTGGACACGACAAGGCTATTCTCACAACACAAATCGTGACCAAAACAGACACCACCCATATGACAACCAATGGCAGAGTAATAATAGTTACAAAGAAAGATCACATTTCCGTAGTAATGAATATGACAGAGATAACCACAGAAACAGACAATATGGGAACCAAAACAATTATTACCAGGGGAGACAGAATAACTTCAGACGCAACAATTCAGCGCGGAGTTACGATTCAGGGAGAAATTCTCCACCACGTGACCGACAAGGAAGAAACTACGGATTCTACCGAAATGACGACAGACGATATGATCATAACGACAGACGTCAATTGCATCAGAACTGGCGGGATTCAAACAGAGCAGGGCCCTCTCGGCAACGCGAATTTGTAGAAGTTAGGTCTCCAAATCCCATTAACGACGCGCGCCAACAATGAGACAATAGGCAATGACTCGCACAGCAGGCAGCCGCGTGCGCCCGCTGGCTCCGAGAAAAATAACATAAGACGCTACCCTTGAGAAAAATTTTAGCATTCTTTACCGATGTATACAACATGATAATTGCTTTGAAGTTGAAACTCTGCGTACTAGGAAGAGTAAAGGTTTACACCACATTTCACATGTAAAACCATTTATTGAAAGATAATCTGCTTTTTAACTTTGTCTTTGTCATATAACTTTTCACTTCACATTTTTAGTATGCTTTGTCAGACTTAAGAAACTGTTAACATGCAACAATGTTTGAAGTTAAATATCCAGTCTAGAACCTAGGGAACATTTTTAAAACAGAAATTACGAATGCATTGTTATAGTGAACAGACGACACAGTGTTGTATTTGTACATTCTTGCTTGTTAGTTGCACAATTACGTAACGACTATCAGGGTTACATACTTAGGACACATACTGGTACTGCTAATGAGATTTTAATGCAACATTTTGGTTTACTTGAAAATACATTCTGGGTTTAAAGTACTTTCTGTGAGATACCAGACGACACAGTGGTTAGTTTATGTGATAGCTACACGATTTTTATCACGACGCTACTAATGAGTGACAATGTACAATGTTGATTTTTCGGTGTTTCTGTTTTATATCTGCACAGTTTTTCTGTATTATTCTGGAAAGTAAAACATGTTTTAGTAGTAACTTTTCTGGTATAGCAACAATGAGACAGCCTTTTTCGTAGCACAACAATACGTTACAGTACAGCACTTTCTTCATCACAACAATAAGCGTAATAACTACGATATCTATACACAAAGCATTTTACTTTTGTTTATCATGAGGTAAGTACATTGACTTCTGCAGAACTTAGCTTTCGGAGGACGATAACTACGACACTTCCACAGAGATTATGTTGCAACAAGACGCACATTTAGCGCTACAGGACACGTATTTGATTGATTGATTATGTACTTAAAATATTTATTTTTAAAGATATTTGGAGTACAATGATACAAAGGTTTTCCGTGATACATTTCATTCCATTGCTGTAATCTGTAACACCTGAGGGTATAATTACATTAATCCTCAGGGGGGTACACGCTTACTTTGTGTACCATGTGTGTGGCAACCACAAGGAACCCTAGCTAATATGGTATTTGCTTATACAACTTTACACATCAGTACCATATTTCTCTAACACACAATTTACACAGCTATCTGATCATGTAACTGAGAGAGACAAACATTTATTTTACTACATCAGTGACAGATGTTTAAGTAATTACACAGTTGGACAACTTCACACTTACGAAATTGTATTTTGTCTGTACTTTGAGAAATGCTCACATTTTTTGGAACCATTGTGATACTATGAGAGCTTTGAATGATGTATTTGGTAAAGGGATTATGATTTTTAAAGTACGTTTGAGGCAGCTGACACTTTTGACATGAGCAGAGAATTTTTTTAGGCTTAGAAATTATTGGAGGAAGTTACGACGATTTTGAGATTTGACTGAGGTGTTATGATGTTATTATTACGACGACGATGTGTATTATGTTGTTGAGGAATGTTTATTATGCTACGTATTTCTCATGATGAAATATTGAAGAAGTGTCGACGAATATGTATATGTATAATGAGGTAAGGAATAATGAGTAGTGTTTAGGGACTCTGATTTATGAAAAGGATGTTGGAAACCAAGAAACGTACTTTAAGAGTTATGAAATGTGTGTGTATATTCGTGAATGTATTACAATGCAGACGAAAATTTTTTTTGGACACTGTTATATCAATAGCATTTTGTTTCTACAGATTTGTAACGCAAATTCTTGACCTGTGAAATATTTTTATGTGAGACTGTCACGGTAGCGGTAAATATTTCCGTACGAAAGTTAAGTGACCACCTGCACGTAATGCGTCGCGGGCACCCAGCTGTGTCAGACGCCTGGAGAAAAAGTCATTAGCGCGTGCCTTTCAGAGCACAGGAAGAAAAAAAAAGGAAAGGGAAGGCCATTATCCTGGCCATTGTCATTCCTTTAGAGAAAGCATCGCAAAAACGACACGGTCGAACTTGAAAACATATGATTACACTAGCTCTTAATTTACGATATTTACTGAAATGCCTAATAAAATGACAAGAAATATTTTTACATCTGCACACCTGATTATGACAAGCGTCTTTCTATGAGAGTTGAGAGAATTTCTACTAACTTACGAAATGTCACATGACTACTGAATGATATTTTTATGCTTTGCTTTTCATAGTTGCTTATTTCATTTGACATCTGTTTTCCAGCTGTGTTGCAGCATTGCTTTTATAAAATGAAATGCATTTGCTAATGTGAACACTTTCTGTCAACAGATCTATTAAATAATTATTTTATGATCCACATTCTTTAAAAAAGGAGCACTTGGAAAGGAAAGAACAATAAGAAGGAACTAGTAACTGCATTCATAATTTTCTTTTCAAGTAATTGGTAACTTTTTGGTAGAATAACTTCTTGTGGTGCACCACTTTAATTACATAGACATTAAGATGTGAATATACATTTCCCTTATCTGCATTGTTGTTTTTACTGTAATATTTTTTCTGCTTGCGCTATGTCATGTTTAGGTATAAGTTGCTGCTGTTTGCCAGGCATAGTGTTATTGAATTTGACTTTTGCTCATTTATGCTGCTAGCTTTGCCAATTTGCATTTTTTGCATTGCTGTTTGTGTTGATTTGTTCTGCGATGCTGCATTGCCTCGTCCCTTAGTTTAGCATCTGAGCTCAGTAGATTTAAGTTAGCTTAAGAGGGGGTAGACTATATAAGAAACTGACTATGGACAATATGAAAAAGATTTGGGCCAAAATGAGTATTGTACACTGAGAAATAATTATATTGAAAGAAATATGAATAGAATACAGAAAGCATGCTTGGATAGGATTTTTTTGGTGGAAGCAAAGGTTGAAATAAGACGAAAGATCTATAGAATGAAGTTTTTGGATGGACTGCAGTACCAAATGTTACACTGAAAACGAACCCTGTCCTTTCCTATTGGTGTTATCCCACTATGTGTTTGTGTACCCTTGAGTATTTGTTTTCTTCCTGTCTCTGTGTACTGTTTCATAGAATTTTTTTTCTCTTCTAATACTAAGCTATATTCACTATGAGGAGGAATACTGTTATCCTCAAATATAAGTTGCATTAATAATATGTTATTTTCTTTGTAAAGTTGTTTACAATTCTGTTCTGTTTCAATGTTCATGTGTGAAATTAATGTTTCGAAAACTATTCTCATTATTTTATGTATGTACTTATGTCACTATTTTTGTAACACTGATGTATATGTTTATTTCTATTCTTTTGTAAAGCCTGTACTACAAATGTTATCTGTATTATTATGTTTTTAATGATGTGTTTTGTACCTTTGTTATTGTATTTTTATGTTGTCAAATTGTAATTGTTACCAGTTCTTCCAATTAAGTTACATTTCACTGCACACGTTTCTGTTGGTCATAGTATATGGACAATATGTGAGAAGCTGGGACTGTTAGTGTTTGCACGTGTGTTACTAATTCAGCAAGGGACTGGATAACAGCATTGCTGGATCTAAGGACAATTCCAGAAACTTTGTGAGTGCACAAGTGGTGGTTTATGGACTTGCTATATTGTCCGCAAGACTCTTCGATGGTGATTGTGCACCTGCACAGTCGCAACAGATGGCTGCTGGCCATCTCTACAAGGACTACAGTGGGTCTGCACCTCTGGTGGCCCACCAATACCATCATCTCTACAAGGACTACAGTGGGTCTACATCTTTGATGATCCATCAATACCATTATTTCTACAAGGACTGCAGTGGGTCTGCACCAATACCGTAATCTCTACCAGGACTCCAGTGGGTCTGCTCTGTGATGACCTACCTACCAATATTCTTCAAAACTTCGAATGACTCTGCTGTGGGTTTGCTCCATTGTGGCCCATTACCTGTCAGCATGTCAAGCGTCAGCACTGTCTTTCCATTGGAAGGACAACACTACTTCTTCAAGACTGCATGGAAATCCACTACTTCCGTGTGCATTTTCTTCTACTGCTCAGACTTTGAGAAAAACACTATATTTCACCGTAATGAATGATCAGGACTGTCTTTATGGACTGTGAGAAATTTTGATCTTTTGACCAACGTTGTATCAATAAGTGTGTGCATTTTATATCTTTGTTACTGTAATTGTGAAAAATTTTTGTCAAATCTGTATTGGCCAGTGCCCAACACCATTTGTAAAAATTTTTTGTGGGGAGCATGGGGGCTATGTAAGTAGGCTGTTTATGTTTTCTCTATGTAAGTAGGCTGTTTATGTTTTCTTATTGGCAACGTTACGTAGCGCTCAATATGAAAATCACTGGCTGTGCTGTGTGCAGTCTGTGGCTAGTTTGCATTGTTGTCTGCCATTGTAGTGTTTGGCAGCGGCAGCTGGCTGTGAACAGCGCGTAGCGTTGCGCAGTTGGAGGTGAGCCGCCAGCAGTGGTGGATGTGGGGAGAGAGATGGCGGAGTTTTGTAATTTTTCATGAACTGATATATTTATATATGATGATATTAAGGTAAATACATTGTTTGTTCTCTATTAATATCTTTCATTTGCTAACTATCCCTATCAGTAGTTAGTGCCTTCCATAGTTTGAATCTTTTATTTAGTTGGCAGTAGTGGCGCTCGCTGTATTGCAGTAGCTTGAGCAGCGAAGATTTTTGTGAGGTAAGTGATTTGTGAAAGGTATAGTTAAATGTTAGTCAGGGCCATTGTTTTGTAGGGAATTTTGAAAGTCAGATTGCGTTGCGCTAACAAAATATTGTGTGTCAGGTTAAGCACAGTCATGTATAACTGTTCAAAGGGGACGTTTCAACTTGTTACTTTTGACTTGCTCTTCTTAACATTTTTATAACTTCAGATGTAATAATAGCAGTGAGCCATTTCTGCCTTTTCTGGGTTTTTAGTTCTGATGGTCGCTCCTTAGAGAAGAAACTTATTAACAGTCAAAAAAATGTTCAAATGTGTGTGAAATCTTATGGGACTTAACTGCTAAGGTCATCAGTTCCTAAGCTTACACACTACTTAACCTAAATTATCCTAAGGACAAACACACACACCCATGCCCGAGGGAGGACTCCAACCTCCGCCGGGACCAGCCGCACAGTCAATGACTGCAGCGCCCTAGACCGCTCGGCTAATCCCGCTCCTTAACAGTCAAATCAACCAAATGCAGTCTAGATATCTGCGAATAAAAGACTGTAGGTAAAGTCTAATCAAAGATGATGCTGCCGTGCTATAATGGTGATACTGGTGGTGCTTGAAAATGATCGTGTTCATTACGGGAATGAAATGAGTAGTGTCCACACAGGATACAGTGGCTGATGCACAGTGACAAGTTTTCGTCCAAACCGCTGTGAAAGTTCACTTGTTTGTTCGCCATACGGAGGCCGACGTTGTTTGTCCGCTTTCGCCCGCTTAGCGATGCTACGTGCTGACAGAATCGAGCCGCACCCCGTGCAATCTTTCTCAAACGATTTTACAGAAACTATTCAGTAACTTAAAAAAAAGATTTAACTTACAGCTTCACATGTTACCTTCATGATGTCGTGCTCATCATTTCGTTAATGATCATAGTTATTGTGATATTTTCATTTAAGCAAGACACTGAGAAACTGGAAAAGGTTTGCAGTGAAAAGTATGGGTCCCTATGATTTTGCGCTGGTGCATATGTTGCTGGCTATGACATTTAGCTAACATTTTGAATTTTTCAGCGTCTTTGATTAGTAATCAAAACGCTCACGGTGTCGGTTTCGACTCCCGCCACCGCTTAAATTTTGAATAAATATCTTCCACAATGGTGGGCGAGGACTTCTGTGATAAGAAGTCACAGTCGTTCTGCCAAAGGTCTTGCGAAAGATGGCGGAAGAGCGGACAGAAATTTAGGGCTTTCCCTTGGCATGGAAAACTACCCCTAAAGGCGAAAGAATCAGCAATGGCCTTCGAAATGGAACAACAGCATTAAAGACACAATGTCTATCCACAAGAAATGTGGCCTGTTATTGCAAAAGAATTTTCATGATCAGTGACAAAAGATTCTGGATCTTTCCTCCATTCAAATCTCCGGGAGGGGACTGCCAATGGGGAGGTGACCACGAGAAAAAGATGTAATAACCACCAGAAGGATAACGTTATAGGAGTCGGGACGAGGAATGTCAGAATTTTAAACGTGGTACGAAACACAGCAAATTTGAAAAGGAAAATGCAAAAGCTCAATATAGATATACTGGGGGTCAGTGAATTGAAATGGAAAGAAGACAGGAATTTCTGGTCAGATGAGTATAGGGTAATATCAACAGCAGCAAAAATGGCGTAATGGGAGTAGGATTCGTTATGAATAGAAAGGTAGGGCAGAGAGTGAGTTGCTGTGAACAATTCAGTGATAGGATTGTTCTCGTCAGAACTGACAGCGAACCAACAGCGACAAAGATAGTTAAAGTATACATGCGGACGCCGCAGGCCGTAGATGAAGGGCAGACCAAGTATATGAGGATATTGAACGGATAATTCAGTACGTAAAGGGAGATGAAAATCTAACAGTCATGGGGGATTGGAAAGATTGTTGTTGTTTTTGGGGAAGGAGACCAGACAAGGAGGTCATCGGTCTCATCGTATTAGGGAAGGACGGGGAAGGAAGTCGGCCGTGCCCTTTGACAGGAACTATCCCGGCATTTGCCTGGAGCGATTTAGGGAAATCACGGAAAACCTAAATCAGGATGGCCGGACGCGGGATTGAACCGTCGTCCTCCCGAATGCGAGTCCAGTGTCTAACCACTGCGCCACCTCGCTCGGTGATTGGAAAGAGGTTGTAAGGTAAGGAGTAGAAGAAAGGCTTATGGGAGAATAAATGCTCTGTGCTAGGAATAAGAGATGACAAAGACTAATTCAGTTCTGCAGTAAAGTCCAGCTAGTAATAGCGAATACACTGTTGAAGAACAACAAGAGAAGGAAGTAACTAGGAAAATGACGAAAGATATGGAAAATTTCAGTGAAATTACATCACGGTCAGGCAGAGATTCCGAAGTCAGATACTAGATTGTAACGTGTACCAAGAATCAGATATACACGCAACCTTAATTTGGTAATGATGGAGAGAAGGCTGAAGCTTAAAAGAATAGTCAGGAAGAATCAATGCGCAGAGAAATGGGGTACAGAAGTACTAAGGAATGAAGAGATAAGCTTGAAGTTCTCCAAGGCTATAGATACTGCTCAGTTGGCAGATAAGTTGAAGAGGAACGGAAACCTCTAAAAAAGGGTAATTGCACACGATGGAAAGGAAAACGTCGTGGGTAAAAAGAAGGTAACTGCGAAGAAACCATGAGTAAAGAAGAAATACCTCAGCTCATGCACGATAAAAGACAGTACAAAAATATTCAGCGAAATTCAGGAATACAGGAACACGAGTCACTTAGTAATGAAATAAACAGGAACAGCAGGGAAGCTAAGGCGAAATGGCTGCAGGAAAAACGTGAAGAAATCGAGAAGAAATGTTTGTCGGAAGATCTGTCTCAGCATTGGGAAAGTCAAAACAACCTTCGGTGATATTAACAGTAAGGGTGGTAACATTAAGAGTGCAATAGGAATTCCACTATTAAATGTAGACGAGAGAGCGGATAGGTGGAAAGAATACGCTGAAGGCCTCTATGATGGGGAAGATTTGTCTGATGTAACAGAAGAAGAAACAGGAGTCGATATAAAAGAGATAGGGCATCAAGTATTAGAATCATAATTTAAAAGAGATCTGGAAGACTTGCGATCGAATAAGACAGAAAGGACAGATTACATTTCATCAGAATTTCTAAAATCATTGGGGGAAGTGACAACAAAACGACTATTCACCTTGATGAGTAGGATGTATGAGTCTGGCGATATACCATCTGACTTTCGGAAAAACATCATACACACAATTCCGAAGATTACCGATAAGTGCGAGAATTGTCGCATATTCGGCTTAACGCACTTGCATCCAAGTTACTGACAAGAATAACACACAGAAGAATGGAAAAGAAACTTGAGGATGTGTTAGACGACGATCAGTTTGGCTTTAGGTAAGATAAAGGCAGAAGAGAGGCAATTCTGATGTTGCGATTGGTAATGGGAACAGGACTGAAGAAAAATCAAGACATATTCATAGGATTTTTCGACCTGTAAAAAGCGTTCGACAATCTAAAATGGTGCAAGATGTTCCAAATTCTGAGAAAAATAAGGGTAAGCTATAGGGAAAGACGGGTAGTATACAATATGCACAAGAGCCAAGAGGGAATAATAAGAATGGACGACCAACAACGAAGTGCTCGGATTAAAAAGGGTGCCTCTACTACTCAGTCTATGCATCGAAGAAGCAAATCACAGTAATAAAATAAAGGTTCAAGAGTGGAATTAAAATTAAAAGGGAAGGGATATCTATGATAAGATTCACTGATGACATTGCTATCCTCATTGAAAGTGAAGAAGAGTTACATGCTATGCTGAATGGAATGAGCAGTCAAATGGGTACAGATTATAGATTGGGAACAAATGGAAAAAAGACGAAAGTAATGAGATGTAGCATAAATGAGAACAGTCAGAAACTTAACATCAGGATTGGTGACAGGAAGCAGGTGAAGTTAGGGAATTCTGCTACCTAGAGAGCAAGATAACCTAAGACAGACACAGCAAAGAGGACATAAAAATAGAGTATCCCTGGGAAAAAGTGCATTCCTGCTTAAGAGAAGTCTATTAGTATCAAACATAGACCTTAATGTGAAGAAAAAGTTTCTGAGAATGTACGTTCGGGGCACAGCATTATATGGCAGCGAAACATGGATTGTGGGAAAACCAGAAATGAAGAAAATCGAAACATTTGAGATGTGGTGTTACAGAAGAATGTTGAAAATTAGGTGAACTAAACAGCTAAGGAATGAGGATGTTCTCCACATAATCGGCGAGGAAAGGCATGTATGGAAAACTCTGAGAAGAAGAAGGGACTGTTAAGTCATCTCGGAGTAACTTCTGTGCTACTAGTGGGAGTTACAGAGAGTAAAATCTGTAAAGGAAAACACAGCTTGGAATACAGATAATTGAGGACGTAAGTTGCAAGTGCTGGCCGGCCGGTGTGACCGTTCTAGGCGCTTCAGTCTGGAACCGCGCGATCGCTACGGTCGCAGGTTCGAATCCTGCCTCGGGCATGGATGTGTGTGATGTCCTTAGGTTAGTTAGGTTTAAGTAGTTCTAAGTTCTAGGGGACTGATGACCTCAGAAGTTCCCATAGTGCTCAGAGCCATTTGAACCATTTTTGCAAGAGCTGCTCTGAGATGAAGAGGTTGGCACAGAAGAGAAACCGTGGCGTACTGCATCAAACTAATCAGAAGGGTGATGACAAAAAAAGGTAAAGACACTAGACGTCTATTTTTGTACCATGAATGTGCTTTTTCATAAGCTATTGATTCTACTTGTCCTCTGTTCCTCACGTAATAACCTTTACAAACCACTGTTTCGAAATTCTCTTGCAATTACGATTGCACAATTACATAAATAAGGTGACATTAAGTAAACTCCGCTGTATTTTGGCAAAAGAAGCAATTTTCAGCATTTCAACAAATGAAATGTAGGCTTTACTCAAAATTCACCACTAACTGCGCTTCTGTGAAAGTTAAAAATGATTAACAAGCCAGGCGAAAATAAATCACTGATTTTATTGCATTTTCAGCGGAATTGTTTTAGGATACTAACCGAAGCAGAGGTGACAGTAGATGTGTTTTGATGGTTGCCATGGAACTGTGAGCGTGCATAGTCTCCACTTAATATTTGCAAAAAAATGTGAGTGTAGGCTTCAGCTTAGGACGACACTTCTCCAGCATCCAGCATTTCACCTACGCTGCATGCCCGCAACTGCCCCCACTACTGCTCTTCCCACACTTGACCTGCCGACTGCGCAGTTGCTGGTCACTTTATTTTGCGCGCACTCTACTACAATGGGTCCTCGTTGAACTGCATGGAGCAGCTCACAGTTACTGAGAGGGGAGGATGGAAGAGGGATAAAACTATGCATTAAGTGAAGTCGAGTGTTGATGACTAGGACTACAAGTAAGATTTATCTTAGGATAGATTTCATTGTCACATGACAAGAGGTGGTTGAATTCCCGGTGGTAGGTAGCTGAATTGACTTTCTGCTAGAGGTTTTGGATAAGGTATTAAGCTGCGTATAAGGTGGGATGTGGGTGTAGTGGCAGAGAAGGGAACCAGGGTTAGTGATTCGTGGATGGAATAGTGGGTGCTGGGGCTGATGTTTCCGATTAATGCAGGGTTTTACAAAAAGGTACGGCCAAACTTTCAGGAAACATTCCTCACACACAAAGAAAGAAAATATGTTATGTGAGCATGTGTCCGGAAACGCTTACTTTCCATGTTAGAGCTCGTTTTATTACTTCTCTTCAAATCACATTAATCATGGAATGGAAACACACAGCAACAGAACGTACCAGCGTGACTTCAAACACTTTGTTACAGGAAATGTTCAAAATGTCCTCCGGTAGCGAGGATACATGCATCCACCCTCCGTCGCATGGAATCCCTGATGCGCTGATGCATCCCTGGAGAATGGCGTATTGTATCACAGCCGTCCACAATTCGAGCACGAAGAGTCTCTACATTTGGTACCGGGGTTGCGTAGACAAGAGTTTTCAAATCCCCCATAAATGAAAGTCCAGAGGATTGAGGTCAGGAGAGCGTGGAGGCCATGGAATTGGTCCGCCTCTACCAATCCATCGGTCACCGAATCTGTCGTTGAGAAGCGTACGAACACTTCGACTGAAATGTGCAGGAGCTCCATCGTGCTTGAACCACATGTTGTGTCGTACTTGTAAAGGCACATGTTCTAGCAGCACAGGTAGAGTATCCCGTATGAAATCATGATAGCGTGATCCATTGAGCGTAGGTGGACAAAACTAAAATGAGCTCTAACATGGAAATTAAGCGTTTCCGGACACATGTCCACATAACATCTTTTCTTAATTTGTGTGTGAGGAATGTTTCCTGAAAGTTTGGCCGTACCTTTTTGTAACACCCTGTATATTGGGTGTTAAGGTGCTCCAAGGTGAGACGTAACTATGGGAAAATAATGAGTTGGTATAGGAACTTAGAAGGAAAAGTTTGGCAGATGTGCAACCGTGCCATAGTGCATGTCTTTCAAGGGTTTCAAGCGACTGGTTGAGTTAAGGAGACGTGGAGATCTAGGAAATAGTTAGGGTGAGACTGATGTAGGAGTTATAGGCGAGGACAGTGGTGGAAGGTTGTAGGTTAAAAGTGTGGCCTTTTAGCAGTTATGGTCGCTTAAGTCAGTTCAGTATTGGATGGTAGGGAGGTATTCATTCCATGTTCGTTTTCTGTCAAGGGTCAATCCCATTCGCTTTACTGTGTTTGCTGTAGCTGTAAAGGCAGAAATCTGGACGATGGAATCAGCGAGTGGCGCGCACAGAGATGGTGGTTTCGATTGTCTGTAGAGTTACTTGAAGCGTCCGCATATTACATCACTCGTCCAGGACATTCAACTGACTTTCGAGCTGGGCGTGGGACGGTTGGAGTACGCTGCGGGTACCTAGGTACGCACTGCCATCATAATATTATAGCAGTTAAGTGGAGGGCTGGCAATATGTGAAGTGTACAGTGTTCATTGCTTTTTATTTACGTATATTATACAACTTTCTCATGACTCACAACTTCGCTAAGCATATACATGTATAATGCAAGCTGAAAAATGCTGCTGAAAATTTTACCCATTGACACCATGCATTTCGCCCCCATAGATGAGAATCCCAGAATTTAATGTTGACTGCTCAAATAATCTGACGTCTGTTTCCTGTCACACTTGTTAATAATAATATTGAGCTTTTTTTGTTAACATTCTATTTAAAATCAATGCTCACTGGTGGTATAACAGGCTTACGGGTATTGCCTCCTTCCTCCGCTGTAACTGAACCGAACAGCTCGGAGAACGGTCTTGATTACTTTCGAGAGACCTTTGAAAACTTCCTAAGTGACTATTTATTAATGAACAGAAAACCGAATTGGAACGTTCAGGACGCTACTGCAAGTGGTACACTTATCTAAGACATGATTTTCGGGTTGCCGACCAGCTAAAGTGAAATTGTAGTGAGACCAAAACAGTTTCCTGAAACTTACTGATAATTCCAAGCAAACTACAAATGCTTAAAAATTTTTGAAAACTGCACAATCATGCGTAACGGAATATTAGATCATCTGTGGCAAACAATGCAACACTGCAAATGCATCCGCCGGCCGGGGTGGCCGAGAGGTTCTGGGCGCTACTGTCTGGAACCGCGTGACCGCTACAGTCACAGGTTCGAATCCTGCCTCGGGCATGGATGTGTGTGATGTCCTTAGGTTAGTTAGGTTTAAGTAGTTCTAAGTTCTAGGGGACTGATGACCTTAGAAGCTAAGTCTCATAGTGCTCAGAGCCATTTGAACCAGTTTTTGCAAATGCATCCAGTACTAAAAACACCTTTTGCTGACTCTCAGTTGTTTTAGGAATGATTTATTTAAGCCGTCGAAAGCTGATACATCAAAATAATTTTATTGCCGTCTGGATTGAATCATATGTTGTCGTCATGTCACATAATATTACGAATTTAAAACGGTAGTGTGTTTCGTTGACATCAGACGTATGAGCGATGTATAAGAGCAGACTCTACTAAATATCATGCCTCCACGCCAGACCAGTTTGATATCAACTGATATATTTACAATTCTGTATTAACAAGCTGCGGTATTGTCGCGAAAGAACACTGACCCGTATATACAATAAGTTTCCTTTATTTTACGTCTATGGTCACAAACATATTGTTAACAATAAGTTTGTGACCATAGACGTAAATTAAAGGAAACATACTGTATTAAGATTTCTATGAGTGCAGAATAAGTGTATCGTCTTCGTCGCTTTTTATTTACGTATATTATCCTACTTTACTTTATAAATATAAAAAATTATAGCAGCTTTCTGCTGTTTGAAGATGTCATTCCCGTCCACAGTTTAATATTAGACCCTGTATTTAACATAAAATTATTAGTGTGATTATAACAAAATTTTCGAAACAATACAGGTTTATATATATATATATATATATATATATATATATATATATATATATATATATATATGCTGGAAGTAAGGTAAGAGTGTTCTTCTGCGGAGAATGAAAGGTCACTTTCCAATTACGCCAGTTGCACCGGCCTCAATATTGTCGTAATAACAACAACACTCTCTGAGGCGGCTGATGTGCACCCCCCCCTCCCCCGCCCCGTGACGTCACACTAATGACCGAACAGCACTGAGTCCTGAGATCTCTGGATTCCCAGATGTACTGGTTCGGTTCTCCGCATGTTTAGTTATCAAATTATGTAATTATCCTGAAACTGTCCTGTGGGTCCTGAGATGTATGTCGTGATTTCATCAGATAATTACGTGTGATTTTACCAGACAATCACGCTGTTCCCTGGGTCCTGGTCCCCAGATCCTGATAGGCATGTCTTCATTTTATCAGATAATTACTTTGTCCCCTCTGTCTGAACCGAGGACTCTGTGCTCTCGATATGCTTCAACATGCTTTAGATGCAGGTCATAATGTCATCAGATAATTACGCTTCAGATGTATGTACTAGCGTCTTTCGGTTTGATCTCTTACACAGTTGCGATTACACTTACGAGAGCATGTCTTAGCTGCTTTGCACATGTAATTTAGTCAACATAGCACGACTATTAGACGTTTCTAGCTCAAGAGTTAAGATTTTCACTAGATGAACACAATATTAATTAAGTACGACGTTATCAGACAATTACGCCACTCCTTAGACATGAAACTTGGATACAGAGATGTATGCAATATGCTTTAGGCGTATCTTACGCAGTTGAGTTATGGCATTGACCCTGTAGCGAGGTGTAATTGAAGCAGACAATTACGACTCAATAATAAATTCAACACTAGGCATAGAGATTTCCATTTCCTGATAGAATCGTTGTAGTGTCGTGAAATTTGTTCCACATTAGTAGCGGCTTTCCTCAGTGAAGAACCGGCTGTTACTTGTTATGGCTCCTCACCATGTTTCTTTTGGTATTTTGCATTTGCCATTCTTGTTTTCATTTTTTCTCGTGATATCTGCCACAATAAAGTAAAAATAAGGAATTGTAACAACTTCTCTCATATAAAGGTATTTTATATCAGGGTATAGACAATCATCAAACAAAATTGTAACAAGGTCCCTTCCTAATCTTTAACATTGTATCAATTTGCCCCTTGTTACAGCAAGATATAGTTCTGATGAATAACTAACTGCAAATTGTTCTGCAAACCGCACTTCCTTAACAGTATGTGAAGTCATGATGAACGGAAAATTGTTTGATAGTGAGAGTCGTTTTAACCCATCAGTTTCGTTAATAGTATATGAAGCCATGTTGAAGTTAATATTGTTTTAAAACTGTAGCGCAGTTCAGTCGCTAAGTGTAACAGAAAAATGTATAGTGTGAATGTTTTCCTTAAACTGTTGTTATTTCCCGCTTCCTGCAAGGTTTCATCATATATGGCAAATCTACTCACAAATAGGAAATTAGGTAAGACGAAGTCGGTCGATGTCTAGGACGTGTCCACGATGAACAAAATATTGTTTTAAGACCGTAGGACAGAACAGTAGCTAAGTGTTACAGAAAAGGTGAAACGAGCTAGCTAGCAAGTTGTGCAAGCTTTCATCGTAAATGAAAAAATTACTCACAAACGTGAAGTTAGGCTAAAATGTTCTGACTCGATACGAAGTATCCTGAAACCCATCGATCGCGAAAGTGGGAATTTAAGAGGGCTTGTTAAATTGCTGAGGTCCTGTTCTCTGGATGTCCCGCAATTGTTTAAACTCACCCGATGGAAACATCCGCAGATACTGTTGAAGGTGTTTCACTATACACCATTACATATAGTGAACAGTTATGAATCGAATAAGTAACATATGTAAAAAAGTTATTGTCAAACGTGACAGTACTAGCACGCTGCGAATTTCAGCCATGTGAGGAACAATTTCTAAATATGTTAAAATTATTTTTGGGCATTCATATGTGGCACCGTAAATGTACAGTACGTGCAAGAAACTGGAACTGAACTGAAAACACATTTAAAGCAATACATCTATTCTGCCACATGTAAAATAACTTCGAAATAAGTAGATGTGTAAAGCGTGTTTATGTTTCACTAGAAAGTCCCGTACAAAGTAAAATAAACGTCTATTCTGCTAAATGTCAAGGTGAAAGAACCATACCCTCCGAATTTACTTATGACATAACCCATCCAGATGGAGTCTTCTTTTTCCTTTTTTCTTTAATTTTTTTTTTCTTTTGAACTCCTCTATGTATTTTCTAAGCCTTTCCCTGATTTTCTTGCTAGATTTTTTCTTTTTTGGCAATAAAATAGTTACGCCTCGGTTGTAACAATGATAAACAAAAATATTTGAATAACATTTGGTCAACAGGTCTTTATATGTTAAACCGTCAACGTGAAGAGATCTTCCCGCCAACCATGTAAATGATAAATGCAATCGACTAATATTTTTATATAACTGTGAAACAATGAGTAGTTATTTCTATCATTATGGGTAATGTCGTGATTATGGACGCTCACTCAGCACCGTTATGTACGGTTTCAACGGTAGCGATTCGAAACGTATGGTTATAAGTTTGTATCCCAACTTTAAAAGTAGTTTTCTCGTATGAATATTTACATTCAGATTGCATGTATACGTATGAGTTAGATCTCGCATTTTACCTCACCGTGCTGTTTTTCCGCTAAATCGTGCCTCCCATTATTCTATCAGAATTTGCGTATATCAACACACATACAGAGACAGTGCAGTGGAACCGTTCGAATGTGTTAGGGCTCTGAGTAACGGATTTTGAAGGGAAAAAATTGAATACGAAATGTATTTTAGCCTTATTTGTGCAAATTATTCTTTATTCTTTATCGGATTCGACCACAGGGATCATCAACGCACAATATCAAATTGGTATCTATGTGGATTTGGTTTGTGATTCTTGTGGAGGATAAAGATTTCGTAGGTGAGGGAATCCATGTTACTGAGCTAAAGTGTTCCAGATTACACTGTAGTCTTTGCCTGTAGTGCAGTCAACACTCATCGAACAGAATGACTTACTGGATAATGTTTGTTAGAAGAACTTGTAAAGTGACACCGTCCTCTAGCATTACATTTCCACAACAGAGGTAGTCGATACCGGAACTAATTTTCGAATTTTGGACAGGTCAATATTATCTCAACTGTCTATCTGTAAAATTTCATATAGTTTGATACACAATATATTATATTTCAAGCTAAAACCTATGAAAATGAGGTACTTTATTTTCGTTGTCACAATCGATATGTACTAGCTCTGTATGTACAGTTAAAATTATTATTTTTTAAACATTTGAAATTACGAAATATTTGGCACACTTAAAATTTCTATTATTAATTACGCAATCTGGTGCCGTTTATTACGTTTATTTCTGGATTCATTTATAAATTAATAGAAATTCATTTGTCAAGAAAATTTGTAAATTCTCTGGAGTATTGTTATTACTGCAGAATGAGGAAGTAGTACTGGGCATGCCTCTGATGTAATCGGACGTGTTTTTGTATTTTGGGAGAACGTTGTAATTTCGGCTCTGTTAATGTGAAAATTCAAAAGACAGTGTGATATAGTAAAATGTGAAGCAAATAAAGGTAAAAAAAACTAATCTACACAGGAATTCATCAAATATATTTACCTAAAATGTGAAAATTTCAGCTTCAAGAATCAGACCCCTAGACATGAAGAACTGGAGCCAACTGTGAGAGAATAAGATAAGTTTATTGTAAATCTTACTACTCTCGTTTTTTTTTGAATAAACTTTACCATCGGCAATAGTAGTGACAACAACAAAGGAGGGAGGGATAGATTGCAAACTGCCAATCAGTTATAACAAAGGGTTAATGTGAGTGTATCGTCATCGCACTGAAAGAAAAAAGTAAAAAGTATTATGTCAGTTTGCTGGTTTCTTTTTTGTTTGTAATCAGGCTAGTTGGACAAAACGACTGGTTTGACAGAAAGAAAAAATTAACAGAAGAGTAAAAATACCCTGATATGATGTTAGTAAATTAAATAAAGATATCAAAAGTAAGCTTCCAATGTGACTGAAAAGGAATTCCGTTTTTACTTATGACTGTGAGTAATGGACTTTAATATGAAAGCCATAAAAATTGTGAGTTGCTCAGCGCTAAAAGCATGAACATTCAAAACGGTGCATCTGTGTTGTTTGAGTATGACAATTTTAGTATTCCTACCTCGTCACACAAGACAGAGATTTAGGAACCAGGTTTTAAATTGTAAGACATTTCCAGGGGCAGATGTGGATTCTGACCACAATCTATTGGTTATGAACTGCAGATTGAAACTGAAGAAACTGCAAAAAGGCGGGAATTTAAGGAGATGGGACCTGGATAAACTGAAAGAACCAGAGGTTGTACAGAGTTTCGGGGAGAGCATAAGGGAACAATTGACAGGAATGGGGGAAAGAAATACAGTAGAAGAAGAATGGGTAGCTCTGAGGGATGAAGTAGAGAAGGCAGCAGAGGATCAAGTAGGTAAAAAGACGAGGGCTAATAGAAATCCTTGGGTAACAGAAGAAATAATGAATTTAATTGATGAAAGGAGAAAATATAAAAATGCAGTAAATGAAGCAGGCAAAAAAGAGTACAAACGTCTCAAAAATGAGATCGACAGGAAGTGCAAAATGGCTAAGCAGGGATGGCTAGAGGACAAATGTAAGGATGTAGAGGCTTGTCTCACTAGGGGTAAGATAGATACTGCCTACAGGAAAATTAAAGAGACTTTTGGAGAGAAGAGAACCACTTGTATGAATATCAAGAGCTCAGATGGCAACCCAGTTCTAAGCAAAGAAGGGAAGGCAGAACGGTGGAAGGAGTATATAGAGCGTTTATACAAGGGCGATGTACTTGAGGACAATATTATGGAAATGGAAGAGGATGTACATGAAGATGAAATGGGAGATAAGATACTGCGTGAAGAGTTTGACAGAGCACTGAAAGACCTAAGTCGAAACAAGGCCCCGGGAGTAGACAACATTCCATTAGAACTACTGATGGCCTCGGGAGAGCCAGTCATGACAAAACTCTACCATCTGGTGAGCAAGATGTATGAGACAGGCGAAATACCCACAGACTTCAAGAAGAATATAATAATTCCAATCCCAAAGAAAGCAGGTGTTGACAGATGTGAAAATTACCGAACTATCAGCTTAATAAGTCACAGCTGCAAAATACTAACGCGAATTCTTTACAGACGAATGGAAAAACTGGTAGAAGCGGACCTCGGGGAAGATCAGTTTGGATTCCGTAGAAATGTTGGAACACGTGAGGCAATACTAACCTTACGACTTATCTTAGAAGAAAGATTAAGAAAAGGCAAACCTACGTTTCTAGCATTTGTAGACTTAGAGAAAGCTTTTGACAACGTTAACTGGAATACTCTCTTTCAAATTCTGAAGATGGCAGGGGTAAAATACAGGGAGCGAAAGGCTATTTACAATTTTTATAGAAACCAGATGGCAGTTATAAGAGTCGAGGGGCATGAAAGGGAAGCAGTGGTTGGGAAAGGAGTGAGACAGGGTTGTAGCCTCTCCCAGATGTTATTCAATCTGTATATTGAGCAAGCAGTAAAGGAAACAAAAGAAAAATTCGGAGTAGGTATTAAAATCCATGGAGAAGAAATAAAAACTTTGAGGTTCGCCGATGACATTGTAATTCTGTCAGAGACAGCAAAGGACTTGGAAGAGCAGTTGAATGGAATGGACAGTGTCTTGAAAGGAGGATATAAGATGAACATCAACAAAAGCAAAACGAGGATAATGGAATGTAATCAAATTAAATCGAGTGATACTGAGGGGATTAGATTAGGATATGAGACACTTAAAGTAGTAAAGGAGTTTTGCTATTTAGGGAGTAAAATAACTGATGATGGTCGAAGTAGAGAGGATATAAAATGTAGACTGGCAATGGCAAGGAAATCGTTTCTGAAGAAGAGAAATTTGTTAACATCGAGTATAGATTTAAGTGTCAGGAAGTCGTTTCTGAAAGTATTTGTATGGAGTGTAGCCATGTATGGAAGTGAAACTTGGACGATAACCAGTTTGGACAAGAAGAGAATAGAAGCTTTCGAAATGTGGTGCTACAGAAGAATGCTGAAGATAAGGTGGGTAGATCACGTAACTAATGAGGAAGTATTGAATAGGATTGGGGAGAAGAGAAGTTTGTGGCACAACTTGACTAGAAGAAGGGACATGTTTTGAGGCATCAAGGGATCACAAATTTAGCATTGGAGGGCAGTGTGGAGGGTAAACATCGTAGAGGGAGACCAAGAGATCAATACACTAAGCAGATTCAGAAGGATGTAGGTTGCAGTAGGTACTGGGAGATGAAGAAGCTTGCACAGGATAGAGTAGCATGGAGAGCTGCATCAAACCAGTCTCAGGACTGAAGACCACAACAACAACAATCTCGTCACCTTACAACAATGATCGACGACGATGTGGAGTTTAATTATAGGAAGGTGTAGGTGACCTACAGCGACACAGACAGACTGGCCGACCTTAGAATTCTCACCGAATGAAGTTTATTATATCTCTGCTGTATTTTTTTTTTAAACTGAACACGTGCATATTAAAATATGTTTACGCTTATGTCTCCCACATTCTTTTCCTAAGTGTAACAGAATAACCGTATTGTACTCACCGAGCGCAGTTCTGCTTCTTGTGACATTCTGTTGTCGACTGAAGGCGAAACGTTAGACGGATGTTGTCACCGTTCACAGCTTTCTAAAGACTACGATGCAGGCCCTACTTGGATTTCCGGGTACCCCACAGGTGCCGAGCTTTAGTTCAGTATTTCGTAACTAGAATTTTGACTACGAAATGAGATTCTGTCCAGTGAAGTTCAACTCTACGCTGTTACAATCAAATTTTCCCCGAGACATTTAAGTATCATCTTTATCTACGAAAATTCTGGAAGCTGAAGAAAGGAATTAAAATTTGTGCGAGGTCCGGTATACTCGCTTAATAGGCAAAAAGACCGACCCTTACAGCACCGCAGCGCTACGACCAACTATGCTACATCTACATTTACATCTATATCAACATGAATACTCTGCAAATCACATTTAAGTGCCTGGCAGAGGATTCATCTAACCACCTTCACAATTCTCTATTATTCCTACCTCGTATAGCGCGCGGAAAGAATGAACACCTACATCTTTCCGTACGAGCTCTGATTTACCTTATTTTATCGTTCCTCCCTATGTAGGACGGTGTCAACAAAATATCTTCGCATTCGGAGGAGAAAGTAGGTGATTGGAATTTCGTGAGAAGATTCCGTCGCAACGAAAAACGCCTTTCTTTTAATGATGTCCAGCCCAAACCCTGTATCATTTCTGTGACACTCTGTCCCATATTTCGTGATAATACAAAACGTGCTGCCTTTCTTTGAACTTTTTCGGTGTACTCCGTCAGTTCTATCTGGTAAGGATCCCACACCGCGCAGCAGTATTCTAAAAGATGACGGACAAGCGTAGTGTAGGCAGTCTCCTTAGTAGGTCTGTTACATTTTCTAAGTATCCTGCCAATAAAATGCAGTTTTTGGTTAGCCTTCCCCACAACATTTTCTATGTGTTCCTTCCAATTTAAGTTGTTCGTAATTGTAATACCTAGCTATTTAGTTGAATTTACAGCTTTTAGATTAGACTGATTTATCGTGTAACCGAAGTTTAACGAGTTCCTTTTAGCACTCATGTGGATGACCTCACACTTTTCGTTATTTAGGGTCCACTGCCACTTTTCGCACCATTCAGATATGTTTTCTAAATCGTTTTGCAGTTACTTTTGATTTTCCGATGACTTTATTAGTAGATAAACGACTGCGTTATCTGCAGACAACCGAAGACGGCTGCTCAGATTGTCTCCCAAATCGTTTATATAGGTAAGGAACAGCAAAGGGCCTGTAACACTACGTTGGGGAACGCCAGGAATCACTCTGTTTTACTCGATAACTTTCCGTCAGTTACTACGAACTGTAGCCTCTCTGACAGGAAATCACAAATCCAGTCACATAACTGAGACTATTTTCCATAAGCATGCAATTTCACTACAAACCGCTTGTGTGGTACCGTGTCAAAAGCCTTCCGGAAATCCAGAAAAACGGAATCGATCTGAAATCCCTTGTCAATAGCAGTCAGCACTTCATGTGAATAAAGAGCTAGTCGTGTTTCACAGGAACGATGTTTTCTAAACCCATGTTGACTGTGTGTCAATAGACCGTTTTCTTCGGGGTAATTGATAATGTTCGAACGCAATATATGTTCCAGAATCATGCTGCACATCGACGTTAACGATAGGGGCCTGAAATAAGTGGATTACTCCTTCTACCTTTCTTGAATATTGGTGTGACCTGTGCAACTTTCCAGTCTTTAGGTAGGGATCTTTCGTCCACCGAACCGTTGTATATGATTGTTAAGTATGGAGCTAGTGAATTAGCATACTCCGAAAGGAACCTAATTGGTATACAGTCTGGACCAGAAGACTTTCTTTTATTAAGTGATTTAAGTTCCTTCACTACTCCGAAGATATTTACTTCTACGATATTAATGTTGACAGCTGTTCTCGATTCTAATTCTGGAATATTTACTTCGTCTTCTTTTGTGAAGGCACTTCGGAAGGCTGTGTTTAGTAAATCTGCTTTGGCAGCACTGTCTTCGATAGTATCTCCATTTTTATAGCGCAGAGAAGGCATTGATTGTTTCTTGCCGCTAACATACTTCACATGCGACCAGAATCTCTTTGGATTTTCTGCCAGGTTTCGAGACAAAGTTTCGTTGTGGATACTGTTATAAGCATCTCGCACTGAAGTCCGCTCTAAATTTCGAGCTTCTGTAAAAGATCGCCAATCTTCGGGATTTTGCGACTGTTTAAATTTGGCATGTTTGTTTTGTTGTTTCTGCAACAGTATTCTAACCAGTTTTGTGTAGTGTACCAATGAGGATCAGCTCTGTCGTTTGTTAATTTATTTGGTATAAATCTCTTCGATACTATTTCTTTGAATTTAAGCCACATCTGGTCTACAATTATATCATTAATTTGGAATGAGTGGAGGTGGTCTCTCAGGAACGCATCAAGTGAAATTAGATTTGCTTTCTTGAATAGGTATATTTTTCGCTTATTTTTCGAGGATTTGGGTATTACAATGTTCAGTCTCGCTACAGCAACCCTGTGTTCAGTAATCCCTGGATCGGTTTTGATTAACTACACAAGTTCGAGTCTCGAGCGTGGCACAAATTCTAATTCATTTCTTCAGCTTCCAGCATTATCTACGCTATTACTACGCTTCTTGAAACTGTTTCTCACTTGCTCGACGTACCGGTATCCTACTATGCTCGGTGTCAGTTAGGAAGGAGTTTTAAATTTGAAAAGTTCACCAACGTTATGGTGTGGAAGGGACCGCCTGGGGAGGTCTTTCTTACATCCAGTCCATATCGACAGAACACTGTAAACCATTTGCAGTGCAGCTAATAATGTTGGGGTGTAGAATGAGTTGGATTTCTGTCTTAATGTGAAAATATCTAATTATATGCCCATCGAGGACAATGCTTAGCATGTGGATAAGGAAGTTCACATAATATCGTCAGATACAGGTCCGACTCGTATGTGTCGTAAGTGGTTCAAGTTAGTTGTTGCTGTATCTCTGCGAAACGTGCATGCGAATGATTTTTGTCTGGGAAGCGTTCAATTGATGTTTATATTCAACGTAAGTTACTGAATGCAGGGTTTTAACGCATCTAACATGCAAGTGAAATTATTGAAACATTGGTATTATATGTGAGTAAACACCTCTGTTCGGTTGTAAGCGGAGATCTGGAGACAGTGAAGAGCAGAAACGTGGAGAGTAATGCTATGTCTTCCGCAGTATACATATTCTATGGATATGTGTATTTTCTTTTAACCATACTCTTCAAATGATTTTATGTTGCAAGCTCTAAATATTTTAACCAACCAGCGATATGAAACGAATCATGTAATTTTTTAACTCCACACTTGCAATTTATCAGGCATGAGTTGTAGTAGATTTTTTTTATTTGTACTTGTAACTACTGAGATGTTATAAAGTACTCATTTCTTTTCCGTAGCACGGTTTTGTTTGTGTGTGACAACCTTTCTCTCACAGGCCCACTGATGTTACCTAAGCGAACTCCGTCCAGCACGACTGAAGTTGCTCTCGATCCTTCTATACTGACAAGGAAGCACTTGAGTGCGAGGTCGTAAGTTCAATCTTTAGTAAGGCTCATATGAAAGTGTTGTGTTAACAATTATGACACAAAAAATATTAGTTGCTAATTACTCACCATGTGGATCAGGAGTCCGATAGTAAATGAGTGTCTAGAAGACGCAGAAATCAGCCTATGGGACGTACGTATTACACTTTACGCAATGGACGGCGTCGACATTCAATAAATTTTTAAAACAAACCACTAACTTGCACCATGAACAACGAATGAAAAATAGCGCGTCACAGTGACCACAAAGGTTCGCAACACTTTCAATTCTTTGGGAGTTAGAAACCGTGCAGACGGTCAGCTAGTTATCCACTCTTGAGGAATGCTGTTAGAATCGCATTGCTGTAACAGAGTGATGAGAACTGATGGAAACTGACGGCGTGCAAATGCAAACAGGAAACACTCTGTTGTGGAACTTATCGTGAAAGTGGCTATCCTTTAAGGCATAGCTGCTGATAAACTGATAAGCCAAAACATTATGCCCACTGCCCACAGCGGCACTGGATCCCAGTTGGTGGATTTGCTGGAACGGGACGTGGTAGCAATACAGGGTGATTCAAAAAGAATACCACAACTTTAAAAATGTGTATTTAATGAAAGAAACATAATATAACCTTCTGTTATACATCATTACAAAGAGTATTTAAAAAGGTTTTTTTTCACTCAAAAACAAGTTCAGAGATGTTCAATATGACCCCCTCCAGACACTCGAGCAATATCAACCCGATACTCCAACTCGTTCCACACTCTCTGTAGCATATCAGGCGTAACAGTTTGGATAGCTGCTGTTATTTCTCGTTTCAAATCATGAATGGTGGCTGGGAGAGGTGGCCGAAACACCATATCCTAACATACCCCCACAAGAAAAAATCGCAGGTGGTAAGATCAGGGCTTCTTGGAGGCCAGTGATGAATTGCTCTGTCACGGTCTGTCTGGCGGCCGATCCATCGCCTCGGGTAATTGATGATAAGGTTTCATAACTAACCTTTTTCGTAGGACTCTCCATACAGTTGATTGTGGAATTTGCAGCTCTCTGCTAGCTCTGCGAGTCGATTTTCCTGGGCTGCAAACAAATGCTTGATGGATGCGTGCTACATTTTCATCACTCGTTCTCGGCCGTCCAGAACTTTTCCCTTTGCACAAACACCCATTCTCTGTAAACTGTTTATACCACCGTTTAATACACCACCTATCAGGAGGTTTAACACCATACTTCGTTCGAAATGCACGCTGAACAACTGTCGTCGATTCATTTCTGCTGTACTCAATAACACAAAAAGCTTTCTGTTGAGCGGTCGCCATCTTAGCATCAACTGACGCTGACGCCTAGTCAACAGCGCCTCAAGCGAACAAATGTACAACTAAATGAAACTTTATAGCTCCCTTAATTCGCCGACAGATAGTGCTTAGCTCTGCCTTTTGTCGTCGCAGAGTTTTAAATTCCTAAAGTTTTGGTATTCTTTTTGAATCACCCTGTACTACGTAGGCGGAGACGACACGGGTGGGGAATCACCCTAGCGAAGATATGGGCTGAAAATGGGAAAGTCCAATGAGATAAGCGACTTTAACAATGGCAGATTATTGTTACGCAGAGCCTGTGAACGAGTATCTCGAAAACGGCAAAGCTTTTCGCATATTCACGTGCTACCGTCGCGAGCATCTACGGATAGATGATGATAATGTTTTGGATTGTGGGGCGCTCAACTACGCGCTTATCAGCGCCCGTACAAATTCCCAATACTTCCTCAGTCCAATCTTGGCACGTGCATGAATGATGATGAAATGATGAGGACAAAACAAACACTAAGTGATCTCGAGGCAGGTGAAAATCCCTGACCCCGCCGGGAATCGAATCCGGGACCCCGCGACCGCGAGACCACGAGCTGCGGACTCTACGGAAAGAGGTAGACGGACAGTGAAACTACCTCTAGGCGCTAAATGGTTGGATGTCCACGACTCTTCACAGACCTTGGGGTTCGGAAGCTTCTCTTCTCTGCAAAGTAGATAGATTATTATCTGTGCCATCTCTACCGAAAGAACACAATGCTGGTGCACTCACAAGTGTTTCGCAGCACGTCGTCCACCGTACATTGCTGATAGCGGAGCTCTGCAGCACATATCCGATACGTGTTCACATGTTGACCCGGCGACATCGTCGGTTACGATTGCAGTGGGCACGGTACTCTCGGTATTCGACCGTCAAACAGTGGGAACGTGTCAATGGTCGATGGTCGATGGTCGTCTCCACAAACGTCGTCATCAGCGGCCCGAAACGCGCAGTGCTCTACGGATGAAGGCTGGTGGGAGCAGTATTATACTATTGGAGACATTCTCCTGTGCTTGCATGGGAGCTGTGGTAGTAATGGAAGACACAATGATAGCTGCGAACCACCTGCACCCCTTTTTGTTTGATGTCTTTCCCGACGGCCATGTCACCTTTCGGCAGTATAACTGTCCGTGTCACGAAGTCAGAACCGCTCTACATTGGTTTGAGAAATATTATAGTCAACTCACGTTGATGTCTCTGCGATCGAATTCAACTGACGCAACTCCTATGGAACCCATCTAGGTCACTGTCAGGCGCCACCGCCGAGTACGCAAATCAGCGGTCCGTTATTCAGGGTGTTACAAAAAGGTACGGCCAAACTTTCAGGAATCATTCCTCACACACAAAGAAAGAAAATATGTTATGTGGATATGTGTCCGGAAACGCTTACTTTCCATGTTAGAGCTTATTTTATTACTTCTCTTCAAATCACATTAATCATGGAATGGAAACACACAGCAACAGAACGTACCAGCGTGACTTCAAACACTTTGTTACAGGAAATGTTCAAAATGTCCTCCAGTAGCGAGGATACATGCATCCACCCTCCGTCGCATGGAATCCCTGATGCTCTGATGCAGCCCTGGAGAATGGCGTATTGTATCACAGCCGTCCACAATACGAGCACGAAGAGTCTCTACATTTGGTACCGGGGTTGCGTAGACAAGAGCTTTCAAATGCCCGCATAAATGAAAGTCAAGAGGGTTCAGGTTAGGAGAGCGTGGAGGCCATGGAATTCGTCCGCCTTTACCAATCCATCGGTCACCGAATCTGTTGTTGAGAAGCGTACGAACACTTCGACTGAAATGTGCAGGAGCTCCATCGTGCTTGAACCACGTGTTGTGTCGTACTTGTAAAGGCACATGTTCTAGCAGCAGAGGTAGAGAGTATCTCGTATGAAATCATGATAACGTGCTCCATTGAGCTTAGGTGGAAGAACATGGGGCCCAATCAAGACATCACCAACAATGCCTGCCCAAACTTTCACACAAAATCTGTGTTGATGACGTGTTTGCACAATTGTGTGCGGAATCTCGTCAGCCCACACATGTTGATTGTGAAAATTTACAATTTGATCACGTTGGAATGAAGCCTCATCCGTAAAGAGAACATTTGCACTGAAATGAGGATTGACACATTGTCGGATGAACCATTCGCAGAAGTGTACCCGTGGAGGCCAATCAGCTGCTGATAGTGCCTGCACACGCTGTACATGGTACGGAAACAACTGGTTCTCCAGTAGCACTCTCCATACAGTGACGTGGTCAACGTTACCTTGTACAGCAGCAACTTCTCTGACGCTGAGATTAGGGTTATCGTCAATTGCACGAAGAATTGCCTCGTCCATTGCAGGTGTCCTCGTCGTTGTAGGTCTTCCCCAATCGCGAGTCATAGGCTGGAATGTTCCGTGCTCCCTAAGACGCCGATCAGTTGCTTCGAACGTCTTCCTGTCGGGACACCTTAGTTCTGGAAATCTGTCTCGATACAAACGTACCGCGCCACGGCTATTGCCCCGTGCTAATCCATACATCAAATGGGCATCTGCCAACTCTGCATTTGTAAACATTGCACTGACTGTAAAACCACGTTCGTGATGAACACTAACCTGTTGATGCTACGTACTGATGAGCTTGATGCTAGTACTGTAGAGCAATGAGTCGCATGTCAACCCAAGCACCGAAGTCAACATTACCTTCCTTCAATTGGGCCAACTGGTGGTGAATCGAGGAAGTACAGTACATACTGACGAAACTAAAATGAGCTCTAACATGGAAATTAGGCGTTTCCGGACACATGTCCACATAACATCTTTTCTTTATTTGTGTGTGAGGAATGCTTCCTGAAAGTTTGGCCGTACCTTTTTGTAACACCCTGTTTACGCGGATTACATACGTGACCTGCGCGTAGACATCTAATGCCACACACCTCCACAAACCTACCAACAAACTGTTGGAAGCAGGTGGTCATAATGTTATGGCTCATCCGTGTAGTCCCATAATATGTCTTATGTGCATAATATAATATGTGTACTATATCGTGCATAATATAATATGTCTTATATACAGGGTGGCCCATTTATCGTGATCGGGCCAAATATCTCCCGAAAAAACTAAAAAGAACAAAACTTGTTTAGCTTGAAGGGGGAAACCAGATGGCGCTATGGTTGGCCTGCTAGATGGCGCTGCCATAAGTCAGACGGATATCAACTGCGTTTTTTTTTAATAGTAAACCCCATATTTTATGACATATTCGTGTAGTACGTAAAGAAATATGAATGTTTTAGTTGGACCACTTTTTTCGCTTTGTCATAGATGGCGCTGTAATAGTCACAAACATATGGCTCACAATTTTAGATGGACATATGGTAACAGGTAGCTTTTTAAATTAAAATACAGAACGTAGGTACGTTTGAGCATTTTATTTCGGTTGTTCCAATGTGATACACGTACCTTTGCGAACTTATCATTTCTGAGAACGCATGCTATTACAGCGTGGTTACCTGTAAATACAACATTAATGCAATAAATGCTCAAAATGATGTCCGTCAACCTCAATGCATTTGGCAATACGTGTAACGACATTCCTCTCAACAGCGAGTAGTTCCCCTTCCGTAATGTTTGCACATGCATTGACAATGCGCTGACGCATGTTGTCAGGCGCTGTCGGTGGACCACAATAGCAAATATCCTTCAACTTTCCCCACAGAAAGAAATCCGGAGCGTGAGATCCGGTGAACATGCGGGCCATGGTATGGTGCTTCGACGACCAATCCACCTGTCATCAGATATGCTATTCAGTACCGCTTCAACCGCACGCGAGCTATGTGCCGGACATCCATCATGTTGGAAGTACACCGCCATTCTGCCATGCAGTGAAACATCTTGTAGTAACATCGGTAGAACATTAGGTAGGAAATCAGCATACATTGCACCATTTAGATTGCCATCGATAAAATGGGGGGCAATTATCATTTCTCCCATAATGCTGCACCATAGATTAACCCGCCAACGTCGCTGATGTTGCACTTGTCGCAGCCATCGTGAATTTCCGTTGCCCAATAGTGCATATTATGCCGGTTTACGTTACCGTTGGTGAATGACGCTTAGTCGCTAAATAGAACGCGTGCAAAAAATCTGTCATCGTCCCGTAATTTCTCTTGTGCCCAGTGGCAGGACTGTACACGATGTTCAAATTCGTCGCCATGCAATTCCTGGTGCATAGAAATATGGTACGGGTGCAATCGATGTTGATGTAGCATTCTCAACACCGACGTTTTTGAGATACCCGATTCTCGCGCAGTTTGTCTGCTACTGATGTGAGGATTAGCCGCGACAGCAGCTAAAACACCTACTTGGGCATCATCATTCGTTGCAGGTCGTGGTTGACGTTTCACATGTGGCTGAACACTTCCTGTTTCCTTAAATAACGTAACTATCCGGCGAACGGTCCGGACACTTGGATGATGTCCAGGATACCGAGCAGCATACATAGCACACGCCCGTTGGGCATTTTGATCACAATAGCCATACATCACCACGATATTGACGTTTTCCGCAGTTGGTAACGGTCCATTTTAACACGCGTAATGTATCACGAAGCGAATACCGTCCACACTGGCGGAATGTTACGTGATACCACGTACTTACACGTTTGTGACTATCACAGCGCCATCTAGCGCCATCTACCACAAAGCGAAAAAAGTGGTACAACTAAAACATTCACATTTCTTTACGTTCTACACGAATATGTAATAAAAAATTGGGGTTCTTATTTTAAAAACGCAGTTGATATCCGTTTAACCTAGGGCAGCGCCATCTAGCGGGCCAACCATAGCGCCATCTGGTTCCCCCCTTCAAGCTAGACGAGATTCGTTCTTTGTAATTTTTTCGTTTGATGCTTATTTCGTGAGATATTTGGCCCGGTCACTATCAATGGACCACCCTGTATATAAGCGCAGCCGCTGCCAGCCTCGGCGACACCGTATCAGCACAGTACCAGACCGAGACTGGCAGACCAGCACAGTTGCACACCGACACTTCTATAGCAGTTATTAGTGGTCCATATCCATTGCTAACACGGGCATCGTCTATAGCGAACAATATTACTCATTTGCATGTCGCCCATCGCTTGCGACACCGTTGAAAATTCAAAGTTGATTTTTTGTCAATCTTCTTTATTGTAATAAAAAACTATTAATGTGATTTGCTTGAATTATTGTATAGCATTCCGAGAACGCAGCATCATTTAAGCACCTATGCGAGACGAGTGCTCCAAAAACAATTTCACATGATTAATCTTAACGATTCACTGTTCATAAGTCCCCATCCCCAATCTCTCTTTCGTTGCATTGTCCACTTAATTTGTATTAATATTATGGTCTTATTTGATTAAGAAAAGATGTTGCATTTAACTACATTTATGACAATTGAATGTGTAATACTGGTCATATGACTTAGTGGTAATAGCTGATATTTAATATTTTGCTCTTTCATTGTGCATCCAGCCTTCTCTACATCTAAATCTACATCTACATCCATACTCCGCAAGCCACTAGACGATGTGTGGCGGAGGGTACCTTGAGTAAGTCTATCGGTTCTCCCTTCTATTCCAGTCTCGTATTGTTCGTGGAAAGAAGGATTGTCGGTATGCCTCTGTGTGGGCTCTAATCTCTCTGATTTTATCCTCATGGTCTCTTCGCGAGATATACGTAGGAGGGAGCAATATACTGCTTGACTCCTCGGTGAAGGTATGTTCTCGAAACTTCAACAAAAGCCCGTACCGACCTACTGAGCGTCTCTCCTGCAGAGTCTTCCACTGGAGTTTATCTATCATCTCCGTAACGCTTTCGCGATTACTAAATGATCCAGTAACGAAGCGCGCTGCTCTCCATTGGATCTTCTCTATCTCTTCTATCAACCCTATCTGGTATGGATCCCACAGTGCTGAGCAGTATTCAAGCAGTGGGCGAACAAGTGTTCTGTAACCTATTTCCTTTGTTTTCGGACTGCATTTCGTTAGGATTCTTCCAATGAATCTCAGTCTGGCATCTGCTTTACCAACGATCAACTTTATATGATCATTCCATTTTAAATCACTCCTAATGCCTACTCCCAGATACTTTATGGAATTAACTGCTTCCAGTTGCTGACCTGCTATATTGTAGCTAAATGATAGGGGATCTTTCTTTCTATGTATTCGCAGCACATTACACTTGTCTACATTGAGATTCAATTGCCATTCCCTGCACCATGCGTCAATTCGTTGCAGATCCTTCTGAATTTCAGTACAATATTCCATTGTTGTAGCCTCTCGATATACCACTGCATCATCCGCGAAAAGCCTCAGTGAACTTCCGATGTCAGCCACAAGGTCATTTATGTATATTGTGAATAGCAACGGTCCTACGACACTCCCCTGCGGCACACTTGAAATCACTCTTACTTCGGAAGACTTCTCTCCATTGAGAATGACGTGCTGCGTTCTGTTAGCTAGGAACTCTTCAATCCAATCACACAATTGGTCTGATAGTCCACATGCTCTTACTTTGTTCATTAAACGACTGTGGGGAACTGTATCGAACACCTTGCGGAAGTCAAGAAACACAGCATCTATCTGGGAACCCGTGTCTATGGCCCTCTGAGTCTCGTGGACGAGCTGGGTTTCACACGATCGTCTTTTTCGAAACCCATGCTGATTCCTATAGAGTAGATTTCTAGTCTCCAGAAAAGTCATTATACTCGAACATAATACGTGTTCCAAAATTCTACAACTGATAGAGATATAGGTCTATAGTTCTCCAAATCTGTTCGATGTCCCTTCTTGATAACGGGGATGACCTGTGCCCTTTTCCAATCCTTTGGAACGCTACGCTCTTCTAGAGACCTATGGTACACCGCTGGAAGAAGGGGGGCAAGTTCCTTCGCGTACTCTGTGTAAAATAGAACTGGTATCCCATCAGGTCCAGCAGCCTTTCCTCTTTTGAGCGATTTTAATTGTTTCTCTATCTCTCTGTCGTCTATTTTGATATCCAACATTTTGTCATCTGTATGACAATCTAGAGAAGGAACTACAGTGCAGTCTTCCTCTGTGAAACAGCTTTGGAAAAAGACATTTAGTATTTCGGCCTTTAGTCTGTCATCCTCTGTTTCAGTACCATTTTGGTCACAGAGTGTCTGGATATTTTGTTTTTATCCACCTACCGCTTTGACATAAGACCAAAATTTCTTAGGGTTTTCTACCAAGTCAGTACATAGAACTTTACTTTCGAATTCATTGAACGCCTCTCGCATAGCACTCCTCATACTACATTTCGCTTCGAGTAATTTTTGTTTGTCTGCAAGGCTTTGGCTATGTTTATGTTTGCTGTGAAGTTCCCTTTGCTTTCGCAGCAGTTTTCTAACTCGGTTGTTGTACCACGGTGGCACTTTTCCATCTCTTACGATCTTGCTTGGCACATACTCATCTAACGCATATTGTACGATGGTTTTGAACTTTGTCCACTGATGCTCAACACTATCTGTACTTGAGACAAAACTTTTGTGTTGAGCCGTCAGGTACTCTGTAATCTACTTTTTGCCACTTTTGCTAAACAGAAAAATCTTCCTACCTTTTTTAATATTTCTATTTACGGCTGAAATCATCCATGCAGTAACCGCTTTATGATCGCTGATGCCCTGTTCTGCGTTAACTGTTTCAAATAGTTCGGGTCTGTTTGTCACCAGAGGACCTAATATGTTATCGCGACGAGTCGGTTCTATGTTTAACTGCTCAAGGTAGTTTTCAGTTAAAGCACTTAAAAAATTTAACTGGATTCTTTGTCCCTGCCACCCCCTATGAACGTTTGAGTCTCCCAGTCTATATGCGGCAAATTAAAATCTCCACTGGGTTTAATGTTAGTAATGCTTATCTCTTATGTGACTTGGATATCAGTTCGTTTCTGACATTAAGATGCAATACTGGTTACAATCTGCTAATGTGTTAAATGTTGCACGTATAATGTTAAATGGCTTGGACACTGTTGTTCCAAATATCCTAGCGGTCTTTACATGTTAACACTTGCTTTATTGCATCCAACCTACTACAACATGCTACAGGTTTTTTCTGCCATGCATAACACTAGTTATATGACTTAGTTGTCAGTTCTGTGGCCTCACGCTAGCATGTGCACGATGGTTCCCACGCACTACTGTGCCAGCAATACATGACTGACAGCTACGGAACCTGCACTCATCAGGATAAGGATGGTGGACGCTATTTAAATGTGCTCAGGCACGGAATCTTGTGTCATCGATGAACTTCTTGTAAAGGTTATTGATAATGGTCTATGGACGAAATTTGCATTCGAACAACAAATAAAGGAAAATATTAAGCTGCAGGCAGAATTAAGTCATTTAAACAATTCATTAAAGCTACAAACCAAGTCTCAACGAAGAATCCTCTTAATATATGATAGTGACCTAACCTTCTTATTAATTTAGATAACTCACAACTAAACTTTTTCATCCTTGCTATCCTTTGAGGTCATATCTTTCGAATTTGACAGTGGTTAAAGTGTATGGAACCAAGGAATATCTACAATTTATGCAGAAACTAATAAGCATTTTTTAATAGTCATGGGTCAGGAAACGAAGACGGTACTTGGCAAAGGAGTGAAACAGGGCTGTAGCCAATCCCTGATGTTATGCAATGAATGTACAATTGACAAGCAGTAAAGGAATCTAAGAGGAAATTTCGAAAGAGAATTACAGTCTGGAGAGAATAAAAGAAAGCTATAAGGTTTGTCAGTGACTTTTTAATTCTGTTACAGACAGGAAAGAACTTGACACATCAGCTAAATGGAATGTATAATGACTTGGAAACATGCTGTTAAGATTGAAACAAAGGATAATGGAATGTTGTCCAATTAAGTCAAGTGATACCGAGGGAATAAGATCAAGAAATGAGACGCTAAACGCAGTAATCGAGGTCTGCTATTTCGGCAGCGAAATAACTTATTATTTCGGAAGTAGAGAAGATATAAAACAGAGACTGGCCACGGGCAGGATAGGTATGGTGAATGAGAGGAAAATGCTAACAGCAAATATAGAATCAAGTATGAGAAAGTGTTTTGTGAGAGTATTTGTGTGGAATGAAGATTTGTACATGCAGTGAAACAGGAAGAAATATAATACGAACATGAAGAAAATGGAAATGTGGCTCTACAGAGAAATACTAAATATTGGATGGGAGGAACATACAAGTAATGAAGAGGTACTGAATCGAAACAGGGAAAAGAGCTTTGTGAGACAATTTTAATAATAGAAAGGGTAAACATATCTCGAGACACATCCAAAATCACCAATAATTTGATAAGAGGGGCGTGAAGTAGTGGAGGAGGGGGAGAGGGGAGAATGCCTTGAACACAGTGAGCATGTTGAAATGCATGTATACTGGAGTAGTTATGAAGATATGCAGGAGTTCCACAGTGGAGATCAACGTGAAGAGCTGCTTCAACCCAGTCTTCGGACTGAAGACAGTAACAATGTCAACACGTTCTTCACAGTTAGTGGTATCTTTTCCAACGGTATCAATGAACGGAATACGAGGCACAAATTACTGATACTTCCTACTGAATGAGATATTCGAGAGGTGCCAGCTGCGAGACTCTTTGTTACTAATGGCACCACGTTGCTGATTGCACTGCCCAGACTTACACATAAGGATGAATCCACGTAATTTGAGTTCCCTTTTTAGAGTAGACTACACAGCAGTCAATACTGAGATGATGCATATGTATGTTGTTGTTGTGGTCTTCAGTCCACAGACTGGTTTGACGCAGCTCCCCCTGCTACTCTGTCCTGTGCATGCTTCTTACTCTCCCAGTACCTACTACAACCTACATCCTTCTGTATCTGTTCAGTGTATTCATCTCTTGGTCCCACTCTACAATTTTTACCCTCCACGCTACCCTCCAATACTAAATTAGTGATCCCTTGACGCCACAGAATAAGTCCTACCAAGCGATCCCTTCTCCTAGTCAAGTTGTGCCACAAATTACTCTTCTCCCCAATTCTATTCAATACCTCCTCATTAGTTATGTGATCTACCCATCTAATCTTCAGCATTCTTCTGTAACCCCACATCTCGAAAGCTTCTATTCGCTTCTTGTTTAAACTATTTATCGGCCACGTTTCACTACCATACATGGCTACACTCCATACAAATACTTTCAGAAACGACTTCCTGACACTTAAATCTATACTCGATGTTAACAAATTTCTCTTCTTCAGAAAGGCTTTCCTTGCCATTGCCATTCTACATTTTATATCCTCTCTACTTCGACCATCATCAGTTATTTTGTTCCTCAAATAGCAAAACTCCTTTACTACTTTAACCGTCTCATTTCGTAATCTAAATCTCGCAGCATCACCCGATTTAATTAGACTAAATTCCATTATCCTCGTTTTGCTTTTGTTGATATTCACCTTATATCCTCCTTTCAAGACACTGTCCATTCCGTTCAGCTGCTCTTCCAGATCCTTTGCTGTTTCTGACAGAATTACAATGTCATCGGCGAACCTCAAAGTTTTTATTTCTTCTCCATGGATTTCAATTCCAACTCAGAATTTTTCTTTTGTTTCCTTTACTGCTTGCTCAATATACAGATTGAATAACATCGGGGATAGGCTACAACACTGCCTCACTCCCTTCCCAAACACTGCTTCCCTTACATGTCCCTCGACTCTTATAACTGCCATCTGGTTTCTGTACAATTTGTAAATAGCTTTTCGCTCCCTGTATTTTACCCCTGCCACCATCAGAATTAGAAAGAGAGTATTCCAGTCAACATTGTCAAAAGCTTTCTCTAAGTATAGAAATGCTAGAAATGTAGGTTTTCCTATCCTTAATCTATTTTCTAAGATAAGTCGCAGGGTCAGTATTGCCTCACGTGTTACAACATTTCTACAGAATCCAAACTGGTCTTCCCCGGTTTGGCTTCTACCAGTTTTTCTATTCGTCTGTAAAGAATTCGCGTTATTATTTTGAAGCTGTGACTTATTAAACTGATAGTTCGGCAATTTTCACATCTGTCAACACCTGCTTTCTTTGGTATTGGAATTATAGTATTCTTCTTGAAGCCTGAGGACATTTTGCCTGTCTCACACATCTTGCTCACTAGATGGTCGAGCATTGATAGGCCTGGCTCTCCCAAGGCTGTCAGTAGTTCTAATGGAATTTTGTCTACTCCTGGGGCCTTGTTTCGACTTAGGTCTTTCAGTGCTCTGTCAAACATTTGTGCGGTATCATATCTCCTATTTCATCTTAATCTACATCCTCTTCCATTTCCATGATATTCTTCTCAAGAACATCGCCCTTGTATAGACCCTCTATATACTCCTTCCATCTTTCTGCTTTCCCTTCTTTGCTTAGAACTGGGTTTCCATCTAAGCTCTTGATATTCATGCAAGTGGTTCTCTTTTCTCCAAAGGTCTCTTTAATTTTCCTATAGGCATTATCTATCGTACCCATAGTGATATGCACCTCTACATCCTTACATTTTTTTCTCTAGCCTTTCCTGCTTAGCCATTTTGCACTCCTTGTCGATCTCATTTTTGAGACTTCTGTATTCCTGTTTGCCTGCTTCATTCACTTCATTTTTGTTTTCCCCTTTCGTCAGTTAAATTCAGTATCTCTTCTGTTACCCAAGGATTTCTATTAGCCCTCGTCTTTTTACCTACTTGATCCTCTGCTGCCTTCACTATTTCATCTCTCAAAGCTACCTGTTCTTCTTCTACTGTATTTCTTTACTCCATTTGTTCCCTAATGCTCCACCTGAAACTCTTTACAACATCTGGTTCTTTCAGTTTATTTAGATCCCATCTCCTTAAATTGCGACCTTTTTGCAGTTTCTTCAGTTTTAATTTACAGTTCATTGCCAAAAGATTTTGCTCAGAGTCCACATCAGGCCCTGGAAATGTCTTACAATTTAAAACCTGGTTCCTGAATCTATGTCTTACCGTTATATAATCTATCTGAGACCTTCCCGTATCTCCAGGCTTCTTCCATGTATATAAACTTCTTTCATGATTCTTGAACCAAGTATTAGCTATGATTAAGTTATGCTCTCTGCGAAATTCTACCAGATGGCTTCCTCTTTCATTCCTTACTCCCATTCCATATTCACCTACTACGTTTCCTTCTCTTCTTTTTCCTACTATCGAGTTCCAGTCATCCATGACTTAAATTTTCGTCCCCCTTCACTATCTGAATAATTTCTTTTATCTCATCATACATTTCATCAATCTCTTCATCATCTGCGGAGCTAGCTGGCATGTAAACCTGTACTACTGTGGTAGACATGAGCTTCGTAACTATCTCGGCCACAATAATGTGGTCACTATGCTGTTTGTAGTAGCTTACCCACATCCCTACTTTCCTATTGATTATTAAACCTACTCCTGCATTACCTCTATTTGAATTTCTATTTATAACACTGTATTCACCTAACCAGAAGTCTTGTTCCTCCTGCCACTGAACTTCACTAATTCCCACTATATCTAACTTTAACCTATCCATTTCCCTTTTTAAATTTTCTAACCTACCTGAGTAGATTGTTGTTTATGTATGTTCTGGACCACTAGACCAACCTCAAAATAATTAAAAAAATTACTTGCTGACACTCACAATTTTTTATTTTCCATAAGATTGATCTAATGATCCAGAACATACTAAAACAATCTACTATCCCTTTTACCTATTAATAATATAATTTAATAAAATAATATAATAATAGCTACAATAAAAAATCATTTATTTTATATACATTTCCCAAAGGTGAATGTAATATAATTAAATACATTAGAGAATTAACTATTATTTAAAAAAACGATTTTTAAAAAAGGCATTTTTACATAATTTGCTTAGCCCAAAAGTTATCCTATTTTTGACTTTTGTGAAAAATGCGTTTTTTTAAATTTTTTAAAACAAATTTAAAAAAAGGATTTTTATCTTTTTTTAACCCCAAAAAATGTCCTATTTTTGACTCCTGTGAAAAACATTTTTTTCAAAATTATATTAATGTATAAGTATATAAAATTATTTACTTTACTTTCAGCTACTTTTTGAATGTAAGTAAATTACTTCAAACAAAAGTAAATTAATTGAAGTATATTATTTAACAAAAGTAAATTATATTAAAATTTTTATTTTTTATTATTTCTATCCTTCTTAAAATGTTTCAGAAATGTACATAAATGTGAAGTTAACACTTTTATACGTTTTTAAAGTTTTTCATTCATTTATATAGAAGTAAATGTTAATCATTAAAAATTTTCAATAAGTATTTATGTTGTGCATCATATGTAAGATTCTTTTTACCATACATAATTACATAAGCAAGTATATAATTTGGAATTTTATCATTAAAATTTGCACAAAGTTTCATAGTAGTTTACTGTGTAGTTACAACATTTTTTCTGCGTGTCATATTGATGACATAAATTGGATAATTAGTTATAAAACTAGATGGATTAATATCAATATCTGATTTTAGTAAAGTAATTCCTTTAATATCCAGAAATGCATCATACGCTTTAAGAAAATTATTTGGCAGATTAATATTCCACGTCTCTTAAGGAAAAACTTTGTTTCTACCATGTTTTAAATAAATATTCTGTAGTTTAACATGGTCAAATACTGATGAATCAACTAATTGATTACTTTTACGATTTGTTTGAAATGTAACAGATATGAAGTATGGCATATCAAATTCTGTAGAGTTATAGTAATTTGTGATATCTAGTTCAAATACTAGATAAACCTGCCACTTCTTGTGACTGAAGTTCGTAAAAAGAAATACGAATTATCTGATTTTAAGAATAATTACACTTTGTTCAATTTCATAATTTGGTTCATATTTAACAACTGGTACACGAATTTCCATAGATTCTATAACTCTTTTTCCTTCCTTAGGAAGCATATCTTTTATTTCAATTCCAGCATCATTTTTATCAGCCCAACGAAGAATTACATCTCCAGAAGACGAACTACATGTAAAAACTACAATTAAGTCTCCTTCAAACATAATTTCTTTATAGTCTTTAAAATATCCGCCAAGTAATGATAATGGATAAAATACTTCATTTCTTTCACTATTTATTTTTCCTGTATTAATTATATATCCTTCCAAACTTATTTTGTCAGTAACAGGTGAAGTTAGGTGAAGTAAAACAGATGAAGAAATAAAAGGATCTTCAATTCTAGATAAAATATTATTTCCTTTCTTTATTGTTATAAAATCAAACAGTTTTGCTACATAATTATCAATTAATTTTTTGTTTGATTTTCCATAATAAGTTGGATAACCTATACCAACATTTCCAATATTACTAAAATTCATTTACAATTGTGCATGATTTGGATGAAGCCAACCATTGCCAATATTTATTTCAATTTCTGTTAGGAACATTTAAATTATTTTTAGTTTTCTCATTCACAGGGAATGATTAAATTTGATAACTCTCAATTTTATTCATGACACAATATTAGATTGCTTTAGCTAACACTGATTTATTAAGGAAAAAATTTATTAAGATATTTCTAAAACAACTGTTACAGTTGCACCATTTAAGTCAATTAAATTATCATTTTCATCAGTTATAGTAACTTCTAAATCTTGAATGTATTAAAAATAGGAACATATTCAGTATATTTTGGTTCATAAATTATTGGCCCACCAAATTCTGCATTATGTTTAAATGAAGCACCAATATTGGTTTCTTTATGAAAATGATCAATATGATTTACATACATTCCATCAGCGAGGTTAAAATTTTTATTTATTAATTCAAAAGAAATTATTTTAGGAACATTTTTAGCTGCAGCTTTTTCATAAGGTAAAACAAGTTGAATATGAAAACCAAGTAAAATTCTAATACTATCTTCTACATCCATATACAATTTTACATCACTTTCAATAGTTACTCTGCTTAAAATTTCATCTGCTTTAATGTATATATTAGGTTTTTACGTACGAATAAATTTTTAAAAAATTTTAAAACTATATTAACCTACAGGATTTTTCTTTTCTTTCGCCCTCACAATAAAGTTAATTATTTTTTGTTGTAATATTTGGTGTTAAAAAGTCGAATAAAAACCAACTAGTGAAACATTAGTATAACTATCATGTATTGGAACAGTTAATCTTTTTCTAAGTATACTAGAATTGTCACTAAGTTGGAAAAGCCAGCTCATTTATTACTGAAAAAATTATTAAATAAATGAATAAAACAGATTGGGAACCTAAAGTAAGAATTGCAGAAAATAAGTTAAAAACAAAAATGGTAATCTTTTACAAAATTCTATAAGATGTGCAATAACTGGACCAAGTGGTTGTCAAAAAACAACATAAATGATTTATAATTATATTTTAAGTCCAGAATGTTTAAATTGGACTTAAAATTAAACATTTATATATTTATTCAAAAAGTTTAGATCAACCAAAATATCAAGAATTAATAAAACAATGAAAAAATTCCAGGTAAAGTTAATAAACAAATTGTTAGTTTTATTGAAAATAATGAAGAAATTATTCCTTTAGATGAATGTGAAAGTAATTCAGTTGAATTTGATGATTTCGTATTAGAAAATCTAGATATTGTAAGAGAATATTTTACTAGAGGAAGACACTAAGGTATAGATTCTTTTTACTTAGCTCAAACTTAGTCAAAAGTTCCAAAACAGTTAGAGATAATTTAAATTTTTAAAAAAATATTTAGATAGGGTGATACAAATTTAAATCATATTTACCATGAGTTTGTTGGTGGAGATTTAAAGTTTGATAATTTTAAAGAAATGTGTAGTAAATGTTGGAATAATGAATTTGGATTTTTCACAATAGATATGACTAGACAACCAAATGAAGGTAAGTTTAGAAATAAAATACAACATTTCTTAACAATGTAAACATTAAACATAAATATAAACTTTAACATAAACATAAATATAAATATAAACGTACACATACACAAAATATTTAACATAAATGTTAAACATAAACATAAAAGTTAAACATAACCAATGTTCTTTCTTACTTAATAAATGTTGGCAAAGTATGATGAAAAAGATGTTAAAAAAGCTAAACAAAATAGAAGGAAAGCTGAAGAACTGAAAGAACAATTTAAGCTTTAGAAAAAGCAACCAAGAACAGAATATGAGAAATATAAAAGGCAAATCAACCTGTTATTGACGCAATTGAACAAGTTAAACGAGGAATCGAGGGATTAGGTAATACCATTTTAAAAGCAATTGAAGACAACAGAGAAGTTGAAAAACAAATGATTCCATAATATTATCATATAGAAGATTTTGGAGACTTATCACCAATAAAACCATTCACAGATTGGTCTGATGATATTCCTGGAAAATATGATTATACATTAAGTGAATCAGAAGTTCAAGGTATATTGAATAAATACCAAGAATAAAAGGAATCAAGTAGTCGTCAAAATGAATCTAAAAATATAAATGTTAGTGGAAGAATGTTAAAGTATATTAATCATAGTGAAGATAAAGTTATTGGTTTAAATCTGGTGGTATGTTTCAATATGTTGTTAATTTACCTGTTGAATTCAGTGGAGATAAATTAAAAATTGGTGAAAAAACATATGAGACTTTTAACTCAAAAACAAATTACTATAGATGATTTAAATGACAAGTTTAATTCTGTTGATTTATCAAATTAAGCAGATATATTATATAATTCTGGAGCATTGTTTTCTGATAGTAATCCAAATAAAATAAGATCAAGTAAAGGTAATAAATACTTAATAAAAGAAATTGTTGATGATTATTTTCCAAACTTCAGAAGACAAAATAAAGAAGATTCAGAACCAAGTCCTCCTGAAAAAATAGGTGAAGATTTAATTAAAAACACATAGAAAAACCAATTGAATATGCTTGGTTAAATGATGTTAGACTATTAATTGATAGATTAACAGTTATTCATGGTGAATGAACAACTTAGTGTTGTAAAAATGTTAACAAATAAATTTAGTGATTTTATATTTGATAATCCAAAAGGAATTCCATATTTAATTACATTTTTAAATAATTTTCCACATATATTTTGGAAAAATTATAAATATGGAAAAGGATTAGTTAATACTGTAATTAACAAATTACTGTTTGAAATGTATCTTCCAGGTTATAATTATTGTGGTCGAGGTACAAAATTAGAAGAAATATTAGCTAAAGGTGATAAAGGTTAAATCCATTAGATTAAGCTTGTAAAAAACATGACATTGCTTATAGAGATAATAAAGATTTAGAAAAAAGACATATAGCAGATAAAGAAGTTCAATTAGCTGCAAAAGAAGGAATGTATTAAGATGATGCTTCATTTGATGAAAAAATTGCAGCAAAAGCACTTAGAGGAATAATGTATGGGAAACTAAAATTACGTATGGGAATTAATGTTCATGAAAATGTTTGGGGATTATAAATTTAAAAATCTTTATTAAAGTTGTAACTATGTAAATGAATAACTTTACAACTGATTACTAGCAAAACTGAACGAAAATCAATTAAATTAAAGTTAAATAATAAATAATTAAATGTGATTGAACCATTTTAACGGATGTTCAAAAAAGGAAAACAGGAAAGAAAATCGATGGAAATTTCTTGTTACATTAGGTAGTCCTGTTGTTAAAAAATTATTGAATATTTAACAAAAAAGAAAGATGGTAAAGGACTAACACAACTTGAAGGAGGATTTTTACCATTATTATTAGCCACATTGCCTTATTTAGCAACAATTAGTTCTTTAGCTGGTGGATCTACAGCAATTGCACATGCAGTTATAAACAAGAAGAAAGCTGATAAAGAATTAGAAGAACAAAAGAGACATAACTTAGAAATGGAAAAGAAAGCTGGAACTGCAATAAAAAATACGAAAAAAATTTCGAAAAAGTAATTAATAAATATCCTAATGCATTAAGTAATTTTGATATAGAAGAACTTACTAAAGAATTATAAATTAAACACTTTCGTGATTAATGAATTACCAAAAAAGCCATTTAAAATTGAATGTGGTATAGTGAATTTAGATGCATCTGATAATCCTGGTACACATTGGATTTGTTATTATAGTTGTAAAAAGTTTTCTTTTGGTTCATTTGTTAGTAATATACCAAAACAATTAGTTAATTATTTAGGAAAACATAAATTAAATTGCAATACAGAAAGAATAGAGAAGTAATTTGTGGTTATTTATGGTTACTCGTTTTAAAATTACTATGTGATAATTATAATTTTAATTATATTTTAGATTAAATAAATGGACATTTTTGGAAAGTAGTTAATACAATTACATTAAATTTAGAAACATTTGAAAATATTATTAAATAACTACAATCAATAGATCCAAAGATACCTAATGCAATTAAACAATTAAAAAAGAATTTGATGCAATTTTTAAAGTAACTAAAGGATACATTGGTTCTAAAGGTAGATGACTTGCTAATGTAAATGATCCAATTGATGCAAAAGATGTAGTTAACAAACAATAGTTATAAAAAGATTATGTTACGAAACCAGACTACATGAGCATTCTAACACAGTTTAATAACTATGCCACCAATACACAATTTAATTGAAAAATTAATCAGATTCATCAAGATAACTACAACATTTGAAAGAATTTCTTTACAAAAAGGGAAGTAGAAAACACTTTTCGAGATTTTTTCTCAAAAGCAAATTAAACATCATAGTAGAACAGTTAAGTAATAAAAAGAAAAAGTATATGATAAACAAATAATTGAATTTACATTTATGGCAGGTATTGTACAAAAATTTATAATTTTGGATATGGTTTCATTCCTAAAAGAATTATTATTGGTAGTGAAAATATAAACAGAGATTTAAACCTTGATGATTTAGATCTAACAGTCAGTGCAGCTGATAAGCTATATAAAATAAATAATAAAATTCAATCAATAATTGTACATAAATCATATATTATAACTGTAATATTGGACAATTCTTTTAAAACTGTTCCTGCAGATGAAATTATAATTCTATTTGGTGAAATAATTAAAAATTTAAAATTTAATAAATTTTTTATCTATATAAATGGAAAATTATATTTATTGTTTGAAGTGTAATAAGTTTACTGACACACATAATCTATGTAGAGTAACAACTAAAAATGAAAGACAAAGAATAGAAGGTCTTTGTACAATATGTAAATCTAAAGAGAATTAATTTGTTAAAAAACTTTGTAAATGCTGGTGAAGGTTTAAATAATAGTCATGAAAATATAATAAATGAACTACATAAACCAAAGAGAAAGAATTTTAACAGAAGAAACGTTATTTCTTTTAATATAGATGATTTATGACAGGCTGATTTAGTTGAAATGGATTTAGGTAATTTAAAAGGTATTTCTAAAATAAATAAAAGATATAAATATTTATTGATAGTTATTGATTTTTTCTGAAAATATGCATTTGCTGATCCTATTAAAGATAAAACAGCTAAAAATATAGTTGATGCATTTGAAAAAACTTTCATAGTTAGAAAGCCACATAATTTACAAACAGATAATGGTAAAGCATTTTATAATAAAGAATTTAAAGAATTATTAAAGAAATATAACAATAACATCATTCAACTTTTTCGGAATTAAAAGCGTCAGCTGAATGATTTAACAGAACACTTAAAGAAAAAATGTGGTAGAAATTTGCTTTATAAGGAAATTATAAATGGATAAATTTAGTTAAAGATGATGAATATAACAACACAAAACATTCTAAGATAAAAATGAAAGCAATAGAAGTTATTGAAAAAATTTAAAACTAACTAACATTGCGTCTAGTCGCAGAATAAAGTCTGATTCAGCTGACACTAATGAGCGAGCTAAATTTAAAAAAAGTGATAAAGTCAGAATTAGTAAACTTAAAGGTTTTTTGAAAGAGGATATACAGCTAATTCATCAACAGAAATATTTGAAATTGAAGATGTTATTTATTCCAATCCAATTACATATAAATTACAAGATATAAACTGAAATTTTCATGGACAACTACAGAAAACAAACTATCCAGATGTATACTTAGTTGAAAAAGTTTAAAAAAAGCAAGATAATAAAGTTTATGTTAAATGGTGTGGTTTTGGTAATGCACGTAATAGTTGGGTAAATAAAGATAAAGATATTTTATAAAAGTTCAGTTTGATGAAGCATTTTAATGTCATGGATTCTTGGAAAGAATTTGAAGAAACACAATTACCAACAAAACATAAAATTTATAGTGAATTAAATGATGGTGAGATAAGTGATGAAGATTATGAACATGCAAAATTATTTTGGGAAAAATTCAATATTAAAAATCTTGGTGACTATCGTGATTTATATCTCAAAACTGATGTATTATTTTTAAATGATGTTTCTGAAAATTAAAGAAAAACATGTATAAATACATATAATTTAGATCCTTCTTGGTATTTTACAGCACCAGCTTTATCTTGGGATGCAATGTTAAAAATTACTAATCAAAAACTTGAATTATTATATGATTGTGGTATGCTTCTCATGGCTGAAAAAGGAATAATAGGCGGAATTTCACAATGTTGAAAAGATATGTAAATAATAAATATTTAGAAGATCATAATTATAAATAAATATCAAATTATATAATGTATCTAGATGCAAATAATTTATATGGTTATGCTATGAACCAATATTTACCACATGACGGATTTAAATGGGAAGAGCCAAATAATTTTAATTGTACAAAAATAAGTAAAAGGTCAAACAATAGTCAAGATGGATATATATTTGAAGTATATCTAGGATATTTCAACGTATTACATGATTTACATAAAGATTTACTGCTAGCTCCTGAATCAAAACTTGTTCCAGGTACAAATGGAAGTTAATTAACAACTATCTTAGACAAAAGGTGTAATTATTTAGTACATTATAGAAATGTTAAACAATATTTATCTTTAGGAATGAAACTTACAAAAATAAAAAAGTTTTAAAATTTAACCAATCTGATTGTTTAAAGAAGTATATAGATCTAAACACACAGCTAAGAAGTAAGGCTAAAAATTATTTTGAAAAAGATTTCTATAAATTAATGAATAATTCTGTATTTGGTAAAACAATGGAGAATATAAGAAACAGACAATATATAAAATTAGTTTCAAATTGTAAAGTATGTGATAAACTTGTAGCTAAATCAAACTTTAAACATAGAACAATATTTAATGGAAATCTAGCTGCTGTTCATATGAATGAAACTAAAATAATGTTCAATAAAACTGTTGATGTCAGATTAAGTATACTTGATTTATCTAAAGAATTAATGTATGATTTTCACTATAGAGTTATGAAACCTAAATATGGAGAAAATATTAAATTGTGTTATCAAGATACAGATAGTTATATTTTCAATATTAAAACCGAAGATTTCTATAAAGATTTGAAATCAGTGATTGATTATTTTGGTACAAGTGATTATCCAACAGATAATATATATGATATTCCACAAGTAAACAAGAAAGTTGTTGGCAAAATGAAAGATGAATGTAATGGAAAAATAATGGAAGAATTTTGTGGTTTAAAAGCAAAAATCTATGCTTATAAAGTTGGTGACAAAATAGAAAAGAAATCTAAAGGAATTAAAAAATGTGTTGTTAAAAACAAAATAAGTTTAGAAGATTGTTTGTTTAACAATATAGAACAAAATAGAAAATTTAATTTAATTAAAAGTGAAAAACATGAGATATATACAAATCGAGTAAATAAAAAAGCACTAAGTCCTCATGATAATAAAAGATACATTTTAGAAAATAGAATAGATACATTACCACATGTTCATTACTCATTATTGGAATTATAATAAATAATTATTATACATAAATCTAATATAAGTTTTTCTATATAAATGGAGACTATATCTATAAACTCAATGATGTTAGTGTCTCAAAGGAGATTAGAAAAATAACTGAACTAGAGAGTAATGTTTTTTATGATGTTACTGACTGTGAATATTTAAATACTAGATATGGACAAAAAATTTGTATAGAACTTAATAATGATTTTAAAGTTATTATACTAAACAGATATTATGAATTAATTGATCTTTGGGAACTTGAAGTAATTAAAAATGGACAAATGAAACTGAAATATAAATGAATGAAGAAACTTAAAAATAGAAATAGTGAATTTCATGGTATAGAGTTCAGGTTGTGAAATTTTTAAATAATAATTTATCTAATTAATTTTATTTAATTTAAATGGAAAACACTAAGCGACTGCTAAAGCAGTCTTTAGGCTGTGCCAAGCCACAATTAAGAGTGTTGTGAATGTATGATTAAAAAAAGTATTGACGAATCTTATAAAGATAAATACAGAACAGGTGGACATTTTTATAAATGTAAAGATTACTGGAAAGGATGTAGTAAAATTAAAGTTACTTGTGAATGTGGTAGAACTGTAAATAAGTGTTGTCGCAAAAAACATTTACAAACAACGACTCGTAATAACTTTTGGCTGCTAAAGCAGAAAGTAAATAATTTTACACTTATTCTTTAATATAGTTTTAAAAAACATGTTTTTCACAGAAGTCAAAAATACGACACTTTTTGGGGCTAAGATTGAGTTATAAAAAATGCTTTTTTAAAAATTTGTCTTAAAAATAATTTTAAAAAACGCGTTTTTCACATAAGTCAAAAATAGGATAATTATTGGGACTAAGAAAATAATGTAAAAATGCCTTTTTTTAAAAATGATTTTTCAAAATAATAGTTAATTCTCTAATTTGTTTAATTACATTACATTCACCTACGGGAAATGTACATAAAATAAATGATTTTTTATTATAGCTATTATCATATTATTTTATTATATTATTTTATTATACTATATTATTATTATTTTAAAGGGATAGTAGATTGTTCTTGTATGTTCTGGATCATTTCATCAGTCTTATGGAAAATAAAAAATTGCGAGTGTCAGCGAGTAATTTTTTAAATTATTATGTGGTTGGTCTAGTGGTCCAGAACATACAAAAACAATTTATTTACCTGCCCGATTAAGGGATCCGATATTCCACGCTCCGATCCGTAGAACGCCAGTTTTCTTTCTCCTGATAATAACGTCCTCCTGAGTAGTCCCCACCTGGAGATCCCAATGGGGACTATTTTACCTCCAGAATATTTTTCCCCAGAGGACGCCATCATTATTTAACCATACTGAAAAGCTGCATGCCTTCAGGAAAATTACGGCTGTAGTTTCCCTTTGCTTTCAGCCATTCGCAGTACTAGCACAGCAAGGCCGTTTTGGTTAGTGTTACAATGCCAGATCAGTCAATTATCCAGACTATTGCCCCTCCAACTACTGAAAAGCTGCTGCCCCTCTTCAGGAACCATGCATTTGGCCTCTCAACAGATACCCCTCTGTTGTGGTTGCACCTACAGTACGGCTATCTGTATTTCTGAGGCACTCAAGCCTCCCCACCAACGGCAAGGTACATGGTTCATGCAGGGGGGGGGGGGGGAGGGGATGATGGACATAGGTATCATGAAATACAAGGTGCTAGTTCTCCATTTTCTTTGCAGAAAGTAAAAAATTGGTGTTTTTCTCCAATCTGTTCTGGACTAATAGAAAGGTATCTATGAAGCGAGTAACCAGCTTACACAGAGCCTTGCTTACCAATAGAGTGCATAGAATCTAAGTTGTACGTCAGCACGGAGATGTACATTCATCTTTCACTGCAAGCCAGATGGCAGTAGTTAGATATTCTTATTACACTCCACTCGTGTATCTTGTTTCCTTACAAACTACGGGACAGTTCGCAGGTGCCATCAGCAGCATTCCATTTCCATATTATTTAATTAGATAGTAAGTACGTTCTTCATTTTTTAAAGAATTGCATGGGTAGCTGGAAGGTCAAGCAGAGGACTGGCGAAACACAAGAACAAAGTTACAGAGCAGTCCTTTTTTTTTAAGATGATTAAACAATTATTTATCTGGTCACTCATGTTTTACTGGTTATTACACTAGCTTACAATTAAGAGGTTAAGGAGTCATGGTTTCTAATTCCGAGAAATATATCTGGTATAAGCATTTCAAATCTAAATTTATTGTCTCTCCACCAGACAGATTTATTTTCACGTTGATCAGTTACTGGCACAAAAAACTCAGACAAAAACATGGACGGTCCAGTAGTCGAACACCAGAAAGTACATACTTCCGCAACACTATCCACATCGAGTCTATCAAGTAAGCACACAAGTAGTCTTAAACAACTACACAGTGCAGCCGAAATCGACAGGAGTTCAGAGTGTGAAAGTCTGTCCCTCATGTAATGGCAGCGTGCTGACGCAAATAGTGGAACCCATCGTGGAGTGGGGCCTGACTGCAGTCGTGACGTAACAGGTACACAGGTAGATTTCAACGAGCTGTCTGAAGCTGTTCAAGCTGTAACGCACTTATAATACGACTTGGGTGTAGAGTGCTACAATCAAGAACATTCTAGAGCGTCTTTCGTATTACATTGGCTAACTTACGTTTCTCCTCTTTCATAAGGAAATGAGTGTAGTGGAGACAGTGGAGAAATTGGGAGAGCAAATCAAGATGGAGAAAATTCGTCCATCGTGAGTGAGTTGCTTCTGACACGCAACAGGACGACTACAGTAGGCCACTCTTTTCAAATTCTGGCAGCATTTGTTTTATAGCCTGCATATACTGAGCGCTAGCGAAGGTGTTTCTGTTGGCAGGACTGTCACTTCCGTTCAGAGACGCTTCCACATCGAATCTAGTTTCGTCTTGAGTGCGCACGATTGGCAGCACTGCTACTGCCGAAAAAACGGCGTACAGTGCATGCGCCTCGAAATCCTTCAGTAGCTCCTCAAAGGATATCTGCTTGTCCGTACTGATACCAATATCGTTCATCACCTCGATTAAATGGCTGTGGTACTCCTTCAGAAGGTCTGTTAAATGATTGGCGTACACTTCTTCCGTAAGGCTTGTGTGAGTAAAATATTGCAAGTCAATCGAAGGTGAACAGTACGCAGACAACTGGAAATCGAGTAGGATCACGTCTTGGACGACGCCAGCAGCATATTTGAACATGATGTTGTTGACCCAGGTATCTGCGTGAGTTAGCACACGAAACTTTCCCTTCCGTTCCGTCAAGTCAGCTAGCCGTGGAAATATGCTTTCTGCGAGAGTTCGTATCCTCGGCGCATACCTTGAGTACGATCTGTCTAACGTGTCCAACTGATCCGCGAGTAACCTGCAACCCTGTTTCAGGAAGGTCTCCACATGCTGCGTCGTAGATCCGTGGAACGACTTGAAGACCATGTAGTTGTCCAGAGCCGATGGGTCCTGCTCGAAGAGCTTGACGGAGGCCGCGTGGAACTCTGCCAGTTTCCTGACCACGAGTTTGGAGTGCGCCAAATCGAGTCCGCTGCACCTCTTCGCCAGCGAGAATCCTCTGGCCTTCAAGTCCTCGAGAACCAGATAGCTGACCGGCTGCCTCCCAGAGGCGAAACACTTGGCAGACAGCTGTGTGTATTTACCAGGTGCCGCCTTCTCCAGGATTTGTGACATCGCGGGAATGGTCTCGCAGAACATGCGAGTCTCCTGCTCGAAGGCTTGTATCTCCTGCACCAACTTCTGCATCTCCTCTCCCGTCGGGAGGCACTTGATGATCAGCGACAGGGAGCTGCCATGGGGACTGGCGTCGCGCTCCAGCTTGACAGTCATGCGGTAGACGTCGCTGAGGTAGTTGTCGCCCGTAGCCGTCGCCCTCTGCACAGCCACCGAGGCGACCTTCAAGTCTCTGGACGCGTCGCTCTCCTTCAGCGAGGTCTCCGCGAACTGCTTGTCCAGCCAGGCAGGCAGCACGGTGGTGGCTTCCGCGGTCATCACCTGCAGTGCAACAGAAATGAAAGGGACAGTCTAGTGACGGTTGAGACTAATTGTCTTGAATCATAAATAAATGCTATTAGTGTAGGTAATAAATTATGCAGAATCATAATTCTAAAGCACCCTCATAACAGCGAGAGTTAATATAAACTTTCGTCTTCCCTTAAATTTCGAGTCCTCACGAGCACGCAGGTTCACAGAGACTAAAACCGATTACCTCACTGTTTGGTCCCCTACTCCCCCCCACCAACCAACCACCCTTCATGCAAAAGTTTTAGATGTTTAATAAAAATTTTAATGACTTAAAACAGATAAAAAATTCTGTTTTTAGAAGTACAAGATTTTAGTTAAGATGCACCACTAAATTTCACATTGTCAGGCAGATCGTTGCGGTCTACGTGAAATACACTGACTGAGAATCTAAGACAAAAAAATAATTAATGTAGAGTAGTGAAATTTGGGAGTGTCTCTGTATAGGTAACATATTTAAGTGATTAACATTGCAAGAGCAACCTGGATTAGCAGCTGAATGGAATGGACAGTGTCTTGAAAGGAGGATATAAGATGAACATCAACATAAGCAAAACACGGATAATGGAACGTAGTCGAATTAAATCGGCTGATTCTGCGGGAATTAGATTAGGAAATGAGATGCTTAAAGTAATAAATGAGTTTTTCTATTTGGGGAGCAAAATAACTGATGATGGTCGAAATAGAGAGAATATAAAATGTAGACTGGCAATGGCAAGGAAAGCGTTTGTGAAGAAGAGAAATTTGTTAACATCGAGTATAGATTTAAGTGTCATAAAATCGCTTCTGAAAGTATTTGCATGGAGTGTAGCCATGTATGGAAGTGGAACTTGGACGATATATAGTTTAGACAAGAAGAGAATAGAAGCTTTCGAGATGTAGTGCTACAGAAGAATGCTGAAGATTAGATGGGTAGATCACATAACTAATGAGGAGGTATTGAATGGAATTGGAGAGAAGAGAAGTTTGTGGCATGACTTGACTAGAAGAAGGAATCGGTTGGTAGGGCATATTCTGAGGCAGCAAGGGATCACCAGTTTAGTATTGGAGGGCAGCGTGAAGGGTAAAAATCGTAGAGGGAGACCAAGAGATGAATACACTAAACACATTCTGTAGGATGAAGGTTGCGGTAGGTACTAGGAGATGAAGAAGCTTGCACAGGATGGAGTAGCATGGAGAGCTGCATCAAACCTGTTTCTGGACTGAAGACCATATCAACAACAACACTGCAAGTTCACCGCATGAGATAAACCACTGAAAACTGTAAATTAGTGGTACATTAACAGCCTGAATGTTGAACGGATACATGCAAGCGGTCATGCATTGTGTGGTACAGACGCTGGACGTCATTTTTTGGGACGGAGATCCATGCCTGTTGCACTTCGCCTGCCAATACACGGACTGTTAATGCTGATATGTAATGACGCTGGTGTTGTCGTCCCATGGTATCCTACGTGCTCGATTGGAGTCAGATCTGATGTTCCAGCAGGCTAAGGGAACAGATCGACATTCTGTAGAGTATGTTGGGTTACAACAGCGGTACGTGGGCGAGTGTTATCCTATTGGAAAACACTTCCTCAAATTCACTTCATGAATGGCAGCACAGCAGGTCGAATCACCAAATGACGTACAAATTTGCAGTCAGGGTGCGTAGGATAATGACGAGAGTGCTCCTACTGGCATACGAAATCACAGTCCAAACCATAAATCGCGGTGTGGATCCAGTGTATCTTGCACAAAGACAGGTTGGCTGCAGTATCTCATCTGGCCTCTTTTCTAACAAACACGGCCTTCACTGGCACCGAGGCCGAACCAGCTTTTATCAGAGAAAACATCAGACCTCCGCCCTGCCCTCCAATGTGCTCTCGCTTAATACCACTGAAGTCGCAAATGGCAGTGGTTTGGGGTCACTGGAATGCACGGTACAGAGCGTCTGGTTTGGAGCTGCCATTGAAGTAACTGATTTGTAACAAATAGTTTTTGATGTTGCACAGCAACAGTCATACAATAATTTTTAAATGAACTTATCGTCATTAAACTGTATTGTTGTTTATGTAATTTCGACCCATGTTTCGGCCTGTTATACCATTTTCAAGTGATTATGTTTTTGTCATTAACATATATTGCAGGACATCAGACTCAAAACTGATCATAAATTAAGAAAAATATTCGCTCCCAACGGAATGCCAGATGCAAAATCATCATCTTGTAAAAAGATCACTAAATATGTTAATAACATATTCAGCAAAATGGCATTAAAGGCCGAAACCTGGGTCACAATTAAAGAAACAACAATACAGTCAAATGGCGGTGTGTTGATTTAAAAATGATTTGTAACAGTTCGTTTTGACACTGTGGTGTCAGCTGCTGCAGATGCAGTGTGATGTGCCACAGACACACACCCAACACGATGGTCTTCCCTCTCCATTGTGCCACGTGGCCGTCCGGAGCCGGGTTTTGTTGCGACCGTATGTTCTCGTGTCCACCGCTGCCAGCAGTAATGTACAGTGGCTATATTCCTCTCAAGTCTTTCTTCAATATCGCGGAAGGAACATCCAGCTTCTCGTAGCTCTAGTACACGACCTTGATCAAACTAAGTGTCGTCTTTGTCGCCTTAAAGGCATTATTGACTAAAATCAACTCTCCACGTCCAATCTCAAAAGTAACTAACGCTCGCGACCTTTATAGCGTGGTATTTAAAGCAAATCTGTTTTGCAACCTCACTGGCATTTCTAGCGCGATTTCTATGCGACTGACGTGAAATATAGACAGACATGCGTATTCAAATATAGACACAAGTAAACAGGCAGAATACGTCGCTGTGGTAGGCAACACCTATATAGTTGCTAGATGGGTTACTGCTGCTACAATGGCAGGTTGTCCAGATTTAAGTGGGTTTGAACATGGGGTTACAGAGGGCGCATGAGCGATGGGACATAGCATCTCCGAGGTAGCGATCAAGTGGGGATTTTCCTGTACGACCATCTCAGGAAGGTACCGTGGATATCAGGAATCCGGTAAAACATCAAATCTCGGACATCGCTGCGGTCGAAAAAAGATCCTGCAAGAACGGGACCAACGACGACTGAAGAGAATCGTTCCAGGTGACAGAAGTGCAACCCTTCCGTACATTGCTGCATATTTAAACGCTGGCCCATGAACAAGCGTAAATGTTCAAGCCAGTCAATGAAGCATCATCCATATGGGCTTTCAGAGCCGAAGGCCCACTCGTATACCATTGATGACTTCACGACACAAAGCTTTACTCCTTTCCTGGACTCGTCAACACCGACATTTGACTGTTGATGACTGGAAACTTGTTCCCTTCTCGGACCAGTCTCGTTTAAAATTATACAGAGCTGATGGACGTGTGGAGGTATGGAGACAACTTAATGAATCCATGGACCCTGCGTGTCAGCAGGGGACTGTTCAAGCTGGTGGAGGCTCTGTAGTTGTGTGGGGTGTGTGCAGTTGGAGTGATATGGGACTCCTGATACGTCTAGATACTACTCTGACAGTTGTTACGCACATAGGCATCCTGTCTGATCACCTGCATCCTTTCACGTCCATTGTGCATTTCGACGAACTTGGACAATTGAAGCAGGACAATGCGACATCCCATGCGTCCTGGATAGCTACAAGAGTTGCTCCAGGAATACTCTTCTGAGTTTAAACACTCCCACTGGCCAAACTCCCCAGTCATGAACATGTTTGAGCACATCTGGAATGCCTTTCACTGTGGTGTTCAGAAGAGATCTCCACCCCGTCCTAGTCTTACGGGTTTATGGACAGCCCTGCAGGATTCATTGTGTCAGTTCCCTCCAGCAATACGCCAGACATTTGTCGAGTCCATGCCAGGTCTAGTTGTGACACTTCTGCGACTCGTTGAGCCCCTACTCGATATTAGGCAGGTGTACCAGTTTTTTTTGGTTCTTCAGTGTAGAAATACGGCTACCAACTTTCACTTATGTCGCACGACTGCTTCTTGGTGTTATGATTTTTTTTTCCGTGAGTGTATATTCTTTTATTCAGAAATGTGCCTTAGATTGAGTTTTGACTCTGCAGAACAGAAACTGTGTGCCAGACTCGCAGTCGAACCAAGAACCTCTCTCTGCCTTCCTACCGACTGAGCCATTCGAGGGCGATTGACGACCCACGCAGAGTTCGAGTCCCTGTCTGGCACACAGTTTTCATATGTTACGGTGTTTCAATCAGCGCCCCACTCCACTAGAAAGTGAAAACTCGTGTTGAAACAATCCCCTACTCTCTGGCTGTATCCTTCCTTCCAAGAGTCCTAGTCCCTCAAGGTATGCAGGCGACTTGTGTGGTGCTTTGGAGCTAAGAGATGCGGCACTGCCAGAAGTAGGAGTCAGAGGGTGGGTCGTGATAGCTCAGTCGGCAGAGCATTTGTCCCCCAAAGGGAAATCTCCCAGGTTCCAGTTTTTTGCCGGCACATTTTTAATCTGCCACAGAAAAGTTACAAATGGTTTGATCGCATATGGTTATTTGACAGTTAACCGTTTTCGACTCTAATCATCATCAAAACAAAAATTCTGAAAAGATTTAAAAAATGCAAATTTTACTATTAAACATAAAATAACAACTGGATGTGTTGCTTTTGACTTCATTTTCTTAATATTTTATGACTTCAGATTTAATACACAAATCAAAAAAAGTTTTGCAACACCACGGTTTTGAGAGTTCCGGAACCTACACAGAAAATTGGAATAGATATCAACATAAACTTCATTTCCGCCTTTTAATTGCTCATGAAAACCATACATTGCATGTTGTACCACCATACAGCGAGGCCGTCAGAGGTGATGGTCCACATTGCTGTAAATACCGGTACCTCTAATACCCAGTAGCACGTCCTCTTGCTCTGATGCATGCCTGTATTCATCAATATCATCAACAATATCATCAAGGCACCCACTCCTCAACGGCGATTCGGCGTAGATCCCACTGTATCTCCGGGAACGGACTGCCAAGGAGAGGGGGGTGGGGGGGAGGGTGACCACGAGACAAAGATGGAATAACCAACTAAAGGATAACGTTCTAGGAGTAGGAGGGTGGAATGTCAGAAGTTCAAACGTGGTAGGGAAGCTAGAAAATTTGAAAAGGGGAATGTAAAGGCTCAAACTAGAAATAGTGGGGGTCAGTGAATTGAAGTGGAAACAAGAGAGGGGATTTCTGGTCAGATAAGTACAAGGTAATATTAATAGCAGCAGAAAAGGGCATAACGAGAGTAGCATTCGTTATGAACAGAAAGGTAGGGCAGTGAATGAGTTACAGTCAACAGTTCAGTGGCATGGCTGTTCTCATCAGAACTGACAGCGAACCAATAGCGTCAACAATAATTAAAGTATACATGCCGACGTCCCAAGCCGTAGATGAAGAGAAAGAGAAAGTTTATCAGGATACTGAACGGGTAATTCAGTACGTAAAGGGAGATGAAAATCTAATAGTCATGGGGGTGGGGATGATGTTCCACGGGAAGGAGTAGAAGAAAGGCTTGTGGAAGAATAAAGGCTTGGTACATGGAATGAGAGAGGAGAAAGAATAATTGAGTTCTGCAGTAAAGTCCAGCTAGCAATAGCGAATACACTGTTCAAGTATCACAAGAGGAGGAGAGATATTGGAAAAGGCCTGGTAATATGGGAACATTTCAGTGAGATTACATCAGTGTCAGGCAGAGATTCCGAAGTCAGATACTAGATTGTAACGTGCACAAAGAATCAGATATAGACTCAAACCACAATTTGGTAATGATGAAGAGAAGACTGAAGCTTAAGAGTCAGGAAGAATTAATGCGCAGAGAAATGGGATACGGAAGTTCTAAGGAATGAAGAGATAAGCTTGAAGTTCTTCGAGGCTATAGATATTGTGATAAGGAATAGCTCAGTTGGCAGATCAGTTGAAGATGAATGGACATCTATAAAAAGGGCAATCACAGATTTTGGAAAGAAAAACATGTGTATAAAGAAGGTAACTGCTTAGAAATCGTGGGCAGCAGTAGAAATACCGCAGCTGATGTACGATAGAAGTACAAAAATGTTCAGGGGAACTCAGGAATACAGGAATACAAGTCACTTAGTAATGAAATAAACAGGAAGAGCAGGTAAGCTAAGGCGAAATGGCTCCAGGAAAAATGTGAAGAAATCGAGAAGAAATGATTGTCGGAAGGTCTGTCTCAGCACACGGGAAAGTCAAAACAACCTTCGGTGAAATTAACAGTAAGGGTGGTAACAACAAGACTGCAATAGGAATTCACTATTAAATGCAGAGAACAGAGCGGATAGGTGGAAAGAATTCGCTGAAGGCCTCTACGAGGGGAAATTCTTGTCTGATGACGTGACACAAGAAGAAAGAAGAATCAACATTAAAGGGATAAGGGATCCAGTATTAAAATCAGAATTCAAAAGAGATCTGGAAGATTTGCGATCGAATAAGGTAGAAGGGACAGGTAACATTCATCAGAATATCTAAAAACATTGGGGAAAGCGGCGACAAAACGACTATTTGCCAAACGACTATTTGCCTTGACAAGTAGAGTGTGTGAGTCTGGCGATATAACATCACACTTTCGGAAAAACATCATCCACACAATTTCGAAGATTGACGACAAGCGCGAGAATTATCGCACAACTGGCTTAGCCGCCCATGCATCCAAGTTGCTGACAAGAATAACACACAGAAGAATGGAAAAGACAACTGAGGATGTGTTAAATGACGATCGGTTTGGCTTTAGGTAAGGTAAAGGCATGAGAGAGGCAATTCTGATGTTGCGATTGGTAATGGAAGCAAAAAAAAAAAAAAAAAAAAAAACGGCTGTTAGCACTATGGAACTTAACATCTATGGTCATCAGTCCCCTAGAAATTAGAACTACTTAAACCTAACTAACCTAAGGACATCACACAACATCCAGTCATCACGAGGCAGAGAAAATCCCTGACCCCGCCGGGAATCGAACCCGGGAACCCGGGCGTGGGAAGCGAGAACGCTACCGCACGACCACGAGCTGCGGACCGTATTGGAAGCACGACTGAAGAAAATCAAAACATGTTCATAGGATTTTTCGACCTGAAAAAAGCTTTCGACAATGTTAAATGGTGCAAGATGTTCGAAATTCTGAAAATATAAGGGTAACTTATAGGGAAAGACGGGTGATATACTGTATTTACAAGAGTCAAGAGGGAATAATAAGAGTGGACGACCAACAACGAAGTGCTCGGATTAAAAAGGGTGTAAGACAGGGACGCAATCTTTCCCCTCTACCGCTCAGTCTATACAACGAAGAAGCCAATTACAGAAATATAAGAAAGGTCCAAGAGTGCAATAAATTCACGGTGAAAGGATATCAATGAAGAGATTCGCTGAGGAGACTGCTATCTTCTGTATAAGTGAAGAAGAATTACCGGATTTGCTGAATAGAATGAACAGTCTAATGTGTATAGAACATGGACTGAGAGTAAATCGAAGAAAGACGAAAGTAATGAGAAGTAGCAGAAATGAGAATAACCAGAAACTTAACATCAAGATTGGGGACACTATATAGGTGAAGATAGGGAATTCTGCTGCCTAGAGAGCAAGGTAACCTATGACGGACAGGGCAAGTAAGACATAAAGGCAGAGTAGCACTGGTAGTCTAAAAAGGGCATTCCTGGCTAAGAAAATCCTACTGGTAACAAACATAGGCCTTGAAATTTCTGAGAATATACCTTTGGATCACAGCGTTATATGGTAGCGAAACAAGTATTGTGGGAAAAACAGAAAAGAGGAGAATCGAGGCATTTCAGATATGGTGTTACAGAAGACTGTTGAAGATTATGTGAACTGAAAAGGTAATGAATGAGGATGACCTCCACATAATCAATAAGGAAAGGAATATATGGAAAACTCTGAGAAGAAGAAAGGACAGGATGATAGGACATCTGTTAAGACATCACAGAGTAACTTCCATGGTCCTCGTGGGAGCTATAGAGAGTAAAAACTGTAAAGGAAAACAGAGTTTGGAATACATCCAGCAAATAATTGAGAACAAAAGTTGCAAGTGCTGCTCTGCGATGAAGAGGTTGGCACAGAAGACAAATTCGTGGTGTACTGTATCAAACCAATCATAAAAATGATGACTAAATAAAAGTAAAGACACTACACATTTATTTTTGTGCCAAGAATGCGCTTTTTCATAAGATACTGATGCTTCTTGTCCTCTGTTCCTCACGTAATAACCTTCATAAACCACTGTTTCCAAATTCTCTCGTAATTGCGACTGCAAAATTACATAAATAAGGTGACAATAAGAAAACTTCGCTGTATTTTGGCAGAAAAAGCAAATTTTAACATGTCAACAAAAGAAATGTAGGCTCTACTCAAAATTCGTCACTAACTGCACTTCTGAGAAAGTTAAAAATGATTAACAAGTGAGGCGAAAATAAATCATGGCTATTATTATATTTTCAGCGGATTTATTTTTAGATACTAACCAAAGCAGAGGTGACTGTAGATATTTTTTGATGATTGCCATGGAACTGTGAGTGTAGAGAGCCTCCAATTAATATTTGCAAAAGACGTGAGTGTAGGCTTTAGCTTAGAAGGGCACTTCCCCTCCAGCTCTCGGCATTTTCCCTACAGCGCCTGCCCACAACCCCCACCACTACTGCTCTTCCCACACTTGACCTGCCGACTGCGCAGCTGCCAGCCACTTTATTTTGCGCGCACTCTATATTACAATAGGTCCTCGTTGAACTGCCCAGAGCAACTAACAGTTACTGAAAGAGGGGTAGAGTGGAAAAGGGATCAAGCTATGCACTGAGAGGAGTGTAGTGTTGTTGACTAGGAACTCTAATAAGATATATCTTAGAATGGGTTTTATTGTCATGTAATAAAAAGTGGTTAAATTTCTGGTAATAGGTAGCTGAATTTCTGGTAGAAGATGATTGACTTAGTGCTGGAGGTGTTGGAAAAGGCATGAATCTGCGTGTAAGAGAGATGTGAGTGTAGTGGCAGAGCAGGGAATCTGGGTTGGCGATTAGTGGACAGTGTACTGGGTGCTGGGGCTGATATTTCCGATTAATATATTGGGTGTGAAGGTACTCTGAGGAGTGACATAATTATGGGAAAATAATGAGTTGGTATAGAACCTAGACAGAGAAGTTTGGCAGATGAGGAACCGTTCCACTGTACATGTCTTTCAAGGTTTTCAAGCGATTGGTAGAATGAAGCAGATGTGGAGATCCAGAAAATACGAGGGGAGTTTGAAAAGTCAGTGCAAAAATAAAAACTACTTACGTGTTTGGGATAAACCTTTTTTATTTTTCGACACAGTCTCGTTTTAGACTTATACACATCATCCAACGCTGTTCTAATTTGTTGGTCCCTTCCGAATAATAGGAATTGTCCAAGTCTGCAAAATAGATATTAGTTGCTGCAATCACCTCCTCGTTTGAATAAAATCTTTGTCCCACCAGCCATTTCTTCAAAATGGGGAACAAATAGTGGTCCGAGGGAGCCAAGTCTGGAGAATAGGCGGGATGTGAAACGAGTTGGAATCCTATTTCCATTAATTTTGCGGCCACAACTGCTGAGGTGTGTGCTGGTGCATTGTCGTGATGGAAAAGGACTTCTTTGCGGTCGAATCGCAAGCGTTTTTTTTTTTTTGCATCTCGGTTTTCAAACGGTCTAATAGCGATGAATAATGTTCACCTGTAATAGTTTTACCCTTTTCGAGATGGTCGATGAGGATTATCCCTTGTGAATCCCAAAAGACAGTCGCCATAACCTTTCCGGCCGAAGGAATGGTCTTCCCCTTTTTTGGTGCAGATTCTCCCTTGGTAACCAATTGTTTAGATTGTTGTTTGGTCTCAGGTGTAGAGTAATGTATCCATGTTTCATCCACAGTGACGAAACGACACTTAAAGTCCTGCGGATTCTTCCCGAATAGCTGCAAACCACCCTTGCAACACTTCACACGATTCCGTTTTAGATCAAGCGTGATCAATCGCGGAACCCATCTTGCGGATAGCTTTCTCATGTCCAAATGTTTATGCAAATTATTATGTACCCATTCAGTCGAGATGCCCACGGCCCTAGCAATCTCACGCACCTTAACTCATATGTCATCAGTCGGCATATCATGGATTTTATCAATGATTTATGGAGTCATAACCTCCACAGGGCGTCCAGAACGTTCAGCATCGCTTGTGCCCATATGGCCACTCCGAAAATTTTGAAACCACTTATAAACTGTCCTAATCGAAGGTGCAGTGTCACCATAATCTTTATCAAGCTTCTATTTAGTCTCCTGAGGCGTTTTATCTTTCATAAAGTAATGTTTAATCACCACACGAAATTCTTTTTCGTCCTTTTTTTGACAATCACTCGATTTCCTTGATTCTCACGAATTCCAAACACAAAGAAATAGACCAATATGGCTGAAACCTGGTGTGCGTTCTTTCCAAAGATGCTACTAACTAAGCACGATCTCGATACACGCCGGTAGTGCCATTTCTCGGACTTGGCACGGACTTTTCAAACGCCTTTCGTACTGGCGTAAGTCTGGGTGAGACTGATGCAGGAGTTATGGGTGGGTACAGTGGTGGAAGGTTGTACAGTACAAGTGTGGCGTATTAGTAGTTATGGTCGCTTCATCTACATCTACATCTACATGGACACTCGGCAAATCACATTTAAATGCCTGGCAGAGGGTTCATCGAACCACCTTCACAATTCTCTATTACACCAATCTCGTAGAGTGCACGGAAAGAACGAATACCTATGTCTTTCCGTACGAGCTCCGATTTCCCTTATTTTATCGTGGTGATCGTTTCTCCCTATGCAGGTCGGTGTCAACAAAATCTTTTCGTATTCGGAGGAGAAAGTTGGTGATTTGAATTCCGTGAGAAGATTCCATCGCAACGAAAAACGCCTTTCCTTTAATGGTGTCTAGCCCAAATCCAGTATCATTTCAGTGACACCCTCTCCCATATTTCGCGATAATACAAAACGTGTTTCCGTGTGTTTGAAATTTTTTGATGTACTCAGTCAGTCCTATCTGCTAAGGATTCCACACCGCGCAGCACAGTTCTAAAAGGGGACGGACAAGCGTAGTGTAGGCAATCTCCTTAGTAGATCTGTTACATTTTCAAAGTGTTCTGACAATAAAACGCAATGTTCGGTTAGCCTTCCGCACAACATTTTCTATGTGTTCCCTCCAATTTGTACATTGTTGAACATGGGGCTTCGCAGCAGACCACCCCCAAGTGTTCATGCATTGACCCAACGACATTGTCAGTTACGATCGCAGTGCGCACGGGACCTTCACCATTCGACCGTCAAACGATGGAAACGTGTCGGCTGTTTGTGTGAATCACATTTTGGCCACACTGCGTCGATGGTCGTCTCCACAAACGCCGCCATCGATGTGAACGGCGGCTCGAAACGTGCGGTGTACCACGGACGAGGGCTGGTGGGAGCAGTATTATACTATGGGAGACATTCTCCTGCGCTTGCGTGGGTCCTGTGGTAGTAATCGAAGACACCCTGACAGCTGCGAACCACTTGCACCGAGCGGTTCTAGGCGCTTCAGTCTGGCACCGCGTGACATCTACGGTCGCAGGTTCGAATCCTGCCGCGGGCATGGATGTGTGTGATGTCCTTAGGTTAGTTAGGTTTAAGTAGTTCTAAGTTCTAGGGGACTGATGACCTCAGAGGTCAAGTCCCATAGTGCTCGGAGCCACTTGAACCACTTGCAACCCTTTATGTTTGATGTCTTCCGCGACGGCCATGTCACCTTTCAGCAGTATAAATATCTGTGTCTCTGAGCCAGAACCGCTATCGGGCGCCATCACCGCGTACGCAACTCAGCGGCCCGTAATTTTACGCTAATTACAAGACCTGTCCGTAGACATCTAATCCCACATACCTCCACAAACCTACCAACAAACTGTTGGAAGCAGGTGGTCATAATGTTTTGGCTCATCTTTGTACTGCAACAATATGTTTTATACAGGGTGTTACAAAAAGGTACGACCAAACTTTCAGGAAACATTTCTCACACACAAAGAAAGAAAATATGTTATGTGGACATGTGTCCGGAAACGCTTACTTTCCATGTTAGAGCTCATTTTATTACTTCTCTTCAATTCACATTAATCATGGAATGGAAACACACAGCAAGAGGACGTACCAGCGTGACTTCAAACACTTTGTTACAGGAAATGTTCAAAATGTCCTCCGTTAGCGAGGATACATGCATCCACCCTCCGTCGCATCGAATCCCTGATGCGCTGATGCAGCCCTGGAGAATGGCGTATTGTATCAATGCCGTCAACAATACGAGCGGGAAGAGTCTCTACATTTGGTACCGGGGTTGCGTAGACAAGAGCTTTCAAATGCCCCCATAAATGAAAGTCAAGAGAGTTGAGGTCAGTGGAACGTGAAGGCCATGGAATTGGTCCGCCTCTACCAATTCATCGGTCACCGAATCTGTTGCAGGAGCTCCATCGTGCATGAACCAAATGTTGTCTCGTACTTGTAAAGGCACATGTTCTAGCAGCACAGGTAGAGTATCCCGTATGAAATCATGGCGGTGAATCGAGGAAGTACAGTACATAATGACGAAACTAAAATCAGCTCTAACATAGAAATTAAGCGTTTCCGGACAAATGTCCACATAACATCTTTTCTTTATTTGTGTGTGAGGAATGTTTCCTGAAAGTTTGGCCGTACCTTTTTGTGACGCCCTGTATACAGGGAAAAAAGAAACTCTGGAGGCCGAATTTGTCCAGTGGCTCCTGGTAGTATGAAATGCAGTCACACACTTTTCAGGAGGTAGATTTTCCTATAATGGACTATGATTTTGACACGCAGAGCAGGAACGAAACAAAAGCAGCTATTTTGAACAGATATTGGTCAAAAGCAGTGCTCAAACCATAGTTATCGTTCTCTTACGTCCATTTCCCACTTTTGCTTGCTATGACATAGATATTCCCTACCGGCCTTCCAAAATCAAGCACACGAGAAAGATTCGTAGGCGTAGAGCGCCTCCAACTTCCAACAGCACAATAAATAACTTTCCAGCCTATTTGCCATCCAGATTAACAGCTAGCATAATTGTATACGAATGCGTTAAGGATTTGATGTTAGTTGTTTTTAATGCATGTAATTTCCATGGTTCCTTTCATATGCATTTGGTCTTCAAATCCCGATTTATCAGACTTTAAAAATATCCTTTTTGAACTATAGGATAAGTTGATTATCTCATCTACAAAATTTTGGGCCGATTCCGCAGTTTGCTTAGCATCGTCAACTTGACGCTTTGTTTGAAATTTCTTTATCTCATGTCTTGCAGTTCTGTAGCTCTGTTTGAAATTATGCAACCACATGAAAAAACTGTAATCTACGTCGTGCGCAATTCGATCCGAGCATCCTCGAAACGCATAAACACCAGTGTCTCGTAGCAAGCGTGCCTTTTCCTTCCTTGAGTATCCATAGTTTTTCTAAGGCACTACTCTGTCGTACTCCTGCTGACGTATTCGAAATGTAGAATGAGATTTTCACTCTGCAGCGGAGTGTGCGCTGATATGAAACTTCCTGGCAGATTAAAACTGTGTGCCGGACCGAGATTCGAACTTGAGACCTTCGCCTTTCGCGGGCAAGTGCTCTACCGCAGAAGAGCTTCTGTGAAGTTATGAAGGTAGGAGACGAGGTGCTGACAGGATTGAAGCTGTGAAGACGGGTTGTGAGTCGTGCTTGCGTAGCTCAGAGGGTAGAACACTTTCCAGCAAAAGGCAACGGTCCAGAGTTCGAGTCTCGGTTCGGCACACACTTTTAACCTACCATGAAGTTTCGTATTCGAAATCTGTACTTTTTTGCTTTTTATTACGCTGCGGTTGTTCTTCCATGCACTTAATTAAATTTAGTAACCACTCCTTGGACAACGATTGTCTTTTACTACCTTTCACTAGAGATAGGGTATTTGGCTCCCCGTCCAACAAGGATGACGAAGTCCATGGTTCGACACCTGTTTTAATATAACTTTCACTTGTTAAGCACGTATCGTCATCATTGTACTCCTCATGTACATTGTCCGCACAGTCGAGTGTAAACGACACCACACGTTCCTCTGACTCATCTTGCAGAAACGCTAATTTTTCATCTGCTACTTCTTTCTCACTCTGCGAAATACCTTCGGTTCCTTTGTGACGAAATTTCAACTCCATCATATGTTGTTATAGATTTAATGCAATTTTTGCTTTTTTTACTGTTCCCTTTGCTCTGCTTTGTGTCAACACCACGAACATTGTAGCACTTATGTGAATTACTCTTCGTCTAAGCAGTTCAACTACGCTCCGTAGCTTCACGCTGTGCCCACCGCCGGACACCTCTATTCCCGCCCCCTGTTTCCGTTTACCGTTAGTACCTAATATTGTCGTAGCATGGTAGACAATTTGAGGGGCGTCGAAAGTCCTGAATATCATTGGCCTTTTGCGACCTCACACCCAAAGGGTTCCTAGTGAGTATGTATGAGGCCTATGTAGAGACAGTGAAGACGTATTTCTCATCATGAAACGACACAGTACGTACGGATCTCAGAGCAGTAGTGACTCTCACCTCCCTTGTACTGGTAAGGCCAATTATATTTATTGGCACTCACAGATGGTAATGAGAAGCCCAAAATGGACTAGATATACGAGTATTCCGCTGTTGATGATGTGTTCGGTACGTATCCGCCACATTTTTTGTTCGCTTGTAAATTTTTATAGATGATTACATATTTATTTATTCGAATAAATCTTTTGGAGGGTACGATAAATAAACTTTCTTTGTATTTAATTTCGTTGCTCATACATTTCCTTCATCCTTTGAGATTGTCGTTCCTTTTCTTCCTGGGTCTATTTTCTTCCTTTTGCAGGCTTCTTTCTTTCCTGAAGTCCTGCCTTTTGTGTTGCTTCTCTGAAAATTATTCTCTTACCTGTTATGCCCATTCATAACTTTGACAATTTCAGTGAACCCTTTGGGTTTGGATTTCTAGCCGTGTAGGAAATTGAAGATATGTTTGGTCAGTCTGTTAGTATCCATTCGGTACATGTGGTCCAAAGCTGTAGTTTACTTTCCTGATTGCCTGAGTTAGCTTTTCCACTTTTAAAAAGAGCTCTCTGATCTCATCAGTAAACACTTCCGGGCTAAGTTGCCGTGGTCGATCTGTAGAACTTCTTCTCCCTGACGTTTCGTTCTCAACTACGGTGAACATCTTCCGAGGTGAGTCGACGACTGGCTGCTAGGAGCTGGGGCCGCCGCTTATATGGAGATCGTAGAGGGCGCCACCGCACGTCACGTGGCGTCGATGTGTAGCTATCTCTGGCTATCGTCTGTTCTCTCGATTGCAGGCAATCGATTGTCACGTGATTGATGCAACGTCGACCGCCATATCTTGTCCAATTTTAATCCTTCTTCTTTACGATTAAAATTGTATTGATGTTTGTGGATTTCAATTGCCTCTCTATACATACGTGTATAATAATGCGACGTCCTCGCTAGCACGCTTGTCTCACCAAATTTTATTTCGTGATCTCCATCCTTAAAAACATGTTCCGCTACTGCCGATTTGTCGATATGTATCAAGCGACAGTTTCTTTTGTGCTCCGTCAAACGTGTATTGATGCTTCTTTTTGTAGTTCCTATGTAAACCCTGCCACAACTACACGGAATTTTATATACTCCTGGGGTGGCGGGGGGGTGACGAGCATCTTTTGTTGATCTTAGGTATTCACTAATTTTCTTAGTAGGTCTGAAAATAGTCTCCACCTGAAACTTGGCTAATACTTTCCCAATGCGATCCGTGATGTTATGGATGAACGGAAGAAATACTTTTCCAGCTGATGGTTGTTGCTGTCTCCTATTTTTAGGCATTTTTCTACTTGGGTGAAGTGCTCGATTAATCTCGTTTTTCGTATAACCATTTTTCGCAAAAGCCATTCGTAAATAATTTAGTTCTTCTTGTAAGTAGCCTGGTTCACAAATATTATTGGCCCTATCCACTAGTGTTTTTATTACCCCCTTCTTTTGCCTAGGGTGGTGGTTTGAGTTCTTATGGAGGTAGCGATCAGTATGTGTACCTTTCCTGTAGACCTTATGGCCTAAGGTCCCATCCGCCCGTTTGTTAACTGATACATCCAAAAAGTTAAGTTGTCCATTATTCTCTTTCTCCATGGTAAATTTGATCTTTGGGTTGATGCTATTTAAGTGCACCAGGAAATCATTCAATTCCTCTTCCTCATGATTCCATATTACAAAGGTATCATCCACATACCGATACCACTTCGAGGGGCTTTTTTTGGCCGACTGCATTGCTTGATGTTCAAAATATTCCATGAATAAATTCGCAATTGCGGGGCTTACGGGGCTTCCCATGGCTACCCCATCAATCTGTTCATAAAATTCACCAGTGTACTGAAAATAGGTCGAGGATAGACAGTGTTGGAACAAGGCCACTATATCAGTAGGGAACATATCGGCTATATGAGATAGAGATTCATCAACTGGAATCATAGTGAACAAAGACACTATATCAAAACTGACAAGGATGTCATTAGGACCGACAGTAATTTCCCTCAATTTCTCAATGAAGTGTAGAGAGTTTTTAATATGACTCTCAATATTGCCTATGTAAGGTTGTAACAAAGAGGCAAGGTGTCTGGCTAGTTCTTGGGTAGGAGGTCCAATTGCGCTGACTATCGGTCTCAAAGGAACATCAGGCTTATGTATCTTTGGTAAACCATATAATCTCGGAGGATAAGCCTCCGTTTTTTAGAGATACTTTTTAACTTCTGTAGGAATGGAAGACTGTTTTATCAGACGATTGGTGGCATTCAGCACATTCGTTGTGGGATCCTTTTTCAACTTATTGTATGTGCTGGGTTCCAGGAGATCACTGATCTTCTTGTGATAATCCTCAGAATTCATTAAAACAGTAACATTTCCCTAGTCAGCGGCAACTATAATAACATTCTTGTCTGCATTGATCTCCCGCAATTCCTTCCTTTCCCCTTGAGACAGATTGCTGCTGAGTGGCTTAGCTTTACGTAATATCCTGGAGGTTTCCATCCTAATTTCATCAGCAGGATATGATGGTAACTGACGAATTCCTGCCTCTATATTAGCAATAATGTCCTCCATAGGAACCTTGGATGGAGTGATTGCAAAATTCCCTCCTTTAGACAGAACAGAAAGTTCTTCCTTAGACAATTCTTTTTCCGATAAATTAATAACCGTTTGGGAATTGTTTAGAATCGGTGTTCCCTGTCGACCCTCTTGTAGACGATCAAACTTCTGCACTAATCTCCATAGATCTAAATGTTAAACTGTCCACTTTGTTCCAGTGACAAAACTGCATAGTATTGCTAATAAGTAAATGAAGATTTAGCAGTTGACTATCACATACCGCCAGTCCTCGTCGTGTCTGATGTATTCGCTCACGTAGTAATGCCAGTTCCATAAGAGAATAAATACGGTTAGCATGTGCCGAATGAAACATTCTTCTCACTTTTAAAAACTTGGGAACTATACCGGTATCACGACAGCGTAGCAGAAAAGTGAGTGAGCAAAGTTGTTGACCTTTCTTCTTGCGTAGGTAGAACGAAACGTCAGGGAGAAGAAGTTCTACAGATCGACCACGGCAATTTAGCCCGGAAGTGTTTACTGATGAAGACGCCGGCCGTGAAAGCCTACATGGGATGATTCTCTGATCTCAGTTTCTGTTCGACATTAGAATTAGTTCTAGAGCCCAGTATCTTCCTTAGAATTATTCTTTCAACTTTTTCTAGGTCTTTTCAAGATCACCAAATCTTGTTGGTTTAAGTGCGTCTGCTGTATACAGTATTTCAGGCTTTACCACTGTTTGATGGTGTCTTAGTTTTGTGTTCCATCAAAAACTTTTTTGTTGTATATATTTTTTATCATTTGGAATGTGCTTTCCATTTTACGTTTTCTGTTTCCTATGGACCTTGCCGTTGGTGGGGAGGCTTGCGTGCCTCTGCGATACAGATAACCGTACCGTAGGTGCAACCGTAACGGAGGGGTATCTGTTGAGAGGCCAGACAATCTTGTGGTTCCTGAGGAGGGGCAGCAGCCTTTTCAGTAGTTGCAGGGGCAACAGTCTGGATGATTGACTGATCTGGCCTTGTAACACTAACCAAAACGGCCTTGCTGTGCTGGTACTGCGAACGGCTGAAAGCAAGGGAAAACTACAGCCGTCATTTTTCCAGAGGGCATGCAGTTATACAGCATGGAGAGCTGCATCAAACTAGTCTCAGGACTGAAGACAACAACAACAACAACATTTAATATGGCTATCTTTTCTTTTGTGTTGCTTCTTATCCATTCTACTAGTTTTTAAAACACTTTGTTTTAGATATTGTGTTATCAATTTTAAGACCTGCAGGGCCATCACTGATATCTGTCATGGAATGTATTTTTTCAAATGATAATTTTAGTCCCATTTTTCTGCTTGTTTCTGTATTTCAGTGATTTGTTCTTTGCTACTATCGAATAACGCACTAATTAATGTCACATTGTCTGCAAAAGCTACACAATGTAGCTTGATTTTATTTGGGTTTCTTCTTAGTTGAGCACCGTTGCTATTGATGGATTTTCTCGATTCCTCACTAAGTTCTCAAATGCACAGTTATAAAGTACACGTGGTAAATCATCTTCCTGTCTTACTCCTGGTTTTATTTCAAAAGATTTTGACAGTTACCCCACCAATTTTACTTTTGATGTTGTGTTTATTAAAGTTCCTTTAATTATTTGTGTTGTTTTATTGTCGAGTCCGAATTCCTTTAACATGTTGATCAGTGTATTGCTATCAATTGAGTCACCTGCCTTTTTTACAATCTGCAAAGTTGTCACATATTTCAGATTTCTGATTTTTCTCATTTCTGTTTATATGTTCTTTAGATTTAGTATTTGTTTTGCACAAGATTTTCCCATCCTCAATCCTGCTTGATGCTATACTGGTTGTGGGTCGAGTATTCCTTCAGCTCTCTTTAAAAGTGCCATGGACAAAATGTTGTATGTCATTGGTAAGAGTGAGATCCCTCTCTAACTGTTAGGATCAGTTTTCTTTCCTTTATTTATGTGGAGGATGTATTAATGCCATGATCCATTCTGATGGTAAGCTGTCTGTTGTCATTATTTCTGTTAGACATAGAATAATGTTGCCACTAGAGTGTTTCCACAATTCTGCAACTATATTGTCTCCTATTGATGCTTTATTTTTAAGTTGTCTTATGATTTCTTTGATTTCCACTGTTGTTGCTGGATTTGTATTTGGTTGTATTTGGATTGCACTATCAAAATGAAATTCTTCTTTTGGGGGATCGAGGTTTTGTAGTTCTTTGAAGTAGTCCGGAAGTATTCCGTGGTTCTCTCTGTTACTATGTTCAGTCTTTTGTGTTTTTGGATGTATAAACTACAAACTTTGTGGTGTATACTGCTTTAAACTATTTTTGAATATTTTTATAAAAGTTCCTTGTGTTGTTCTGCTGAAAGTGGGTCTCAATTGACGTTAGTTGATTTTTGTATCGAGTTTGTTTGCGTGGCCATTCTCCGCAGCAAGCACATGCATATTTGTTTTGTAAATAAAGAAAACGCCTTGTCTTGGTGCACTGTATTTTATTCTCCAAGACGCGTTTCGCCTTTTGTCACTTTAACGCATCATCAGTGGTATCTATAATGATACAGTAATGGTACACTTTTGTTTTGATGTGTATTATTCGTAGATTATAAAACAATTCACTTCTCACTTTTTATGTAAATAAGTGATTACTTACAGATCATTGCGTTTTTAGTTGGCATCGACTTTTCTTCTCATCTGGTCACACGGATGTCACACTACCGCTCTATGTACGAAAGATAGCGTGTTTTTGTATTTCGAACATTTTTCTTCCCAATTTTCATGAAATAAAAAGCGGGAGAATGGGAACTTCACAAAATGAATAATTTTGTCAGATGAGGCGCACTTCCACCTCAGTGGGTACGTTCATAAACAGAACTGCAGAATTTGCGGTAGCAAAATTCCGCGAGTGACTGCGTAACATGAGATGCATCCACAACGCGTGACTGTTTGATGTGAGTTCTGGGTGGGAGTCGTGATCGGCCCGTACGTTTTTGAAAATGAAGAGCGAGCTGTCCTCACGGTGAAAGGTGACCGTTACCGAAACATGCTTTCTGATTGATCATATAATGTAGGCTTTCACGGCCGATGTTGTCTTCACTTAAAACTTCCGGGCTGATAGGTCGTACTCGATGTATAAATCTCTCCCCTGACGTTTCGTCTCCGACTGCGGAAGACATCCTCCGAGGTAAAGCGGCGAACTGAAAAGAGAACTCGAGGAAGTGCTGATTTTATAGGCAGTACAGAAAGTGCCATTGTCCATCACGTGGCGTAGGCTATCAGACTGTCTCTGGTAATGCCAACATTCTCGATTGAAAGCGCTCGATCGTCACGCTTCCGGTGCAACGCTGACATCTATGCTGGATAAAATTTGGATGTCAGTGGAGGATGTCTCCCGCAGTCGGAGACGAAACGTCAGGAGAGAGTTTTATACATCGACCATGGTCGTATCAGCCCGGAAGTTTTAAGTGAAGAATGCTTTCTGAATGATTTCCCCTCTTATTGATGAAATTGACGATTTGTTGTTTCTACAAGATGGTACGACATGTTACACATCCAGTGAACCGAACACTGCTGAATGAAAAATTTTCTAAAGAAATTATCTCTTTGCGTGGCAACATGGAATGACCTGCCAGATAAAGCGATCTTACGCCTTGTGACCTTTTTTTTGGTGGTGGGGGGGGGGGGGGGAGGGGGGGAGGGTATAGTGACATCAGAGGTGTACGTGAACAAACCACAAACAATACACCAATTGAAGTACAAAATTAAAAGGGTTATTAACGGCCTCCAGCCAGACGTTTGTGAACACATGATCGAGAACTTCAATGAAAGCATTGCTCATTGCCTCGCGGCCTTGGGTGGTCGTATGGAAGTTATAATTTTTCGTACGTAAATCGGAGAAATTACTTCATGTGTTTGAAAAGAGACATTACATTTTCATTAAATTTTGTATGTTCTATAGCACTTTTAACATTCGTCTCGACTTCCCGGACACCCTCTATATTGATTTTTGTGCAGGCGTTTCTGAGATGCGTGGTTGTATACTGGACGACTGTACGCATATTTTTTACAAAGCGAGTTTCTGAAAAACAAGTGGGAAACATAGTGGTGAATAGTACTACCAGTGTTAACGTATTTTTTTCTGTGTAACACTATAGTTACATCTTTCCGCTTTGTTTGTTACAGAACTTGTTCCTTCTCCTCTCTCTCCTCCTCCTCCTCTTCTTCTTCCCCCTCCAAAGTTGCAAACACCAGCATCTGAACATGGGTTCATGCGGGCGTTCTCTCAGGGTCAGTAGGAAGCACCTTGTAAAGCTAGCTATCAAATGACGCAGTACAGAACGTTCACAAGACGCTAACGACTCTCACCGTAGCTGTACTGGTAAGTACAATTTTATTTATTTGCTCTCACAGGTGGTAATGACGTACCTAAACTTGTCTGGATACATTCCGCTGTTGACGATGTATTCGGTATGTATCCACCACAAATTTTATGTACTCTTGTAATGTTTTTTTGCAAGTTCATCATGTCTAGTGAATCTATTATATCCTGACGAGGGCACAAGGTTCTGGGTTCATGTCCAGAAGACAGCGTCATTATCTAATGAAATTATGACATACATCACAGGATTCAGGGGACGGCAGCAGGATAATTACATAATTTGATAACTGAACATGCAGCGAGCCGAACGAACACTTCCGGGGATCCAGAGATCTCTGGACTTAGCACAGTTGGATCACCGTGTGACGTCACGGTGGGGAGCGGGGGATGTAGCTGTCATTGGGGGTGTTGCAGCATGTGACATTGTTATTATGACCATACTGAGGCTAGGGCAATTGGTATAATTAGAAAGCGATCAGGAACTGTTCGTAAGACAACAGTCACACGCTACTGCCGGATTTATGACAAGGAACGTTCATGCAACACTGACTGCCCTACTATGCTTTTCGGTCTAACCTCTTTTAAATACATAGCCAGCACCAGGTTCTCGTTTGATACTGCGTTGATGTGGCAGATAGTACCATGATGGTATTTACGTAGGTGTCACTCAAATTACATTTCTGCGTACCGTAACTACAACACACCGCCAGACTTTACATCTCGACAATTAGGACAGGGCTGTCTTTCGCCAGGTATCTAAGTCTGCTCATATTCGTGATCTGCAGTTTCCCTCGTGCTTAGAAAAAGTGATAACTAAGTTATAACTAAGCGTGAACTAACAAATATTCTTGAATATTCCTCGTACACCAGAGATACTTCCTTAGTTAAAACTCGAAGTTATTATCTGCACCACGATAAATAAATGTGAGTTTTCATTTCTAATTGTAGTATATATAATATTACAGTACGAAAGTCTGCCGACCATATTTACACCATCAACTATTGCTTCACTTAGCAAATACTGGTTTTTGCTGGTCAGATCGGCTACAATACGAGCTGCTCTTACGAACCAGAGCCGTTGGGCCGTTTGTATGGAGAAGACAAGCAGAGATGACTAAAATAAATACAGGGTTTCCACACACTGCTGAAACAGCGCCCCCTGTTTTTAGCCCAAAAACGACAGTCATAGTTATTTGTGGCGTCAGTTCGTGAACTTCGAGGAGTCTGTTATTTAAGGGTGTCGAATCTCTATATCCGCCATCCATGCAGCCTGCTGTATATAAGGCCCCTCATGAGCCTTACATTTGGTAACGTATTCAGATATTTCTTTGCACATGTTCTCCCAGGTGTAGATTTTTCAAAATGACTAAATATAGGTTACAGAGACGAAGAGGCCTGCACTGCGTAGACTAATGCAGATAGCTGGGCCATATCAGTCTGTGGACTGAAGACTACAACAACGACAACAACATCTATAAATTAGTTTCTTTATTGATTTAAACCACGATTGGACTAAGTATGGAAAAAATTGCTTCAATGGTTTGTAAATTAAATATTACTTATTGTAGCTGTACAACTGGACCGTTTTGATAGTGGGTGGAGCGATTGATTGAACTTGGAGTTACACCTGTAACAAAGCCTTTATTACAATAATTCCCAAATGTAACACTGAAGAGAAAATAAATTAACTTGATTGAGAAGACACAGTAAGAAAATGTAACACTGAAGAGTAAATAAATTAACCTGATTGAGAAGACATAGTAAGAAAATCATTAGTACGCAAGAGCGTCTGGCTAAACTAGAAACAAATGTATGTGCTTATATACGATATCCCACGCAGATATGTTAACCAGGAATACTTCAGTGAGACAGTTAATTTTACATATTATGTCTGAGTACAGTGACCAGTGACCCATTTCTCTACGATTCCGTACGTAATAGAGCAACAAGGTTATGAAACAGACAAGGTTATGTAAGGCTCTGAGCTCAAGATAACAGTCACTGGTCACAATGGCATCAGTCTGGAAGTATTATCTTCCCACTAAGATGGCTTCCCCAAAATGTTATTTCAATTACATCAACGAACGTGTTACTAACAGAGAACGCAATTACCCTTGTATTCCAAGCAGAGAACTGTCCAGAAGTCTTTAATGACAGCTTACCAAGGAAACTAATTGCTTATAATTATACATCATTGCAACCGTACCCTAAAACACGAAATCAAAAACCAGAAAGACAAAATTTAAACTGCTTCCGATCAATAGATGAAATTTCAACTTCGGAAAATATTATGATCATATGAGCTGTTAGATATACAGTGCTTTTGTAATCAGAGGTCTATACCAAACTTTCAAGTAGTGAGCATATGCCAGATAGCTTCCCTGTTACTATTTCTCGCTACACTGCTTCCCACTTGGTACACGGCAATTTCAAACTCGAATGCGTAATCTGGAACAGACTGTTATTAATACGCAGAAATGACAGATGTTATCAAAGCGGTTCAGTTCTTCATCTAGTTGCGATAATAACAAACAGCGTACAGCTTCAGAACCATTACAGAACAGTCAGATAACAAGAGTTAACTTGACTTCCAAAACTAGTCAGCAAATAATGTCGCTTGCAAGCAACGCTGACAAAACTTCAACCCTGGCACACTACATACTGGTTGTCAGGGGTACTAGTGCAGATATTTCTGCTAATGACTTAGGGCAGTGTACTGAACAACGTTAGACCAACATTTACTTCATATGCACACTAATAATTATAGCTATTACAAGTGATATATTTTTAGGTTGGTTAGTGCCTCCAAGTACACAAGGCAGAAGCAAGCTCTTAAAGTTTATTTCACACTAGGCAGCAGGTAAGCTACTGAAGTGTGGATGTGTGGACACAAAACGGTCAGTCTATACTGACAGGCATAGCCCATAAAGAGCAGTAGTATATTACGTGATATTTTTGCAGAAGACTATTAGATCTAGAGAAAAAAACAATTAATGCCTTTAAATTGGTACATATTAAGGTACCAATTATTATAATACCTGTACCTATAGCCGTGATGTTCGGTATATCCAGAACACAAACGAAAGCAAGGAAAAGATGGAGCTAAGAGGAAAGCAACAAGCATAGGAATTGGAGAATTCAGCGTAAGAACAGAAGATTCCACTACGTAGGGAGGAAGCTATGTCGGATCACAGTAGCAAGGAAGGCCAACAGAGCAGACAGGCATCGGCGAAGAAAGATTTCCTCATCAAAGAACTCTGCTGACGAACAGTAGTCGAACAGAACTGAGGAAGATACAGTACTTCTGAAACTGTATGTCTGAAGGACAACATTGTGCGAAGGTTACGTTGGCGCAAGAGTAAATACGGGGCAAACATCAGTTTCACCTCCATGGAAGAGATTCTCCTAACAGTATGGCTTCCTGTCAAGAAAAGACATCTATCCATGTTTAACGCAAAAAATCCATCAACTGAGACGGCCACGGTGGCCGAGCGGTTCTAGGCGCTTCAGTCCGGAACCGCACGACCGCTACGGTCGCAGGTTCGAATCCTGTCTCGGGCATGGATGTGTGTGATGTCCCTAGGTTAGTTAGGTTTAAGTAGTTCTAAGTTCCAGGGGACTGATGATCTCAGATGTTAAGTCCCATAGTGCTCAGAGCCATTTGAACCATCAATTGATTATGGCTTATCTCTTTTATGCAACTAATACTCTGTACGGAACATTTAATTTCTAACCAATGTTGGAAGTTTTAGGTTTGAATTCGTAACGAAACGGTACACCACTGCAGCCCTCCATGCTAGAGTCACCTTTTGAACAACTCTGTATGAGTTTGGGTGATAGGGACCTAATTTGACACTTCACATCTTTCCACAAAAGTACGGAATGTGATTTCTTTTTGCGCAAGTTCATAAAAGGTTCTGTGTATGTTTCTCCAGTAATGAACATCTTAGATAACTTGAAGACACAGGTTATAATAGCGGCTACATAGCCATTTTGAAAAGAGTAGCTATCGGCTTAATGTGTGTGCCGAGGAACTGGAAGACGCTTAAATGTTTGCGAAACTACTATTTAATAACTTTTAATTTATTGCGAATAGTAAAAGGTTGTGAAAACACACTTGACCTCTTAGCAACAAATAATCCTGAGTTAATAACTAGCATCAAAACCAATATAGGAATTAGTAAATACAGGGTTGTCGTAGCGAGATTGAATATTGTAAGCCGGGCGCTGGTGGTCGAGCGGTTCTGGGCGCTACAGTGTGGAACCGCGCGACTGCTACGGTCGCAGGTTCGAATCCTGCCTCGGGCATGGATGTGTGTGATGTCCTTAGGTTAGTTAGTTTCAAGTAGTTCTAAGTTCTAGGGGACTGATGAGCTCAGATGTTCAGTCCCATAGTGCTCAGAGCCATTTGAACCAATTTTTTTGAATATTGTAATCCCCAAATCTTCGAAAAATAAGCGTAAATATCCCTATTCAAAGAAGCAGATAAAAATTCACTTGGCGCCTTCCTGAGAGACAATCTCCACTCATTCCAAATTAATAATATAAGTGTAGACCAGATTGGCATAAATTCAAAGAAACAGTATCGGCAGCAATTGAGAGGTTTATTCCAAATAAACTAACAAACGGCGGAGTTGATCCTCCTTAGTACACAAAACGGGTTAGAACACTGTTGCAGAAACAACGAAACAAACATGCCAAATTTAAACAGACGCAAAATCCCCAAGACTGGCGATCCTTTACAGAAGCTCGAAACTTAGAGAGGAGTTCAATGCGAGACGCCTATAACAGTTTCCACAACGAAACTTTGTCTCGAAACCTGGCAGAAAATCCAAAGAGATTCTGGTCGTATGTGAAGTATGTTAGCGGCAAGAAACAATCAATGCCTTCTCTGCGCGATAACAATGGAGATACTATCGAAGACAGTGCTGCCAAAGCAGATTTACTAAACACAGCCTTCCGAAATGCCTTCACAAAAGAAGACGAAGTAAATATTCCAGAATTCGAATCGAGAACGGCTGCCAACATGAGTAACGTAGAAGTAAATATCCTCGGAGTAGTGAAGCAATTCAAATTACTTAATAAAAGCAAGTCTTCTGGTCCAGAATGTATACAAATTAGGTTCCTTTCGAAGTATGCTGATGCGTTAGATCCATACTTAACAATCATATACAACAGTTCGCTCGACGAAAGATCCGTACCCAAAGACTGGAAAGTTGCACAGCTCACACCAGTATTCAAGAAAGGTAGTAGGAGTAATCCTAAATTACAGCCCCATATCGTTAGCGTCGATATGCAGCAGGATTTTAGAACATATATTGTGTTCGAACATTATGAATTACCTCGTAGGAAACGGTCTATTGACACACAATCGACATGGGCTTAGAAAACATCGTTCCTGTGAAACACAACTATCTCTTTATTAGCATGAAGTGCTGAGTGCTATTGACAGGGGATTTCAGATCGATTCCGTATTCCTAGATGTCCGGAAGGCTGACACTGTACCACACAAGTGGCTCATAGTGAAATTGCGTGCTTATGGAATATCGCCTCAGTTATGTGATTTCCTGCCAGAGAGGTCACAGTTCGTAGTAATTGACGGAAAGTCATGGAGTAAAACAGAAGTGATTTCTGGCGTTCCCCAAGGTAGTGTTATAGGCCCTTTGCTGTTCCTTATCTATACAAACAATTTGGGAGACAATCTGAGCAAACGTCTTCGGTTGTCTGCAGGTGACGCTGTCGTTTATCGACTAATAAAGTCATCAGAAGATCAAAACAAACTGCAAAATGATTTAGAAAAAATATCTAAATGGTGCGAAAAGTGGCAGTTGACACTAAATAACGAAAAGTGTGAGGTCATCCACATGAGTGCTAAAAGGAACTCGTTAAACTTCGGTTACACAATAAATCAGTCTAATCGAAAAGCCGTGAATTCAACCAAATACCTAGGAATTACAATTACGAACAACTTAAATTGGAAATAACACATTGAAAATATTGTGGGGAAGGCTAACCAAAGGCTGTATTTTATTGGTAGGACACTTAGAAAATGTAACAGACCTACTAAGGAGACTGCCTACACTACGCTTGTCCGCCATGTTTTAGAATACTGCTGCGCGGTGTGGGACCCTTACCAGATAGGACTGACGGAGTACATCGAAAAAGTTCAAAGACAGGCAGCTCGTTTTGTATTATCGCGAAATATGGGAGAGAGTGTCACAGAAATGATACAGGATTTGGACTGGAAATCATTAAAAGAAAGGCGTTTTTCGTTGCGACGGAATCTTCTCAGGAAATTCCAATCACCAACTTTCTCCTCCGAATGCCAAAATATTTTGTTGACACGTACCTACATAGGGCGGAACGACCACCACGATAAAATAAGGTAAATCAGAGCTCGTACGGAAATACATAGGTGTTCGTTCTTTCCATGCGCTATACGAGATTGGAATAATAGAGAATTGTGAAGGTGGTTCGATGAACCCTCTGCCAGGCACTTAAATGTGATTTGCAGAGTATCCATGTTGGTGTAGATGTTGATGTAGATTTATTTTTAATCCTATTAATTGTTTCCTCGGATTCGATGTGACCAACTGACTTGCACTTTGGGACAAATAAGTCACAGAAGGTCTACAGAAAATGTTGAGAAAACAAGAAACATAGAAACAAGAGACATTGGACAGCGCATAACATAAATATTTATTCAAACAACAAAAAGTGTAAGATATTATTTATGAAGAGAATAAAAGAAAATAAAACCCCCAGACGGACGAGGTGTCTATTAAAGAGTAAGCGAATGTTTCAAGTAAACAGTTATTGGAATTAGAATACACTTCATTAAACAAAATTAGTACGACATGTCACCAAGAAAGTGTGAGAAAATGCAATGAGAATATAATGCGAGAAACAACTGCAATCGGTAAGAGTGGCCGGCCGGAGTGGCCGTGCGGCTCTAGTCGCTACAGTCTGGAGCCGAGCGACCGCTACGTTCGCAGGTTCGAATCCTGCCTCGGGCATGGATGTGTGTGATGTCCTTAGGTTAGTTAGGTTTAATTTGTTCTAAGTTGTAGGCGACCGATGACCTCAGAAGTTAAGTCGCATAGTGCTCAGAGCCATTTGAACCTTTTATTTTTTCCGTAAGAGTATGGAGAAGACAAAAGAGAAACTTATGCTAAATAAACACAACATTTCATCTGCTAAGATGGCAGATAGGGTGTGGAAAAGACCCCAACAGCAAGAAATAATTAATGTAGAGTAATGAAATTACAGGAATACATTTGTCTACGTAATATATTTAAGTGGTTAATGTTGAGAGATCATAGGTTAATGAAAGCGCGAGAAAACACATTGTAAATGTCAAATGATGGTAGGTATAATCGATGTAACCGCCAGAATATTGAATGCCAGAATGGAAACGTACACGCACTGTGCTATAGAATTGCCGGACGTCAGTTTGTAGGATGGAGTTCAATGACTGTTGCACTTGGTCGATCAATACATGGACAGTTAAATACTGGTTGTGGATAACGCTGGAGTTATCGACCGATATGATATGTATGCTCGACTGGAGACATATCTGGTGATCGACCAGGTCGAGACAGCCGGCCAGTGTGGCCGAGCGGTTCTAGGCGTTTCAGTCTGGACCGCGCGACCGCTACGGTCGCAGGTTCGAAACCTGCCTCGGGCATGGGTGTTTGTGATCTCCCTAGGTTAGTTAGGTTTTAAGTAGTTCTAAGTTCTAGGGGACTGATGACCTCAGATGTTGAGTCCCATAGCGCTCAGAGCCATTTGAACCAGGTCGAGACAACATGTCAACGCTCTGTAGACCGTGTTGGGTTACAACAGCGGTATGTGGGCGAGCGTTATCCTGTTGGAAAACACTTCATGGAATTCTGCTCATGAATGGCAGCACAACAGGTCGAATCACCGAACTGACGTACAAACTTGGAGTCTGGGTGCGTGGAATGACGACGAGAGTGCTCCTGTTGTCATACGAAATCACACTCCAGACCATAAACCCGGTTGTAGATCCGGTATTTCTAGCACATAGACAGGTTGCTTGCAGTCCCTCAACTGCCCTCCTTCTAACCAACACTGGCACCGGGGCACAACCAGCTTTCATCGGAAAACACAACAGGTCGCCCCTTGCCCTCCGATGAGGTCTCGCTTGACACCACTGAAGTCGCTAATGGCGTTGGTTTGGGGTCGGTGGAATGTACGCTACAGGTTTGTTGGCTCAGATCTGTCCTTGAAGTAACCGATTTTTAACACTTCGTTGTGTCTCTGTGGTGCCAACCGCTGCTCGAATTGCTCTTGCAGACGCAATACATTGCTCGACAGCCATACACCGAATACGGCCGTCTTCCCTCTCGTTAGTGCCAAGTGGCCAGTCGAAGCCCGCTAAGTCCTTCTACACTACTGGCCATTAAAATTGCTACACCACGAAGATGACGTGCTACAGACGCGAAATTTAGCCGACAGGAAGACGATGCTGTGATATGCAAATGATTAGCTTTTCAGAGCATTCACACAACGTTGGCGCCGGTGGCGACACCTACAACGTGCTTACATGAGGAAAGTTTCCAACCGATTTCTAATACACAAACAGCAGTTGACCGGCGTTGCCTGGTGAAACATTGTTGTGATGCCTCGTGTAAGGAGGAGAAATGCGTACCATCACGTTTCCGACTTTGATAAAGGTCGGATTGCAGCCTATGGCGATTGCGATTTATCGTATCGCCACATTGGCGCTCGCGTTCGTCGAGATCCAATGACTGTTAGCAGAATGAGGAATCGGCGGGTTCAGGAGGCTTATACGAAACGCCGTGCTGGATCCCAACGGCCTCGCATCACTATCAGTCGAGATGACAGGCATCTTATCCGCATGGCTGTAACGGATCGTGCAGCTACGTCTCGATCCCTGAGTCAACAGATGGGGACGCTTACAAGACAACAACCATCTGCACGAACAGTTCGACGACGTTTTCAGCAGCATAGACTATCAGCTCGGAGACCATGGCTGCGGTTACCCTCGCCGCTGCATCACAGACAGGAGCGCCTGCGATGGTGAACACAACGACGAACCTGGGTGCACGAATGGCAAAACGTAATTTTTTCGGATGAATCCAGGTTCTGTTTACAGCATCCTGATGGTCGCATCCGTGTTTGGCGACATCGCGGTGAACACACATTGGAAGCGTGTGTTCGTCATCGCAATACTGACGAATCACCCGGCATGATGGTATGTGGTGACATTGGTTACATGTCTCGGTCACCTTTTTTCGCATTGATGGCACTTTGAACAGTGGACGTTACATTTCAGATGTGTTATGACCCTTGGCTCTACCTTTCATTCGATCCCTGCGAAACCCTACATTTCAGCAGGATAATGCACAACCGCATGTTGCAGGTCCTGTACGGGCCTTTCTGGATACAGAAAATGTTCGACTGCTGCCCTGGCCAGCACATTCTCCAGATCTCCCACCAAATGAAAACGTCTGGTCAATGGTGGTCGAGCAACTGGCTCGTCACAATACGCCAGTCACTACTGTTGATGAACCGTGGTATCGTGTTGAAGCTGCATGGGCAGCTGTACCTGTACACGCCATCCAAGCTCTGTTTGACTCAATGCAAAGGCGTATCAAGGCCGTTATTACGGCCAGAGGTGGTTGTTATGGGTACTGATTTCTCAGGATCTATGCACCCAAATTGCGTGAAAATGTAATCACATGTCAGTTCTAGTATAATATATTTGTCCAATGAATACCCGTTTATCATCTGCATTTCTTCTTGGTGTAGCAATTTTAATGGCCAGTAGTGTACAATATTGCCGTAGGAACATCCTCGTAGCACTAGTACACGAACTCGTTCAAACTCAGCGACTGTTGATAATGACGTCTTCGTCATCTTAAAATCATTCGAAACCGACATCAACTCACTACGTCCAATCCCCAAGGTAAATAGCGCTAATGATCATTACAGCGCGTATTTAAAGCTAACCTGGCGATACTAGCGCCACTCTTAGTTTGAATAGATATCTTTCAGATGTAGAAAAGCGCCTAACAACTTTCGTTTATCTCGCACAACGCCTTCTTGATGCTGGGATTTCTTTTCCTTCAGTATATAGTACTGTGCCGCCCGAACAAGACACAGCCAGGAGCCGGCCGTGGTGGCCGAGCGGTTCTAGGCGCTACAGTCTGGAACCACGCGACCGCTACGGTCGCAGGTTCGAATCCTGCCCCGGGCATGGGTGTGTGTGATGTACTTAGGTTAGTTAGGAGGAGATTTGCTCCTCAATTTGGTCCTACGGAACTTGACATTTAAATAAATAAATAAATAAATAGTTCTAAGTTCTAGGAGACTGATGACCTCAGATGTTAAGTCCCATAGTGTTCAGACCCATTTGAACCATTTTTTGAACACAGCCAGGTGAAAAGTACCACAGGCGCAAAGATGTGAGCTGGTGCCATAGCCATAGAGACTTGCCACTTCGGCGAGATCCACCAGCGCCACAGGCGGCACTGAGGATGAAGACATCGACTTCGCCTCGACCAATTGCCGGCCGAGTACAATCCGCCAAAGACCGGGCGACAACGGATAGAAGCCTACTCTGAAGATAGAAGATCACCTCTCGCCCACTTGGTTATAGGTCGTCGTCCGGGGCTGACTTAGACGGCGGACGTCGTTTACTGAACTCTTAGAAGTGAACTGCACTCGCTGTATACTGTAAAGTTTGCCTACAATTATTTGCACTTAGCCATTGAGGGCCTTTTTTGTGCAATATTACAAGCAGTGTTGTAGACTTAATCATTCAACAAGTCACAAAGATAAGTAAACCTTTTTAGCTCATTTGTTTGACTTTGTTACTAATTTATTGGAGTGTTGTAGAACCTTCGTTCTCCTTTCCTGTTGCCTGACCCTGGGGCATAGCTGTGTAATAGTGGCAGGGAGAAATTGTTCTAGCGATGTACTGCATCAGAAGCCGTTCCAAGAACTCACAAGCTCGGCCTACCGTAACAAAAATGGCAACTCAGCCACCACAGCAGTAGCGACGAGACCTTTACAAAACTGGCGACGAGGGTTTACAAAATATGTACCTCTCCTCGGACCTGTTTGCATCAGAGAGCAGACAGTCAAGTTTTCTCCTTATTTCTTGACACCAGAGTTTTTAGTTACTAGATACGAAGATAAAAATAGAACCATTTATGAGATTTTTCATTGATTCCGGGCGCTGATGACCACGCTGTTTAGCGCCCGAAAACCTCAAACCACACACACACACAAACTCTGTAAAGGTATATCTTGGTACAGAAAGTCAAAAAATTTTGTTCAGTAAAACAAGGTACTCTCTTCAGCTTATCTTTTGGGCCAAATAGTACCACACACCCGAACGAATAACTTGTATTTATTGTTTATCACACTTTATTGGAGGCAAAACGCAAATCCGTCTGTAATTCTATGTACTGAGATGTTACTTTTCTTTCACATACCACCTAAAACAACACTTTTTTACTTTTTCCTGTGTGGTAAAGTGCTTCTCACCTACGTCGAAAATTAATACAGTCGAAAGACGTATTCTGAGGAGGGAAGAATAGTGTGATGATATGTCTTGCAACGATCTTTATTAACCAGACATATATTGTTCCACGCGAGTCATTCTTTACTCTTGTGTGTCATAATAATTGCTTCAATTTCCTGCTTGCCTGTTTCATTTGGATTATCGAACTGTTAAACTTCTGTATACTTGCCGGTACCGGTATAATCTTTATTTAAATTGCTAACTACGAGTGTTAACACGAAATGATTATTACATTTTTTTTACAGTGTTATGCTCTCGCAAAATATATGTAACATATCGAGCATCCGTCTACAGCACTGACAATAGTTTCACAATTAACCACGTAGTTTTATATTTATTCTTAGAGCTCCAAATTTCCTTCTTGTGATCGACTACTTTAAATATTAAGTGTACAACCTTTTTAACACGAAACTGTTGTTAATGAAAAATATTACGGCTTGAAATCGGAATAAGGCTTAAGGGATATCCTGCGTATTTTAGAACTAAGAGACTGTTGTTCCAGTACTTGTCAGCAGAAGCAACTCGTCCCCTTCATAAAAAACGTGTATTATATTATTTTTGAGATGCAGGCGACTGAATGTTTCATAGTCTTAAAAATCAACTACACTGATTTAAGAAATCGATTTGTGTCTGATTTACTGTTACCGTATTTAAAAATTTTGAATTTGAGTTTCATAATCATACATCCCTCTACTTGTAGAGGATGAAGGTAATTGTACATTCTTTGTTCTGAAATTATAAATACATACTGAGTTTCACATACGTACTAGAAGTAAATCAGACAGAGTAGACACTAATTACAATTTTATTGCTTAAAATAGATAAGACAAATTACAAAACAAAGATTGAACCAGCCACAAAACTAGTAAATAAACAATCTAATCCACAGAAACATTTCATGTGCGTCAGATTCCTCTTCAATATCTGTTTCAGACAGTGCGGCAGTTTGATTGATCAACGAACTGCTGTAATAATCATGATATTCCCGCCTAATCATCTGTTGCTCACACATTATGAGAAGATCTTGCAATTACAGAACTTTTTCTCGTGTATACCTTGGGACGAGACGTATTTGCTGAAGGCTGGCACTTTCAGGTTTACTCCCCTAAAGGTACGTTTCAAATTCTCGCTTATAAAAAACTGAAAGAGGTTTGTTTCATTGATAACAGGGAAGGCAGACATTGTGTACTGAAAATTTGAGGATGTTTTTAGGGTCATTTTTAAAGTTCAAAAATCGCCGCTTAGTGTAGTACGGATGACGAAAGGGCAAGGATTGTTCTTGCAGCTTGGCAGACTTATGCCCATCCTCCAAGGTTCTACATCTACATACTTTTTTCTCTCTCGTGATTGAATGAAGTCGCTTTTCATTTTCGTTTGACATGTTTCAAAAACTGCATGATAATTTGACTGTAAGTTTGGATGGTTCTTGAACAGATCAGTACACACAGATACAAGCCAGAGTTGTTCTGCTGGTCGTACATCCATCTATCTTCACTTGGGTAGTATCTGGAATGGCCATAACGTAATCATAAACAATGTGGGAATTTCAATCGATCCTCTTTTACCGGCTGTCTCATTCCACAAGTACCATGTGCCTTCTTGATTTCCCAGATTGTTTATAGTCAAATTATACTCTGTCGTTTTCTCACGTAGAACATTTGAGCACAACGTGAATTCGGATTGTTTAACGTGCGTTTCAGGTCAAAATTTACGGCCACAGAACATGCATCACTTTGTACTAGCATTGTGTTCTTACTGTGTTTCTTTTGACACAGATCTCTTCTCTTCAAACGATTGTTATGATCACATTACTACTACATCATTTCGTTCTCGGTTTATATGCACATTGTTACAAGCGAAAGGCGTAAATAATGATATGCGCGATTGTAGTCGCACGTAAGAAAATTTGTAGATGTTGCACATGCATGTTTGCACAACGCACAGGAAGCTCCTAACGTGGTACCAAAATCACGAATGCGGTACATTCACCATTGTGGTGTTGCAAAATACGCAAATTTTACACTTTCTTGATAATGTACCTTGCATTTTCCCTGCACTACCAAGGCAATTTACTCATGGTTTTGCCACAACAAACAACACGGAAAATGACACTCTCCGATGCACAATCATAGTTTTGGCGCGAGAGATACGATATTATACTCCGCTTAACAACTAAACGTAAATTAAATCTCCACTTACGATTACTAATTGTAGGCCTTTGGTTCCAAAGTCCCCTTCCTCTGTGACCAGAGGGTGCAACTAACGGCAACGTTCGTCTTTCCCTAGTTGCGGCGCTAGGAGCCGCGAGCAAAGATGGACACAATAGAAGCGGTTACAAGCCGAGGATTTCCTTATATAAGGAAACTTTGTTACTGCTACCATCGTGACGTCGGGTAATTACATCACTCCTGGCCTCTCTTCAAGGTTCCTTTACTTCTAGTCATCGTGCGTGTGCACATGTGCTAATTATATGTTTCTCTTCTGTCAGATAAGATAGAGGCAACACCACATGATTGTTCTCCGACACATCACATGGTCTGGGATAAACAACCTGTTTTTAGTTGCTCCTGATCTTGAACACAAGATTATACAACTGTAAACAGTCACATGTCATCTGACGTTGCTTTCCACTGTGAAGTATCATTGACCTGTTGGTATTTTGACTGTCTAAGTTGCGTGTCGAGCTAACTCGTTGTACCACCTGCGCGTTCCGACTCGCCTCTTGCAGCCGGTTTGGTGTTTTTTGTTTCTGTTTCCAAAATGCATACATTTATACTATTTCGAATACGCAACTAAGTGACAGTCCACACACCGATATGTGCGTCACTTACTACAGGAACGAGAAAAGCAGCTGAATTGAAGGACCACAGAAGTGGAGTGACGACATAAAACGTGTGTGTGCTGCATTGTACATAAATACCATTAACACTCTTAATACTCATATGAAACTGTATTCCAGTCCAAAAATCAGTTGTAAGGTTAGGATGACATTTTGTAGCAAGGGTCGTATGCAACAGGATGTCGTTGTTGTTTTGGCCTTCAGTCCGAAGACAGGTGTGACGAAGCTCTGCACACCAGTCCATTCTGGGAAAGCCGTTACATCTCTGAGTAATCCACTGCAACGTACATCCATTTCAACCTGCTCACTGCTTTCATGCCTAAGACTCCGTCTACAGTTTTAAGCCTCTGTGATTATCTGCATTACCAAATTGACGATTCTTTAATACCTGAGGGTGTGTACTATCTAATGGTCCCTTCATTTAATCAAGTTCCTCCATATACTCACTTAAATGAAATATATTCGGAGTTGCAAATACGCACAACCACCACCATAAACTGTATAAGGGAATGACGACAATGAGTATTTGTACAGGAGTCGAAACCGGCTTTTTCGCATTTCGTGAGTGGTCGTCTTAACGGCTTTGGCTATCCGTGCGCGGTTCACGGCCCGACCCAAACTTCCACATGTCGTCGTTCCTGCGTCACAACCTGTCCTCTCGCACACGTGTTGTGTAATTCTCTTGCAGGGAAAGACATTTTAATTGAAAGTCGCTGCCTGGTATTCTCGGATAAATATGATGTTGCAGTGCCAGTATTGTTAAAAGTACGATGTAATGTTCTTTCGGACATGCATACATACGGGTTGTAACGCAAGAACGACGACATGTGGGGAAATTCGGGTCTGGCAGTTAAGACGACCGCTCGCGTAAAGCGGGGCATTCGGGTTCGAGGCTCGGTCCGACACAAATTTTCATTTTTGTCGTTCCTTTTGTCAGCTGATGGTTTTTCATGTTCGCAACTGTGAATAAACTTAATTTATTTCATAACGCTTGTTGTCGCAGCAGTGCCTGTCCGAAGGTACAATACAAGCAATGCAATGTCGTATATATTTACTTCCCATTGTGATTTAATACCTTCTAGTTGTTCTGTCTATGAAGCAATAGATAAATCAAAGAGACATATGGAAAAACCAAGTATATAATTTCATATTTCAAACGTTTTAATACTGTTCAATACACGTATCCCACTGTGAGACAAGATGGCCAGTGCCTTCATGGCAAAATGTTTTCAGTTGCCTACGGAAGCCAGATAGTATCCAGGCGTGCCGCTCTTCGTCCCAAGCGGATCTAAGACCACGAAGGTCTTTCCTCAGGGCCGCAAAAATATATGTCTCATTGGGAGAGGTCGGAGCTGTGCGGTTGATGTGTGAGAACAAGCTGCGAACCATGACGACTTGGACATTGTTGTGTGGTCCGAGTACTACATCGTCGGACGAATCGTAAGTCACACGACGGTCAATGCTCATCTCGTCGAAGCTTAGGACACCAATAGCCTCTAATGATGTGAACATTTCTGACCTACCTTTAATTAACTCCAAAACTGGTTTCAAAATATCTGGTTGGCACTTGAACTGTTTCGGCCATGTCTGGAGTGTTGACCTGCAGGGAAAAGGATAATTCTTCCTCCTCAGGTAGACATATGCTTTAGGAGACAAAGCTCTCAATGTGAGAGCATTTGCAATGTCCTCTGAGCACCACTTTACTTGCTTCCTCTTCTTTAACAGACAACGAATTTGTCCTGGTGTGAGACACTGAGAAAGTGCACTTCTCACATCCGAGCATACACATTTGTGGTTCTTAGTGTGAGACACATTACGTTTTATAGATGTAGCTTGCTTTATAACTTCTTTCATGGACTTAATTCTTTGTTCCAGTCGAACATTTTTAATCTTCAAACTAACCAATTCTTTCTTCAGTGCTTGAATTTCCTGGTCTTTAAGTGAAATTAGCGGATCAGTAAAAACGTCTGTGTTGCTGGATTTGTCCAGCTTACTTTTCTTGGGAGATAAAGTTTTCAATTTTGAGAGAGCTCTCCTTTTTACTGTTCTAGTGTCACAGCGACGTTCTCTCTCTGTTAGAACACTACCGGTAACATTCGCGGGGCTGGGACCTGGAACTTCGAATACATTTCTGTGCCAGTTTGGTATTTTTAGAAACGGAACAGCATTATCCTGTAGCAGTTTCCGTGTAGGTAGACCTAACAATTCATTCTGCAAGTCTCGTTTGTAATCGCTTTCACAAAAATGTTCAGAACAAACTCTTGCATTATTAACATTAATTTTGTACTCTCGTTTCCAACGAGCAATCCCCTTACGCTGTAGTTCAACATTTTTTTTGGAAAACGATGATAAATTACGCCTTCAGTCTTACGTCCACTATTACTACATTCAGCAACTGCACAATACGACGTATTTGTAGACATAATTCCAAGAACGAAGTTACAAGACTCACGGAACAATTCCTTTCCAACTGAAAACTTGGCAGGACAAGAATTACACACAAACTAACGTGTAACACGAACTCACTTGCACGCCTTCGATAGAAACACTGAGCGACACCGTTGTAAACAAACTGCAGTAGCTGCCAGGTGACGTCACAGCTCGAGATTCGTCATGGCGAATAAAAGATTGGGAGGTCGCGTTTGCACTCCCGTGCAATGCAATGTCGTATATATTTACTTCTCAATGTGATTTAATACCTTCTAGTTGTTCTGTCTGTGAAGCAATAGATAAATCAAAGAGAGACATGGAAAAACCAATTTAATATTTCAAACGTTTTAATACTGTTCAATGCACTTATCCCACAGCGAGACAAGATGGCCATTGCCTTCATGACAAAATGTTTTCAGTTGCCTACGGAACCCAGATAGTATCCAGGTGTGCCGCTCTTCGTCCCAAGCGGATCTAAGACCACGAAGGTCTTTTCTCAGGGCCGCAAAAATATATGTCTCATTGGGAGAGGTCGGAGCTGTGCGGTTGATGTGTAAAGGCTTCCCAGCGACTCATCCCCAACGTAGTCAAAACAACCTTGTCAAAACGTGGGTAGGCATTATACTACTACAGAATGGTGCTGTTTTCACTATTCCACACAGTTCCTATCTCTCGACATGCATTTTCCATGTTTTTGGGGTGGATCTACGTAAAAGGACATTCGTGGCCCTAGATTTGCTTCGGACGAAGAGCCGGATGCCTGAGTACAATCACTCTTTCGTAGGCAATGTTACACATTTTTCCGTAAAGGCATGGGCCGCCTTGTTCACAGTAGGATAAATGTGTTAAAACTGTATTAAAGTGTTCGAAATAATAAGCAGTTTGCTTAGTTTTTCCATTTTTCTCATTCTCATGTGATTGCCGTTACAGACAGAATAACTAGGGTGTGTTAAAACAAATCTGGAAGTAAATACATACGGCAGAACTTGCCTAAATGACGAGATCAGTTGACTGGACACACCCTGAGGCATCAAGGATTCGTCAGTTTGGTAACGCAGGGAACCATAGACGGCAAGAACAGTAGGGGGAGTATTAGGCACGAACGCAGAGAGTTTGTTCAAATGTTTGTAGGTCGCAATAATTATTCAGAGATGAATAAGCTTGTCTCACGGAGGGATTGAAGTATTAACACTTACGGCGATTACTTTTGAAATAATAAACAGTTTGCTTACTTTTTCCCATCTGTATCGTTTTCATTTGTGTGCCCGTTATACCTATATTATCTTCAGCTTTCTTTTTTAGTACCACATATCAACAACTCTTCTTGTCTGAATTATTTATCGTCCACGTTTCACTTCCGTAGGCTACAATCCAAACAAATACCTTCCTGTTAAAAAATTCCTCTTTTACAGGAGTATTTTCCCTCTAATGCTAGTCTACATTTCATATCCTCTCTACTTCAGCCATCGTCAGTTATTTTGTTGTCCAAACAGCAAAACTCATCCAGGTCTTTCCATCTCATTTCCTGATCTAATTCCCTCATCATCGCCGAGTCAATTACTTTTTTTTTCTTTAGGTGATGTTTACCTTACATCCTCTTTCAAGGTCCTATCCATCCCGTTCGATTGCTCTTCCAAATCGTATGTCGTGTCTGACACAATTAGAGTCTCGTCAGAAAACTACAAAATTTTTATTTCTTGTCTCTTTGTCTCTGAACTTTAATTCCCATTCCAAATGTCCCCTGCGTCATCCTCTGGGTCACTTCTCAGCTTGTTCAGTCTACAGAATCAAGAACGTTGGGGTAGACTACAATACTGTCTCACTCGCTTCTGAATCACTGCTTCCGTTTCCTTCTTTCACTCTGGATTCTTACGAGTTATAAATAACTTGTTGCTCCCTGTATTTCTCTCTCCTGTCTTCAGAATTCCAAAGAATGTATTCCAGTCAATATTGTCAAAACCTCTGGCTAAATCTGCGAATGATATAAAAGTGGATTTTCCTTGCTTAAAAAATAGTATAGTTGCATGATTAGGACTAACAAAATAACGCGTACATTATTGTTAATATTAATCATGTATACATATTCCGTAAACTGACTCGTTCCACATCATTTTAGTAAAAGAACCGTTGAAATTAGTTATGGGAGATGTAAGTAACTAACTAACACATCTTCTAGGATTAGTCGTAGTTCAGTATAGACTCCTGTGTTCCTACATTTCTCCAGAATCCAAAGTGATCTTCCGTGTGATCGGCTTCTACCAGTTCTTCCATTCTCCTGTAAATAATTCGTGTCAATGTTTTGCAACCGTGACTTGGCACACTGGTGGTTCAGTAGTTCTCATACTTGATCAGCACTGCCTTATTTGGAATTGGAATTATTGCATTCTTCTTAAGCCTGAGTATATTTCTCCCGTCACGTATACATTCCACTACAGGTGAACTACATGGACGGAAAAAAGTCGCAACACCAAAAAAAATTAATGTACAGCAGAGAAATTTCGGGAATACATTTGTCTAAGTAACATATTTAAGTGATCAACATTGCAAGATCACAGGTTAACGAAAGCGCGAGATAAGACATTGCAAATGTCAAATGCTGTTACATTACTAACCGGTGTAACTGCCAGAATGTTGAATGAAAGCATGCGAACGTGCATGCATTATCTTGTACAGGGGCCAGATGTCAGTTTGTGCGACGGAGTTCCAAGCCTGTTCCACTTGATCGGTCCATACAGGGACGGTTAACGCTGTTTGTGAATTACGTTGGAGTTGATGTCCAATGATATCCCATATGTGCTCTGTTAGAAACAGATTTGGTGATCGAGCAAGGAAAGACAACATGTCGATACTCTGTAGCATGTTCGGTTACAAAAGCGGTATGTAGGCGCGCGTTATCCTGTTGGAAAAGGCCACCTGGAATGCTGTTCATGAATGGTAGCGCAACAGATCTAATCACCAGATTGACCTACAAATTTGCAATCAGGATGCGTAGGATAGCCACGAGAGTCATATCCCAGACCATATGAAATCATATCCCAGACCATAACTCCGGGTGTAGATCCAGGGTGTCTAGCACACCGACAGGTTGACTGCAGGTCCTCAGCTAGCCTCCTTCTAACCAACACACAGCCATCGCTGGCACCACGGCATAGCCAGCTTTCATCAGAAAATACAACAGACCTCCACCCTGCCCTCCAATGAGCTCTCGTTTCGGACCACTGAACTCGCAAAAGGCGGTCGTTTTGGGTCACTCGAATGTACGCTACAGGGTACCTGGCTCGGAGCTGTCCCAGAAGTAGCAATTTGTAACAGTTCGTTGTATCACTGTGGTGCCAAATGCAGTTCAAATTACTGCAGTAGATGCCAGAGCCATAAGCCGAATACGATGGTCTTCCCTCTCGGCAGGGCCATCCAGAACCCGGCTTCTTGCAACCGTGAATTTTCGTGAACACTGCTGCCATCACTGAAGTACAGTGGCAACATTCCTGCCAAGACTTTCTGCAATATCGCAGAAGGAAAAACCAGCTTCTCGTAGGCCTATTACACTTCCTCGTTCAAACTCAGCGAGGTGCTCATAATGGCGTCTCCGGCACTTTGAAGGCATTCTTGACTAACATCAACTCACCACGTCCTGCCTCAAGGGTAACTAATGCTCGGGATCGATACAGCGTTTATTTAAAGCCAACCTGATTTGCATCTTCATAGCGGCGTTACTAGCGCCACTCTTACGCGGCTGACGCGAAATTTGAACAGACATCGTCTTTAAGATGTAGAAATACGAAACTCCCTGGCAGATTAAAACTGTGTGCCCGACCGAGACTCGAACTCGGGACCTTTGCCTTTCGCGCGCAAGTGCTCTACCATCTGAGCTACCAAAGCACGACCCACGCCCGATCCTCACAGCTTTACTTCTGCCAGTATCTCGTCGCCTACCTTCCAAACTTTACAGAAGCTCTCCTGCGAACCTTGCAGAACTAGCGCTCCTGAAAGAAAGGATACTGTGGAGACATGGCTTAGCCACAGCCTGGGGATGCTTCCAGAATGAGATTTTCACTCTGCAGCGGAGTGTGCGCTGATATGAAACTTCTCATTCTGGATGTAGAAATACGCCTGCCAACTTTCGTCTATGTCCCACAACTCCTTCTTGGTGTTGCGATGTCTCTTCCCTACGTGTAATTTTGTCTTGGCTGACTATCTCAATGATCTCAACGCCGGCCGCTGTGGCCGAGCGGTTCTAGGCGCTTCCGTCCGGAACCGCGGGACTGCTACGGTCGCAGGTTCGAATCCTGCCTCGGGCATGGATGTATGTGCTGTCCTTAGGTTAGCTAGGTTTAAGTAGTACTAAGTTCTAGGGGACTGATGACTGATTCAAATGGCTCTGAGCACTATGGGAATTAACATCTGAGGTCATCAGTCCCCTAGAACTTAGAACTAATTAAACTTAAGTAACCTAAGGACATCACACACATCCATGCCCGAGGTATGATTCGAACCTGCGACCGTAGCGGTCGCGCGGTTCCAGACTGAAGCGCCTGGAACCGCACGGTCACAGCGGCCGGCTTGCAGGACTGATGACCTCAGATGTTAAGTCCCATAGTGCTCAGACCCATTTGAACCATTTGAATGATCTCAACAATTCTGTGAGAGTAACGTTAGTCCAGGAGTCTTACTTAGGTCCTCCAGTGGTCATGACAATAAACTATATACTGTATTTGTGATCAGCGGTGGCATGGGAAAAGCAACCGTAAAATCCTGGTATCATATCGTAGTAACGGAACTTGTGTGGATGTCTGTTTAACTCAGTAAAGGAGGCTCTGACAAGTGAGAACTATCTGGTAATCATAAGACATCGATCAGAAAGCAGTCTGTTCTACAATGTGCCCTGTTGCACAGCTCTGGCTGAAAAACTTCGAGCAGGCATTAATGCCTACCTGTTTAGGTGCAGCAGAAAAACTGTCACATAAATTTCGAAACCAACCGATGATTCCAGAAACTCCCTTAGCTGTATAGATATTGGCCAACTGAGAATAAATCGTACATAAATTTTATCAAGGTTGTTGCTGCAGTTCATGTGTTCCTCAAAGATCGGTGCTTCGGCTACTGTTATCGTTTCCTCCCTACCTGCACTCATATCAGTTGAAGTCCTCTGTCTGTATGGCTGGGCTACTCTCAGGAATTACCGTAGGGATTTTGATACGGTTTTTATTAATAGATAGACGGATGTACGAGGAAGGTTTGTTTATACAGTTAACAAATGCACTCATGTTCAGAATTAACAGAACATCTTGAATGTTTAGAGATAGGACGTGTACATTAGTATGTTCTGCAGAAATGATTAGCATTTGTCGTATTGCCTAGTAGGCACAGGGCCCATCATCGGCCCTGATGACTTGTTCCAAGCGTGATGGCATCCTGTGGTATAGCCATCCATGCCGCTCTCACCTGGTTCCAAAGCTCACCTGTAATGCCTGGCACTGGGTCACAGTGCTGCACCTGTCGTGTCACCGTACTCCACGCATGTTCGATTGGCGACAAGTCTGGTGATCTGCCGGGCCAGGGGAAAAGGTTGACATTTTGGGACACCAAGAGGGCACATGTTCTTGCAGCAGCATGTGATTGTGCATTGTCTTGCTGAAAAATTGCGTCTGGGGTGTTGTGCAGAAAGGGTATGGCTGTGGGTCGCAGGATGCCATTCACGTAGTTCACACTTCTCACAGTGCTGTGGACACGCACCAACTGTGATTTTTGGTTGACCCCATAGCACCACACACCATAAGACCGTGAACTGGCGCTGCGTCTTGCGCGGGTGCAATCATTGTGATACCGCTACCCCTGTCTGCGACGAACCAAAATGCGGTCATCATTTTCAAACAAACAGAACCTGTATTTGATGCCGTTCCCGTCCCCAGTAACGTCATTCCACGCACCATTGCCGTCCAGCATGTTTCTGCACATTCGTCAGAGATAGGCCTCATGTGGACGTCGCGCACGGAAGCCAAGCCGTAATAAACGGCGACGGACTGTCGCCCCTGATAGTGTACGACGTGTTACACAGTTCCACTGTTGCGCCAAAGCTGTTAAGGACGCAGATCTGTCCGGCAATGTCATTCGGGAGAGGTGTCGATCTTTTAGGGGCGAGGTCTGGGTGGTGCGACCGACCTATCTCGCCCGTTGCGCTGCCGAAACCCTTCGACTCACAAAAGCAGCAATTTCCGGGATAGATCTTCCACATTCTTTCATGCCAATAATGTGCCCTCTTTCAAAATCACTGTTTTGACGATGCGGATCTCGCATACGTCTGCGCGGCATCCTGCACGTCTGCTCAAGTCACACTGGTCCATTACCTACGCTTTATAGTGACAACTAGAGCCGCAGGCACATTTCACAGGCAAGTGGTGTTACGCAGCGATATCCATGTTGACTGTGAACCCCCGGGCCGACATGGTTCAAATGGTAATCATTTCTGCGGAACATACTAATGTACATATGCTGTGAACATGGACGTCCTATCTCTAGTCGTTCAATGTGTTCTGTTTTCTCTGAATAAGAGTGTATCGCGTGCAGATTAGCCGGGACTATGGTAACTTAGGCTCCCACTGGTGAATGGCTAGGAGCGACAAGCCCCGTTCAGGCTGAGCGTGCATGAATGATCCGCTTGCTTGTTGCGATCGTAAAAAGAAAAATAATAATAATAATTTAGTATGCCCACTATGCGACACAAACTGTAACTGTGCCTTAAATTTGGCGATTTATCTTCGTATAAATATGCAACCAGTTGCTTTTATGGATTCTAGGTATGATTTATTGTACCATTATCTAGTTTTCTAGTCACAGCAGGCTCGTGGTCAGAGGTAAGTGTTACAGGAACATTATTTATCTGGATAAGCGTAACTTAATGTTAGACGCTGTCGTGATGGGGCTCGCGCAAATGAACAAAATTTAGTAATCGGTGACGAAGCCGTTTACGAAACGGAAATGTTGTTACTTTTGGGTGCTTACAGTGCACTGCATCGTGCTATCCATAGCAAATTCACTCCCACAATGTACATTTTTAGCTTTAGACGTAAAAACATATATACAAAGTATTTAGCTGCACTTGGTTTCACTTTTATTCATAAAATGTAAACACTGGATATAAATACAAAGAATATGTGTACAATAGATATAAGACTTTGTTACATCATGATCTTTGGCCTGAGATGCATTTTTTTACAAAATTAATATATACAAGTAAGGTAATATAATTAAATGAATCTTGCTAGCTGCAGGTGTGTTCTTATATTGGCAGTATATAAGTACTACAGATTAAGAAAGGACACATAGGATAAATAAATAGAGTGAACTACTTACTATGTAAATAAAGAGTGAATGAGTTACAGCATTTCATACTCGTTGCATGATTACACGATTAAGAGAGTGAAATGTTTACTATGTAATCAAATAATGAATGAGCTACAGAATGCCATTGTCGTTACAAGATCGAGAGAATATTATGTATGCAGGAGGATGAATATGTCTTATTATTGTCTTTCTTTGTGTTTTGGTGCCACCATGCCCTGCAAACTCTGGAAGAAAAACACCGTATTGATTCAGTTTGTTCGTTAACGACTTTTTGAAGCGATTTTAGCTTGTGAATGTAAGTCTCTAATTGTTCTAGGAGATCCATCTGTAACTGTTTTCCAACAATCTGTAGAGCAGAAAGATTGTAGTTGATATCACCAACAGAGTTTTCATGATGAGCAGTGTATGATGTAAAGCTGGATTCACGTAAGTTTTAAGTCGAAGGGAATTCATATATCCTTTGTAACAGGTTGACAAATTTCAATCTGTTTGTCCTATGTAGAAGCAAGAACATGTAACTTCGTATTTGCCGGACTTTTGATAATACTTTTCAGTTGATTTATTGTTGTGAACAGCTTTGTTCTGTAATTTATTGTCTGTGTAGAAGGATATTTTTATGTTAAGTGGTCTGAATGTATTTGCAAGTCTGTACGTCATTTTGCCAAAGAGTGGAAGACTGACAAATTTTACCATTTCTTTCTTATGTTGTAATGATGATGATGGTTGCTTAAGTTTACTTTGGATGCTTTCAACTAAGGTGTTTATGAGACAGGTGTTATACCCATTATTTTGTGCTATGGATTTAAATACGTCAATTTCGATACATACATCTACTTCACAGATAGGGACGTGGAGCATATGGTTTACAAATGAGCTGAAGAAAGCAATTTTACATTGGTTTCGGTGGCACGAGGTATTGTTAATGGCAATATCGGTGGTAGTGGATTTTGTACATATTTGGAAAGAAGGCTTGTTATTGTGACTGGAAATAGTCCTATCAATGAAATTAATTCTTGAAGTTGTCTGATGTTCAGTTATTAATTTAACATTGAAAGACCGTGTGGCTGGGGCCTCCCGTCGGGTAGACCGTTCGCCTGGTGCAGGTCTTTCGAGATGTCGCCACATCGGTGACTTGCGTCTCGATGGGGATGAAATGATGCTGATAAGGACAACAAGGCACCCAGTCCCTAAGCGGAGAAAATCTCTGACCCAGCCGGGAATCGAACCCGATTTAACATTTGGGTGCATGTTATTCATTTCATCTGCTAGGTTATTTAGTTCTTCTTTCGGACCGTTGAAAATTATTATTGTGTCATCGACATATGTTTTATAACATGTAATTCTGTCTGTAAATTGTGGACCAGTTAAGAAGAATTCTTGTTCAAGCCTCTGTATAAATATGTCAGTACTTGCCAGGTTAGCCGAGAGTGCAAAGGTGCTGCTTCCTGGACTCGGGTAGGTGCTCCGGCCCCGGATCGAATCTGCCCGGTAGATTAACGACGACGGCCAGTGTGCCAGCCAGTGTGGATGTGGTTTTTATGCAGTTTCCCACATTACACAGGTGAATATCGGGCTGGTCCCCACGTCCTGCCTCAGTTACAAAGTTTGCAGACATCTGAACACATTCGCATTTTTCAATGGATAACACTAGTCACAGACAGTTGAGGTACACTCATTCAATCCCGGGGAGTATGGGGTGGTGGTAGGAAGGGCATCCAGCCACCCCTTAAACTATCCTTGCCAAATCCAATTAACCGTTCTGATCCTGCGCAACCGCGGGAAAAGGTACAAGCAATAGACACATAGCTATGTTTAAATATGTCAGCAAGCAAACCTGCAAGGTTGCTACTTATCGGTATACCGTTGTTTCGTATGTAGATCTTGCAGTTGATTGAAAAATAGTTATGTGAGAGGACAATTCAAGCAACATCATGAGTTGATTAATTTCTACATTCGTTAGATTTTTGTATTTGATTAAATACTTTTGCCTTATTGAGAAAGCGTCTGTCCAGGGAATATCTGTGTAGAGGTTTACTGAGTCAAAGAGGGCAAATGTTGCTCTAACTGGTACTGGTAAATCCTTAATGTCTATTATTAACTCAAAGCTGCTGTTAAATGAAAAGCTATTTACAAAAGTGTAACTCATTTGTTTAAGGGGCGATCTATAATGATTACTTGTGAGAAGTTTTTAGCCAAAATCGCTTGTAAGCAACCTTTACAGTCTGTCACCAGTTACCATTTTCAGATCTTGACTAAAGGTTATTATATGTCTCCTATACCACCTATACAAGTAGCCTTTCTAAAATATTGCAAGCTATGTGAGGGATGATATGAATGATACATCGGCAAGCCAAGGATAAAAACTCAATATATAGAGTAATTTGACAAGTGTTTGTCCCATACCACACACTACTGTGTACTTCATTGAGCCAGGGTACCGGCTGAATCAAGATAAACTTGACGCACCAGACGTTGCTATGCACGTTCCCCTGAGTCTTTTGATCAGCTTAATTTGTTGGATAAAGATCCGTCAAATAATTCGTGTCGCACTGAATGTATAGGCTGTAGCGGCACCACTGTATAGGATAGGGAAAGTTAGTTTTCCGCGATATTCGGAGCGCGAGTTACAGCCAGGAGCGGGCTGGATTGCAGTGAGTTACGCATACCAGCAATTGCGAAGGCAAATAGAGGCCACAGGGGCGTAGAACTGCCAGAGAGGGCGCACACAGCAGTTTCTATGGCTGAAGTCACAGGCGGCAGAGGGCCACTGGCCAACCCAAGTGTTACTCACATGTGATGCGAACTGGCGGACTTGGAAGAAGCAGCAGCGGGGCGGGCCTATGGCTCCCGGCGGAGCATCGCAGCTCACACTGAGCAGCACTGAGTCGGCTGCTGGCGCAGCCATCCTGACGTAACTGGAATTCTGAAGCTGGCATACAAGGCTGGCACAGCACAGCCTTGCATTACACAGGCTGGCACGGCACAGCCTTGCATTACACAGGCTGATGGGGTGCTTCCTCAGCATTGAGGGGCCCAGTGACACAGACCGACGTGAACGGAGCACTATTGTGGAAGCAAATAAATCATTTGGAAAGTTCTCGCCGAGTTTTAATATGGCACCTCCTGGCACCCTCCCACTACATTTGGTGTCAATACGCCACATTTGGCGTCTGATACCACAACAGGGCTCTTGATGTAACTGATGACTTTTTTTTTCCAGAACATCAACATTGATGGTTCTCTGAGTTCACACAACCTAATAAGTGCAGCTATTTTTCGTCTGACAGAAGGACATTTCGGTACATAGCAGCTGCTCTCGCAGAGACCACGGTAGCCACTCGGAATACTGACCTTGAACAACAGTACATGAACTGGTCAGTGAATGCTCTGCCCTTACTCCGTGCGGTTTGAGTCTGTGTTGGCACACAGTGTGTGAGCATATGATGCTGATGCCTCACTGAGAAGTGTTAAATGAGGCAACTGACACCCCACTTCACAGAGTCCGACGTACGGGCCGTGGTGCTTGTGGCAAGCGGAGCCTGTATGGCTGGTATTGGTTCCAGTACAGTGTCTGATTAAGTGCTTGCCTCGCACGTGAAGCACACCGTACTTGGCAGGCAGAGTGTGCGACCTGTCTTTGATGTGAAGACGATCACAGACAGCGAATTAATCTCACTACTGCCTCAGGTAAGTGTGAATGGCGTGTTACATTGTGGTACACTTGAATTTACAAAGTGGACAGTACTATTTGGAATTTAAGACTTTACCTGATAATGTGACAGATCTAACAAGATGTGCTCAGATCGTTTTAAATTATCAGCCTGGTGTAAAGGGCGGCAGCAACTATTTCTTATAGACTAAATTCTGCACTTCATAAAATACACAAGTGTGATAAACTTTGATTATGTAGTGCGTAACAGGAGTCTTCCAAGTTTTAGGAATATTTAGAATAACAATATGTCAAAGATACAGAAAAGGTAAATGTAATTGGATGTAAGCTCTCAGCACATTTAAGTGGAAACAGCATACAAGAAGGAAGAACTGACATACACTGGTATGTTAAAAGTTATCATAGTGTTAAAAATTTAGGAACTAAAAAATGTCTATAGAGCGACATATAAAAGCAGGTGTCTGTGAGATTAAACTAAATAATGGTGATTTTGTAATTATAACTGTGTATAAGTCCACACTGAGAAATTTTCAATTGTTTCTGAAACACTTTGATTCCTTGTGTTATCTGTCAGACAGAGGGAAGCAAATTATTATTTGTGGGAGTGTCAGTGCAGATTTTCTGAATGAGTCTGATAGGGAAATGGATTTTGAAATATTACTCCATTTTTGCAATTTGACATGTTGTTGTTGTTGTTGTTGTTGTGGTCTTCAGTCCTGAGACTGGTTTGATGCAACTCTCCATGCTACTCTATCCTGTGCAAAGCTTCTTCATCTCCCAGTAACTACTGCAACCTACATCGTTCTGCATCTGCTTAGTGTATTCATCTCTTGGTCTCCCTCTACGATTTTTACCCTCCACGCTGCCCTCCAATACTAAATTGGTGATCCCTTGATGCCTCGTAACATGTCCTACCAACCGATCTCTTCTTCTAGTCAAGTTGTGCTGCAAACTCCTCTTCTCCCCAATTCTGTTCAACACCTCCTCGTTAATTATGTGATCTACCCATCTAATCTTCAGCATTATTCTGTAGCACCACATTTCGAAATCTTCTATTCTCCTCTTGTCCAAACTATTTATCGTCCACGTTTTACTTCCATACATGGCTACACTCCTTATAAATACTTTTAGAAACGACTTCCTGATATTTAAATCTATATACAATGTTAACAAATTTCTCTTCTTCAGAAACGCTTTCCTTGCCATTGCCAGTCTACATTTTATATCCTTTCTACTTCAACCATCTTCAGTTATTTTGCTCCCCAAATAGCAAAACTCCTTTACTACTTCAAGTGTCTCATTTCCTAATCTAATTCCCTCAGCATCACCCGACTTAATTCGATCACATTCCATTATCCTCGTTTTGCTTTTGTTGATGTTCATCTTATATCCTCCTTTCAAGACACTGTCCATTCTGTTCAACTGCTCTTCCAAGTCCTTTGCTGTCTCTGATAGAATTACAATGTCACCGGAGAACCTCAAAGTTTTTATTTCTTCTCCATGGATTTTAATACCTACTCCAAATTTTTCTTTTGTTTCCTTTACTGCTTGCTCAAAATACAGATTGAATAAGATCGGGGAGAGGCTACAACCCTGTCTCACTCCCTTCCCAACCATTGCTTCCCTTTCATGTCCCTCGATTCTTATAACTGCCATCTAATTTCTGTACAAATTGTAAATAGCCTTTCGCTCCCTGAATGTTACCTCTGACACCAGAATTTGAGAGAGAGTATTCCAGTCAACATTGTCAAAAGCTTTCTCTAAGTCTACAAATGCTAGAAATGTAGGTTTGCCTTTTCTTAATCTAGCTTCTAAGACAAGTTGTAGGGTCAGTATTGCCTCACGTGTTCCAATATTTGTATGGAATCCAAACTGATCTTCCCCGAGGTCGGCTTCTACCATCTTTTTCCATTCGTCTGTAAAGAATTCTCATTAGTATTTTGCATCCGTGACTTATTAAACTGAGAGTTCGGTAATTTTCACATCTGTCAGCACCTGCTTTCTTTGGGATTGGAATTATTATATTCTTCTTGAAGTCTGAGGGTATTTCGCATGTCTCATACATCTTGCTCACCAGCTGGTAGAGTTTTGTCAGGACTGGCTCTCCCGAGGCTATTAGTAGTTCTAATGGAATGTTGTCTACTCCCGGGGCCTTGTTTCGACTTAGGTCTTTCAGTGCTCTGTTGAACTCTTCATGCAGTATCGTATCTCCCATTTCATCTTCATCTACATCCTCTTCCATTTCCATAATATTGTCCTCAAGAACATCACCCTGTGTAGACCCTCTATATACTCCTTCCATCTTTCTGCTTTCCCTTCTTTGCTTAGAACTGGGTTTCCATCTGAGCTCTTGATATTCATGCAAGTGGTTCTCTTTTCTCCAAAGGTCTCTTTAATTTCCCTGTAGGCAGTATCTGTTTTACCCCTCATGAGATAAGCCTCTACATCCTTACATTTGTCCTCTAGCCATCCCTGCTTAGCCAGTTTGCACTTCCTGTTGATCTCATTTTTGAGACATTTGTATTCCTTTTTGCCTGCTTCATTTACGGCATGTTTGTATTTTCTCCTTTCATCAATTAAATTCAGTATCTCTTCTGTTACCCATGGATTTCTACTAGCCCTCATCTTTTTACCTACTTGATCCTCTGCTGCCTTCACTACTTCATCCCTCAAAGGTACCCATTCCTCTTCTACTGTATTTCTTTCCCCCATTCTTGTCAATTGTTTCCTTATTCTCTCCCTGGAACTCTGTACAACCTCAGGTTTAATCAGGTTATCCAGGTCCCATCTCTTTAAATTCCCACCTTTTTGCAGTTTCTTCAGTTTTAATCTACAGTTCATTTGACATCAGTTATTGATTTTGCTACTTGGGTTGTACAGGAGAGCAGCACACTGATAGATAATAAAATCATAGATTAACATAGATGTAATCAAATAAACATATATGACACAGTTCCTACAGTAATGCAATACAGTTCTCCAAAATGGTGAATTCAATTAATGGTTTAACTATGCAAGTTTTAGGGAAAGTTGCAGCAGTTAGATGGAGGTGAGGTGTACCAGTAACCTGATGTTAATTTAAAATGTAACTTATTTCATAATATTTTTGTGGGTGTTTTTAAAACCAGTTTCCCTAAGAAAACAGTGAAATGTAATTGTAACAAACCATGTAAAAAACCATGGCTTACTAAAGGGATAGAAATGTCTTGCAACCATAAAAAGGAAATGTATCTAATAGCAAGAGAGAATAATGACTCAGAAACAGTCAAATTTTTTAAAGAGTACTGTACTACTACTACTACTACTAATAATAATAATAATAATAATAATAATAATTTTATTGTCATTCGGCCATTACAGCAATAGACAATGTCATATACATACTAAAATACAATTAATAGTTTGAAAGAAACAACAGGTTTCTTGTTAACATTATAGTATTATATTACAGCTGATAAATTCTCTTATGTCATAGAATGGGTGGAGGACTAGCCAGTCATGAATTGTTTGTTTGAATAATTGTTCAGGTAATTTTTGAACAGCTTGAGGAAGATTATTAAATAATTTGTACCCCATGATTTCGTAGCTGTTGAGTGACTTTGACAATCTGTGGTAAGGAATATAGAGGCACCTATTCCTTCTTGTATTGTGGCTGTGTACATTTTCTCTGGTTTTTGTTTCTGGTAATTTCTTCTTCGTATAAATTAGAACATAGTATATGTACAAGTTTATAACAGTCATGATTTTCCGTTCACAGAACAATGGTTTACAGTGTGCCTTATATGCAGAACCAGTAATTATCCTAATAGCTTTTTTTGCAGTATTAATATGTCATGTACACAGCTAGAGTTCCCCCACAAAATAATTCCATATGTTATTATACTTTGAAAGAATGAAAAATAGGATGTTCTAACATATTTTTCAGGAACACAATCCATAAGTTGCCTTAACAGGTAAATAACTCTTGACAATTTACCACTAATATATTGTACATGTTGACCCCAAGATAATTTATCATCAATGTATACCCCCAAAAATTTGACATAACTTAGATCATCTGACAGAAGCTTGTCTCTAAGACTACAGACCATCTGATGTGTTTTGTTTTCATTCAGCAGGAATCCATTTGCCTTGAACCAATAGGATGCTTGGTCAATTGTCTTTTCTGCACAAGTTTTAAGGCTGCTGAAATCCTCACTAGCATGAAGAAATGTTGTATCATCTGCATACAACACAGTGGTGGACTTGATAAATGACGGCAGATCATTTATCATTATCAGGAACAAAAAGGGGCCCAGCACAGATCCCTGCGGAACACCTACCTTGACTTGCTCTATACTCGACATTTCTCTCCCTACACAAACAACTTGCTTACAATTCTGAAGATATGATTTTATTAATTTAAGGCTGTTATTTCTAATGCCATAGAATTCCAGTTTTTATAGGAGTGGCTTATGCTTTACACAGTCAAAAGCTTTGCTTGGATCACAAAATGTGAGTTGAGCATAGCCCTTATCCTCAAACACTTGATGTAAGTATTTGACTACAAAGTCTATAGCATCCACAGTAGACAACTTTTTCCTAAAACCATACTGAGATTCACTAATTATTCCTAATTTTTCAAAATAGACAGATAGCTGTTGGTAAGTTACACATTCCAGTATTTTAGAAAAAGTTGGGACTATGGAGATTGGTCTGTAACTGGAAGGTGAGTCCATATCTCCCTTTTTATATATTGGAATTACCCTAGCCACTTTGAGTTCTTCGGGAAAATATCCTTCAGATATGCACTTATTTATACAGAATGTTAAGGGGTACACAATATAGTCTATTACTTTCTTTAGTAAATTACAGGATATGTCATATATATCTACACTGTCTGAAGATTTCATCCGTTTTATAATGCTTAGGACATGACTAGGTGAGACCTCGGAGAACATAAACATACCTGTGCCTGTTGGTGTTCTGCAAATATTATTAGAAAGTAACTCTGATGAACTGATATCAGGTTTGATTATAGTATTTCCTACATTTTCAACAGATTTAATAAAGAAATCATTGAATTTTTGGGGACGTATATTAATTTTTTTGCTTCTTACATCTTTAGCAACACCATTTATTAATTTCCATGCAGCTTTGCACTTATTTGTGGAATTATCAATGGTATTGAAATTATGTGCTTTTTTGGCTTCCACGATGACTTTTTTATACTCATTCCTGCATTTTATATAGGCTAATCTGGCATGTTCTGTTTTCTGATTGCTACATATATTGTGCAACAGCATAACTTGGTTTTTCATATTTGATAATTGTTTAGTGAACCATGAATTTTGTCTGTTTGTAGCCCTGTTTGTAAAGCCTTTGTCAGTTAATTTGCATTTCTTTATGGGGATGTTGTCATTAAATGGTGTCAGAAATGTTTTAAAAAATCTCTCAAATAATAGTTTCCCTGACAAATCAGCACTAAGACTATAACTTGTGTCACCATGACATTGGTTGAACCAGTCTCTCTCAGCAAGGGAATTACAGAGCTGAACAATTTTGTCATCTGGTGATTATAACTTTTGGGACAGGCTTAGGAATATTACTATTATCAATACAGAACCTACTTGTATAGTTTAAAGATACAGAGTCATGATCTGAAAATGGAAACGCTGTAACAGCACATGATTCTTCTGTAGTTTTAAAGGTGACAAAAATATTGTCAAGACATGCTTTATCTCTTGTGGGCCTGTTATTGATTGAGTGCAAATTGCACTGTCTTAGAAGGTTTTTCAACTCAGTCACAGTACATTTATGTGTTGTTATATCAAAATCTGCATTCAGATCTCCACCAATTACTATGTCATAATGCAACCATCTGGTCCCTTGTAGTACATCTAACAGCATGTCCAATTTTTCTGTATTAAGGAACGTTATTAAAAATTCCAGAAGCTTGTGTATTATTAGCAAAGTTAGCAACTCTGCTAATAAGCAACCAGGAGCACTGGAAGACTGTATTACCATCAAACTGGATGAAAAGTTTATTAATGAAGCATCAGAGATTGAAAATGTTTTTAATAATGTTTAAAATGTTGTGGAGAAAATACTACCCAGATGTTCATTAGAAAAGGCAAAGCTATATATGGAAGAAGTAACACACATGCAACTTAATTAAATTGAAATTCTACCCATCTCTCCTTCTGAAGTTTGGAAAATAATAATCTCACTTAAAAGTAAAAGCTTACATGGAACTGATGCCTCTCCTACAAAGTACTAAAAGCTTGTTTCCAACAGATAAGCATGATGTTCAGCTACATTTGCAGTAGGACACTGAAACAGGATATTTTTCCTGATTGATTGAAATATGCCATTGCATAGAAAGGGGGTAGGTCTGACACCACTTATTACCACACAGTCTCACTTCTGACAGTTTTGTCAAAAATTCTTGAAAAAGTAATGTATTCAAGATTAGCTTCACATATTTGTAAAATTAAAGTACTAACAAAAAGCCAGTTTGGTTTTCTGAAATGTTTTTCGACAGGAAGTGCTATATATGCTTTCACTGATCAAACATTAAATGCTGTGAGTTACCAAACATCACAAATTGCAACTTTTTGTGATCTTTCAAAGGCATTTGATTGTGTAAGTCATGGAATTCTTCTAGATAAGCATAAGTATTGTGGTATGAGTGGTAAAGTGCAGAAATGGTTTAATTCATATTTAACTGGAAGAGAACAGAAGGTTGAAACAAACAGTTCATATAATGCTCAACAATCAGCGGATTCCTCACAATGGGGAGGTATCTAGAATGGGGTTCCAGAAGGTTCAATGTTGGATCCATTATTGTTCTTAAAATGTATTAATGACTTTTTAGAAAATTGTAAATAATACCTTTCAGATACTAATTATTAAGTGGTCCACTCAAATGGACACTCATTAAAGTTTGATGACACAGAGTATATTAAGTTCTGTACAGCAAATGGCACACCACCATTAATAAGTATAGAGCTTTAACAGAACCTAAGGCAGTATATTCCAGAGTTTGGAGTGTGTGCATTGATGAGAGATTGGACTGGAAGACATCCATTGATGATCTGCTGAAATGTTTGTGTCCAACTACTTATGCAATTTTGGTGATAAACATATAAGAAAATTAGCTTACTGTACCTGTTTTCATTCATTGCTTTCGTATGGCATATATTTTTGAGTAATTCAGCCTTAAGAAGAAAGCTATTCATTTAACAAAAGCATGTAATTAGAATACTAACAGGAGCCCAGCTAAGATCATCTTGCAGACATTTATTTAAGGAACCTGGAATATTCAGAGTTGCTCTGCAATATATATATTCACTTATGAAATTTGTTATTAATAACTCATCCCAATTCAAAATCAATATTAATGTGCATAACTACAACACTAGAAGAAAGGCTGGTTTTCCCCATTTTGGGTTAAATCTAACTTTAGCATAGAAACGGGTGAATCATGCTGCCACAAAAATCTTTGGTCACTTTCCAAAAAGCATCAAAAGTCTGACATATAGCCAATCAACATTTAAGAGTAATTGCATTCATGATCTATGGAACAAGTATTAATCTAATCTAATCATCATAACACTAGAGGCACAATGGATGGCTAGAGCCTATTCTCAGGTACAAACAGACGAAGTTTGGGAAGTCACACCAAAAATTGTGTTTAAATTTCTTTCATAAAAATTCCAAACTCTGTTTGGTCCTTGTCCTATAATACGTTTGATGTTAAGATTTAGAATTGCTTATTAAAACATCAATTCTGCAAGGTAACAAAACTTTTTGAAATAAACAGTGCTGATATTAGTTTTTAAGAAAAGTGACAATGAAGTGGAATTAAAGTGCCAGAACTCTTCTCTAAATATACCCTTGTTGTAAGCTGTATATGTAATGACTAAACCTTCTACCTAAATGTGCCTCCCCATTGTGAGGAATCCGCTGATTTTTGAGCATTATATGAACTGTTTGTTTCAACCTTCTGTTCTCTTCCAGTTAAATATGAATTAAACCATTTGTGCACCAGAGTAAAAGTCATTTACTTTGCAACTCGATACTTACGATTAGCAAAGTAGATGATGCAGTTTCTGGGACACAGTAATGATATGTGAGTCTTGTTAAACTAAATGGCACATGGATTTGTAAATTATATGAACACATCATATATGTTCTTTCAGACACATCATAAAGAACAGACGCTGTGCAAAATCTGCAGCTGTGAAACATAAATGTTTATAAATGCTGTTATACTTCAACAATGTATGACTATATGTCATAACTTCAGTAATTGTTATGTAAAACAGTTGTTGAGAATGTACTGGAAGGTGACATGATAGTATGTGACTACAAAATAGACGTATAATCTGTCTGTCAACCGTGGATTTTATTGCAAAATGATCAGTTTCAGGCTGCATTCAGATCGTATCCTGCAGTTACTCTCTGACTATGAGATATTGTCTGAAGATAGATGACATTGCCCAAAACCAGTGATATTGAAAACAGTGATCAACAGACAGAAAATTTGCCTATGTTGCATACATATAGACTGGTGATAACTTCTGTGGCAAGTATGTCCAGTTCTGATAAACATATAAGTACCTTAAAAATATTTATTATCTACTAATGAAATAACTGACTACAGAAATTTGATCAGCCATTATTCAATATTCTGTGAGAACCTTA